>NC_091453.1:77722723-78322723 GCF_964237555.1 Oryctolagus cuniculus | reverse complement strand
TAGTATACACAGAATTTGTGGAAAGTGTTCCCAAAAGGAGTTCTTTAAAGATCTCAATTGACTACCATGTTGATTTAGGAAAATAAAAGATAGGAAAAGGTAATAAAGCATGGATTACAGGTCCAAGACAAATGATGATAAAATTCTAACATTGAACTATTAGAAATTCTGTTCAAAAGGACAGATGGGAAACTGCATGATTCAGTTAACAGCTGTATGATGATGCCTGTAAGTTGTTACTATTGCAGAAAGCTATATATTCAATCAATAAGAAAGAAATTGAAAAATGAAATGCATTTTACTTTGAAGCAACTAAATGTGAAAAGTAAACATTTCAAATAATTAAGATTATCCTTTTCTCACCTCATCATTTTCATTGCCACTTGAACTCTTCCTCATTGATTTATACTGAAAAATATTCAAAACATATACTTTACTTTTCTTTGCATATGAATCTCTACAAGGAAGTTATGTCTTATTCATGTTTTACTACTTTTATTAAATTACTTGATATTAAATTTATGTGACCAGTTTAAATGTCCTACTACTAACTTATATAATGCTTTCTATGCACAAGGAATTGTTCTAAGTACTATACATATCTCAAGTAAAATTCCTGACTAAATCAATCCCACTTCCCATTCACTCAGGTTTGCAATCTGAGGGTTGTCTTAATTAGAGTCTTTCTTTTTCTTAATTCACATATCTAATGTCATTAAGTCAATTCTTTTTGAAATTTCTCTGACTTACCTCTTCTGAATTTTCACAACTGCCTTATCCCAGGCTCCCATTATCTCACACTTGGTCTATAATCTCACTATTCTTATATATTAATAGATGCTATCCATTGATAAGAAACAATGATTTTGGGACAAAAACGTTACCTTTTATTAATATACAGACTGTACAATAATGATAAAAGCTAACATTTACACTACTACTAATTATCTACCAGTACATATATTAACCCATTTAATCTTCATAACAATCCTATGGGGTAAGTAGCATTAGGCCTATTTTACAATAAGACACAGAGATAATAACATGCTCAACAAAAAGAATACTATGAAAAAAAGAATGCTAAGAAAATGTTTCTTAGAATCAAGAAAATGCAGTATGACAACCTCTGGAGTTGTTCTACTTAAAATTTTTACTTATTTATTTATTTATTTATTTTTTTTTTTTGACAGGCAGAGTGGACAGTGAGAGAGACAGAGAGAAAGGTCTTCCTTTGCCGTTGGTTCACCCTCCAATGGCCGCCGCGGCCGGCGCGTTGCGGCCGGCGCACCGCGCTGATCCGATGGCAGGAGCCAGGAGCCAGGTGCTTTTCCTGGTCTCCCATGGGGTGCAGGGCCCAAGCACCTGGGCCATCCTCCACTGCACTCCCTGGCCACAGCAGAGGGCTGGCCTGGAAGAGGGGCAACCGGGACAGAATCCGGCGCCCCGACCGGGACTAGAACCCGGTGTGCCGGCGCCGCTAGGCGGAGGATTAGCCTATTGAGCCGCGGCGCCGGCCATATTTATTTTTATTTAAAAGGCAGAGAGGCAAACACAGAAAAAGAGGCAGGAGGGAGTGTAGGAGGGAAGGAGAAAGCAGTTTTCCATCTGCTGGTTCACTTCCTAAATACCTGCAACAGCTAGGGCTGAGACAGGCTGAAGCGAGGAGCTGGGGACTCCATTTGGCTCTCCTACATGGGTGGCAGAGAGCCAAGTACTTGAGCCATCATCTACTGCCTCCCAGGATGCACAACAACAGGAAGCTGGAATTGGAAGACTAGCCAGGATTCAAACCCAGGGACTCCAATATGGGATGTGGGTGCACCAAGCAGCGTCTTAACTGTTGTGCCAAATATCCATCTAGTAGTTCTTTCTTCTGATCCCTCATCACTGTAAATGAGTTTGCAAAGCAGTGACAGATAAATCTTCAGCCTGCAATTTGAAGACTGTTCTATTGAAAAAACTCTACTAATTTTCAAATTTTGTCCAAACTTTTTGCTTGGAATAAGTCCCCTTTACTTACGCAGCTTCCACAACCTTTAGGAGAACAGATGATTGATATCTCAAGCACAGACTGGGACCTGTACTAGGGATTACAAATATAAAGCATACATCCTTCCACTGTCTCTCCTTTTACAACTAGCACTCATCTATCAGCATGTTCTTTGCAGCTGATGCCTGATATGGCTTCACTATGCTTTCAATCCAGTTTTCCAGAGAACCACTTAATGAAGTTGGCATGTGCAAAAAAAAAAAAAAAAAAAAAAAAAAAAAAAAAAAAAAGAAAGAAAAAGAAAAAAGAAAAAACACAAGGGCCAGCACCTGTGGCATAGTGAGCTAAGCCTCCTCCTGCAGCACCAGTATCCCATATGGATGTTGGTTTGTGTCCCAGCTGCTCCTCTTCCAATCCAGCTCTCTGCTATGGCCTGGGAAAGCAGTAGAAGATGGCCCAAGTGCTTGCACCCTGCACCCACGTGGGAGACCCAGAAGAAGCTCCTGGCTTCAGAACGGCCCAGCTCTGGCCGTTGCGGACATCTGGAGAGTTAATCAGCAGGTGGAAGACCTTTCTCTCTGTCTCTCCCTCTGTAACTCTACCTCTCAAATAAATAAATAAATAAATCTTCCAAAAAAAAAAAAAAAAAGAAAAGAAAGAAAGAAAACTTATATGCTATTCCCAGGCAAAATGTTTACTGAATTCACTTATTTTTGGTTCTATTCAACTTAAATGAAAGTGACATCTGAGTGTATAATATGCTAATGTACGCTTACTCTGTGACAAGTGCTATTCCAAATACTACAAAGAAGTTAGGCTCAATTAGGTTATGTGACTTGCCAAAGTCACACAGTTAGTACTAAGGAATGGAACCCAGTATTTTTATACTTGCTCAAATACTATGATATACTCCCATTTCTAAATCTTAGAATGACTAGTAGGAAATTGTCAAGAATAAAAGGGCTAATGAGCATTCTCAGAAGACAAAGAATAAGAAAATAAAAAAGTAAAGCCAGAATGGGTGTTTGGCCTAATGGTTGAGATGCCAATTAAAGCATGTCCTACATCAGAGTGGCTGAGTTTGATGACCGGTTCTGGCTTGACATTTCAGCTTCCTGACAATGCAAACCCCTGGAAGGTAGCAGCTGATGGCTCAAGTAGTTGGGTGCCTGTAATCATGTGAGAGGCCTGAATTCAGTTGCTAACTCCAAGCTTCAGTCTGGCCCAAGGCAACTGCAGACATCTGGGGAGTGAATCAACAGATAGGAGCTTCCTCTGTTTCCATGTCTGTGCCTCTCAAATAAAAAAATAAATAATTAAAAATTACAAATAAAATTTCCTAAAACCCTAAACCTAATATATAACTAGATTTAAAAATATTCTATAAGCCAAATTTTTTACTAATTCAGTTAAACTATACCCAATTAGTATTCATCTGGATTACTGAAGTTTTATTACAATTGAATTCAAATATTACAATAAAGGCCTGGTTTAAAACCAGAGAAAAAGAAATGTCAGTTCATTTCTGAAGCTAATATTAATTTCAGAGGAGTGGAAATAACTTGTGCACAAATACTGACTCAGAATAAATTGGGTAATTTTATAATCTCAGATGGCTTCCATATACCAGTATAAAATTAACAATGATCATAGAAAAGATATAAAATTATTTTCCTTGGAGTTAGATTTTAAACAAAAAAGTACTGTATTTTAAAAAGTCAGTATAGTATTTTTTAAAAGATTTTATTTATTCTTTAAGAGGCAGAGTTACAGAGAGAGAGGGAGGGACAGAGAGAAAAGTCTGCCATTCACTGGTTCAATCTCCAAATGACTGCAATGGCCTGAACAGAGCTGATCCCAAGTCAGGAGCCAGGTGTTTCTTCCAGGTCTCCCATGTGGATGCAGGAAGCACTTGGGCCACCCACCATTATAGTGTTTTATCACAACAATAATGAGATATATTCAATGATATATGGCACTTAAATAAATTAAACAACATTCAAAACTAATTTGTTAATCTAATGATTTTTAACTTGTTTTGTTTAGAAACCAACCAGCAAATGCATATAGAAATGCGTGCTAACAATCTTAAGAGAAATAAAAGCTACTATTTTATATTAAACATTATCACCAAAAAGTCAGATTTTTTATACTTTGCTGTATACCTTACCAAAATAATATTAATTTCTATAAAAGATGTTTGGTAATGTGTTTCCTATAATATATTTCCTTTGATAAATGCAGTGATTTTATTTTGGCTTTAAGGACACTAAATTTTATATACTAGACTAGTAATCTACTCAACAGTAGCTTAGGAATCTAAAGGAATTAATGTTAACTAATATTTTTTTTTTTTTTTTTTTTTTTTTTTTTTTTTTTTTTTGACAGGCAGAGTGGACAGTGAGAGAGACAGAGAGAGAAAGGTCTTCCTTTTTGCCGTTGGTTCACCCTCCAATGGCCGCCGCTGCAGCCGGCGCACCGCGCTGATCCTGGCAGGAGCCAGGAGCCAGGTGCTTTTCCTGGTCTCCCATGGGGTGCAGGGCCCAAGCACCTGGGCCATCCTCCACTGCACTCCCTGGCCATAGCAGAGAGCTGGCCTGGAAGAGGGGCAACCGGGACAGAATCCGGCTCCCCAACCGGGACTCGAACCCGGTGTGCCGGCGCCGTAAGGTGGAGGATTAGCCTATTGAGCCACGGCGCCGGCTTGTTAACTAATATTGACTATGATTCACTTACTCATACAATCTGACCCAATTTATCTTCTTGCTCATAATCTGGCCAATATGCTGAAATAGTTTTATTTAGTTTCACGGGCTTATGTGAGAAATATACTAGTCTTGGCAACTACAAAGAAACAAGAACTGGATTTGAAATACTCAGGTGTGTGCATGCACACACACAGACACACACGTTGAATAAATATACTCAATAATAGTTTTATGAATAATTTACCATTTTCCAGAAACAAAGAAATCCTGTGAATCATTTAGCTGTGTTGGATAAAGTTGCTCAAAAGGCTTCACTCCAGACATGATACGAGTCAACATGGAGCAAGCTCAGTAACGCTTTGACATAAATCTCTACCAGTCTTATAGCTCTTTTGATTATTGGGAGGTAAGTGTTTAAGAGAAATTTTCTTTTTTTCGTAGAGATACTTCATAGAAAACCATGTCTTAATAATGAAAATACTGGCAGTTCTGAATAATAAGTTTAATTTAAAGATAGTATCTAAATTTCAAATTTTCTTGATATTTTAGGAAAAAGTTGTTGACATCCAATTTATTTTGCAGCGTCCTAACACTGACATCTTCTGACAAATGAGGAGAACTACACATCTCCTTAAAGTATTTCCCAGCTTATGTTTGCACCGACTTTATCAAGTAAGACATACGTTAACATTTCTTGAATGAGAATGACAGAATTAACACTTTAAATATTTTCTCATTCCATTTCTAAGCAACTTTAGAACATAATCAGTAGTTTAGAAGTCATAAAAAATAAAATACTTATCAATGAATGAAACTATTAAATCAAAGAATTATCTATTTTTAAAGGCTCATAAAGCTTCTATTAAGGCTTTATTGAAAAGTTCACTAGAGATAGTTAATATAGAGAGTACAAGAAATATATATGAGTGAAATTGACATCCTGTGATTTGATTATTATTTATAGCCCTTGTCTATACTCCTGAGGAACAGTGTTTCTCCTTTCTACTTGTTGAATTCTTTATTTAGTGGCAGATTAACTTTGTGATTATAAAGTAAATTGAAAGTACGTTATCGTGGCTGGCATTATGGCATAGCAGGTAAAGCCACTGCCTGCAGTGCCAGCATCCCATATGGGCACTGGTTCAACTCCCGGCTGATCCACCTCTTTTTTTATTGATTTTTTAAAAATATTTATTTATTTGAAAGTCAGAGCTACACAGAGAGAGGAGAGGCAGAGAGAGAGAGAGAGAGAGAGAGAGAGGTCTTCCATCCAATGGTTCACTCCCCAATTGGCCGCAACTGCCTCCATCCAAAGAAGCTGCATCCATCCGATGGAGCTGCACCCATCCAAAGCCAGGAGCCTCTTCCAGGTCTCCCACGTGGGTGCAGGGGCCCAAAGACTTGGACCATCTTCCACAGCTTTCCCAGGCCACAGCAGAGAGCTGGATTGGAGGTGGAGCAGCCAGGACATGAACCGGTGCCCATATGGGATGCTGGCGCTTCAGGCCAGGGCGTTAACCCACTGCGCCACAGCGCCAACCCCAGCTGATCTACTTCTTATCCAGCTCTCAGCTATGGCCTGGGATAGCAGTACAAGATGGTCCAAGTTCTTGGGCCTCTTCACCCACATGGGAGACCCTGGAGAAGCTCCTGGATCCTGGTTTCAGATCAGCATAGCTCCAGTGGTTGCAACCATTTGGGGAATGAACCAGCGGATGGAAGACCTCTCTCTCTCTGCGCCTAACTCTGCCTTTCAAATAAAAAATAAATCTTTTAAAAAATGAAGGAAATATTATAACTGTCTACTAAAATTTTTTAAAAGTATGTTATCACAAAAATTAAAAGAAAAATAAGAAAGGAGGAGGGAAGGTGGGAAGTATCATTATGTTCTTAAAAACTGTATATATGAAATACATGAAACCTGTTCTCTTTATATAAATAAATTTATTGAAAAAAGAGAAAAAAGTTCACTGAAGTCATTGTAAAACTTTTTTTTTAAAGTAACACTGGGGGTCAGCACTGTGGCACAACCAGTTAAGCCTCTGCCTGCAATGCCGGCATCCCATATGGGTTCCGATTCAAGTCCTGGCTGGTCCATTTCCAATCTAGCTCCCTGCTAATGCGCCTGGGAAAGCAGCAGAGGATGACCCAAGTGCTTAGGCCCCTGCACCCACGTGGGAGACCCGGAAGAAGTTCCTGGCTCCTGGTTTTGGACGAGCCCAGCTCTGGCTGTTGCAGCCATTTGGGGAGTGAGCCAGTGGATGGAAGACCTCTATGTATCTCTCCCTCTCTGTTAACTCTGCCTTTCAAACACATTAAATAAATCTTAAAAACAGCTAAAATTGCATTTTTTCAAAGTGTTCATTTGATATTGGGTTTTCCACAGTAATCTTAACTCTCTGCCTATTAATTAGAGCATACTACTTAGCCTCTCTGTGCCTTAATTTTTCCATCTGTAAAATATAGATGACAATTGAATTTACCTCATAGAGTTGTTATGAAGGTTAAACAAGTTGATATTTGAAAAGCATTTAGAATAGTGCCTGGCATTTTTTAGACCCATATAAGAGTTGGTGGGTGTAAGCTAGTAAAATCATTATGAAAGACAGTATGGAGATACCTCAGAAATCTAAAAATAGATCTACCATATGACCCAACCATCCCATTCCTGGGAGTTCACCCAAACTAAATGAAATCAGCATATGAAAGAGTGATCTGTACCCCCATGCTTATTGCAGCTCAATTCACAATAGGTAAGATATGGAATCAACCCAGATGTCCATCAACTGATGACTGGAAAAAGAAAGTGTGGTGTATATATACACAGTATGGAATACTACTCAGCCAAAACAAAGAATTAAATCCTGTCTTATGCAACAAAATGAAATGTATACAACTGGAAACTATTATGCTTACTGCAATAAGACAGTCCCCAAAAGCAAGTATCATATGTTTTCTCTAATATGTGATAGTTAGTATAGAATACAAAAACATGTATAAAAGTGAAACATACATCATGTGATTTGATTGTTGTTTGTAGTTCTTGTTTATACTCCTGTGGAACTGTGGTCTTTCTACTTTTTACTTGTTGAATATTATGGTTAGTGGTGCATTCCAATTATAATTATAGGGGCCAGCACTGTGGCGCAGTGGATAAAGCCACCGCCTGCAGTGCCGGCATCGTATATGGGTGTTGGTTCGAGACCCAGCTGCTCTACTTCCAATCCAACTCTCTGCTAGGGCCTGGGAAAGCAGCAAAGGATGGCCCAAGTCCTTGGGCCCCTGCACCCATGTGGGAGACCCAGAAGAAGCTCCTGGCTTCGGAATGGCACAGCTCTGGCCATTGTGGCCAACTGGGGAGTGAACCATTGGATGGAAGACCTCTCTCTCTCTCTCTCTCTCTCTCTGCCTCTCCTCTCTCTGTGTAACTCTAACTTTCAAATAAATAAATAAATTTTTTAAATTATGATTATAGAGTGGACTGAATTATGTTTTTGCAAAAATTAACAAAACAAGAAAGAAGGGAAGGAAGGTGGGCGATTGAGAGCAAGAGGGAAATATGGTTATCTTCTTAGAACCATACCTATGAAATACCATGAACTATGTTCTCTTTATATTAATAAAAATTTTAAAATAAAGTGAGAATCCATCTGGCTATATTATACTAAGATAAAGGAGATGTAATAAATATCCAATTTTTGTTTACTAAATACTACAGCAATTTTCCCTACATCATCATTCATGAAGTTTTATCTGTAAACAAATTTTATTCAGTGCCTTTATTAAAGGCTCATAAAGGGGAACCTTCTTCCATATGTGTTCCGTCACTGCCATCCACTTCTCTCATCAGAGGACAAATCAATGGGGCTGCCCAATTTGGGGATGTGAATATGCAGAACTGTAGTTCTGTAGTTCATGTAGTATATCTCATGAATTTCGTTTTAGTAATCAAAAGGGAACTAATTCAATACTACATAATTGTACAACTAGCAACGTAGCAAAAATTTATCTTTCTCATAGGATGTAGTGAATTAAAATTTATTTTAGTCCATTCTTGTTCTGAATTACTGAAATTTTATGGATATAATTGGATTGTATATATCACATCCAAGTGGGATATTAAGATAAAATAACACAACATTTCCTGCATTTAACTAGAGTTATATTATATGTTAACTCAAAACTAAGAAAATCAAATCCAGTAATTACAAAATAAATTTTAAAATTCGATAAAGTACCTTGAAATATTCTTTTCTAATCTGTTTGCTCCGCCTCCTTTCTTCACTTTGCCAGATTATAGGCTGAGATTCTGGCCACTGTTGTTCATCTATTTGATCCTTCTGATTTTCTAAGGGCTATAATTAGACAATTTATTTTAAATAAAGAAATGAGAACAAAATAATAGATACAATAGTATTTTAATGTCCTCTTACCTGCCATGGGAGGGGTGATAACGGTGAATTAACTTCATCTGTTGAGACACTAAAAAATTAAAGATGCCTTAATATGTAAACGTTTAAAATAATCCTTAGATATACATTATGAGCATTATAAACTTACCTTTTTTTAAAAGCAGAAACGTAAAGAGCTTACCCATGACTAAACTTTGAAGTAATAACATAAAACTTAATGTTAACAAAAACATTTTAAGTTCCCAACAACTGTTGCTCCATAGGAAACATCAATATGGGTTTAATTTATGAAATCCTAAGCATAAGACTACTCAAAGTACTTTGTAGAAGCCAGCAGAAGTGTAATACACATATCTATAGACATACAGTCAAAGACAAGACAGGATATTTATTACACTAAAATAATTATCAAAAACTATGTTTAAATCAATTAATAATTTCCTTTGTTTAGATGCCAAAAAGCTCTGGTCAGTAATTCTTTTTGCTCTACTGAATTGTAGATTATAAGCCCCAAACTCTCCATTCTGAAGCAAGAGGAACTATGAAGGAAATTCTTATCATATAGTTTTGTTGTAAGAATAATGAAAACTGCACACACTATTGTTAGCTGGCAGATTTTCACAAGGATTTTCATTGGATAAAATATATAAACAAAATGTGCACTAGAGCTGCTAATATTTTTAACACTATTGAGAAACTTCTATGAAATACAGTAAGAAAGAAAGATGTAAACATTAGTGAGAAAGAATCAAATTCACAAAATTTAGGAAACAAAATTAAGATAAAACTATCATAATAAGAAGGTTATCAGTTAGAGACAAAAGCATAAAAGCTTTCCTATGTACCAACTATAATGAAAAGTAAAATATATTAGAAATATTTATAGCATAACATATCTAGAAAGAAACTTGACCACACATGTATAAGACCTACATGAAAAAAATCACTAATGTCTAGTAAAGGACTTGAGTAACTGGAATGTTCTTGGACAGTAAAACAAGTATTACAGGTATAATTTAACTGTTAAATTCATTACCACAATGAACTCTAACAACAACAAAAAAAGTATTCGTGACTTGCTATAGAAATTTGACAAGTTTCAAAATTAATCTGGAAGAATGGTGTTCCAAAAAAGTTATCAAATAAAGAGGACTTCATTACCAGATTAAGAAAACAAAACTAGAATATAAAACAGCTAGCTCCAAAATCTGCAGATTTTACAAGAGAACATGAATATAGAACTGCAAGTATAACTTATAATCAAAATGTCATTTAAAAGCCTTACAGTGAGGGTGGGCATCTGAACTAGTGGAAGACCCCTTTCTCAGCCTCTCCCTCTCTATATATATAAATTTGGTTTCAAATAAATAAACCGTTTATACAAATTTTTAAAAATCCACAAGTCTATTTCCCATTTGGACAAAAAAGGCGATAGAAATGGAAAATGACTGAGATCAGATAATAAGAAAAAGGAAAAATAAATTAATTCATAACAGTACTAAAAATAATTCAAAAACTAATAACATAAAAAACAATTTCTAAGTGTTCATCATTATTCTCAAAAATTTACCTATATTAATCTATTTCATCTTCACAATAACCACAAGACAGAAACTGCTATTATTTGTGGGTTTTTTTTAGAAGGCTTTTATTTAATAAAAAGTTTCATAGGTACAACTTTTCAAATATAGCAGTTCCCCCCATACCCACTCTGTTACCCCCAAACTGTCCCACCTCCTACTCCCTCTCTCATCCCATTCTTCTTTAAGATTTATTTTTAATTACCTTAATATACAGAAGACCAACTCTATACTAAGTAAAGATTTCAACAGTTTGCTTTACAAATGGGATAAATATGGCTCAGAGGAAGTTAAAAACCTTCCCAACAGACAGATCCAGGACCCAAATTTAGACAGTTCAGTTCTAGCAATCTAAACTCTTACAACTCTATGCTAATTTATCTACAACCTCATCAGAAGAAAGGTGAACAGAACAAAATAGTCAGAGAACTAACATTTACTAAGCATGAGCCAGGCACTAGGGCTGATTTAAAAATTTATTATTATTTTTTTAAGATTTATTTATTTATTTGAAAGTCAGAGTTACACAGAGAGAGGAGAGGCAGAGAGAGAGAGGTCTTCCATCCAATGGTTCACTCTCCAATTGGCTGCAACGGCCAGAACTGTGACAATCTGAAGCCAAGAGCCAGGAGCTTCTTCCAGGTCTCTCATGCGGGTGCAGGGGCCCAAGGACTTGGGCCATCTTCTACTGCTTTCCCGGGACATAGCAGAGACCTGGATTGGAAGTGGAGCAGCCCAGTCTCGAACCGGTGCCCATATGGGATGCTGGCACTTCAGGCCAGGGCGTTAACCCACTGTGCCACAGCGCCGGCCCCCTAAAAGTTTATCTAAAACCTCATAGGTAGCAAGTGCTAAAGTGAGTGTCTCACTCAAATCTTCCTGATGTTAAGGTGCATACTCTTTCAAGTATACTCCTGCGGTGATGGTATCCCACATGGGTGCTGGTTCAGTCCCAGCTGCTCCACTTCTGACCCAGGTACCTGCTAATGCACCTAGGAAATCAGCAGAAGATGGTCCAACTCTTTGGGCCCCAGTACTCCCATGGGGGACCCTAAGGAGGTTACTGGCTCCTGGGTTTGGACTGGCCCACTTTCAGCCATTGTGGCCATTTGAGGAGTGAACCAGCGGGTAGAAGATTTTTCTGTCCCTCCCTCTCTCTGTCTCTGAACTCTCATTCAGATAAAGAAATTAATGTTTAAAAAAATTAAGTAT
This sequence comes from Oryctolagus cuniculus, assembly GCF_964237555.1. Taxonomy (NCBI): domain Eukaryota; kingdom Metazoa; phylum Chordata; class Mammalia; order Lagomorpha; family Leporidae; genus Oryctolagus; species Oryctolagus cuniculus. The sequence goes on along the minus strand of NC_091453.1, from coordinate 78,310,821 downwards.
ACCATGCTATCTTGCCAAACAATTTCTCAATAGTTTACCATAACTTTCATGTATATATGCAATGACCTAGCGCTCATGCTAATGGCCAGAAGTGGCTAGGAATCTTGTATAAGGCTACCCAGGCATTTCAGAAAGACTGACCAATTTATCCAAAGCCTAAGGAGCCAGAATCTTTCCAGGTCCTTCCTACAAGTCTGTATGTTGCCTAATGAAACTAACGGGCAATCATTTCTATTAGTTGTGGATCTGTAGACTCAATCCCTGTTTTAAAATACAAGCACATCTAAAACAGCAATATATTAGGACTATATAAATTATTTTTAAAAGATTTATCTGCCTATTTGAAAGTCAGAGTTAGAGAGAGAGAGGAGAGGCAGAGAGAGAGAGACAGAGGTCATCCATCTGCAGGTTCACTCCCCAATTGGCTGCAAAGGCTGGAGCTGCACCCATCCGAAGCCAGGAGCCAGGAGCTTCTTCCAGGTCTCCCACGTGGGTACAGGGGCCCAAGGACTTGGGCCATCTTCTACTGCTTTCCCAGGCCATAGCAGAGAGCCGGATTGGAAGTGGAGCAGCCAGGACTCAAACCGGCACCCATATGGAATGCTGATACTGTAGGCGGAGGCTTTACCCACTGGGCCACAGTGCCGGCCCCATAAATTATCAACTTAATGAGTGCTGTGACCATTTCTCTCTTGATCAATGTTGTATCTCCCAGCACATAACACAATTCTTGACATTCAACATTTTAACCTATGCTCCCAATTCATCCACTCAACAAATATTTATTGAGGCCCTAATATGTGTGCCCATGCATTGTGCTAAGTGTAGGGATATGGAAGAACACAAAATAAAGTTTCTAATCTTATGAAATATGTATGGTACTGTGACCAGGAAGTGGCAAGGTGCTGATAAAAAAACAATAAACAAATAAAGAAGTATACATTCAGAATGTATAATGTATTATATTCCATGGAGAAAAATAAGGCAGGGTGTGAGAAACAAGAATAGAGGAGTAGAGGAGGCATGCTCTTTTGTATGTTGTTAAGAGAACACTTTGCTAATGAAGTGATATGTGAAAAGAAAGTCAAAGGTACAAAAGAAAGCCATATGGTTATCTGGGGGAAGATCATTCTAGGCAGACTCAAAGACTTAGAGGGTGAGGGACATACCTAGGGTGATGATATTCAACAAGGAAGCAATAACAGCTAGAGTAGAACACACTAATACAATAGAAGCAAGAGAGACGGCTGGCGCCGCGGCTCACTAGGCTAATCCTCCGCCTTGCGGCGCCAGCACACGGGGTTCTAGTCCCAGTCGGGGCACGAGATTCTGTCCTGGTTGCCCCTCTTCCAGGCCAGCTCTCTGCTGTGGCCAGGGAGTGCAGTGGAGGGTGGCCCAAGTACTTGGGTCCTGCACCCCATGGGAGACCAGGAGAAGCACCTGGCTCCTGCCATCAGATCAGCGTGGTGCGCCGGCTGCAGCGTGCCAGCCGCGGCAGCCATTGGAGGGTGAACTAACGGCAAAAAGGAAGACCTTTCTCTCTGTCTCTCTCTCTCACTGTCCATTCTGCCTGTCAAAAAAAAAAAAAAAAAAAAAAAGAAGAAGAAGAAGAAGCAAGAGAGAAAGAAAAGAAGGAGCCAAATAATGTACAACTTCACAAGGCCTTAAAGGCCTCTAGTTTTTATTCCGAATGAGATGGGCAATCAGCAGAGAATTCTGAAGACAAATGACACTATTTAACTTGCATTTTCAAAATGTCAATCTGAGGTTTTGTGGAAGAGAGACTAAAGGACAGCTAGGGCAGAAAGCTGGGAGGCTGGGACTAGGGTGGTAGGAGAAGAGCTGATTAGACAGGATCAGATTTCAGATATAATCTTAAGGTAGTCAACAAGATTTGTAAATGGATTAGATAAGGAATGTGACAGAAAGTTGCACATTAAGGATGACTCCTGAGGGCTTTAAGTTGATCAACTAGAGGGATGCAGTCAACATTCTGAAATGAGTAAAAGTGCAGGAAGGACAGGGAAATTAAGAATCTGCTTTTGGAAAGTAGAGTTAGACATTCCTAGTACACACTGAAGTGGCAATGTTACTTATGCAACAGGGTATACAATTCCACACTGCGTATGTATGTACACATGCACATGAATGCAGATACAAATATTCATGTGCAAACAAGAAGAAAGGTCTAAAAGGAAAAACAACAAAATAATTACTTGACATCTTTGGGGAACAGGAAAACAGGTGATATTTATTTGTTTATTTTTTTCTCGATATTTTCTTAATTTCCTAATTTTTCAACAACAAAGCTACACTGCTCCTGTAATCAGGAAAAAATGATTTCTGTTTTATTTATTTTTTTTGACAGGCAGAGTGGACAGTGAGAGAGAGAGAGAGAGACAGAAAGGTCTTCCTTTTTCTGTTGGTTCACCCCCTCAAATGGCCTCTGCGGCCGGCGCACCGCGTTGATCTGAAGCCAGGAACCAGGTGCTTCCCCCCCCCGCCCCAGTCTCCCACGCGGGTGCAGGGCCCAAGCACTTGGGCCATCCTCCACTGTACTCCCGGGCCACAGCAGAGAGCTGGACTGGAAGAGGGGCAACCAGGACAGAATCCGGAGCCCCAACCGGGACTAGAACCCAGGGTGCCGGCGCTGCAGATGGAGGATTAGCCTATTGAGCCGCGGCGCCGGCCTCTGTTTTATTTCTAAAGAAAGAATTAGGTGACTGGAAAATGAGAAAATTAGTCTTTTTTTTAAAAAAAAATATTTATTTATTTATTTGGGAGTCAGAGTTACAGAAAGGGAGAGGCAGAGAGAGAGGTCTTCCATCCACTGGTTCACTCCCCAAATGGCCTCAACAGCCACAGCTGGGACAATCCAAAGCCAGGAGCTTCTACCATGTCTCCCACATTGGTGCAGGGGCCCATGTACTTGGGCCATCTTCTGCTACTTTCCCAGGCTCAATAGCAGGGAGCTGGATTGGAAGTGGAACAGTGGAGACATGAACTGGCACCCATATGGGATGCTGGCACTGCAGGCATAGGCTTAACCTACTACTGGCCTGAAGTAACAGTTTTAAGAAGGTTAGGATTGGTCAGCATTGTATGTGAAAGTTTGGAGGTATGAGCAATTGAGAATTTCTCAAGAGAATGTTAGAACCTGAAAAGGAAAGCTGTGATAGCAATTAAAGAAACTTAGGGAAAGGTAATAAAAGAAGCTTCTAAGGAAGATAAAATGTAAGATGGCATAATCTGTATTTGAGAGAGAGTAGGAGGCAAGAGTTTGCTCGGCAGTTGCCATGGCACTTGAGGTGCTCGCATACCCTATCAGATCATCTGGTGTGAATCCCAGCTCTGTTTCCTGATTTCAGCTTCTTGCTAATGCACACCCTATGAAGCAGCAGGGAATGGCTCCAGAACTTGGTTCCCTGCCACCAGGTAATAGACTTGGATTGAGTTCTTGGGTCCTGGCTTTGGAATGGCACAGTCCCAGTTGTTGCAGGCATTTGGGGAGTAAACCACCAGATGAACATCTCTCTCTCTCTGCCATTATTTCAGGCAGTAATAGCAGTATTAGTAAATGAATGAAAAAAAAAATAGATGGAAGTGACACCATTAAACTTATGTTACAGAGCCATCAAAATTCTATGGTGCAGAACTCAGATTTAAAGCTAGGCAACGGGCTGGTGTTGTGGTGAAGTGGGTTAAAGCCCCAGTCTGCAGTACCAGCATCCCATATGGACGCCAGTTCCAGTACTGGCTGCTCCACTTCCAATCCAGCTCTCTGCTATGGCCTGTGAAAGCAGTGGAAGATAGCCTGGGTTCTTGGGCCCCTGCACCCATGTGGAGGACCCGGAGGAAGCTCCTGGCTCTTGGCTTTGGATTGGCGCAGCTCTAGATGTTGTGGCTAACTGGGGAGTGAACCAGTGGATGGAAGACCTCTCCCTCTCTCTCTCTCTCTCTCTGTGTGTGTAACTCTTTCAAACAAACAAATAAATCTTTTTTTTTTTTTTTTAAAAAAGCTAGGCAAAACTGAACAAAGGACCTATGTCTGGTGACTGCTGAAATAATCCCCATAGAAGAAAGGTTCTCAACCAATGTAATTGCAATAGGAATGGGGAAGTTAGGGCAGATGTAAGTATTTCAAGATGCTATAATTTTCTGTAATTGACTAGATTCAGAAGGGTGCTTGAGAGAGGAGCTTTCAATAATTTCAAATAAAAATAGTGGACCATCCGATCAGGAAGACCACGTAAGAGTTTGAAAAAAATAAAGTCAGCTTGAACTGTCAGATTATCTAGCAAAGGATATCACTGGGACATGTGGTTCTGGAGGAAGAAAGTGTTCCTGTTATCATGTTAAGTCTTGGGGTTATGAAACAGACAAACTCAGTTTGAATCCTGACTGTACAACCTACTGCCAAAATGATCTTGAGCAAGTTTTGAGAATTTACTTTTTTTAAAGATTTATTTATTTATTTGAAAGGCAGTTACAGAGAGAGAGGGAGATAGAAAGTGTGGGGGTTGGGGGTGACAGAGGGAGAGAGAGAGAGGAATTTCTTCTATCCACTGGTTCACTCCCCAAATGGCCACAATGGCCAGAGCAGGGCCAGGCCAAACTGGCTACATCTAGGTCTTTCACATGGGTGCAGGGGCCTAAGCACTTGGACCACCTTCTGTTGCTTTCCCAGGTCTACCACCAGGGAGCTGGACCAAGGAGGGCTGTCAGGACATCAAAAGGCTTCCATATGATATGCCAGCATTGCAGGGAGCAGCCCAATCTGCCACACCACAATGGCAGCACCAAATTTTGAAAATTTCAGAGCCCAGAGTGCTATTACACCATGGAACCTCACTCAACTTTTGATAATTTCTACAGGTGGATACTGTGGTGTAGTAGGAAAAGCCGGCACAGCCAGTTTGACTTCCAACTGCTCTACTTCCACTCCAGCTCCCTGCTAATGGGCTGGGAAGGCAGTGGAAGATGGGCCAAGTGCTTGGGCCCTTGCACCTACGTGGGAGACCCCAAGGAAGCTCCTGGCTCCTGGCTTTGGATCATTGCAGCTCCAGCCATTGTGGCCATTTGGGGAGTGAAGCAGCAGATGGAAGACTTCTCTGTCTCTTCCTCTATCTGTAATTCTGCCTCTCAAATAAATAAATAAATCTTAAAAAAAGACAATTTCTAAGCCTCTGTTTTACCACCTATAAATTGGGTATAACAGCTTCAAAAGTTACTGTGAGGATTAAGTGAGATAGTACATATAAAAATTAATGACAACACACGTAACACTCAATAAATCCTAATTGTCTGATTCTGTCCTAATTGATTTTCCCTAGTCCTTCACATTCCTACTCCTATGCCTTTACATTCAACTCTGATTCAGATGCAAATTTTCAATCCATCAAAGACAAAAATTAGAAATTTTCATTGTTTTCTTGCCCTCTGAAATTCTAATATGTGGACATACATAATATACTCAGAAGAATTTAGTAACACTCAATTGAAATCAAAATACAAAAAATATCATAGAAAATAAGCATAATCAATAATAAAGAAACATTATTCTTGGCAGTAACAGTAATACAATAAATGTTAAATGACTGAATAATTCTATCAAGACAAATAAAGGTATAAGCAATAAAGTAAAATATAAGTTTTTAAATTTTGTTTATATCAAAAGTAAATGTTTTGGCAGGCACCGCAGCTTACTAGGCTAATCCTCCACTTGCGGCGCCAGCACCCTGGGGTTCTAATCCCGGTCGGGGTGCCGGATTCTGTCCCGGTTGCTCTTCTTCCAGTCCAGCTCTCTACTGTGGCCCAGGAAGGCAGTGGAGGATGGCCCAGGTGCTTGGGCCCTGCACCCGCATGGGAGACCAGGGGGAAGCACCTGGCTCTTGGCTTCAGATTGGCGCAGCTTGCCGCCACAGTGTGCCGACCACAGTGCGCTGGCCGTAGCGGCCATTTGTGGGGGTGAACCAACGGAAAAGGAAGACCTTTCTCTCTGTCTCTCTATCTATGTGTAACTCTGCCTGTCAAAAAAAAAAAAAAGTAAATGTTTTAAATTATTAAATTCCTGGTTCCTGGTTTGGCCTGGCCCAGCCCTGAGTGCTGAGGTCCTCTGGGGAGTGAACCAGTGGTTTCAAGATCTCTGTGTCTCTGTATCTCTCTACCTTTCGAAAAATTGAAAATAAACTAAAAATGAATGCAATATTTATACATTTTTATGGTGTACAGTGCAATATTTTAGCACATACTGTGTATAAGCCAATTAAACCAGTGAACTAGTCTTTCCATTTCCTTATCTTTTCTTTGTGTTTGGAGCCTACCAACTCCTCTCTTCCAGTTCTTTATACTGCATATGATACACTATTATACAGTTACCACACTGTACTGTGGACCACTTGACAAAAGTAAATTTAATTCATGCTGCAACACATTTCCTCTTTAATTAGTCATATCATCATTCAATATCATTTATTCAGTTAAAGCCTATATATGGAAACAATACTGTAAGAGGATCAAGTCTCATTAAAAACTATCAAATATAAGGACCAAGGAGATATGCTAATACCTCTTTTCGCATTCCAAAGTTGATTTCAGCTTGTTTCTCATGACAGAAGTTGAGTGATTAAGAATCCTAGAATTAAATCAATACATTAATTCTAAAACATATTAAATATTATATATATGATTGTTAAATATCTCCAAGATAAACTATTCAGTCCAGGAAGATCTGTGTTAGAAAACAGTATTTAAATATTATTTAGATCAGATACCCATAAGTACATTGTAATAAAGGAATGTAGTTCCCAGCTCTTCCATACCTTGTTGTTTTTTTTTTTTTTTTTTTTTTTACAGATTTATTTATTTATTTGGAAGTTAGAGTTACACAGAGAAGCAGAGGCAGAAAGAGAGAGCGAAATCGTCCATCTACTAGTTCACTCCCTAATTGGCTGCACCAGCCAGAGCTGCACCGATCAGAAGCCAGGAACCAAGAGCCTCCTTTGGGTCTCCCACGTGGGTGCAGGGGTCCAAGGGCTTGGCCTTGAGCAATCCTCCATTGCCATCTCAGGCCACAGCAGAGAGCTGGATCAAAAGTGGAGCAACCAGGACTCGAACTGGCACCCACATGGGAAGCTGGCACTGCAGGTGGCGGCTTTACCCACTACGCCACAGCGCCGGCCCCCATAGCTTCTTTCGTATGTCTTTTTTTAAGGTTTGGATCCCTTTTAAAAAAAAAAAAACATACATTTATTTATTTATTTATATGAAAATCAGAATTACATAGAGAGAAGAGAGGCAGAGAGAAAGAGAGAGTCTTCCATCCGCTGGTTCACTCCCCAACTGGTCACAACAGCTGAAGCTGAGCCAATCCGAAGCCAGGAGCCTCTCTGGGTCTCCCACACGGGTGCAGGGGCCCAAGGACTTGGGCCATCTTCTACTGCTTTCCCAGACCATAGCAGAGAGCTGGATCAGAAGTGGAGCACCCGGGACTAGAACCGGCATCCATATGGAATGCTTGCACTGCAGGCAGTGGCTTTACCCACTATGCCACAGCACCGGCCACATGGATCCCTTTTAACCATGCAATTATTACCTTAGCATATCTAAGTTTTGGCTGAGACAGAAGACAAAATGAAGGTTGTTTAGGTACCATCATGACTGATTTGGTTTGCCTAATACAGCAAGTGATGTGAAGTACGGTGATGTAATACATAATCATTTTATAAAAGTCAAATAATAAACTTTAATTCTAAAAGCAGAATCAGTGCTAAAGCTTAATTCCTTTAAACACACACACACAAGCACACACACAGTTTTTTGAACTTTCACTGGACAAATTTGAAAAAATTATAAAAATGATAATTACTTGTCCATAATTTTATATAATCCTAAGTATTAATTTCAAAGTCAAAGGTAATTAATTATTAACTTTCTTTAAGATGAGTAATTTCCATGTTTAAGAATTTTTAATACTACTATAAATATAAATATAATCTAATTTTCAATTTTAAAGGTTCCCAGAGCCAGCGTTGTGGCATAGAGGGTAAAGCCACTGCCAGCAATGCCTGCCTCCCATGTGAGTGCCGATTCATGTTCTAACTGCTCCACTTCTGATCCAGCTCATTGCTGATGGCCTGGGAAAAGCAGCAGAGAATGGCCCAAGTGCTTGGGCCCCTGCACCCACGTGGGAGACATAGGTGAAGCTTCTGGCATCAACCTGGCTCAGCCCTGGCCATTGTGGCTACTTGGGGAGTGAACTAGTGGATGGATGATTTCTCTCTCTCTCTGTAACTCTTTCAAATAAATAAATTTTTTAAAATTTAAAGGTTTGTGTTAAAAGGAACAAAATATCTGCCTTTTATTCAAAGTTAAATCTTTAGATAAAAACTATTAAAAGAATACAGAAACAAATTTCAAATTAAAGCTACCTGACTAATAAAATATATAATAAACTAAATATAGTTGGAAATTATAGAAACATGATTAGAACAAAGAAAACAATTTTGATTACTCTGGTTCCTGTAGATTGGATCTAGTAGAACCTCATTAGAATGAAGTCACGATGAAGTACAAAGGGTAAGTATCATATACAAACTGCTGTAGCTTTCAGCCAAAAAATATGGAAATTAATGATACCTTTATTCTTCTTTGTGTGAGCATACATTAAAATTACCAGAAATCCTCAAATTCAAAATTAAGGTAATTAAAATATCTAAGGCTATTTGGAAAAAATGTATTTTAAAAGAGTTATTTTTAAAAAGGAGTCATGGTAGCAAGTACTATCCTGAAGGAAATTATCAGAATTATTGCATTGGAGAGGGAGAGACAAATGATAGCGTTCACTATGGTAAATTTTGATTCTTTCCACCCCATAGTCACTAGCATTGTGATTGCTGGTGTGTATGGTTATACTGGAGCAAAAAGAAAAAAAAGGTGAGAGCCACTTATCTATAAAATGTTTTATATATTTGAGAATTCATTTATGTAAAATTTTACAATATACATTAATATTTCATGTTACACTCTGTGGTGCTCAAAGCCAAAATAAGCATTTATTTTATCTAAATATCTAGTCTGTATTATTAACACATCTCCCTAATTCAGCTACTAGTATTTATTTATTTATTTATTTATTTATTTTGACAGGCAGAGTGGACAGTGAGAGAGAGAGACAGAGAGAAAGGTCTTCCTTTGCCGCAGGCTCACCCTCCAATGGCCGCCACGGCCGGCGCACCACGCTGATCCGATGGCAGGAGCCAGGAGCCAGGTGCTTCTCCTGGTCTCCCATGGGGTGCAGGGCCCAAGCACTTGGATCCTCCACTGAACTCCCAGGGAACAGCAGAGAGCTGGCCTGGAAGAGGGGCAACCGGGACAGAATCCGGCGCCCCGACTGGGACTAGAACCCGGTGTGCCGGCGCCGCAAGGCGGAGGATTAGCCTAGTGAGCCACGGCGCCGGCCTACTAGTATTTATTTTAAGTAAAAGACTATACAATTAAGCTGCATAACCTATCCCTTTAATTTTTTTTAAAGATTTATTTATTTATTTGAAAGTCAGTGTTACAGAGAGAGTGGGAGAGACAGAGAGAGATTTTCCATCTGCTGGTTTCCTCCCCAGATAGCCTCAAAGGCCAGCGCTGGGCCAGGTCCAAGCCAAGAGCCAGGAGCTTCTTCCAAGTCTCCCACATGGGTGGCAGGGCCCCAAGTACTTGGGCCATCTTCAGCTGCTTTTCCCAGGTCATTAGCAAGGAGCTGAATCAGAAGTGGAGCAGCCAGGACACGAACCAGCACCCAGACTGGATACCAAAGTCACAGGCAGTGGCTTTACCAGCTACGTCTTAATGCCCAGCCCCATCCCTTTAATTTTTAAGGCTTCCACAAATGATATACATCATGCTGTCCTGGACATCTATGTTTGTCACTGAATGATGTTCTGTAACACAAAGGCCTCCATTTGTAATTCACATTTCATGTATATCAAACAAACCCAAACATGGGAGAAATAACACATTTTTAGAGATGATAAGGAAGACATTAGGGAAGGAAGTGGAAAAGAAAGGAAGGACAGATTTGAAGAGTTGAAAGAACTACCTAATTATTTACAACATGCTAGAGCTCAGCACGATGCTCTTCAAACTGAAATATTCTTTTGGGCAGATAAAAATCATGTAAAACGAGTAGTGCATACAGTGTCGATAATCCTAAACTGAAATAATAAACTTCTTAAAATTTGATTTTGCTTCCATGATTTTTAATTGACATTTACTTATAAATTTCCAAAATTATGTTTTGTTTTAGCTGTATCACATAGTACTGCAAAGGACATCTTTCCACGATAAAACAAAACTCTCATGGCATAACTAAAAGCAAATAAAACAATTATTAAGAGGAAAGATATAACAGAAAGTATTATAGAGTAAGTTAGCAGGAACCAACATGCTCTGGAAATCAGTCAACTGAAGCAATTTACTGCCAAAGCCCACATACACTGGGGAGTGAACCAGTGGATGGAAGATCTTCCTCTCTGTCTCTGTAACTCCACCTCTCAAATAAATAAATAAATCTTAAAAAAAAAAAAAAAAGAAAAAGCAGCAGCCAGCTAAACATCTGGCTAATCAGCCACATAAGATAATTAGTATAGGAGCCAGTGCTGTTGGGCAGCAATTTAAAGCCCCAGCCTGCAGCGCTGGCATGTGTCCTGGTTGCTCCACTTCCAATCCAGCTCCCTGCTAATGCACATGGGAAAGCAGCAGAACCCAAGTGCTTGGGTCCCTGCACCCACATCAGGGACCTAGAAGAAGCTCCTGGCTCCTGGCTCTGGCGTGACCCAGGTCTGGTCATTGTAGCCATTTGGGGAGTGAACTAGGGGATAGAAGACCTCTCTCTCTCTCTCTCTCTCTCTCTCTCTCTCTGTCTCTACCCCTCTCTGTAACTCTACCTTTCAAATAAATAAAATAAATCTTTTTTTAAAAAAAGTAAAGAAAAGAAAAATCAGTATAAGGCAAATAACAGTAGCCACTTTTTTTCATTTTTAAAAAAACTGTATTTAAGTTATACAAGATTAATGTATTTCATGTACACAGATTTAGGAACATAAAGACACTTACCCCTGTACCCTTCCTCCTGGCCACACTCCAACCCTTCAAATACTGACATGCTTATAACTAGGTTTGACAAAAATTTGGAGAATTAGCTAAATAATTTACAGAATAACATTACTATATTTCTGTTTTTCAACATTTCCTATCTTTTATTGTCAAGTTCGCATTAAAATATTCTCACAGTATCATTTTATTGTTAGCTCGTTCATTGACTTCGTCCAGTTCTATAAAACATGCACTTTGTAAAATTTAAATTCTTTAAGAATATTTAGCATGATATCTGCTCTCTTAACAAAATTTTAGTATACAATATTGTAAACTATAGGCACAAAGCTGCATAGCAGATTTCTACAATTTTTCATCCTGCAAAATTATTAAGATACTGCATTTTAAAATACTATAACTGCCTTTTTATTTAATTGCATCAATTTCAGTGAAGATAAAACTAGAATTCGTGGGGCCAGCACTGTGGCATAGTGTAAAGCCACTGTCTGCAGGGCCAGCATCCCACGTGGGCACCAGTTTGAGTTCCAGCTGCTCCACTTCTAAACCAGCTCCCTGCTTATGCACCTGGGAAAACAGTGGAAGATGGCACAAGTCCTTGGGCCCCTGCACCAGCCTGGGAGACCCAGAAAAAGGTCCTGGCCCCTGGCTTCGGATCCACCCAGCTCTGGCAGTTGCGGCCATTTTAAATGAAAAAGCTAGAAGTCGCTTAATAGTTATTTTAATATAATCAAAACATTAAGAAGGACTTCAATATACTCAGACACAAGTAGAAATAATGATCTAGTATACTGCCAGAGGATGGATAAAGATTCGTTCTTATAAATTCAAAAACAAACTGTCAGTACAACGTAGCTAAACATATGCATCTCAACTAGACAAAGAGTGGGCAGTTTTCAAAATAATCAGGCTGCAGTCTATTAAATGTTATGAGCCAACTTCTTGATGGTTTATTTGCTGATGTTTTCCCACTTTTTTTGATTATCAGTTCTGTGCAATGCCCTCTTGCTATTTTTTTTGTTTGTTTGTTTTAGAATAACTTCATCCACCAAGTACTGGTATAAACTTTCTTAAAGAAACAAAGGTACTTCTAAAAATAGTATGAACTGAGGCCTGCGCTGTGGTATAGCAGGTAAAGCCACCGCTTTCAGTGCCGGCATCCCATATGGGCACCGGTTCGAGTCCTGGCTGTTACACTTCCGATCCAGCTCTCTGCTATGGACTGAGAAAGTAGAAGATGGCCCAAGTACTTAGGCCCCTGCACCCGCGTGGGAGACCGGAGGAAGTTCCTGGCTCCGGATTGGCACAGCTCCAGCCATTGTAGCCAATTGGGGAGTGAACTAGCGGATGGAAGATAGATAGATCTCTCTCTCTCTGCCTCTCCTTCTCTCTGTGTGTAACTCTGCCTTTCAAATAAATAAATAAATCTTGAAAAAAAAACGTATGAACTAAACAGTGAAAAACTGCCATGAGAAAATCATCACTGAACTCAATAAAAGTAATTTTTAAATTATTTCCAGTCTTGGAATACATATGTGGCTTCTTTTAGTTGAGAGCTGACATTGCATTTACCTTCGATGAGTAGCAAGCTAAAGAAGAGTTAACAGTATAAAGTCAAAGTAGGAGTCCTGGGTGGTATTTCCTGGTATGTGAAGATAATTTTTATCGAGATAAATTATTTTTAATCAAGACTAACAATAAGCAAAAAATTATAATAATTGTGTTAAAACCTAAATATTACAACTCTTGGCCTGCAAGTTTAAATAGCATTTCAGATAATTTGTTAATAAAGTTTAAATAAACTACAATAATACACTATAAAAGGGAAAATCTTGTTTATGTGATCCCTTTGACTAGCTGACAGAATAAAAAAGGAAGAAAATGATCCAACATGGGAAGTGAGATACACAGCAGACCCATAGAATGGCAGATGTCCTAAACAGCACTCTGGCCTCAGAATCAACCCTTAAGGCATGCGGATCTGGCTGAAAAACCCATGAGAGTATTTCAGGCATGGAAAGCCAAGACACTCTGGGGGGGGGGAAAAAAAAACTAAATGAAAGATCTCCGCGAGTGAGATCCCAGTGGAAAGAACGGGTCATCAAAGAAGGAGGTACCTTTCTCTGAAGGGAGGAGAGAACTTCCACTTTGACTATGACCTTGTCTAAATAAGATAAGAGTCGGTGAACTCAAAAGGCTTCCATAGCCTTGGCAGCTCATGACAAGAGCCTAGGGTGATTACTGATGCCATAAACAAGAGTGTCAATTTGTTAAGTCAACAACAGGAGTCACTGTGCACTTACTCCTCATGTAGGATCTTTGTCCTTAGTGTGCTGTACATTGTGATTTAATGCTATAACTAGTACTCAAACAGTATTTTTCACTTTATGTTTCTGTGTGGGAGCAAACTGTTGAAATCTTTACTTAATGTATGCTAAACTGATCTTCTGTATATAAAGAGAATCGAAAATGAATCTTGATGTGAATGGAAGGGGAGAGGGAGTAAAGGGGAGGGTTGCAGGTGGGAGGGACGTTAAGTGGGGGGAAGCCATTGTAATCCATAAGCTGTACTTTGGAAATTTATATTCATTAAATAAAAGTTAAAAAAAAGGGAAAATCTGCAACCAGAGGAGGTATAAGTTATATCAAGTCCACTGTAGGATATATTCTTATACAGGATTATCCTTACTTTTTTTGGTCTCATCCAAATCCAAGTTTTCTGACAGTAAACAAAGAATTTTAATTAGTCATCGAAGAGATGTGAACAATAGAAATGCATTTTAATGGAATGAAAGAGATCATGTAGTGGGGAAAAAAAATAGATTCCAGGGCCAGCACTGTGGCATAGAGAGCTAAACCACTGGCTGTGATGCGGGCATCCCATATGGGCACCAGTTCCTGTCTCGACTGCTCTACTTCCAATCCAGCACCCTGCTGATGTGCTGGGAAGGCAGTGGAGGATGGCCCAAGTGCTTGGGCCCTGCACCCAAATGGGAGACCTAGAAGAAGCTCCTTGTCCCTCACTTCTGCCTGGTCCTACACTGTCCACTGCAGCCATTTCGGGAGTGAACCAATGGATGGAAGATCTCCCTCTCTGTCTCTCCTCTCTATATATAACTCTGGCTTTCAAATGAATAACTAAAAAATTAAAAATAGACACAACACAAAAAATTTCTGAGATACAGTTTAAGTTCATCTATAACAGAACTGGTTAGCAATCTAATATAAATTCTCTAGAGATTTTAAATTTTAAAAGTAAAATTGCTCTTTATGCATTGATTACTATGAATATTTCAATGTTTATATTAATATCAATATATATTAACCTAAAAAGTTGTTATATTCATATGTACTAACATCTAAAACAGATGAAAGATACTACTTTTTTTTTTCTTTTCGACAGGCAGAGTTAGACAGTGAGAGAGAGAGACAGAAAAAGGTCCTCCTTCCATTGGTTCACCCTCCAAATGGCTGCTACAGCCGGTGCTCTATGGCCGGCGCTGCGCGGATCCGAAGCCAGGCGCCAGGCGCTTCCTCCTGGTCTCCCATGCAGGTGCAGGGCCCAAGCACTTGGGCCATCCTCCACTGCCTTCCCCAGCCACAGCAGAGAGCTGGACTGGAAGAGGAGCAACCGGGACAGAACCGGCGCCCCAACCAGGACTAGAACCTGGGTGCCGGCGCCGCAGGCAGAGGATTAGCCTAGTGAGCTGCGGAGCCAGCCGAAAGATACTACTTTCGCATACATCTTGAAGAACAGCAATTAACACAGCTAAAAATTATATAATTTTTATTGCTATTCTTCAACAAGTTATTTAAGGAGACATATAATTTTTAGCTATGTTAATTGCTCCCTTAGCTCTCTATTTGTTGATTTAATTTTAATCAATTACCGTATTATTGAGTACCCACTATGTACAAAGCACAATGCTAGGTGCTCTTTTGTACTGATTATAAAATTATCACAAGAAACAAAATCTATAAAAGCTAACTCTTCCATCAATGTAGTATGAGGCTAGAAAGATTAATTTACATTAAAGGGAAAATGAAATCAAAATGAATAGTAAAAATAGTAAATATAGAGATACTATATATGACAATGTTAAATTCTATGATTATGTATTTAATGCAATTTTTAACACCATAGAAAAATTGATATTGTTGGGGAATCTTCAGAAAAATTAAATATTCTTTTCCTATGATGATAAAGTTGTACAATTCCTTCACCTGCTAGGTAAAAAAGATGGAAACTCAACTATTTTTGTTTTTAAGTTCCACAGAGCAGGTGATGGCTCGCTTCATCAAACTACTTAAACCACAGGGATTATCAACATGCACATTATACTGGAGCAAGAAAAGGATGCATAGTCTCATAAATAGATAACTTTAAAAAGGTCCACTAGAAAAGAATCATAGGAAAAGATTAGAAGGCATGACACAGAAGATTTAAAGGAAGTTATAGTAGAAGAAAAATGTTAACTGGGAACGACGATACATTATAGAAGAGATAGAGATAAGTTATCTTTTCTTAATTCAAAAGTCAGAAATCCAAAGTGCTCCAAAATCCAAAACTTTTGTACTTCATATTTTTGAATTACAGATGTTCCACCAGTAAAGTTAATGTAAATACTCCAAAATCCAAAAAAAGTCCAAAATCTGAAACAATTATGGTCCCAAGCATTTTGAATAAGGAATATTTAATCTGCATGATTTTTGGAATCTAAAAATGTAGCAGCTGTAAGATATGGAATCAACCCAGATGTCCATCAACTGTCGACTGAATAAAGAAATTATTGGATATATACACTATGAAGTACTACTCAGCTGTAAAAAAAAAAAAAAAAAAAAAAAAGAAAGAAATCCTGTCTTTTGCAACAAGATGGACACAACTGGAAAGCATTATACGTAGTGAAATAAGCCAGTCCCAAAAAGACAGGTATCATGTGTTTTCCCTGATCCGAGGTAACTAATAGAGTTACCTGAAATGTAATGAATTGGAGTGAAATAGATTTGATGATTGTTTACAACCCTTGTCTCTTCCATTGGGTTAACTATACAATCAATCATTAAGTAAACTGAAAATACATCTTTGTAAAAATTAAGAGTGGGAATGTGAGAGAGAGGAGGAGGAAGGGTTGGAGCATAAGTGAGGGGGCAGGCAGGGCAGAGTGTCACTATGTTCCTAGATCTGTATA
Organism: Oryctolagus cuniculus; assembly: GCF_964237555.1. NCBI lineage: Eukaryota > Metazoa > Chordata > Mammalia > Lagomorpha > Leporidae > Oryctolagus > Oryctolagus cuniculus. The sequence continues at coordinate 78,294,526 of NC_091453.1, read as the reverse complement.
TATGAAATACATGAAATGTGTATAACTTAAATAAAGTTTTAAAAATGTAACAGTTATGCAAGAAGATACTTAGTGACTATTTGGTTTATTAGCCATCATTCCGACTGTCTCTAAAATGTGGCCTCTGTAATAATCCACATATGTATTTCATAAATTTTAGTGTTATTTTTCAAATCATATTTACATATCTAAATTTGAAACTTCCCAAAATATGGTTACATTATCCATATACATTTATTGTTTTCAATAAATAAAACTGAATACTTATTAAATATATTAAAATTAGGATTCTCTTAATTTTCTCAAAACACAGTAATACCTCAGATCTTTATTATTTCAAAACTATAAATGTAGCAGTATCAGTACATGAAGATGGCAATAATGGCTGACCCTCAGCAATACATGCAACTTTTCCTGTATTGAAAAGCAGGCTTGCAGAGGTAAGCACTTGGTCTAGCTGTTAAGATGTTGGTTGATGCCCAGCTCCACTCCTGAATCCAGCTTCCTGATAATGTGCACCCTTGGGAGGGTGATGGTTCAAGTAGCTGGGTTCCTGCCTCCCACATGGAAGACCCTGATGGAATTTCTACCTCCTGAATCTGGTCCCAATCCAGTCCTGGCCATTGCAGGCCTTGGGGGACTGAGTGAGCAGATGAATCGCTCTCTCTCTCTATCTACCCTCCCCCCTTCCCTGCCCCCTCCTTCTCAAATAAATAAATATTAAAAACCAAGACTTGTCTTGATTTTATACTCATTCACAAAACACCCTCCTACCTTCCAACAACATACATTTGGACAAAGTCTAACCAGAGGGAAAAGTGGCTGTTGACTATGAAACAGACCAAAGTGAACCTGTGACCCTCAAATAATCACACTAAGAAGCAATCATTACATAATAAACCCAATTCTAAGGAGTTTATACATATCCCAAGTAACTCAGAATATGGTAAAAAAATAAAGTATAGTAGATAAATAAGACATTACTTAGAATAAAATACTTACAAAGTAAATTGTGCTATGGTGAACTAAAATGAATACTATCAAGTAAATCAGTTATCTTGACTCAGCATGCACAAATAAAAAGAAATACCAAAGCAATATTAAATATAGTGGCTACATGAGTATTTTCTGTTAGTTGTATGTATAATTTTACACTTCCCTCCTAGGTATTTCCAATGGTCTTCTACAAGTTAGTCCTTTGAAACAGATGTTAAGAAGGCCTTGCTGTTAACTCATAGCTTCATATACTTTATTTGATGATTTTTAAACAACTAGATTTAACAATTATAAAATGTGCCCATTCAAATCTCATTACTGAAAAGAGTACCTGTTCTTCTGCTCTTGCTTCAATAACTGAGCAGCTATCTTCCTCAAATCAGTTACTTCCTTCAAGTCATCATCCTCTTCCTCTGCAAGTAACTGTTCTTTCTCAAATCTGAAAGGTGACACAAACATGGTTATTCAGAAAGTAAGGCAGACTGTATTTGAGTCTGGCGTATAGAAATACAAGCAATTTTTAATATTATGTGGAAACCAGAATCATTTTATCCTTGTATTTAAAATACTAAAAAAATAAGGAATGTCAAAGGAAAACATATATAGGCTCTCTACTTAATATGAAATGTGGCATACTGGCTTTTTTTGCATTTTTAATCATAATTTTATCATCTAAGATTTTAAATTAGTTTTTAACAAGTATTTTTTTCTTTAAAAAATGTATTTATTTATTTGAATGACTGAATTACACAGAGAGAAATCTTTCATCTGCTGGTTCACTCCCCAGATGGCTGTAATGGCCAGCTGGGAGCCAGAAGCTTCATCCGAGTCTCCCACATGGGGTGCAGGGACCCAAACATTTGGGCCATGTTCTAGTGCTTTCCCCAGGCCATTAGCAGGGAGCTGGATTGCAAGTGGAGCAGCTTGGACACGAACAGGCACCCTTATGGGATGCCACCATGCAAGATGGTAGCTTTACCTGTTACACCACAAGCTGGTTCTCATAGATACAATTCTTTTTCTTTTCTTTTCTTTTTTTTCTTTTTTTTCTTTTTCTTTTTTTTTTTTTTTTTTTTTTTTGACAGGCAGAGTGGACAGTGAGAGAGAGAGACAGAGAGAAAGGTCTTCCTTTTCTGTTGGTTCACCCTCCAATGGCTGCTGCGGCCGGCGCACTGCGCTGATCGGAAGCCAGGAGCCAGGTGCTTCTCCTGGTCTCCCATGTGGGTGCAGGGCCCAAGCCATCCTCCACCTCACTCCTGGGCCACAGCAGAGAGCTGGACTGGAAGAGGAACAACCGGGACAGAATCTGGCGCCCCGACTGGGACTAGAACCCGGGGTGCCGGTGCCATAGGCGGAGGATTAGCCTATTGAGCTGTGGCGCTGGCCCATAGATACAATTCTAACATATAATGATATTCCAATCCTCCTTCCCTCTCCCTCTCCCTTCTTTTCATTTTTGAGATAACATATTTTAAAATTATGTTATGGTAAAAAGGCTTCATAAACTAAGTTTAACAAGTAAAAAGCAAATCGACCCTAGTTTAGTGGGAATGTAGGAAAAGGCTATGAATAACAATTGAAGCTCATGAGAGTATTTCAGGCATGGAAAGCCAAGACACTCTGGCAAAAGATCTCTGCGAGTGAGATCCCAGTGGAAAGAACAGGTCATCAAAGAAGGAGGTACCTTTCTCTGAAGGGAGGAGAGAACCTCCACTTTGACTATGACCTTGTCTAAACAAGATAAGAGTCGGAGAACTCAGAGGGCTTCCATAGCCTTGGAAACTCATGACTGGAGCATAGGGAGATTACTGATGCCATAGACAGGAGTGTCAATTGGTAAAGTCAACAACAGGAGTCACTGTGCACTTACTCCTCATGTAGGATCTCTATCCTTAATGTGCTGTACATTGAGATTTAATGCTATAACGAGTACTCAAACAATATATTTCACCTTGTGTTTCTATGGGGGTGCAAACTGTTGAAATCCTTACTTAATGCATACTAAACTGATCCTCTGTAAAAAAAAAAAAAAAAAAAAAAAAAAAAAAAAAATTATCAATTCCCAACTTGACTCTCACTGGGATTAAACATGACAACAGGTCTGCTCTGATTTCATCATCATTTAAAAAATCATCTATTATTTTTCACTTTATGTTTCTGTGTGGGAGCAAACTGTTGAAATCCATACTTAATGTATACTAAGCTGATCTTCTGTATAATAAGATAATCGAAAATGAATCTTGATGTGAATGGAAGGGGAGAGGGAGTGGGAAAAGGGAGGGTTGTGGGTGGGAGGGACGGTATTGGGGGGAAGCCATTGTAATCCATAAGTCGTACTTTGGAAAATTATATGCATTAAATAAAAGTTTAAAAAAAAAAAAACCATTGAATAGAAAAAGATAACCATTTCACCCATACACAGTTAATTCTAAAGTAATCATTAAAACTATAGTCATACTGGCTATATGTAACATAATTAATGGCTAACAAATAATGGTGAACTACATAATCATTTTTAAATTTTTGAAATGTGGAATGGACATAGCAATTCAACAATGCATATTCCCCCACCTGGAATGCAGTAAGTAGTACAAAACTCGATGTTGCCTGTCTTTATAAATAAATATAAAATAGTATGAAAATTTCTCATTTTATTGAGACATCTGCTCATATCAGTTTATTCATTCTGATTTTTAAAAACTACGTAAAATGAGTAAAGGAAATATAAAATAGGTTCAAATCTGCCAGAAGTTGCTAATTAAGACTTTTTTTTTCATTCAAAAGTAACATAGAAGTTTTAAAATACCAAAATCTATTCATTCAATCTTTAAGGAACTTCATTAAAAAATATCAAAACATGAGTCTTTAGTGTCTGCTAATACTAACAGATAGAATCATAAAGGAGAGAACAATCCAACATGGGAAGCAGGACACACAGCAGACTCATAAAATGGCAGATGCCATAAACAGCACTCTGGCCTCAGAATCAGCCCTTAAGGCATTCGGATCTAGCTGAAGAGCCCATGAGAGTTTCTTAGGCATGGAAAGCCAAGACACTCTGGCAAAAAAAAAAAAAAATGACCTAAATGAAAGATCTCCATGAGTGAGATCCCAGCAAAAAGAACGGGCAGGAGATACCTTTCTCTGATGAGAGGAAAGAACTTCCACTTTGACTATAGCCTTGTGTAAATAAGATCAGAGTTGGAGAACTCCAGAGGCTTCCATAGCCTTGGCAGCTCATAACAAGAGCCTGGGGCGATAACTGACGTCATAAATAAGAGTGTCAACTGTTAAATCAACAACAGGAGTCACCATGCAATTACTCCCCATGCAGGATCTCTGTCCTTAATGTGTTGTACTATGTGAATTAACGGTATAACTAGTACTCAAACAGTACTTTATACTTTGTGTTTCTGTGTGGGTGTAAACTGTTGAAATCTTTACTTAGTATATACTAAATTGATCTGTATATAAAGATAATTGAAAATGAATCTTGATGTGAATGGGATGGGAGAGGGAGCAGGAGATGGGATGGTTGTGGGTGGGAGGGAGGTTATGGCGGGGGGAGCCACTATAATCCAAGAGTTATACTTTGGAAATTTATATTTATTAAATAAAAGTTTTAAAAAATGAGTCTTTATATGTTTATCATATATTACAATATTACATGCTCTAGTGACTCTCAAGTTTAGACAACTGTCCTCTTTAGACAGTGGAGAAAGAATGAAATCTAGAGTGCACAAAACAAAGTAATGTACCTTCTTACACAGCATCAGAGATGTTCAACTAAATACTGCTTAGAAAGCTTCCAATGTAGGGAATTGTGGCATACCAGGTAAACCCACTACCTGCAACACTGGCAACCCATATGGTACGGGTTTGTGTTACAGCTGCTCCACTTCTGATCCAGCTGCCTGCTAATAGCCTGGGAAAGGAAAGTGTAAAGTGGCCCAAGTGTTTGGGCCCCTGCACCCACATGGGAGACTCAGATGAAGATCCTCCCTTCGGCCAGGCCCAACCCTGGCTATTGCAGCCATCTGGGGTATGAACCAGCAGAGAAAGATATCTCCCTCTCTCTACCTTTCTCTCTCTCTCTGTGTGTGTGTGTGTGTCTGTCTGTCTGTCTCTCCTTCTATCTGCAACTCTGACTTTCAAAATAAACGAATCTTTAAAAAAAAGTCTCCAATGAATTCATTTGCAGGAAGCATTAACAGAGAAACTAGAGAAAATGTTTGGGTATCAGTGAAAGCTAGATTGACAGCCTGGGAACTAATGTACACTAGCTAAATGGCTTTAGCTATGAAACTTCGGAGTCACTGAACTTCACCTTCCTCACCTGTGAAAATGGGGACACTATCTACCTATTAGGACTTCTGTGAAGAAATAGGAAACATGAGAAAGCACATAGCACTGATCCCGGTACATGGTGAATATTCAACAAATGTTCCTTCCTTCCTCTGGCAGCCATGGAGCAACTTCAAGGAGTGACTGAAAAGATGTGGTAGGCCATATTCCATCATGCCATAAGATGAATGATACGGAAAAGAACCAAAGCAAATTTTTTTAAAGATTTATTTATTTATTTGAAAGTCAGAGTTACACAGAGAGAGGAGAGGCAGAGAGAGAGAGAGAGAGAGAGAGAGGTCTTTCATCCGCTGGTTCACTCCCCAAATGGCCGCCACAGCCAGAGCTGCACTGATCCGAAGCCAGGAGCTAGGAGCTTCTTCCGGGTCTCCCATGCGGGTACAGAGCCCTAAGGACTTAGGCCATCCTCTACTGCTTTCTCAGGCCATAGCAGAGAGCTGGATTGGAAGTGGAGCAGCCAGGACTTGAACCAGCACCCATCGGGATGCCAGTGCTTCAGGCCAGGGTGTTAACCTACTACACCAGAGCGCTGGCCCCCAAAGCAAATTATTTTAATAAAATATGATGGCAAATTCCTTTAAATTGCCATAACCAGTTTGACAAAATGAAAGTGCATCAGATTCAAACACCTGGAACTCAATTGTTTGAAACACCAGATCTCAGTTTCCTTATTGTAAAAGAGTATCAAAATCATCTATTTTAAAGGGATGTTAAAAATAGCTCAAATGAAGCAATGTATATGAAGGCACAGTCCTCCTCAGTAATGATAACAGAAGACATGATTATTATACTTCAGGGGGAAAAGATAGTGTGTATCTTACACTCAACTCAAATGCTTACTATAAATTTGAGCTTTATTAAGGAATACAGAAAACTAAAGTATTTACAAATGAACTATCTAAAGATAACAAGTACATGAACAAAGATTTACATTAGATATTCTTTCCAGTAGGTATATCTAATGAATAGTTCAAGAACTTATAAGTAACATTTTAAGAAATTGTACGTATTTACCTTTTTTCATCTCCCAATTCTTCATTTTTCTGAGATTTTTCAGAACATTTTTCTTTTCCCTTACATAAAAGAAAGTTATAATTTTAAATTGTATAGTCAACTTTTATAAGATCAAGGAAAACATGCTCTTAAGTATTAAAGGATCTATTTACCTTAAGGAAAGAAGCAAGCGATCCAATACGTGCATCTCCTTGTTCGGGAACTGCAACATCTTCTGTGCTGGGGTCAATAAAATCATATACCTCCTGGTCTAAGTATAGATTAATATTTATTAGAAAACATAAATAGTAAATGGTATGCTTTGACACTACAGTGTTCAGAATAAAAGTGTGTTTTCCCCACATAAGAGTAGGCTAAATACTCTGTTAAATTTTCAAAGCTCATTTTTAATGAAGGCTGTGCATATATAATACAAATTATAGACACCATACAAATTACCTTTCTGACAATCAGGTTTACTTCCTACTATGTGACTATCATTTCTTGATATCTGTTCTCTATTTGATTCTGAGACTTGAGAGTGAAGGCTGATTGTATCATCATCTGATGGCTGAAAGGAGTAAGCAAAAAGTATAAACCAGGCATTTTAAACACATGATAAAGATCATGTTGCTTTAATTTCAGACATGAATTATTAAATACCTGCTTTAAAACTCCAGTTTTCAAACCAAATATTAATGTTAATGTTTACTGTTCTGTTTTTTAAAATCTGCATGTACTTTTTTATATGAAGTCATAAAATATAAAGGTGATCATATTTCATGTAAAATAAAAAGTTAAGTGTGTACAAGTATCTACCTCAATGCTCTAATGAAATTCTAAAATGAAATAAATGAGTAATAGAAACTACTCACCTCCGTTGTAGATAATCGTTTCTCTCCATTGTCACTTCCGATTCCAGAATCAGGGCCATGATTCTTATTTGGATAAAAATCTTCCATACTATAGAAATAGAAATCCTAAGAGCAGTTAGGTTTTCTTCTTAAATAGATAATGCACACTTGACCTAAAATTTCCATAGGTAATACAGAAAATATTCTTTGATATCTAATATCCTTAAGAATAGGAGCAAGAAAATATCAGAAATCTTATTTCAAGATATTTTATTCATGTCATCCACAAAAATGTTTTGTTTCTTGTGCTTTGATGCAAAGTCTCAATTATTAACAATAAACTATTATTTCTTCTGAGATTCATAAAAGCAGACTGCCCAGCTAGAAAATTATTTTGATAAAGACATATTTTCATCTTGGTTTTACCAATTTCATCACAGGTCTTTGAAATACTTTTTTAAATATAATTTATACAAATTCCCCTTCATTAGCTCTAAAAATATTCCCTAGTTACATAACAATTAAGGAAATGGACAACATGTGAAAAAAAAAGTTTGGAAAACACCAAATACACAACTGTTTTGGTGTGAGGCTACAGTTTTCCTTGCGAATTCCTGAATTAGAAAGTATGCCACCCAGGTAGCAGAACTATTTCTCACTTTAATTTGCAAATTTACCACAGTCTACTCTGGCTGCTAATTATGTGAGAAGTGCTATGCTAAGTTTTTATCTATGTTTCTTGTGAAAACACTAACTGGTGGTGTTTTTCATTTTATAGATGAGGAAACTGAAGCTGGGAAGGATTACCTAAGGGCATGCAACTTGCCAACAGGAGTAAAAATTTGATACCTGGGTATCTAGCATGAAAATCCCTAATCATAATCACTGTGTTGCAATTCTTCCCCTAAATACAGTTTCAGGCTAAAAATCTGACTTGTACTTTACAGAAGTCAATAAAATTTAGGGAAGTACCCACTAAGAATCAGGCACTATGCTGAATGCCTGAGATGAAAAACTGCATTCAAAGGGCTCTGAGCCCTCACTACTGAGGGAAAATAAATTTTTATGTTTTGAAGCCTATGGCAAAGGTAAATACAAACTCAAATTCGGCTTGTTATTACAAATGCATAATATAGTGATCAAAAAAGTAAATTAGCAGTTGCCACTTGCTGAGAAATTAATATTTCTGTTGTACAATGTCAAGCATTTACCTTTCAACTACTAAAACCTTAATAATTACTTTCTGAGATCTCAAATGTATTCTAGAATTCCAAAATTCCAGAGTTCATTCTTTGATACTGATATTTAGCTTAAGCTCATTACTGATTTTAAAATTGGGCCAAATTAGCTTGTTATACTCAGTACATTCAAGATTAATAAGCATCATTACCAAAGGGAGGACACTGGCAGGTTTGGAACACATGTTAAGACACTGCATGGACACCTGCATCCCATACTGAAGTGCGTGGGTTGTAGTCCCAGCTCCACTTCTGATTCCAGCTTCCTGCTAATGCACAGCCTGGGAGGCAACAGATGATAGCTCAAGTACTTGAGGTCTCTGTCACATACATGGGAAACCCAGATTGAGTTCTAGGCCCTCGGTTTCCACCAGGTCCAACCTCAACTGTTGTGGGCATTTGGGGAACAAATGAAGCAGATAAGAGATCTCTCTCTATCTCTGTCTCTATCTCTAGCTCTCTGCCTTTAAAATGAAGATAAATAAATAAATTTTAAAACTTTTGTAAAAAGAGAGAAGACAATAATCACCATCTAATAAGACTGTAAGAATATTATATTACCTGTCTGTGAGAGGCTGGGAGGGCATTCTTTTACTTAAAGATGGAAGATCCAGGGAATCTGGTTTCTTATCCATTCTGCAACATGCTTGGATATTTAAGTACTTAAATATGTGTACTTTACCCTTTAAGCATATCTGTCAAGAATGAAGTAATTTAATTATATGATTCAAAACATAAATGGCATATATCAATTTATTTCATAATCTCAAATCATGTTGAGATATTACAAACTTGATTACTACTTTGCATATTTAAATAATTTGTACTTCTGACACTATGTGGAAAAAATTGACAATACAGACATCAACTAAAATTCTATTGTCACCTCTGTTATTTGAAAAAAAGTTAATTTTTCTATATTGCATTACAGTTTTCTTATTAAAAGCAAAATACACAAACCAACTAATAATATAAAATTTACACCTCATGAAAGTTGCCTTTATTAGAAAAACTGAAAAGATATAGAAGTGTATTTATCAGTATGGTAAGAACAGAACAAATAATCCATGTAATTCTTTTAAAGTAATCTCATCAGTACTAAGATGTTTCATACAAATACTGAAAGAAGGCTGATATAAAAGCTTAATAAAGGTTACTTACATAAGAATGATATCAAATATTTCTTAAAAATTCTAATAAAAATGTTTTGTTTTATGGGTTCATATAACCTTATCTTACACAAAAAAGGAATAATGCAGTAAGATAATTACATTAAAAAGCAATTATCATTCCAGATGAAAAGAAACAGTTTCTTAGATAACTAAAAGATACACTGTTTGACATAACCACTAAAAGATTTTATTTAAAAGAAAACCGACAGGGCCAGCACTGTGGTGCAGCGGGTTAATGCCCTGGCCTGAAACGCTGGCATCCCATATGGGCGCCAGTTCTAGTCCCGGCTGCTCCTCTTCTGATGCAGCTCTCTGCTATGGCCTGGGAAAGCGGTGGAGGATGGTCCAAGTCCTTGGGCCCCTGCACCCGCGTGGGAGACCCAGAGGAAACTCCTGGCTCCTGTCTTTGGATCAGCACAGCTCCAGCCTCTGAGGCCAAATGGGGAGTGAACCATCAGATGGAAGACCTCTCTCTCTCTCTCTGCCTCTCTTCTCTCTGTGTAACTTTTTCAAATAAAAATAAATCTAAAAATAAAATAAATAAAAAAACTCGTCTAATAATTAAAAAAACAAAAATGTTTGATCTATTAGTATATAAATAACCAATTTAAATATACCAAAAAGTACACTACTTCTTGTCTAAACTAAATAAAAATTTATCTTTCAGGCCACTATGGCATAGTAGTCTAAGCCTACGCCTGTGGCACTGGCATCCCATATGGTCACCAGTTTGTGTCCTGGCTGTTCCTCTTCCGGTCCAGCTTTCTGCTTACAGCCTGGGAAAGCAGTCGAAGATGGCCCAACATGCATGGGAGACCTGGAAGAAGCTCCTGGCTGCTGGCTTCAGATGGGCCAGGCAATTTGCATAGTGAACCAGCAGATGGAAGACCTTTCTCTCTCTCTCTCCCTCTCTGTCTGTAACTCTACCTCTCAAAGAAATAAATAAAATCCTTTAAAAAGATTCTCTTTCATTACAAAACTAAATACTAATGAATTATTTTCTTTTATAAAGTTTAACTTTTATCAGAGTAATTCATTCACATAGCTTTAAAAGTCAAGCAGAATCACAAAGCTGATAAGAAAACAATCTCCCATTTGAATCCTTTCAATCTCCAAAACCAAATTCTCATTGGTTTTCTGCTATTTACTCTAATTTTTAAATAACATACTTCTACTGATTTTTTAAATTTTAAATTATTGATTTTATTTACCAAAATCTCACTAAAGAAGATGAGGATAGGGCCGGCGCCGCGGCTCACTAGGCTAATCCTCCACCTTGCGGTGCCGGCACACCGGGTTCTAGTCCCGATCGGGGCGCCAGATTCTGTCTCGGTTGCCCCTCTTCCAGGCCAGCTCTCTGCTGTTCCCTGGGAGTGCAGTGGAGGATGGCCCAAGTGCTTGGGCCCTGCACCCCATGGGAGACCAGGATAAGTACCTGGCTCCTGCCATCGGATCAGCGCGGTGCGCCAGCCGCAGCGGCCATTGGAGGGTGAACCAACGGAAAAGGAAGACCTTTCTCTCTGTCTCTCTCTCTCTCACTGTCCACTCTGCCTGTCAAAAAAATAAAAATAAAAAAAATAAAAAAAAGAAGATGAGGATCGATCTCTTATATCATCACTACTACCACCTCCACTATCTCCTTCCTCAACCCTGATCAATTCACACTAACATCCCTTCCCTCTCTTCAGAAACATAGCATGAAGTTAAAGAGCAGTCATACTGCCTGAGCTTGAATCCTGGTTCCATTGTATGCTAGTCAGACAACACTGAAAAAGTCATTTCTTTCTCTGCCTGTTTCTTCATATGTAAAATGGGATAATGACATAACTGTTTCATAAGGTTGATATAAAAATTAAATCAGTTAATATATGTAAAGCATTTTCAATAGTTCCTGGAGTATAACACTATATAAATATGTTCTATTATTATATCTATGTTGTCATTCTTCAACAAATCAAAATCCAGAATTTACATTACCATGACCAACAAAATACTCACAGAACAGCATAAAGTATGGTTACATTTTCTTTCTCCTATTTTTAAAAAATTTTTTTCCTAAAGTGAATAATGGCCCAATGTATATTTACCTATTACTAATTCTTGACTCCGACTGAACTGTAAAACATCTCTCCATATGGACAAAAACATGAAGTTCATTTACTTTCTTTTCTTCTTCTTCTTTTTTTTTTTTTTTTTTTGGAGACAACTGCAAACTGGTTCCTCTCTAAGCCTATGCATACCTATTAATCTTGAACATGAAGCATTCCCCTTTTTCAGTTTATTCCCTTATTTTGGTACAGAACATTCTCTGCTAGCTTCCTAAGAAAGGGCTCATGGGTGTTAACATTTCTGATCTTGCACTTTGAAACCTTTTCTCCCTCATGTTTGACTGAGGGTAGGAAGCAGGAAATACTCCCTCAGTCTCTGAAGACATCATTCTAACAGCTGCTAGCTTCCAGGGATGCTGTTGAGAAGTCACTCTGGTTACCACTCAAAGGAGTGTACTCTATTCCCTGCCCTCCTGATTTTTTCCCCCAGCTTCATTGAGACAAAACTGGCAAATGAAAATTCTATACATTTAGCATATACAACATGATGTTTTGATATAAGTACACACTATGAATCAATCAAGTGGATTGACCTATCGATCACTTCACAGTTACCTTTTGTGTGTATAGTAACAATACTTGAGATCTACTCTCAGCAAATTTCAAGTATATCACACAATATTAATAATAATCAGTATGGAGAGCATCAGGTCTCCAGGACTTCTTCATCTTATAATTGATGAATGGTACCATTTGATCAGTTTTTTCCCACTGCCCCAACTCCTAGGAACCATCATTCTATGCCACAACCATGAGTTCAGCTTTTTTTTTTAAGACTCCACATATAAGTGAGATCATGCAGTACTATATACACATTAATCCCCCCCCTCCACGCATTGTCTCTATCCTTTCATCTGTTGACAGATACTGAAAGGGTTGTCATATCTTGACCATTTTGAATAATGCTGCAATTAACATGGGAATGCAGACATCTCTTTGAGGCACTGATTTCTTTCCTTGGTATCTTGCAACTGACAGCAAGAAATGTATATTTGATCTTGTTGCCTCTGCCTGGCATATCGCTTCTAAAATCCTTGAAATCTTTTAAATGATAAATATTGTTCTGAATGCTAATGAGATGACTGGAGAACTGCAGCTCCTGGACAGCCTCAGGATTGGGGACTGTTGGCCAGGGTAATCAACCAAGAGGATTAAAACTCGGGGGTCGGGGGGCGGCACTGTGGCGCAGTGGGTTAACACCCTGGCCTGAAGCACCGGCATCCCTATAAGTCCCAATTCTAGTCCTGGCTGCTCCACTTCCAATCCAGCTCTCTGCCATGGCCTGGGAAAACAGTAGAAGATGGCCAAGTCCTTGGGCCCCTGCATCCATGTGGGAGACCTGGAAGAAGCTCCTGGCTCCTGGTTTCGGATCGGCGCAGCTCTGGCCATTGTGGCCATCTGGGGAGTGAATCAGTGGATGGAAGACCTTTCTCTCTGTCTCTACCTCTCTCTGTGACTCTGTCTTTCAAATAAATAAAAAATAAATCTTAAAAAAAAAAAACTCAAGGGAGGGGAGAATAGCTTGAATAGACTAAATTGATCACAAATGGGCAATGATTTAACAATTCATGCCTATGCAATGAAGCCTCCATAAAAACAAAAACAAAAACAAAAACACCCAAAAGACAGGGTTCAGAGAACTTCCCAGATTGCTGAACATACTGCAGGTCAGCAAATAGTGATAATGTCTGGAGGATCATGGTGAGCCCAGGAAGAACATGGAATCTTCATATTCCCCCTTACATACATTGCCTTATATATCTCTTCAATCTGGCTATTCATTTGTGTCCTTAGAAACAATTTTTGTAATAAATTGGCAATAGTAAGTTAAGAGTTTCCAGAGTTCTAGCTGCTCTGGCAAAGTAACTGAACCCAAGGAGGAGGTTATAGAAACCTGGATTTATAGTTAATCATGGGTAATCTTGTGGGACTGAGTCCTAAAACTGAGATTTGATACAATCTCCAGGTTGGTGGTATCAGAACTGAATTGAATTACAGAACATCCAGTCAGCAGCTACTGACGAATCACTTAACACTATGAGGAAATTCACATTTTATTTCATTTTTAAAGATTTTATTTATTTATTTGAGAGGTAGAGATACAGACAGTGAGAGGGAGAGACAGAGAGAAAGGTCTTCCTCCCGTTGGTTCATTCCCCAAATGGCTGCAACGGCCAGAACTGCGCCAATCCGAAGCCAGGAGCCAGGAGAAAGCTAGATTGGAAGAGGAGCAGCCGGGACTAGAACAGGTGTCCATACAGGATGCCGGCACCTCAGGCAGAGGATTAACCTCCTGCGCCATGGCACCGGCCCCAAAATTCACATATTGTGATAACCAGAAGTGTTCTGTACTGAGAGTCAGAATAGGAAAAATACTTTGGTTTGTTCTCTCTTAGATATATGCCCAGAAGTGGGATTGTTGGACCATATGGCAATTCTATTTTAATTTTTTGAGGAAGCTGCATACTGTTTGCTGCACTGGCTATACCATTTCACATTCCCACAAATGCTGTACAAATATTACCTTTTCTCCACATCCGGGCCAACATTTATTATCGTTTGAGATAATAACCATCCTAACAGGTTTGAATAATACCTTACTGTGGTTTTAATTTGCATTTCCCTGGTGATTAGTGAAGTTGAGCATCTTTTCATATAGCTGCTGGCCATTTGTGTATCTTCTTTGAAATAATGTCTATTTAGGGCCTTTGCCCATTTTCTAAATGGAGTTACTTGTTTCTTTGCTGTTGAGTTGCATGAGTTTCTTACATATTTGGGACATTAAGCTCTTATCAGATATACAGTTTACAAACACAGGGAACTTCAAAAATTTCATGGGAAAAATGGAATTAAAAGATGAGCTTATTTTAGTTTGAAATTTTTTGAAATCTTTATAAAGGGACTTTCAAAAGCCATGGAAAATACATAGTGTGAAATAACTATGAGTGCATATTGGGACTGGTGCAGCAGGTTAAGTCACTACTTCAGATATCTGCATCCCATATCTAAGTGCTACTTCACATCTTACCTGCTGCTCATCTTCCAATCCGGCTTCCTGCTAATGCACTTGGGAAGATAGCAGAAGATGGCCCAAATACTGGGGTCCCTGCCACCCATGTGGGAGACCCAGATGAAGTTCCTGGCTTCTGGCTTCAGCTTGGCTCAGACTTTGCAGTTGTGGCCATTTGGGGAGTAAACAGCAGATGGAAGATTCTCCCTCTCTCTTTCAGTCTTTCCCTCTCTCTGTTACTCTGCCTTTCAAATAAATAAATCCTTAAAAATTTACAATAAAATTATTTTAATTCCATTTTCCATGAACTTTGTGAAGTATACTCATATTTCTAGATAGTGACATGCAATAAAATCAGTGTGCCTGTTTCCATTTCAGTGGAACTATTTTTCTCTCTGTTTCACGTTAGACATTATTCCTGCAATGTCTCGTGACTCTGGCTATTTGTTTTCAAAAGCAAAACAAGAAAAAGATAACTGGAAGTTCAGTGTACATGGGGGAAACTTGCTGATGGTGAATTTCCATTTATCTGGTGATCAGACAGGGACGAAGCATTTTGTTAGGTGATCATGAAAGATCAGTATATAGATAGATATATTCTTTTTTTATTATTTTTGACAGGCAGAGTGGACAGTGAGAGAGAGAGAGAAAGGTCTTCCTTTGCCATTGGTTCACCCTCCAATGGCCACCGCGGCTGGCGCGCTGCTGCCGGCGCACCGCGCTGATCCGATGGCAGGAGCCAGGAGCCAGGTGCTTTTCCTGGTCTCCCATGGGGTGCAGGGCCCAAGCACCTGGGCCATCCTCCACTGCACTCCCTGGCCACAGCAGAGGGCTGGCCTGGAAGAGGGGCAAACGGGACAGAATCCGGCGCCCCGACTGGGACTAGAACCCGGTGTGCCGGCGCCGCTAGGCGGAGGATTAGCCTAGTGAGCCGCGGCGCTGGCCTAGATAGATATATTCTAAAGAATTCTTTATTTATTTGAAAAGCAGAGTTACAAAGAGAGAGGAGAGTCAAAGAGAAGGAGAGGCGGGGGGTGGGGGAGACTTCCATCCGCTGGTTCACTCCCCAGTTGACAGCAATGGCTGGAGCTGTGCTGATGATCCGAAGCCAGGAGCCAGGAGCTTCTGGGTCTTCCACGTGGGTGCAGGGGCCCAAGGACTTGGGCCATCTTTTACTGCTTTCCCAGCATAGCAGAGAGCTGGACTGGAAGTAGAGCAGCTGGGACATGAATTGGCGCCCATATGGGATACTGGCACTGCAGGCGGTGGCTTTACCCGCTATACCATCAGCGCCAGCCCCTAGACAGATCTTTTCTCCTGATTCAATCTGTTTACCAAGGAAGAAATCCATCAATCCAGTCTAAGATATTTAAGACAGGCTACAAACATTTGGAAGCCAAGCAGAAGTATATTGGAGGGTCCTCCCATTCAGTTCATCTGCATTTACCGTTTTCAGTATTGGGTCCCACCCTGCCCAGAGCTCTGCCTGAAGCCACTGACTAGTTTAATATCTCTGTACCAACAATGTCTAATATGGTAGTTACAAGCCACAGGTGACTAAATTTGAATTAACGAAATCAAAATAAAACTAAAAAAATCCATTTTTCTGCCATGCTATACACTCTCAAGTACTCAATAACCACTGTGATTACCATGATGGGCAGTGCAGATACAGAACGTTTCCATTACCACAGAAAGGACAAACAGAAAGCGATTCCCTAAAGAGTAAACTGCAGTGTTCTGCCGAGACATGAGGTTAGTCATCAGGCTACCGAGCTGAGGGAGAAAAAAAAAAAAAAAAAAAAAAAGAAACGCCTAGCAGCGCCGGCACACCGGGTTCTAGTCCCGGTCGGGGCGCCGGATTCTGTCCCGGTTGCCCCTCTTCCAGGCCAGCCCTCTGCTGTGGCCAGGGAGTGCAGTGGAGGATGGCCCAGGTGCTTGGGCCCTGCACCCCATGGGAGACCAGGAAAAGCACCTGGCTCCTGGCTCCTGCCATCGGATCAGCGCAGTGCGCCGGCCACAGCGCGACGGCCATTGGAGGGTGAACCAACGGCAAAGGAAGACCTCTCTCTCTCTCTCTCTCTCTCTCTCTCTCTCTCTCACTGTCCACTCTGCCTGTCAAAAAAAAAAAAAAAAAAAAAAAAAAAAAAAAAAAGAAACGCCGCGGCTCAATAGGCTAATCCTCCGAGCTGAGGGAGAGCATGGAACAATCAGCCTACTCCCTAGAGGAGATTCCAGGCTTCTGCCGAGGCAAATGAAGCATACTCACGTGGCTGTGGAGCCAAGGGCAGGAAGAGGATGTAAACTGTAAACTTGTGCTAATATCCTGCTTTTTCAGGAAAATGACTAAACATCGTTAACTGTGCTGGCCTGACTGATCTCAGTCCCTCCATTCAGAACATACCTCACCACCATTTCTGCACAGAGTTTCCCGCAAGCTCCCAGTCAGGGAGGCAGATTTAAGCCCTATACCAGCCAGTAATAAAACTGCCTTTCTCCTCTCAGAAGACTGGCATCACCAGGGTGATGTGGAGCAAAAAGCAGGAAATTTAACTCATTCTGTAACAGTGATGCCCAATATGGCAGTCACCAGTCACATGTAATCCAAAGGCAGGAGCCAGGTGCTTCTCCTGGTCTCCCATGGGGTGCAGGGCCCAAGTACTTGGGCCATCCTCCACTGCACTCCCGGGCCACAGCAGAGAGCTGGCCTGGAAGAGGGGCAACCGGGACAGAATCCGGCGCCCCGACCGGGACTAGAACCCGGTGTGCCGGCGCCGCTAGGTGGAGGATTAGCCTGTTGAGCCGTGGCGCCGGCCTTCCACTTGTATCTTGTTCTTTCTGCTAGAATTTCATCTTGCAGTGCCAATAATTTGCTCCAACCAATCCCACAACAAATTCCAAGTAGATACATACCCGAGTAGTAGATAGGTACAGGGACTTCAGACTATAACATTGACAACAAAGTAACATTGACAACCAGAATTACCAGCTCACAAGCATGAAACAAAGCCCCTATACATGCTTCGCAGGCAAATGCTAGCTAAACTCAGGTCCTTGTCTCCCAGATCTCTCAGTCTCCCTCCCTTAGCTTAAACTTTCCTTGCCCTGCATTTAAGATTACAAATCAACCTCTTACTAAAATTAGCTCACTGAATTGAGGGAGTGGTGCAGCCATCCCTGAGCAACCCTGATCACCATCCTCATGAGGTCATTTATTTCTCAGAAAGATAACATCTTGATGTTCTGTCT
Source organism: Oryctolagus cuniculus (assembly GCF_964237555.1). NCBI lineage: Eukaryota > Metazoa > Chordata > Mammalia > Lagomorpha > Leporidae > Oryctolagus > Oryctolagus cuniculus. The sequence continues at coordinate 78,276,541 of NC_091453.1, read as the reverse complement.
TGTCCTGGGAACTTCAGGCTCTGAGGGGAAAGTAACCACCACCCGCAAGTAGGTCCCAGATTAACTGGAGCCCACTTTGGCATCATTAAAACTTCCTATGAAAACCTGGTATTGATGATGAATCAAAGGAGGATCACAAGCACTATAGACCAACCAGGAGCTTGGACCAGAGCTGAACATGTCCCTCTCTACCTCAACTTAAATTGATAAGAATCTTTAGGCCTAACCCCTCAGGGAGCCCATGAATTAAAGAAGAGCAGAGTTCTTGCTCTGTAATTCACAATAAACTATTTTCTTTCACCACTCTGGTGTTAGTGATTGGCTTTCTGTGATTCAAAACAGTGGGGCAAGTTTGTGGGGGTTCTGCAGCAATTCTTCCAACCAGTTCTGGAGGTGTTCTATAACAAGCAGTTGGTATCTGAATTTTCCAAATGTTATGCTACCGCCTAAGCTGTAATTCCTACCAAAGTCAAAAAGCCACTTCTCTGAAAAATTCCTTTAAACAGGAGTGATGAAACAAAGACATAAGCCTCAGCCATTCTTTCTCATTGCCCAAAGATAGATAAAAATCGGAAAGTATTCCTTGTCCCTGAATCTCAACTTGGTCTCATGCCCAACTGTCTTTACACCCCCGCCCCCATCCTACATTCTTCCCCAGGTTCAGAGGCCTGGCAGCCACTTGAAAGACCATTATGGAAGAATTCAACTTTGCCTGCTGCCCCTTACCCCCTTCCCCACCCCTAACCCTCCTAAGATAAAAAAGCCCAGCCTGGTGGAGTGTGGGCCTCCTGGTATTCATGCCCTCAATGTGCAAGCCAATGGTTGGTTACCCACCCCTGTGGATTTATTTTCTCTGAATAAATTCAGTCTGGTCGTAAATTTGTACCCTGCCTCCTCTCTATTCTGCACTCTTTTCCTTACAAAGAGTACCTTAACAATTAATTCTCTCCCGATTTTGGTGGTTTTTGATTTATCAATAATAGATATAGTACTGTCAAACTTTGTGAGGCCGTTCAGTGGGGCTGGGGGTCTGTGAGCCCCCCAGACATAGGTAGAATGTCCTTCACAAGCAGGCTGCCAACTGTGGCTGGAAAGCTTGTTTACAGACCAGCTGACATGCCCTCCACTATAGCTTCTTGTGCTGCATATGTGACCTTACGGTTTTAATTCACGCCTTTAAGGTAGTTGCAATCTTTCACCTAGAGCTAGCAGAGGAGGGGGCTGAGCCTCTAGGGAAAATTGATCTGTCTCCAAGAGACACCCCCCACTATCTCCAAGAGACCCCCCCCATCTCCATGAGCCCCAAGCCAATCAACATACAGTATGTAAAACCCTCCATCCAATGGGTATCCCCATAGAATGCCCCAATGAACAAACAGTAATGCCTTAAAAACCCTAGGCACTTCCTGAAAGCCAGTGTCCTGTTCAGGCACTTTGCCTGGTCTCCTCTTGAACCAGACACTTTTCTGTCACTTGCCAATCAAATAAAAGTTTATGCTTCTTTGCAAATTGTTTCCCAGCTTTTGATTTCTATACTGAGCTAAGGAAAAGAAAGACGAAACTTGCTCCTGCAACTGCCCTCCCCTCCACAACAGGTAACAGTTTGTTTATATCTTTGTCAAACAAATGGTTAAGAGTGATATACTGGCCGGCCCCGTGGCTCAATAGGCTAATCCTCCGCCTTGAGGTGCCGGCACACCGGGTTCTAGTCCTGGTCAGGGCACCAGATTCTGTCCCGGTTGCCCCTCTTCCAGACCAGCTCTCTGCTGTGGCCCGGGAGTGCAGTGGAGGATGGCCCAAGTGCTTGGGTCCTGTACCCGCATGGGAGACCAGGAGAAGCACCTGGCTCCTGCCATTGGATCAGCATGGTGCGCTGGCCGCAGCACACCGGCCGCAGCGGCCATTGGAAGGTGAACCAATGGCAAAGGAAGACCTGTCTCTGTCTCTCTCTCTCACTGTCCACTCTGCTGCCTGTCCCCCCCCCCCCAAAAAAAGAGTGATATACTACTATAGTTTTAGTGATCTGTAATTATTTTAAAATTTACTGTATATGAATGAAATTGACATCTTTAAGTTTGATTACTGTTTAGGCCTTGCCTACATTCCTGCTGAATTGTGGTCATTTCACTTTTTCCTTGTTGAACTCTTTATTTAGTGCAGCATTAAGCCTCTGACTATAACGTAAATTAAAAATATGTTATTTCAAAACTTAAGAAAGAAAGAAAAAGTGAGGGACACAGGGAGGAAGAGAAATATCACTATATTCTTAGAATTGTATCAGTGAACTACATGGAATCTGTTCTCTTTGTATTGATAACACATTAGCATGAGAATTGTATTGCTGTTATTATCATGCATTTGCTGTGACCCTGAGAATGTAATGCATTAACAAATTCATTTTAAAAATAACAAATACACTGAGCACCAAAAGAGAAACTTGTTGAAGTGAAATGGACACTATGAGAAACAGTGACTTGATCAGCTCTTGTCCTGACAGTTGATGTACAATGTAATACTTTATCCATTTTAGTATTTTTATTTGTTCTAGTACCATTGGCTGAATTCTGTAATTAACACACAATTATTCTTAGGTGTTTAAATTTTAACTGAAAAGTGATCCCTGTTAGGAATTTGGAAAACATTATGCTGAGTGAATTAAGCCAATCCCAAAGGGACAAATACCATTTGTTCTCCCTGATAGGTGACAACTAATTGAGCACCAAAAAGGAAACCTGTTCAAGTGAAATGAACACTATGAGAAACGGTGATTTGATCAGCCGTCACCCTGACTGTTGATGAGCAACTTAATATGTTACCCTCTTAGTATTTTTTTTTGTTTGTTCTACTTAATACCTTTGGTTGAATACCGTAATCAATACACAATTCTTCTTAAGTGCTGAAACTTAACTGAAAAGTGATCGCTGTTAAATATAAGAGTGGGAATAAGAGAGGGAAGAGATGTGCAATTCGGGACATGCTCAAGCTGACTTACCTCAAACGGTGGAGTTAGAAACATACCAGGGGATTCGAATTCAATCCCATCAAGGTGGCATGTACCAATGCCATCTCACTAGTCCCAATGATCAATTTCTGTTCACAATTGATCGTAATGATAGGACTAAGAACCAAAGGGATCACATAAACAAGAATAGTGTCTACAAATACTAGCTGATAGAATCAAAAAGGGAGAGAATGATCCAACATGGGAAGTGAGAAACACAGCAGACCCAAAGAATGACAGATGTCCTAAACAGCACTCTGGCCTCAGAATCAGCCCTCAAGGCAAGTGGATCTGGCTGAAAAGCCCATGAGAGTATTTCAGGCATGAAAAGCCAAGACACTCTGGGGGGGGGGAAAAAAAAAACTAAATGAAAGATCTCCGCGAGTGAGATCCCAGTGGAAAGAATGGGTCATCAAAGAAGGAGGTACCTTTCTCTGAAGGGAGGAGAGAACTTCCACTTTGACCATGGCCTTGTCTAAATATGATAAGAGTCGGTGAACTCAAAAGGCTTCCATAGCCTTGGCAGCTCATGACAAGAGCCTAGGGTAATTACTGATGCCATAAACAAGAGTGTCAATTTGTTAAGTCAAAAACAGGAGTCACTGTGCACTTACTCCTCATGTAGGATCTTTGTCCTTAGTGTGCTGTACATTGAGATTTAATGCTATAACTAGTACTCAAACAGTATTTTTCACTTTAGGTTTCTGTGTGGGAGCAAACTGTTGAAATCTTTACTTAATGTATGCTAAACTGATCTTCTGTATATAAAGAGAATCGAAAATGAATCTTGATGTGAATGGAAGGGGAGAGGGAGTGGGAAAGGGGAGGGTTGCGGGGGGGGGAGGGACGTTATGGGGGGCAAGCCATTGTAATCCATAAGCTGTACTTTGGAAATTTATATTCATTAAATAAAAGTTAAAAAAAAACAAATACAATTATGAACAAATGAAAATAAACAGGTATCATATTTGTATTACAAACCTGTGCTGGTGGTACTTGCAAGGGATTGTTGTCCAAAATTATTACTTGTAAATGATGTAGCTTCCGGTAACAAACTGGAATTTCAGTCACTTTATTACAAGAGAAATCCAACTTGACTAAAGGAAGATCACCTAATTCTGTTCAGAAATAGAAAAATTATTAAGTTAAATTTTACATATTTATTTTCTTATTCGTTTAGGTAAAAATAGTGAACATCTTACCATCAGGCAAAACATGAAGATTATTTCTTCTTATATTTAGCTCTCTAAGAGAATGTAATTTCCCCATTTGTTGGGGAAGGACCTGAATCTCATTGCAGCTAATATCCTAAGGAAAACAAGAAAATACAATTATAAAAAACTAACTATACAGGATTGATAGCTAGCAATAGTTGCCTCCAATATCATTTCTCTAAAGATGGATTACCTGACAAATTTGTTTGTATTCTATCATGAAGTCAATATAATACAACTGACATATTTTTGTGTAAAAATTTGTGATTATAGCTTAGTAACTACATAAGATAACATCTGAAAAATCTCAACCAAACACCAAGTAAAGATGATAAAGGGATGGCGCTGTGGTGCAGTGGGTTAAGCCACAACCTACAGCACCAGCATTCCACATAGGTGCCATTTTGAGTCTTGGCTGCTCCACTTCCTGCAAGGGCAGCAGAAGATGGCCCTTGCCACCAATGTGAGAAACCCGCAGGAAGCTATGGGCTCCTGGTTTGGGCCCAGATTGTTGTGGCCATTTGGGGAGGAAACCAGCTGATGGAAGATCTGTCTCTCCTCTCTCTCTGAACCTCTGCCTTTCCAATAAGTAGATAAACCTTTAAAAAAAAATAATGACTCAAGGTGCTCTTCATACAGAGACAAAATAAAAGACTAGCAATTAATAATTACTGTGATTACCTGTCAATCATAATAGTTGTTTTGAGATATTTAGTTGGGTAGAAATGAAGAGAGTCAAGGATTTAGAGATGTGAGTTGAAGTACCAAAGTCTATGGTCTAGATCAATTTAATTCAATGTCTTTCTCCAAAGAGATGCAAAATATGAGCTATTACAAGTTCAAACATTTTTGGATCACATTATAACTCAGACATTCTAAGGGATCTGCCTCAGGCATCTCTTAGGGTTAAGTTAAAAATGCAAAGGTTGGCCAGCATTGTGGCATAGCAGGTTAAGCCTCTGCCTGCAGTGGTGCCATTGCCATCCCATATCAGTGCCAGTTCAAGTCCTGGCTGCTCCACTTCTGATCCAGCTCTCTGCTTCTGGCCTGGGAAAGCAGTGGAAGATGGCCCAAATGCTTGTGCCCCTGCACCCACATGGGAAACCTAGAAGAAGCTCCTGGCACCTGGCTTCAGATTGGCTCAGTTCCAGCTGTGGCGGCCATTTGGAGAGTGAACCAGCAGATTGAAAGACCTTTCTCTCTCCCCTCTCTCCCTTTCAAATAAATAAATAAATCTTTAAAAAAAAAATTCAATCCTTGGACCAGGTGTTATGGGTTAAGCTTGTGCTTGAGACACCTGTATCCCATATCAAAGTGTCTGGGTTGAGTTCCAACTACTCTGCATTCCCTGCTAGAGTGCCTGAGAGGCAATGTACGATGGCCCAGATGGTTGTGTTCCCGCCACCCATATGGGAGAAATGGATGCAGTCCCTGGCTCCTAACTTTGGTTTGGCCTGACTGGCTGTTGCAGCCATTTGGGGAATGAACCAGAAGATGGAAGATCTCTATATATAACTCTGCCTCTCAAATAAATATAAAAATAAATAAATCTTTTAAAAAATACAAATCCTAATAGAAAACTAAATTAAAAAGTGTCTATAAGAAAATTGAAAACAGGTTAGCTGTGCTTTCCTCTCCCTCAGCTTTCTTAGAAACACATAAACAAAATGGGGAAAGAAATCTACAACACACTCTCAAACAGTAGTCATTCCAGACACAATGAAAATGAAATTTATATTCTGCAACAGGTCCCAATTTCTAGCTTTCAATGAAAATTATATTATCTTGGAGGAAGAGGAGAGACACATGCATTCAGTTTTACTAAAAGAACTGTAACTGTAATGCTGTATAGTTCTGCACACATTTCTATGGGCTTACTTCTAAGGGTACAGTATAAAAACTTGCTATGGAACCCTAAATCCCCTTAAGCTGACTGGTAAAAACAGCATTTTAAGTATTAAAGGTATCATAAATAGGATTAAGTGTTTGGTAATAATAATAGATAGAATTAAAAAGGAGTGAACGCTTCAACATGGGAAGCAGTCTATACAGCAGACTCACAGAATGACAATCACTTTAAGTAGCACTCTGACCTCAGACAGCCCTTAAGGCACTCTGGTCTGGCTGAAAAGCCCATGAGAGCATTTCAGGCATAGAAAGCCAAGACACTGTGGAAAAAGTATCCTACATGAAGGGCCTCTATAGGTGAGACCCCAGTGGAAAGAAGTGGTCATCAAAGAAGGATGTACTTTTCTCTGAAGGGAAGAGAGAACTTTTACTTTGTTTAGGGCCTTGTCTAAATACTGAAGGAGTTTGTGGATTCAAAACTCTTTCATCACCTAGGCAGCTCCTGTAAAGAGCCTCAGGTGATCACTGACATCATACATAAGAGTGTTAATTGTTAAATTAACAACAGGAGTCACTGTGCACTAACTTCCCATGCAGGACCTCTGTTCTCAAAGAGTTGTATTATGAGAGTTAATAGTAAAACTTGTTCTCAAAAATTTACTTTGTGGGGCTGTCGCTGTGTCATAGCAGGTAAAGTCATTGCCTACAGTGCCGGCATCCCATAAGGGCACCGGTTCTAATATCAGCTACTCTACATCCAATCGAGCTCTCTGCTCTCTTTTCGGCCTGAGAAAGCAGAAGAAGACGGCCGAAGTGCTTGGGCCCCTGCACCCATGTGGGAGACCCAAAAGAAGCTCCTGGCTCTTGGCTTTGGATAGGCAGAGCTCTGGCCATTGCAGCCAAATGGGGGAGTGAACCATCAGATGGAAGACCTCTCTCTCTGTCTCTCCTTCTCTCTCTGTGTAACTCTGACTTTCAAAAATAAATAAATCCTTAAAAAGGCAATATTTACTTCATTTTTGTGTATTAAGTGGAGGATATTCTTATGTCTCATAAGTTATAGTTCTAAGTGTTCACAAAAGATGTATCATTTTGGGGTTCTTCTTTAAAGTTAATTAAGTTTCTCAAAAAAAAAAAAAAAAAACAAAAAAAAGAAAAAAGAATAAGAATGCTTAAAAATAGTGAAATTTACCTTGAGATCCAATGACTTCAAACAGCCCTTGTCTCAACTGTTGAGGAACAGTTTTTTTTTTTTTTTCATACAATTTGTTGAACTCTTTACTTAGTATAGACTTAATCTTCTGTGTATAAAGTTCATTAAAAATAGATCTTAGTAAAAAATAAGACAGGGAGTGAAGTAGGCAGGCATACAGGTTAAAATCAATTAGGTTTATGAGCTGGAAGACCACGCCTTCACCACGCCCCTGTGTGACCTCATGCCCCTACATGGCCACACCTGAGTGCACACCAGCCAATCAGGTTAATTAACCACTCCCCTTCGGAAGTGGGTTAAAAGCCAGGGACAAGGTGTGTCCAGTCCTTCTCTTCTTTGCCTGGCTTCTAGCCTGGAGGGTGCTGGCTGTAGCCCTGCACCTCCTGGGAACGTGGGCCACCAGCCCCTAGGCTTCCTGGCCTAGATGCTACTCCATGTGGCTGGTTCCTGGTGCTCCCTATGAACCCAGATTTACCTCTCTCTTAGATAAAGCTATCACTCTCCTATGCATCTTTCGCACTAAATAAAGCTTAAAATGTACCATGCTACCTGGTTTATTGATGCCAGTATTTAGAATTATTCTCTATTAGACAAGAACCCTCTCAGGCTTATTAATATTGGGGATTTATTAATAAGCATATGGTGATATCATATGGCACCCCAAATTCTGGTAACATCCCAGAAGGTGCTTCTGGGGCCACATTTTGCTGTATTTTAGGGGGTCATTTCTGATATCAGGAGGAGGAAGAGGGGTGGGAGCGTGGGTGGGAGAGATAGTACAGTGGGAAGAATCACTGTTTTTAAAGTTGTATTTATGAAATGCATGAAGTTTATAAAACTTAAATAAAAGTTTTCTTTGATAAAAAAAAAGTAAAAGAAGACAGGAGGGTTGACTCAGAAGAATATTGAAGCCATGCAGGGAAAAATCTACTAAATCCACAGATGACTGGGAAAATGTATTCTACCTATTGTTGTGATGACTCAAAGGGTTAAATGGCAATCAGGGTGTTCCTGGTAGAAATTGAGTGTGTAAAATGCTTTCTTCTCCCCCAAAAGTTCCTGCCCTACTTCCTTAGGAATCTCTTGCCTTATCATGAGAACAGGAAGGGAGTCGTGACTCCACCCTTCTGAGCTCTCAGTTTATTGTAAAACAAATTAGGTATGCCACCCTTGTGATGGCTCTTTTGTTTTATCATGAGCAATCCAAATAGGGTAAAAAGATTTCAAATCAGGTCTTTTGAAGGGTTTTGTGCTTGCCTTTAACTAAATGTCTACCTGATTGTCAAGTTTTTTTTTTTTTTTTCTCCAAATTGTGCTAAAAAATTCCACTACCACTAGCCCCTTCTGATTTTGCTTCTGTTGGAGCCCACTTCCTGGCCATTTTGCCAGGAGGTTTCTGACTTAAATAAATCTTACTTTTAAACGCTTTCTCTCTGCCTTGTCCTCCTGGAAATTCTTCTTCCATGTGAGACAAAGAACTGAGAGAATATTTTCTTGGCCATTGCATCCATTAACACTATGGCAATCAGATGGGCTAATAGGCAGTTAGGTGGCCATGGTTGTAAAGAGGAAAATGGGAGTCCACCAAAGAGAGTGCAAAATGCTTGCTTCTCTAAAAAGTTATCTTTAGCAAGACAAAAATGCCTGTCCCACTCCTTGGGAGTTTCCAGTTTTATCTGGAGAATTGCAAGGAAGTGGTGATTGTACCCTTCTGAGTTCTCAGTTTACTGTGAAACAGATCCCACTCTTCTGATGGTTTTATGTCTTATCATCAGTAAGCTAGATAGGACAGGCAAGATTACAAATCAGGCCTTTTGATGGATTTCATCCTGCTGTCTAACTGATGTTAGCTGCTGCTTTTTTTTTTTTCTTTCTCCTGAAAGTATGCTTAGAAGACTGGGACCCTCACAGTTCAGGGGGTCTGCCTTTCTAGTCCCCTCACCCTTTCCTGATCTCTGTTGGCAGGAGCTTTCTGACTTAAATAAATTTTGCTTTTCTCTCTGCCTTGTTGGCATGGAAATGAGATAAAGAACTGAGGTCATCTTTCTCTGCTGCCTTTTCACCCACAACAATAACATCTTTCAAACAATATGTAAGGCATCTTCACTGAACAAGTATTTACTGAATATCAAGTATTTGCTCACTACATTCTAGGGGATAGGGATAGCACCCAGAGCTCCTCATGGAGTTTGTATTCTGGCAAAGAGAATAGATTATAAATTATGCCAGAAAGTGTTAAGTTCTTTTTTTTTTTAAAAAAAAAGCAGGGTAAATGAAAATGACTGTGTTAGTAATAGAGAAAAGGATATTAACAATTTAGATCATGGACATGTCAGTTGAAAAGTATTATCAGAGCTGAAAGAGTAAGCCATGCCAATATATAAGGAATATTCTAGACAGACAGAACAATAAATATAAAATCCCTTACGCAGAACATCACTGAAATATATAAAGAACAGCAAGGAATCAAGTATAACTACAGGGAAGCACGCAAGGGAGAATGAGGGAGAGATATAATTTTTGCCTTTGCTCTGAGACATACAGGCAAAAACCAAATACTTTAAAGCAGAGGAATGACATGATTTGATTTACGTTTTCACAGGATCACATTAGTTGGTATACACAGAACACACTACTATATAAATAACAGTAAAAGTCAGAGAAAATGCACTTTAAAGTAAATATCATTGCTTCTCTCCAAAGTTGTCTGATACTGAACATTTTCTTATAGAAAAATCCATAAGAATTTGGTAGATAGGTAGCATTTCCCAGAAGAAATAAACCCAAGCATAGGAAACTGATCTACTCTGATAAGTACTGTAACAAAATACTGTATTGCAGACTGAAGGCCAGAGAATATTTCCTGGGTATCTAATGACAGAATTTTATTATTTCAAAATTCTAAGGTTCTAAAATATAAGGCAAAATTCAAGAAAGCTTTCTTGTGTTATTAATTAAATGTGCAGGTCTTCCTTAATAAATGAAAGGTATTCATGAAATTTCTGTTCATAATATGCTATTTTAACATTAATTCCCCATTATAAAATTGTGGATAAGTTACTCAAGAAAACTTTTGACCCCTCCAGACAGAATAAAATTATACTTCAGAATACTTTTAAAATACTAGGAGTGGAGGGGAGGCATTCAGCACAGTAGTTAGCATGCTGCTTGAGATGCTTACATCCCATATAGGAGAACCTGGTTCAAGTCTCAGTGATTTGGCTTCCAATCCAGCTTCCTGTTAATGTACAACCTAGGAGTGAGTAGATGATGTCTCAAGTACTTGGGTCTTTGCCACCCATGTGGAAGACCCAGTCAGTTTGGGGCACATGTCTTTACCCTGGCCCAGCCCTGGCTGTTGTGGGCATTTGGGGAATGAACCAGTGGATAAAAGATATGTCTTCTCTTAGCCTAACTTCCAAATAAAATAAAAATAAATAAAAATTGTTAAAAAATAATGAATCCTTTAAAAATACCTGTTTATTGGGAAAGCATTACTCAAAATAAGAAAGAAAATAAAAATAACCAGAATGATACATTGTCTGAAGTGAAGTTAACCATTAAGATATGAAAAGAATTCAACAATATTTTAATGATCCAATTATGTTATTTTTTAAAGATTTTTTTTAAATTTATTTGACAGGTAGAGTTATGGACAGTGAGAGAGAGAGACAGAGAGAAAGTCTTCCTTCCGTTGGTTCACTCCACAAATGGCTGCTACGGCCAGCGCTGTGCCGATCCGAAGCCAGGAGCCAGGTGCTTCTTCCTGGTCTCCCATGTGGGTGCAGGGGCCCAAGCATTTGGGCCATCCTCCACTGCCCTCCTGGGCCACAGCAGAGAGCTGGACTGGAAGAGGAGCAGCCGGGACTAGAACTGGCGCCCATATGGGATGCCGGTGCCGCAGGTGGACGATTAACCAAGTGAGCCACGGCGCCGGCCTCCAATTATGCTTTTTCAGAGTTCAATGTCGATTAAATACACAAAATTTTTATGTTCAAAGTAATTACAATAAATTATTTAAGTTTTTAAAATCTTACATAAAGAAAATGTAAAATACAATTTACAGTTTTACAATTTATTTTCATTACATTTGAAAGGTAGATGGTCATTTGCAACAAAATGGAGGAATCTGGAAAACATCATGGTGAGTGAAATATGTTAATCCCATAGGGACAAATATCATATGTTCTCCCTGATCTGTGACAATTAAGTGAGCACCTAAAAGGAAACCTGTAGAAGTGAAAGTGATGTTATGAGAAGCAATGACTTGATCAGCCCTTGTCCTGACTATCCAGGAACAGCTTACTATTTTGTTCTTTTTAGTATTTTCTTTCTCTACTTAATGCCATTGGTTGAACTCTTTACTTAACACAGAATTATTCTTAGGTGTTCAAATCCAATTGAAAATTGATCCCAATTAAAAATAAGAGTGAGAATAAGAGAGGGAGGAGATGTACAGTTTAGCACACATTCCCTTGGACTTACCCCTAAGAGTAAAGCTATAAACTTGCCATGGGGCCGGCGCCAGGGCTCACTAGGCTAATCCTCCACCTAGCGGTGCCGGCACACCAGGTTCTAGTCGCGGTCGGGGCGCCGGATTCTGTCCCGGTTGCCCCTCTTCCAGGCCAGCTCTCTGCTGTGGCCTGGGAAGGCAGTGGAGGATGGCCCAGGTGCTTGGGCCCTGCACCCCATGGGAGACCAGGAAAAGCACCTGGATCCTGGCTCCTGCCTTCGGATCAGCGCGGTGCGCCGGCCGCAGCGTGCCGGCCGCAGCGGCCATTGGAGGGTGAACCAACGGCAAAGGAAGACCTTTCTCTCTGTCTCTCTCTCTCTCACTGTCCACTCTGCCTGTCAAAAAAAAAAAAAAAAACTTGCCATGGGACTCCAAATCCCACTAAGTTGGCAGGTACCAATGCCATCTTACTAGTTGAAGTGATCAGCTTAAATTCATATCTGATCATAAAGATAGGATTAAGTGTCTGCTAATAAGAATTGATAGAATTAAAAAGGAGAGAACAATCCAACATGGGAAGCAGGACACACAGCAGAGTTATAGTATGACAAATGCCCTGAACAGCACTCTGGCCTTAGAATCAGCCCTTAAGGCATTTGGATATGGCTAAAAAGCCCATGAGAGCATTTCAGGCATGAAAAGCCAAGACACTGTGGCAACAAATGACCTAAATGAAAGATCTCTGTGAGTGAGATCCCAGTGGAAAAAAAGGGGTCATCAAAGAAGGAGGTATCTTTCTCTGAAGGGAGGAGAGAACTTCCACTTTGATTATGGCCTTGTCTAAATAAGGTCAGAGTTTGTGAACTCAAGAGGCTTCCACAGCCTTGGCAGCTCTTGACAAGAGCTTTGGGTGATCACTGACATCATAAATAAGAGTGTCAATTGTTAAATAAACAATGGGAGTCGCCGTACACTTGTTCCCCATGTAGGACCTCTGTCCTTAATGGGTTGTACCATGAGAATTAATAGTAAAACTAGTCTTCAAACAGTACTTCAAACTTTGTGTGTCTGTGTGGGTGCAAACTGTTGAAATCTTTACTTAGTATAGAGTTAATCTTCTGTTTATAAAGATAATTAAAAATGAATCTTAGGGGCCGGTGCCATGGCGCAGTGCGTTAATCCTCTGCCTGGGGCACCAGCATCTCATATGGGTGCCGGTTCTAGTCCCAGCTGCTCCACTTCCAATCCAGCTCTCTGCTATGGCCTGGGAAAGCAGTGGAAGTTTTACCAAGTCCTTGGGCCCCTGCACCCACATGGGAGATGAGGAAGAAGCTCCTGGCTCCTGGCTTCGGATCAGCACAGCTCCGGCCGTTGTTGCTATTTGGGGAGTGAACCAACAGAAGTAAGACCTTTCTCCCTGTCTCTCCCTCTCACTGTCTGTAACTTTAACTCTCAAATAAAATAAATAAAATCTTTAAAAAAATTTTTTTAAAAAATGAATCTTAATGAGGAATGGGATGGGAGAGGGAATAAGAGGTGGGATGGCTTGGAGGTAGGAGAGTGGGTATCGGGGGAAGAACTGCTATAATCCAAAAGTTATATTTACAAAATTTTTTAAATAAAAGCTTTCTATAAAAAAAGAAAGGTAGAAGGAAAGACAGGGAGAAAGACACAGAAATCTTCCATTCATTGGTTCACTCCCCAAATGCCTATAACAGCTGGGTTTGGGCCAGGATGAAGCTAGAAGCCCAGAACTCAACCTGGGTCTCCTTTGTGGGTGGCAGGGAGTATCCGCATCACCACCTACTACCTCCCAGGGTGTGCATTAGCAGGAACCTGGAATCACAAGCATAGTTGGGACTCAAACCCAGGTACTCCAGTGAAAGAGCTAAGTTCTGAAGAAGCATCTTAATGGCTGCACCAAAGGCCCATCCCCAAATCATTCTATATTTCTATAACCAATTACATATAATGGCCTCTTTCCATTTATCTTGGTCCCAAAACTGTTATAAAATCACTTGAGCATACAGTAGAGGAACAATTATTTTGCTAATTCTACTATATTCAATGTACTATCTTCTAGGGCTGTATAGTAGCCCTCTAAAATATAATTTTTTAATTATCTCTTCCCTGAAATTTTACTGTCCACAAAATGTATAAACAAATGGTTATTCATTTGAAAGGTATTTCTGATGGCTTGTAAACAAGCCTTCTGACTGCACTAGGACTAAGAAACAACCAGGCCTTTTGTGCGGTTGGGAAATAAAATGAAAGATACATAATGATATCTCAAAATTTCACTACAGTGAACTTAGACTTAGACCAATTTATTCCTTTTTTAAAAATTAAACTGAAACTCCAAAAAGAAATGTATAATCTTCTAAAATGTAAATGTATATATTATGCATATTGTATACAAATAATGTAACTATTTTACTCACCAATTCCATTAAATCTTTTAACTTCCCAATTTCTTCTGGAATGGATACCAGTTTATTATTACTGACAACCAAAACTTTAAGGGGAAGATCAAATAGATATTTTGGCAATGTTGATAAAAGATTTCGACTGAAAAGAATAAGAAATTCCCATGAGATATATTTCTGAAGCCTGACATGTTTTATTGAAAAAGAATAAATCACCTGGAAAATAAATAAGCTTTCATTAAGTAATAACTATCATTTAATGAATGCTTTGTTTGTTTCAAGCACAGTGTTAAATTCCATGTACCATCTCATTTAGTCTTCAAATTAACCCCAAAGGATAGGTAATATTATCTCCATTATACACATATGAAAATGAAGGTTAAACTGGTTAAGTGACTTGCCCAAGCATAGCAGAGATTCAAATGTAAGTCTGACTGCAAAGAAAGACTGTTACCTGTAATACTGTCCTACACACCACTAGTTCTCAAAATCCCAAAATGAAGATTCTTTTGAGCCAGAGAATTTCAGAACCTTGCTTCCTGGTAAAAATTCAGTATGGACAATAATGCCATGCCACCAACTAGGGAAAGGCATTCACTATGTCTAAATTAATGAAAGAACAGGACTACACCTTAAACAACATGCTGTAACCATAATCCATTTCTTTTCATTATGGCTTAAGGTAGAACAGCTTATTAACATCTCTAAGTTGATAAAACATTCCTATCACTATGAATACATTTAAATATTACAACCAGCATTTATTGATTGCTTACTATAAGCCACACCATATTCGGAGCACCACACATGAATTAACCTGACTAACCCTCACAACCACCTAGTTTGGAAAAATGGGTATTATGATCCCCATTTTACAGATGAAAAGAAAGTCGGAAAGAGATTACATAAGCTGATTAAAATGCTAGAAAATGGGAGAGGCAGAATTCAAATACAGGCAATCTGGCTCTGTGACCCTTGCCCTCAAACTATTATGGTGGTCAAATTTATACACCAAAGCACACTGACTGCCCCAAATGATCCATTATCAAAATACATACTAACAAGCATTGATAAGCAATAAACTATTACTTTTCCTCTTTTTCAAAGTGATATTTATAATACCTTTACCTAGGACTTTGTGTAACATTCACAGCAACAAAAGCCCAGTGTAATTAAAGGGAGGACTTCAGACCCTTCATTTTATCTTATCCCTGAAGAGGACATCCAGAAACACTAGCTTGGCTTTAATCACATGGCACAAAAGCCCTAAAGCAAAAAAAAAAAAAAAAAAAAAAAAGCCAATGCCTCTCAAGTAAACATCCTAGCCGGACTGCTGGAAAGTCAAATATAACAGGGGCCTGTCACAAATCCTTCACAGTTAAAAAAGCAGGTTATCAGAGCAAGCATTGCAGTATAGCAGTTAAAGCTGCAGCGTGCAATGGTGGAATCCCATGTCAGTGCTGGTTAGTGTACTAGCTGTTCCACTTCTGATCCAGCTCCCTGCTAAGGGCCTGGGGAAGCAGCAGCAGATGGCCCAAGTGCTTCGGCCTCTGCTTCCCATGTGGGAGACCTGGAAGAAACTCCTGACTCCTGGCTTTGGACTGGTACAGCCCCAACTGTTGTAGCCCTCAGGATAGTGAACCAGTGGGTAGAATATCTCTATCTCTCCTTCTCTCTCTGTAACTCATTCAAATAAATAAATAAATAAGTCTGAAAAAATAAAAATTAGGTATTTCCAGGTAATACCATTGAGAGAGATGTCAAGAGGATTATTATATCACAGTGAAAAGGGAATATTATTGTTCCGTATATTATTTATATTTACTTTTTTCCTATATGGGGATTTAGACCAATAAATTGTTTAAAGTGAAAGTTGGGGGATCACCCCTTCTCATGTTGAAAAAAGAAGAATTCTACAATTTTATCTACTTCCACATTTCTCAATACTCCATTCTCCAAGGGCAACAAGAAGTCACAAGATTGAACAAAAACAACTTATGACCTGTTTGTTTATAATGTTTCATTCCTTACACTAAAGATGCATGCCTATAAATAGACCTGCACTGTGGTGCTATGATTTCACAGAAATATTTGTAGTTTAAAAACTTGCTAGCAGGTGGTGCTGTGGTTAGCAGGTGAAGCCACAGCCTGCAGTGCCGGCGTCCCATATGGGCACCGGTTCTAATCTCTGCTATGGCCTGGGAAAGCAGTAGAAGGTGGTACAAGTGCTTGGGCCCCAGTACCCACATTGGAGACCCAGAAAAAGCTCTAGGCTCCTAGCTTCGGATTGGCACAGCTCTGACAGTTGCGGCCATCTGGGGAGTGAACCAGTGGATGGAAGACCTCTCTATCTCTCGCTTTTTCTCTCTCTCACTCTCTCTTCCTCTGCCTCTCTGTAACTCTGCCTTTCAAATAAATAAATCTTTAAAAATAAACATATAAAACCTCGCTAGCCAAAGTGAGGTCAAAAGACCAGAAAGAAGACAATGGCATTAGCAGAGGGCCTACTAAAAACACAGGCACCACTGAGGCCAATTAATAAGATTCCCAGTGGATTTCTATGCATCGAAGTTTGAGAAGCACTGCTCTCAAGAACAAGACCAAGCCGGCGCCACAGCTCACTAGGCTAATCCTCCACCTAGCGGCGCCCGCACACCGGGTTCTAGTCCCGGTCGGGGTGCCGGATTCTGTCCCGGTTGCCCCTCTTCCAGGCCAGCTCTCTGCTGTGGCCAGGGAGTGCAGTGGAGGATGGCCCGAGTACTTGGGCCCTGCACCCCGTGGGAGACCAGCATAAGTACCTGGCTCCTGCCATCGGATCAGCGCAGTGCGCCACCTGCAGCGCACCGGCTGCGGCGGCCATTGGAGGGTGAACCAATGGCAAAGGAAGACCTTTCTCTCTGTCTCTCTCTCTCTCTCACTGTCCACTCTGCCTGTCCAAAAAAAACAAAAAAAAGAACAAGACCAAATGCCTACAAAGTAGTATGAAAATATAAAAAATGGGGACCGGTGCTGTGGTGGGGACCGGTGCTGTGGCATAGCAGGAAAAGCTGCTGTCTGCAGCACTGGCATCCCATATGAGTGTCAGTTCAAGTCCCAGCTATTCCTCTTCCAATCCAGCTCTCTGCTATGGCCTGGGAAAGCCCAGGCCAAAGCAGTAGAAGGTGGCCCAAGTCCTTGGGCCCCAGTACCCACATGGGAGACCCGGACAAAGCTCCTGGCTCCTGGCTTTGGATCAGCCTAGCGCTCTGGCCATTGTGGCCATTTGGGGAGTAAGTCATCATATGGAAGACCTCTCTCTCTCTATCTCTCCCTCTCGCTCTCTCTCTCTCTGTAACTCTACCTCTCAAATAAATAAATAAATCTTAAAAAAGAAAATGTAAAAAATGTAAATAAGAAATTGCTGCTATATATACTACATAGCCAAGCCAAACACACTGCTTTGCTACTAAAAGGAATTTGAACCATAATTAAAACCAAAATTGCATTTCAAAATTGTTTCCTTACCTAATATTAAGGTATGTTAACATCTGCAGGTTTTTAATGGCTTCAGGAATGGTTTTGATGCAATTGTGATATAAATTTAATGTTTCAAGAGGTGCAAATAACCAGACATCAGAAGGAATTTCTGTAAAACGATTTCTGGAAAGATCTGAAAAATAAAACAGTGTTTATGTCAAACACACATATATATCTATGGTTCTTAACAGAACTACAATATTTAACATATGAAGTATTATTCACTAATATCTTGAAGGCAGGAAAATGCATTTTAGAAATATACTCACAGAAGGCATGTACTTGATACACTTCAATATCTCTAAACTCCCAATATGCTACTTCTCTTTTAAAATGCCAATGAAGAATTTTCTCCAATCTTTTAAAAACAAGTACAGAGGGAATGGCACTGTGGTTTAGTGGGAGCACCCACCTGCGGCACTGGCATCTCACATGGACGCCAGTTCAAGTCCCGGCTGCCCCGCTTCCTATCCAGCTCCCTGCTGGCGGCCTAGGAAAGCAGTAGAAGACGGCCAAGTGCTTGGGTCCCTGCACCTGCACTGAACACCTGGAAGAAGCTCCTGGTTCCTGGCTTTGGATTGGTCCATCTCCAACCATTGCAGCCATTTGGGGAGAGAACCAGTTGATGGAAGGCCTCTCTCTGGTCTCTGACTCTCTCTCTCTAACTACGCCTCTCAAGTCTCTCAAGTAGATAAATAAATCTTTAAAAAAAGAAAAAAGTACAGAAAGCTTCCCCCAAGATCCCACAACCACTTTCATTTTTGTCTTCCTCTTTCACAGCCAAACTCACATAAATCCACAATCCAATTAAATCTGTTACTTACCATGGTCTTCTCAAACCACTGCAATCTGGTTTCTACTCACTTTCAAATTCACTAAGCTTACCAAAAGCATTCCATATAACCTCCCCATCCATCAGGAAACATCCCCTTCCCTTGGTTTTGAAGACTACATCTCTGCATCTGTTCCTATTATCTTTCTGGCCACTTCTTGGTTTCTTTTGTTAGATTTTTCTCTACTTGTACCATATGGACTATGATGTAAAATGTTCTTTCCTTCTTAAGATACACTCTACTGGGTGACTGAATCCAAACTCAGGGCAAAATTATATTTACATTGATAAACTGCATATTAAAAATAGAGCTACCTATGTATTTGACCTTCAGGACTTCCTCTCAATATTTTTCAGGTACCTCAAATTCTACAATTGTAAAACATGAACTGAAAATGTTTACATGCACACCCAGACAATATGACCAACATCCTTCTGGTGAATTATTCAAGCCAGAAACCTAGCATTTATCCTTGACTTTTTCTTCTCCTAAATTATCCCAAATCCACATAAACACACTTTCACCAACTTAAGTTTTCACAAAAATAAAACCATAGAATATTAACTATTACTCCTCTACTAAAGATTCATTTGTTAAATGAAATTTTTCAAACTACTTAGGCCATCATGTGGTAGATTCGAAAATAGTAACCTAAAAGACAGTTTCTCAACCTTATCTACTATGGACTTTGTGACTAGGTAACTATTATTGGGGGCTATCCTGTGCACTATAGGATATTTAGCCACATCTCTGGTATCTAATCACTAGGCACCAAAAATACCCATGAAGAGAGATTCCAAGATGGCAGAATAGGGAGGGAGCTTACTGCTCTATGCTAGGGGAAGACAGATTAAAAAAAAAAAAAGGTAGAGAGAGTTCATTCTCAGGGAAGATCTAGAGAGAAAACTGCAGGGGAAATTCTACAGAAGGGAGAGGGACATTGGGGATTAATGTGGAGAGTGTGGACGTGCAGCACCAGCTCAGAAACAACATAGGACCGCAGGAGCTAACAGCTTGAGAGCACCAGCTTTGCAGAGTGAGGTAAGACTGCAGCAGCTCATGTCACTGGCAATATAGCTGCCGAGAGAGCCTAGCATGAGTCCTACCTGGAGCCCTATGAGGGACAGGATACTTGATAACATAGCAGAAAAAAGGGGGACATCTCTGTCTCCCCATTCCCCCAAAAATGGCACCTGGCAACCGGCTGAGAGATGGCGAGCAGCATTTTGGACATATGTAACAACCGCACCAGCTTGTGTCCACACGCCCAGCAACCAGCCAAGAGAAGACGTCTGAGTCTGGCTGGGAGGACTGTCAGGAGGCTGGGAACCCATGTCGGATTGTGAGGCGCCCCCAGCCTCTCAGTTTATCAACGGCTCTGGGGCTCAAACTGTCTATGTAGAGCACCCACAGGCAGCTGGCTCTGGGAGCACCTCTGCCTCCCTGTTGGACGGGACAATCACAGGGTGGAGCAGAGTGGAAAAATCTTCCATGTTCATGGACTGGAAGAATCAATACCACCAAAATGTCCATAATACTGAAAACAATTTACAAAATTCAATGTGATCCAAATCAAAATACCAACAACATTCTTTGCAGATCTAAGAAAAATGATGCTAAAACTCATATGGAAATACAAGAGACCCTGAAAAGTTAAAGCAATCTTATACAACAAAAACAAAGCCGGCAACATCATAATATCAGACTTTCAAGACATACTACAGGGCAGTTATAATCAAAATAGCCTAGTACTGGCACAAAAACAGATGTGTACACCAATGGAACAGAACAGAATTTCCAGAAAAAAACCCATGCTTCTATAACCAACTTATTTTTGACAAAGGAGCTAAATATCAATCCCTGAAGCAAGGATAGTCTGCAACAAATGGTGCTTGGAAAACTGTATTTCCACAAGCAGAAGTATGAAACAAGACTCCTACTTTACACCTTACATAAAAATCCACTCAAAATAGATCAAAGACCAAATCTATGACCTGATGCCATCAAATTACTAAAGAACATTGAAGAAACCCTGCAAGACACTGGCATAGGCAAAGACTTCTTGGAAAGGAGCCCAGAAGCACAGGCAATCAAAGCCAAAACTGACAAATGGGATTGCATCAAACTGAGAAGCTTCCGCACCACGAAAGAAACACACAGCAAAGTGAAGAGGCAACCGACAGAATGAGAGAAAACATTTACAAAGTATGCAACTGATAAAGGATTAATATCCAGAATCTATGAATAGCTCAAGAAACTCAACAACAAAACAATCCAATTAAGAAAGGGGAAAATGAGTTGAACAGGCATGTTTCAAGAGAGGAAATTCAAATGGCCAACAGACACATGAAAAAAAAAATGCTCAGGATCAGTAGCCATCATGGAAATGCAAATCAAAACCACAATGGGGTTTCACCTTATCCTGGTTAGGATGCCTCTCATACAAAAATCAACAAACAATAAATGCTGGCAAGGATGTGGGGAAAAAGGTACCCTAATCCATTGTTGGTAGGAATGTAAACTGATCCAGCCAATGTGGAAGACAGTATGGAGATACCTCAGAAATCTCAAATATAGTTACCATATGACCCAGTGATCCCACTCCTGAGAATTTACTCAAATGAAAAGAAATAAGCAATATGAAAGAATGATCTGTATACCCATGTTTGTTGCAGCTCAATTCACAATAGCTAAGATATGGAATCAACCCAGATGTCCATCAACTGAAGACTGGATAAAGAAATTATGGTATATGTATACTACAAATACTATACAGCAGTAAAAAATAAAATAAAATCCTGTCATATGCAAAAAAATTGATGCAACTTGAAATCATTATACTTAGTGAAATAAGCCAGTCCCCAAAGGACAAATATCATATATTCTCTCTGATCTGTGGTAACTAATAGAGTACCTAAAAGGTAACCTATAGGAGTAAAATTGACACTTTGATATGTGATGATTTTGAACAGCTCTTGTCTTGACTGTTGAGGAACAGTGTTTTTTTTGTTTTTTTTTTTTTGCATACTATTTATTGAACTCTTTACTTAGTGCAGGGTTAATCTTTTGAGTATAAAGTTAACTGAGATTACTGCCCTTTACTGCTTCTGCAGCCCGTGCCTTCAGGGCACGTGGCCTTCAGGGCACCTGCTCCTTTCCTGCCTGCATACTCGCTGCACATGGCTGGCTCCTTTCCTGCTCTCTGTGTGGTATCGACCCTAACTTAGTCTCTAGACTTTTCTTTCTCCCTTAGATAGAGCCCTCACTTTCCTATGTATTTATCACACTGAATAAAATCCTTAAAACTTACCATGCTGCCTAGTTTATTTGAGACAGTATTCAGAATTCTTCTCTGAATATGTGGCAAGAGCCCACACAGCTTATTAATATTGTGAAACATTAATAAGTAAAACTGTTTCATATGGCGACCACAAAAGGACTTTTAATAACAGAGGGACTCCCCAAAATTTATTTAGAAAGGAAAAAAAAAAAAGGCAACATGGTAAGAACTGGCTTCCCACAGTGTCTAACCCTATTTATCTTCTTGCACTCCACTCTCTCTCCCATCTGCATTAGTACTTTCCCTTTAAATCAGAGAAAGCGTAGCTACCCTGTGAGCCCAGCATTGGCTAGTGGAAGGGGCGGTTTACAGGGGCGCAGGGCCCAGGTCGGAGAGTGGATACTCTGGCTATACTTCCTTGCAGACCGCTTTGCTCCAGCAGAACCTGGCCTAGACACTACAGTGGGTGCATCCCTGGGGGAGGGCCAGACGCCTAAACAGCCAAGATGGGATCGGAAACTGCAGATCCCTCTCACCACTGGTACCCAGGATGTGTGTGAAACTCCCACCCAAGTGCACATGGAGACTGGGCGATGTCCCAGAATGCACACCACTGATGTTGCAGCTGCCTGGGACAGGTACTGGCTTCTCACCCACATGAAACTTTGCAGGGGCGTGTGGCCTTGCTCACAGAGGCGGCTGCGTGAGCAAAGCAATGTCTCATGGCTCCTGGCTCAAGCTAGCTCTACCCTGCCAGAAAAACTGCAGGGGCTCCTGCTGCTCTAGCAGGAGTTTTTCATTCAAAAAGACAAACAGTAGATTTTTTTTTGAGTCTTAGCACTGGTAGTGTTCAGAAAATTCCTTTCTTTTTTGCTGTGTCTGGCTTTGAGGATACAGTATTAGTGCTAATGGAATTTGTAAGAGAGTTGAGAAGGATTTTCACAGAGGGCTAGTTCTAAGTTTCTAAGTTATATGTACTATGTTTTAAGGACAATTTATGTATTGTCCAAGGTTGAAATTTTAAAAAGCATTTTTATTGTTTACAGAAGGTTAAAAGGTATTGAAATCTCTGCTTTGTCTCAGAGTCTTTTATTTTCAAATCAAGCATGATTTCAATTGTTAATTTCGACCAGGGACACTGGTTTGGTTGTCTAGAAACATGTTAGCATCAGGGAGGTGGAGCGTTAAACATGGTGGATGCTCCACTTCCTGCCGCAGAGGGCAGGACTTTCTGTTTCAAGATGGTGATCCCCCTATGGGAACTTCTGCACTTACCGGAAGATGGGCAACAGACTCCACTCCAAGATGGCGGCCCCCATAGCCAGCCACACGATGCATGCCTGGTTAGCTGAGCAATTTTATTCTGTTTCTTTTTTCCCAGAATTTGTTTCTGAACCCATTTTAATTTTCAGTTTGTTTCCCTCTTTGTTATTTTTAAGTAGCTTCATGCTGGGCTTTTTTTTTTGGCTATGTGCCAGAAGTGTCCCTCTTTCATTATTTTAAGCAGCTTCAGCACTCATATTCCCTCCTCAAATATATATATATATATATATATGTGTGTGTGTACACAATGCATATACCTATATATACACTGTATGTATGTTGCACATACACATTACATGTAATATATATGTGTGTGGTACATACATGTATATAATGTATGTAACTTATATAGTACATGTATAATATGTGTATGATATATATTAAACTATATATATATTAAACTCTATAGTACACATACTAATTCTGGGATGTCAGATTATTTGTTAAGCTCATGGTCAGATATTTAACTGGGCCCATGCTTAGCCCTGTCTACCTACCTTTTGTCTCCCAGGTTATGAGGTGATTCAACTATGGGTAGCTCCACATTTGCTCCCTTGGAGACACCCTTCATATATATATTTAATAACTGGGAGGCCCTTAGACTAGATGGAATTACTAAGGAAAAGATGATTACTCTTTGCAATACTGTATAGCCTACCTATAGGTTGGGAAATGGTGTAACATGGACAATAAATGGGCCTCTTAGTTTTAATGACATTTCAGAATTTGATTTGTATTACAGAACAGAAATTGTTTAGTCACATGCTTAAGGAATTATAACGAATGCAATGTATCCATGTCAAATCATTAAGGATAATTAAGTTCACGAAGAGCTGTGCCTTTATCTTCTCAGGTCCTACAAAGAAATGTAAAGCTGTATAGTTCTGCATGCATTCCTATGGACTTACTTCTAAGAGTACAATTTAAAAATTTGCCATACATGGGAAGCCATGACACGGTGGCAAAAAACAATCTAAATGAAAGATCCTGGTGAACAAGACCCCAGCAGAAGGAACAGGCCATCAAGGAGGGAGGCGCCTTTCTCTGAAGGGAGGAAGGAACCTCCACTGTGATATGGCCTTGACTAAACAAGTTCAGAGTTGGTGAACTCAAGGGGCTTCCATAGCCTAGAAAGCTCATAGCAAGAGTCTCGGGTGATTGCTGATGTCATAAATAAGAGCGCCAATTGTTAAATCAACAATGGGAGTCACTGAGTACAGGCTCCCCACGTAGGGTCTCTGTCCTTAATGTGTTTTACTATGAAACTTAAAAACAACACTACTAGTCGAACAATGCCCTATACCTTGTGTGGTTGTGTGAGTGCAGCCTGTTGAAATCCTTGCTTAGTGTATACTAAGTTGATCTTCTGTATATGAAGGTGATTGAAAATGAAACTCAATGAAGGGCGGGATGTGAGAGGGAGTAGGAGAGGGGAGGGCTGCGGGAGGGAGGGAGGTTGGGGGGGGAGCCACAACAATACGAAAGTTGCACTTTGTAAATTCACATTTATTAAATAAAAAAAAGAACTTATGGGGGAGAAGCCACTGTAATTCATAAAACTGTACTTTGGAAATTTATATTTATTAAATAAAAGTTAAAAAAAAAAACTAGTTAGGCTGACACCATGCCCTGAAAATTAGATTATGGCTGGGAATGCATATGTTGGAACCTGATTATTCTCTATTTTATATATTTAAGTTTGTCTCTCGAATTATGTCCAATAAAAATAAATAGGTTAACAGTCAAAAAAAATAAAATAAAACTTTGCCATGGGATCCCAAATCCCTTTGGGCTAGATGGTAAAAATAACATCTTAATTGTTAAAATGATCATATAAATCAGATTAAGTGTTTACTACTAATAATAAATAAAATTAAAGAGGAGTGAATGCTTCAACATGGGAAGCACTCCATAAGGCAGACTCACAGAATGGCGATTGCTGTAAGTAATGCTCAGTGACCTCAGAGTCAGCCCTTAAGGCATTCTGTTCTGGCTGAAAAGCCCATGAGAGCATTTCAGGCATGGAAAGCCAGGACACTCATGCAAAAAGTGTCCCTACATGAGAGAACCTCCCTGGGTGAGACCCCAGTGGAAAGTGGTCATCAAAGAAGGATGTACTTTTCTCTGAAGGGAGGAGAGAACTTCCACTTTTCTTATGGCCTTGTCTGAATACTGATGGAGTTTGTGGATTCAAAAGGCTTCCATAGCCTAGGCAGCTCATGTCAAGAGCCTTGGGTGATCACTGACGTCATACATAAGAGTGTTAATTGTTAAATTAACAACAGGAGTCACTGTGCACTAACTTCCCATGCAGGACCTCTGTCCTCTAAGAGTTATATTATAAGAGTTAATGGTAAAACTTGATCCCAAAGATTTACTTTGTTCTACAATGTTATATTCTTAAGCTCTAGTTAAGTGTAAATGTCAAACTCTATTGCCTGTATTCTCAGGTGTTTCTTTAAAATTTATTAAGTGTCACAAATATGAACTCTTGGATTCATGTCTCTCTGTGATATTCCTATCTCATGTTTTAACATGATGTCAAATACAAAGTACATAATGGTTAAAGGCCTCAGGACTACTAATGAAACAGTTGCTTCAATACATCTTACTGTGTGCTAAACCATTCCCTAAGGGATACTTTCTTCTGCATCCCACTAAACCCAGAATCTGGGAAAGTGAGGATACAGAATTTCACACACACACAAAAAAAAGCTCAGGAATCTACACAAGAGGTAGATTACCTGGGATATGTTCTAACTTCAGGAAAGTGTTCTCTTTCAGTCAAGGAAAGGGAACCTATTCTATGTATAAAAAAAGCAGCTAAGGATATTTCTGGGAACGGGAAGATTCTGTGGAATATGGATTCCAAGATTTGGATTCCAAGCTTTTGTATAAAGCTTTAAAAGGCCCTGATGCAGACACTATGCTGGACAGGGTAGCTATAAAAGTTGTTCCAAAGAATTAAGGAGCTTCTAAAAGAAAACTCCCAACACTGGGAATCGCTGATGGCAAGATTCTATGGAATATGGATACCAGCATTTGGATTGTAAGCCTTTGTGTGTGCTCTCAAAGGCGCTGACACAGTCACACTGTGCTGCACAGGGGAGCCACAAAAGGTGTTCCAAGGAATTAAAGAGCTTTTAACAAAAGCTCCAATATTAGGAATTCCTGAATGAGCCATTCATAGAAAGATCCTCTTCAGATCATTTGCAGTTTAAATGGAAGGGACCTTACCAGGTGCTACTGAGCACGAGTACCTCTCAGTGAAATTAGGATTAAATGTCTACCTCTTAAGTCTTCACAAGTGAACTCAAAAGACATGCCTGATTACTCCTGTAAGCCAATCAGATCTTAAGTACCTCTTCAAAAAACAAAAAGATAAGTAAAGCCTTTGTTTTTCATCACATCAAAACTGCTACACCTTATGGCGGGCATGCTGCACCTACCTCTTTTGATTCACTCTGGGAACTGTTATTGACAATAAAACTCCTAATGTGTTCTATTATAATTCTCTACACTCAAGCAAATGGGTATAATCTACATAAGGGTAATCTTTCCATCTTAAAGGGCATACCACTTGCAATTGGTTTTGTTCTGGTTTTGCTTATGCTAATTAACAAACATATGTTTCAGAACTCAACAATTTTGGGGAATAACTGACCATGCAAGAGACACAGCCATTGGCAGTGACAGAGATTGCTCCAGCTCATAAAGTGAATTTGTTATATGAGACAGACAGAGACTTCCAGACCCAGGACAGGCAGGGCCTGTGCTATGCCCCTCATAAGCAGGAAGTAGCTATAGAAGATATGATCATTCTGCGCCCTTCAACAGCCCTTAGGATAAAGGACTATCATGTCTCTGAGGGGGGAATGATGTAGGCAGGCAGATGGGATGAAACTAATTAGATTTGTGAGCTAGCAGGCCAGCTTTCACCACGCCCCTGTGTGAACTGATGCCCCTACCTAACCCACTTGTATGCCCACCTGCCAATCAGGCTCATAACTACTCCCCTTTGGAAGAGGATAAAAGGCCTGGAATATGGTGGACCCTTATTATTCTTTGCTGCCACTGCTGTCTGTGCCTTCAGGATGCATGGCCTTCGGGCCACCCACTCCCTGCTTTCCTGCCTGAATGCTTGATGTACATGGCTGGCTCCTGGCCTGCTCTCTTTGTGGTATAGACCCTAACTTAGTTTCTAGACTTTTCTTTCTTCCTTAGATAGAGCCCTCACTCTCCTACATATTTCTCACATTGAATAAAATCCTTAAAACTTCAAAAAAAATTAAAATGTTAACTGAACATACATCTTTGTTAAAAAAAAAATAAGTAAGAATGGAAATAGGAAAGGAGGAGTAAGTGTGGGAGCTCAGGCAAGGGAGGGCAGGGTGAGAAGAATTACTATGTTCCTAATTTTGTATATATGAAATGCATGAAGTTTGTACACATTAAATAAAAGGTTTCTAGGTTAAAAAGAAATATCTTCATCAGCCATGCCAGACAAAAAATGTCCCCTAAGGTGCAAACCCTCTCATCTCTGCTTAGAATCATGTTACAATTAACCACTTACCTTATCATATACTTATATTACTTTATTATATTTATTTGGTTAAAGACATAAAGAATATTATGTACTTCTCTCAGGGAGAACATTTATAGTCCAGTTTAGTTCATTGTAGCTTATTTAGCACGTGGTCTGCCTCTAAGAACAACCTCCTACCAATAATGCTGACATGTTGAAGAATAAGACCTATTTACTTAGTGATATAGTAAATTCCCTATTCAGAACATTTATATATATATATATAAATACAAATGTAATATATATTTATGTGTATGTACATATATAGATAGAGAAAGAGACTGTTATTTTCACCTAATGTAAAATGTTTTAATTAGCAAAAGAAAACACAGCTATTATTATACAATATGAATATTTATCTGGATTATTTTTCCTCCCACCACAGGATTCTGAATAACTTAATGAAATGATAGACATAATTACTTGAAACCAAAATCTGAATTTGAAATAAAAATTTTCCAGTATTATGGCTTACATCTCTAGGCATCTCAGCATCATATAGTTGTACTGAGGGGAAAATGAAGTCACTTTCTTTAGTTTACGGTTTGTTTATTTTACATTTAGAGTTTTACCTCTTATTCTTGTAACTTCAGAATTTTGAGAGTTGAAACTTATTGCTTACTAAAAAATTAAAAAATAGTGTCAGGCGCCGCAGCTCAACAGGCTAATTCTCTGCCTGCGGCGCCGGCACACCGGGTTCTAGTCTCAGTCGGGGTGCCAGGTTCTGTCCCAGTTGCTCCTCTTCCAGTCCAGCTCTCTGCTGTGGCCTGGGAATGCAGTGGAGGATGGCCCAAGTCCCTGGGCCCTGCACCCGCAGGGGAGACCAGCAGAAGCACCTGGCTCCTGGCTTCAGATCAGCACGGTGCACCAGCCACAGAGCCCCAGCCACAGCGGCCATTGGGGAGTGAACCAATGGAAAAGGAAGACCTTTCTCTCTCTCTTTCTCTCTCTCTCTCTCTCACTGTCCACTCTGCCTGTCCAAAAAATAAATAAATAAAATAAAATAAAAATAGAATCAAATAAAAATTTAGAAAGGAAAATTACTGCTTACAATTAATTTGAAATCCTAAAAACAAAATTATGCTCAGTTTGTAATTTTGTATAATCTCTAGTATTAAGTACTCATGTACATTGGTCCCAGAGATAGATGATGGTTTCTTGAATTAAGACTGCAAAAACAGGATAAGAGAAAATGGATAGCATTTGAAACATATTCTGTAATTAGTATACTGTACTTGCAGAGAATGACAAGGGACTGGCTATGTGGGATACATAAGAGGTAAGAATCAAGAATGGCAACCCTCAAGAAGTATGCTAGATTTTTCCTACGTATTCTTAGCTTTTCAGGTGCTGCAGTCCCAAGGTGGGCAGAGAGAAGTCAGCGAGCAAGCCTACGTCAATGCAGGACATGCAGGGAGATAGGAGCTGCATGCTCCTGCACCATCTGTGGCTCTTCATAGGGGACACCTTATAGTCCAACTAGTGCACCAGTGCAAAATTTGCTGAGAGAACTCTCCTCTGCATGCACTTACTTTGGCATTGGTAGTGACAGCACACATAGCATGTACTATAGTGGGGGCAGGGCAGCAAGCTAGAACATACCATGCCCAAGATTCTGCTGCTCTGGTGCCCACCAAAAATCACAGACACAACACAGCAGGTAACTGATGGTATCAGGGTCATTGTACAACTGGTGAACCACCAGCAGCCCAAGGACCAGGCCCTGGTGCTGAGTCTGCTTGGGAGGAGCTGGCACCCCAACCTACTTCAAGAAAAGAATGTATATGAATGAACTGGGACAGGTGGCACTGATTGGCCACACACAGGACCAATTCCTGAACACCAACCTTGGCTGTGTGCACTCAGGACCATAAGCCACCATACCTAAATCTGAGCCACCTGGGATACATATTCATTTGACAGGCTTTTTATTCCCTGCTTTTGTGTCTGCTAGCCCAAAATCAGGATGAGGGTATCCCCTTGTCAGAGCCCATACCCTGGCTCCTACATTAAATATTAAATCTCCCTTGTTCCAAAATAAAATCAATGATGATACCCAGAATTCTGCTCTAGGCACCTAAATGATATTATCTAATAGAAGAGTGGAGGTAGTGCAGAGTTTTTGTTGTTGCTACTGCTGATGTTTTTCCTTTTGAAGCAGAGGTACAATCAAGGGTTCAACTTTATATTTGCATGAACTAGCTACATCTGAAAGAGACTCAAGGGTAGTTGCTAAATGGACATTAGAAAAATGATTCTGGATGTCAGAAGAGAAGTCTGAGATAGATAAATAAAAATGGAAGTAGGGGAAGGCCTCCCCCTCAGATCCAGCTTCTGGCTAATGCACACCCTGAGAGACAACAGATGATGGCTCAAGTACTTGTGCACTTGAGACCCAGATGGAGTTCCTGGCTTCGGCCTGGCCTAGCCCCAGCTATTGCAAGCAGCAGGGTAGTGAAAGAATGGATAAAAGATAACTCTTTCAAATAAATGAAAATTTATTAACTTTAAAAAATAAAAATTAGAAATTGTGAGAATATGGTTAGTACTATAAAATCACAGAAATTAAGGACATCACCTAACAGGCCATCAGAAAGGCCAACACTTAGAAGTATTGAAAAAAAATAGCAGAGAAGACAGAAAATAACCGTCAAGGGAAAAATGCATGCACTAACTCCCCACGAAGGACCTCTGGACTCAATGAGTTAGTTGTATTATGAAAGTTAACTATGTCTTTGACTATGACCTTGTCTAAACAAGATAAGAGTCGGAGAACTCAAGGGGCTTCCATAGCCTTGGAAACTCATGACTGGTGCATAGGGAGATTACTGATGCCATAAACAGGAGTGTCAATTTGTAAAGTCAACAACAGGAGTCACTGTGCACTTACTCCTCATGTAGGATCTCTGTCCTTAATGTGCTGTGCATTGAGGCTTAATGCTATAACGAGTACTCAAACAGTATATTTCACTTTGTGTTTCTATGGGGGTGCAAACTGTTGAAATCTTTACTTAATGTACACTAAACTGATCTTCTGTTAAAAAAAAAAAAAAAAGAAAAGAAACTATCAATTCCCAACTTGACTCTCACTGGGATTAAACATGACAATAGGTCTGATCTGATTTCATCATCATTTAAAAAAAAATCATCTATTATTTTTCACTTTATGTTTCTGTGTGGGAACAAACTGTTGAAATCCTTACTTAAGGTATACTAAGCTGATCTTCTGTATACTAAGATAATCGAAAATGAATCTTGATGTGAATGGAAGGGGAGAGGGAGTGGGAAAGGGGAGGGTGGTGGGTGGGAGGGACGGTATGGGGGGGAAAGCCATTGTAACCCATGAGACGTACTTTGGAAATTTATATTCATTAAATAAAAGATAAAAAAAAAAAAAAAGAAAGTTAACTATGGGCCGGTGCCACGGCTCAACAGGCTAATCCTCCACCTAGCGGTGCCGGCACACCGGGTTCTAGTCCCGGTCGGGGCGCCAGATTCTGTCCCGGTTGCCCCTCTTCCAGGCCAGCTCTCTGCTGTGGCCAGGGAGTGCAGTGGAGGATGGCCCAAGTGCTTGGGCCCTGCACCCCATAGGAGACCAGGAGAAGTACCTGGCTCCTGCCTTTCGATCAGCGCGGTGCGCCGGCCGCAGTGCGCCGGCCGCGGCGGCCATTGGAGGGTGAACCAACGGCAAAGGAAGACTTTTCTCTCTGTCTCTCTCTCACTGTCCACTCTGCCTGTCAAAAAATTAATTAATTAATTAATTAAAAATTAAAAAATTTAAAAAAAGAAAGTTAACTATGATACTTGTTCTCATACAGCTTCCTGTGTGTGTGTGTGTGTGTGTGTGCAAATTGTTGAAATCTTTACTTAGTACAGAGTTGGTCTTCTGTGTACAATGCTAATTGAAAATGAATCTTAATGGAGAACAGGACTGGCAAGGGGAGAAGGAGAAGGAGGAAGAGTGGACTGTGGGTGGGAGGGTGGGTATGGTGGGAAGAATAACTATATTCCTAAAGTTGTACTTTTGAAATTTGTATTCCTTAATAAATTAATTAATTAAAAAAAGAAAAAATATAAAATATAATAACAATATGAAGAGATTAAATAAGTTCAAAAAGTGACAGAAAAAAACTAAAATACCAATATATGTATTTATTTATTTGGGGGGGGGAGATTCCTCCCATCTATTGGTTCATTCCCCAAATGCCTGCAACAGACAGGACTGGGCCAAACCAAAGCCAAGAGTCCAGAACTCAATATTAGTTTCCCACAGTGGGTGGCAGGGACCCAAATACTTAAACCATCACCACTGCTTTCCACAGTGCACATTATCAGGCAGCTAGAATCAGAAGCAGAGCGAGGACTCTAACATAGTCACTTCAACAAAGGATGCAGACTTCCTAAGCAGCATCTTCACTGCTGGGCCAAATGTTTGCCTCTAAAACAGTAATATGAACAGTAAGAGTTATTTTAATAAAACAATGTAAATAACATCAAGATGTTATTTTAATAACTTACATATTTTTTGTGATTGTTTATGCTCTTTCCACCACTCCTCAAAAAGATTATTTTGTTAAATTACAAACTAATATTACAAGCTCTACTAGAGAATTTAATTAAATTTACATTCATAAACTATTTTCTGGATGAGTTAATACATTTATTTAGTAAACACAACTTAAAATTACAATAATTATTTTTATAATTGAATACATTTAAATCTAATAAAGCATAGTAAAGTCAAAATTAAAATTCAAGCTATTATAAAGCCTCTAATTAAAGAAATCTAGTTCTCAAGTGTTTCAGATTTACAGCAGTGTAAACATGCTTTCCAAGCACTGGATAAACAGAATAACAGTGCCCAAAGAAAAATGCAACCATAAAAGGAAACAAAACAATTTATATCATAATTTCTTGAACTTTCTGACACTAACAGTATCTCATATTTTCCCTCAAAAAAGCAAAGATTAACTTTTTTATAGATATAGTGAATAAAATTTAAACTCTGATTTAGAATTTTTATCTTGTGATGTACACTTAATAAAGAAGCGTTTGTAATATTGAAACTCTTTTAATTAACATGGACACTAGAGCCACTAGAATAGTGTGACTAATACTGAACATATTATATTCAATAAAAACAAGTAAATAAAAAATAGATTTATTTAATAGATTTATTTATTTTTTGAAAGGCAGAGTGACAGGGGTGCAAGAGTTAGGGGGGTGTGGAGACATCTTCCATCCACTGGCTCACTCTCCAAATACCTACAACAGCCAGGACTGGGCCAGGCTAAAGCCAGGAGCCAGGAACACCATACATGGGTGGCAGAGACCAAAGTTCTTGGGCCATCATTTACTGCCTTCCCAGGTGCATTAGCAGGGAGCTGGATCCGAAGTAGAGTAGTTGGGACTCTAAGCAGCACTCCGATATGGGATGCCAGCGTCACAAGTGGCAGCTTTACACACTTTACAACAATGCTGACCTCAAGAAATATATGGTATTTTAATAGAGTTCTGGGAGGAAAATGTTTCCATCTAAAGACAGAGAGGAGTCAGTGTTCAGTATAGTGGGTAAGACAACAGTTAAGATGTTTGCTTATCACACAGGAGTACCTAGATTTGATTCCCAGCTCCAGTTCCTGACTCCAGGGTCCCACCAATACAGTTCCTGGGAGGCAGCAGTGATGGCTCAAGCAATTGGGTTCTTGCCACTCATGTGGGAACCCGGACTGAGTTTCTAGTTCCTGGTTTCAGCCCTGGCCCTGACCAGGCAGTTTGAGATCATTTAGGGTGAAGCAGTGGATGGGAGGTTGGTCTCTCTCTCTCTCTCTCTCTCTCTCTTATCTCTCTTATCCCCTCAAATAATTTTTTTAATGTAGGGAAAAGTGGCCAATTTATTCCTTATTGGGAGATTCATGTTATAACAGATTCAAAGCCTAACTTATTATTTATTTATTTGAAAGTGAAAATTACACAGAGAAGGAGAGGCAGAGAGAAGAGAGGTCTTCCATCCACCAGTTCACTCTCCAGTTGGCCACAAAGGCTGTAGCTGCACTGACCCAAAGCCATGAGCCAGGAGCTTCTTCCAGGTCTCCCATGTGGGTGCAGGGGCCCAAGCACTTGGACCATCTTATACTGCTTTTCCAGGCCACAGCAGAGAGCTGGATTGGAAGTGGAGCAGCCGGGTCTCAAACTAGCGTCCATATGGGATGCCAGCACTGCAGGCAACGGCTTTACCCGCTACACCACAGCACCCATATAGGACCCATATAGGAGTGCCTGGATTTGATTCACGTCTCCACCTCCTGATTCCAGCTTCCTGCCACAGTCACCCACGTGGGAGACCCAGATGGAGTTCTTGATTCCTGGCTCCAAACGTGGTACCAACCCCCAAAGATAGGCCCCAAAGCCTATCTTCTTATAGAACAACCTAGAACAACCTGGGAGAACACAATTACAACTATTTTCACTTTTTCCATGAAAAAAAAAAGATGAAAACTTGCTGTGTATCTTCCTCCAGAAAGCTGACAGTGGCCCTCAACAATATCAAGTTCGAATTCTTGGACCTTCAGAGTGATATCTAATATGGTAAAGTTTTTGAAATAAGGAGATTATCCTGGATCACCACGTGGCCCTAAAAGCCATCATGTGTATCCTCATAAGACAGTGTATCCTCATAAGAAGGACACACTGAGAGGGCCATGTGAAGAGGGAAAGACACTGGAGTAATGCACACTTCACAATGCTGGCAGCCACCAGAAGCTAATAGGCAAGCAATAGGTTCTCACTTATAACCTGTCCCAAGGGAGTTTGGCCCCTTTTAGTGCCCATAAAACTCACTTTGAACTTTTGGACTCCAGAACGGTGAAAAACTAAATTTCTGTTTTATTTATTTACCTGGGAGACAGAGACAGAGACAGAAACAGAGACAGACAGAGCTCCTATCTGCTGGTTCACTCCCCAGATGACTTCAACAGCTGGGGTTGGTACCATGTTTGGAGCCAGGAATCAAGAACTCCATGTGGGTCTCCCACATGGGTGACTGTGGCAGGAAGCTGGAACAGGAGGTGGAGATGGGAATCAAATCCAGGCACTCCTATATGGGTCGTGGGTGTCTCACCCAGCATGTTAATGGCTAGGCCAAATGTCCACCCAATTTCTATTGTTTACAGCCATTAAGCTTGTGGTAATTACTTATAGCAAACAAAGGAAACTAACAAGCTCCAAAAAAATAACTTATCACAATGACAAAACACTTCAAAATTTAAAAAATAATAAATAGTTGTGATACCTCAGTTAATGAGGATCCTTGGGGAAAAGCACCTCTGTACCAATTGAACTATTTTTTTGTCTCATTTTTAGACATAAATCCTATGAAGTGGTATTGGCAGTAAATCAACAGGAGACAGATTGTTGTGTACTGTTTCCTGCTTCCTTCAAGACACCCCTTATAAAACTGCTGAGAGCCTGTTAGAGACATTAATAGGTCACCTTAAATAATCTGATGTAAATTCTATGCTGTGTAACTCTTGAGTTTCAAAGATCCAGGAAGCTAGAGAAGGAAGGAAAAGAGTCAGATGGAATGGCAATCTGTTTGTTATCTCCCACGCTGCAGCCACAAGAGCCCAGATGGGTCCATCTGCTGCCCCATTGACTAGCATTTCTGCCAAAGTATATAAAATGACTTTCAGAAATTATATTATTATACTACACTAATTATACTAATTATAGTTTTAGTCAATGTACAAAAAGTTGTGATGCTTATTGCTGTTTTATTTTTGCGCAAACTGTTAAAATGTAAGGACATACATGTCCTTAGGTGCTATTTACTAATACAGATTATTTCTCTTATTTTAAAAAACCTAGATAATATTTGAAAGCCTGACCATTTTTATCTCTGGCAAAATTTCCAATAATGCATTGTGTTGCTGGAATACCCGCATCATCAATACAGCTATCACCACAAAATTTTCTGCTTAAATGAACATGGAGGGTAATGGAGAAATAATTTGAAACCAAAACTCTAAATTCACATTTATTTTCACATTTATTAAATAATAAAAAAATAAAAAAATTCACATTTACTACAACTGAAATGGTGCTGAGGCAATTACACATGCATGCACACATACATACACACACACACACACACACACACTCCTCATACACTACATCAGAATGTTTTTTTTTTGCATGTTACTTCTAATCTTTATAACAATCTGGTGAGGTAGCTACTATTCCTCATTTTACACATGAAGCAAAGACAGACTGAATGATAGGTCAAATGTTAAAACACAAAATGAAATGTGTAATAACTGACAGCACTGGGGTTCCAAACTCATATGTCACTTAAGAGTTCATGTTCGGTATGTGATTTTCCACTCCTCCGATACTCTATTATGACCTCGTGTACCACGTTTCAAATATTCTCTCCCACTAGAACCACAAACCAGTATCACAAGAATTCTAAATCTTTTAACCACATACATATCCGACACTGATTCTTGCAACAGGAAGCAGAATATAAATCTTACTTCAAGTTATAATTTTTGGTTCAGAAAATTGTGAACACCATTATAAAACTCTCAGCTGCTCCTAATTTACCAATTCAAAATTGTTTCATTTGAGACAACAACATTTTCTTAGCTTCTTAAAGGGGGACTTATTAATATTAATTAATATAAATATTTGTAAACATTTCAATAAAAAACAATAGATAAAATCAACTAGACAAGTTTCTTCAAAAGGGGAATAATATCTTCTAAGCAAAACCATTGTGCCAAGTACCTGCCAAGAACTCAGAAGTGTCTGATATTTTACGCTACTTGTAAACCAACATGTTCGCCCACTATTAGTATACAGAATCTAGCAAAAGACATGAGACTCTGGTGTGAAAGAAAAAACACTTTATTACTCACAGCACAGCAAGTAACATGAGCAACATATTTGTGTCCATTCCTCTTGACTTGTCCCCCACCCAGCAATCTCATGGAGGCAATGTAAAAAGGCAGTACAACACATTATAGGAACTGAAGAAACACAAATATTTTACAATAAACATTATCTTTACTTCACTGGACAGTAAGCATGACTGTCCTTTGCTGTATCTCATTCTTCGCAAAATGCAAGCAGGGTTGGCATTAATGCAAAACAGATCAAGTTACTTAGGACACCTACATCCCACAGCATGACTGAAGTCCTGGCTACTCTGCTTCTGATACAGCTTCCTGTTAATGCACCAAGGACACAGCAGATGATGGCTCAAGTACTTGGGTTCCTATCACCCAAGGAGGAGATCTGGATGGACTTCCTAGTGTTAGCTTGGCCCAGCTCCAGTTGTTGCGAGCATCTGAAGAGTGAACTGGTGAATGGAAAAATCTATCTCTGTCTCTCTATCATTCTGCCTTTCAAATAAATTAAGAAATCCCTTTTTAAAATTGTTGCCGGCGCTGCGGCTCAATAGGCTAATCCTCTGCCTGCGGCGCCGGCACACCGGGTTCTAGTCCCGGTCGGAGCGCCGAATTCTGTCCCGGTTGCTCCTCTTCCAGGCCAGCTCTCTGCTGTGGCCTGGTAATGCAGAGGAGGATGGCCCAAGTGCTTGGGCCCCACACCCCATGTGAGACCAGGAGAAGCACCTGGCTCCTGGCTTCAGATCAGCATGGTGCGCCGGCCGCAGCGCGCCGGCCGCAGCAGCCATTAGAGGATGAACCAACGGAAAAAGGAACACCTTTCTCTCTGCCTCTCTCTCTCTCTCTCTCACTGTCCACTCTGCCTGTCAAAAAAAAAAAAATTTTGTAAGCAAATTCCCAGCTTTGAAATTCCTTGGGGAATGAACCAAGGGATGGAAGATCTCTCGCTCTATCTCTCCTCTTCTCTCTGTAACTCTGCCTTTCAAATAAATAAAAAATCAATCTTTAAAAAAATGTAAGCAAATTTACCTTTAGTCTTAGAGGAAGACACTATGTTTATCTTACAAGGCTGTTTGCATGAGGAAGTTGGTGCCTCACTTGTAAGATGTGCA
Organism: Oryctolagus cuniculus; assembly: GCF_964237555.1. NCBI lineage: Eukaryota > Metazoa > Chordata > Mammalia > Lagomorpha > Leporidae > Oryctolagus > Oryctolagus cuniculus. The sequence goes on along the minus strand of NC_091453.1, from coordinate 78,238,828 downwards.
GAAACATGAGACCCATAGAAAATGGTCTCCAAGTTGTACCATTCCTTTTCCAGAAGGGCTTAGAAGTGCAGCATAGCCAGAGAATACACAAGGTAAAATATTTAAATATCTTAAGTATCAAATTCTCTGTAGTCCTACACTGGAACAGAGGCAGGCAAATAATAACCCTCACTTAAGTCTCATTCTCCTTAATTCCCACATAGCATCCTGACTTGACTCATTTTTATCATTCATTTGCCATAATTATATTAAACATTAACTAAAATTAGTAACCAAGTGTTAGGGTCGATAAAAAGTTTAGAGTCAGACACTAACCCAATTATTTTTCCACCAACCAAGTAATAACCTGCTTAGATAATACTACTTCAGATAGAATGCAAAAAGAATCGCCTTCACCAAGTTCTACTAAAACTATGATTGTTACTGAGCCAATACTGCACCATTCTTGGGGTATCTCTCAAAGTTCACAAAAGTCTTATAGACTATAAAACGATAGATATCTGTTACTTAGCAGATGAGCAGTAGACTGGGTCTAAATAGCATCTCTGATTCCACTGAATACTACCAATGAAACATTGCCAAAATCACTTACTTCCTCCCTATTTCAAAAGCTATTGGAAATGAGTAAATTTTCTGTGAAAACTTAAAATCTCTATAAGGAATAAGCAATAGAAATGAAGTGAAATTTTTCAGCTTGTATGTAATAAATGATAATGTTCATAAAGATACAAAATAAAATGAAGGACTATTACATTTTTTTCTTTTGTTTAAAAGATTTATTTTATTTATTTGAAAGACAGAGTTACATAGAGAGGTAGAGATAGAGAGAGAGGTCTTCGATCCACTGGTTCACTCCCCAGATGGCCCCAACGGCCAGAGCCGCGCTGATCAGGAGCCAGGAACTTCTTCTGGGTCCCCCACGTGGGTGCAGGGGTCCAAGGACTTGGGCCAGTCTCTACTGCTATCCCAGACCATAGCAGAGAGCTGGATCGGAAGAGGAGCAGCCGGGACTAGAACCGGCAACCATATGGGATGCCAGTGCTTTAGGCCAGGGCTTTAACCCACTGCACCACAGCGCCAGCCCCGCATTCATTTCTTATGATACGAAAAAGATACACCAGAATTTTAAGTCTGTAGGAGAGTACATAAAATTGATCAACTTAGATATTAATTCCTTATGTAAAATTTTTAAAATGAATTTTCTCTGCTCCTTGGTAACTGCTACTACCGAAGTGTAAGCACACTTACAGTACAGACCACCTGATTAATATGCTCTCAAATATTAACATGTCCTTATTCATTTATCTTACTAAAAGAACTGTCAGGACTACAAACAAAAGCAAGAAGAAAACAGGAGGCACCACAGCTATCTGTTCACGAACGAATGGAGACGTCCTTTGAAGTATCAGAGATTCTGATATTGGAGCCTGATGGGAAATGACAACCCCATGGCTCTGGCATCTGCTTTCAACAGATGCCCTCCACAAAGACAGGTGATTTCTTGATTCAGTATTCCCTAGAAGGGGTTGTGCTGTCATTCTGGACAAGATAATGAACAGTCTACAACACTGAAATCTTGTTGAATAAGTAGGACGTATGGATTACAGAATTTCTAAGCCACTCCATGATGAATTAAAATACTAGCCATAAGTACAATGGAGAGAGGGAAAAAAAAACAACCTTGTGCAGTGGATAGTGGACAAAATTAAGAAAAAATGCTGTGAAGCCAATAATTGTAAGAAATAATAGCAGGAATATTTGACTGACCTGCAGCAACCAATGACAATGGAAGGCTCATTTTGAGCACTGGCACTTCGAGAAGCAAAAGTGTAAAAACAAATGCTGCAAGAAACCACAGCTGCTAACCAGAGGGCAGATTACATGCATGCTCAGTGAGAAAAGGCCTATGAGTCATGGGACAATTAAGCCACGTGGAAAGACAAGACTTTATTAAAAAGGGAGAGAGAGGCAGCTTTATGTAGAACAGTTTGTAGGAAGTTCTACAAAGTTTTTCAGTTTCACCAAGAAATAATAATGAATCGGAGTCACAGCATTCAAACATCAAAACCATGTTTAAGAATGACACCGTCTTCTTAGAACTGTACCTATGAAATACATGAAATCTGTTCTCTGTATATAAATAAAAATTTTTTTTAAAATGGCACCATGCTTCATTTCTTATAAAGTATGGCAATTCTGAATAGTGTCTGAAAAACTTCTCACTTTGAAAAGAGAAACATTACAGCCTCATCACATAACTTTTACAAAAATAAAATACAGATGGAGGAAAAAGATAAACAAGAGACTGAACTATAAAAAATATCTAGAGCATTTTAAGAATATCTTTCACAAACTATGAAATAAAGGAAGAAATCACACATGAAAATTTCTAGATTTAGTTATATAACAGAAAAGGAAAATTTCAGCCTATCAAAAAGCAAAATAATACCAATAACTCATTGATAAAACCTAGGCCAAGGACAAGGACTTAAACAGATTCAAAAAATGAAAATTATAAAAAATAAAATTATCAATGACCAAGACTTATAAAAACATATTCAATCTCACTGTAATCAAAACAAATATACAGATTAAGATACCATAATTCTTCCATCAAATTTAAATATTTTTAGATTGGATTAAGATGGCAGAGTAGGGAGGGAGCTTGCTGCTCCAGTCCAGGAGAAGATAGTTTTTAAAAAGTGGAAAGAGTGCAGTCTCAAGGAAGAATTAGGGAGGAAACTCTACACAAATTGGAGGAACACAGTGGACCTACATAGAGGGTGAGGATGCGCACAACTTAGGACGCCAGCAGCCGAGAGCCTCCGCACCAGCGTAGAAAGTAAGGTGAGACCAGACTGCAGCAGCCCAAGCCACAGGTGACAAAACTGCAGGAAGAGCCTAGAGGGAATCTGGCTTGCAGCCCCATGGGGGATAGTGTACCTGCCAAACTAGAGGAGAAAAAGGAAAGGAGGAGGGCACATTTTCACACTCCTTGATCATCCTGCAAAGGTGTCTTGTAACAAGCTGACAGAGAGCAGGCACCTCAGATCCCACTGCTACTGTGCCTCTTCACATGTGCCATGGGTTACCCTTTCCCTGCCACATCAGGTGGGCCCTCCAGCCCTCCCAGCCGCACCCATGCTGAGTCCTGCAACGCCTGCTTCCTCAGCAAACGTGGGGCTTTTGCAAGGTGAGCATCATATTTATTTTGATCTTATTTATCTTTTAACCATTTAACATACATGAAACTGGGATACAACAGGTACTAGATTCCTCTCTTTTTGTTTTTGTAATGTTACTGACAGAGTTTGAGTACAGTGGCCCTCATCCTATTTTTTGCCAAAAGTCCTGTGGTTTTCATAATGTGATGTCACTTTTAAGAACGCAGCTTTGGGGGCTGGTGCTGTGGCACAGCAGGTAAAGCCACTGCCTGCAGCACCAGCATCCCATACGGGCATCGATTTGGGTCCTGGCTGATCCACTTCCAATCTAGCTCCTTTCTAATGGCCTGGGAAAGCGGTAGAAGATGGCCCAAGTACTTGGGCTCTTGCATTCACATGGGAAACAGCAAAGAAGCTCCTGGCTCCCGGCTTCAGACCAGCCCGGCCCTGGCCATTGCAACCATCTGGGGAGTGAACCAGCAGATGGAAGATCTCTCTGTAACTCTGCCTCTCAAATAAATAAATAAATCTTTAAAAAAATATTTTTAAAGATGTTATTCCATGTCATCAAGGCTATTTTGATTTGAGCACTTAGCATATACTGCTCTTGGGAAAACAAAATAAAGTAAGTTTGCCTGAAAGTAACTTGGCAATGAATTAAGTTTCTTAAAACTATTTATACTCATAAATCTAAGATTTCAATCTCTAGCAGTTTTTGAAACCAAACAGACATTTAAAAATCATATATATTTCAGTATTCTATAAAATAGTAAGAAGTTAGAAACAAATATCCAACAATAAGCTAAAGGCTAAATAAAATCTATACTTACAATGAAATACCATGTAGTCTTCAAAAATCATATTATGGAGTTAATTCCTAAATACGGAAACATGCTCATAAGGTAACAGCTACAACATTCAGACTATAATACTACATACACATGTGGTGGTGTTTGGTCTAGCAGTTAAGATGCCAGTAAAGATGCCTGCATACCATATCAGATGCCTGGGTTAAAAAACCAGCTCTGGCTCCTGACTCAAGTTTCCTGTTAAGTTAGACCTGGAAAGCAGCAACAATTACTGGGTTCCTACCACCCAAGCAGAAGATGTGGACTGAGTTCACAGATGGCTCCACACTCACCAACTCCTTCTGCAGGCATCTGGGAAAAGAACCAGTGGATAGGAGCTTGCTCTCTCTCTCTCCGTCTCTCAAACAAATATATTTAAATTTAAAAATATTACACATACTGTATGAACTAATTGTTGTAAAATGTACATTTTACATACTCCTACATAAACTTTATAAAGAACTACAGGTTTGTGCAAAGGGATGAGTGTGGGAGTATAAATATTTATATTTATTCAAGGTTGGTGGAAGACATGATTTGTTTTTCTATGGTTTTACTTTCCAAATTTTCTAAAATAAGCAAGCATTGCTTTGTTTAAAAAAAAATAAACAGTATACTACTTTACAGATACTATACTTCACAAGGAAAACTGAATTCTAACCATATATATATGCCATTCATAAGAATGATACATGCAGCATCTGATGTTATGGCACAGGAGGCTAAGCTGCTGCCTGGGTTTGAGTCCTGGCTGCTCCATTTCTAATCCAACTCCCTGCTAATGTGCTTGGGAAGGCAGTGGAAGATGGCCCAAGTACTTGAGCCCCTTTCACTTCCATGGGAGACCCAGATGGTGTGACAGACTCCTGGCTTTGGCCTGGCCCAGATCTGCCTCTTGTGGCCATTTAGGTAGTGAACCAGCAGATGAGAGTTTCTCTCTCTCTCTCTCCCTGTGTCACTCTGCCTTTCAAATAAGTAAAATAAATCTTTTTTTAAAAAGTTCATGGAAAATAAAGCTTTTTTAAAAAAAGAATTATATACAGTTATAGACTAACTATAAATTAGTATTATATGTAAACATTTTATTTTTTTTATTTTTATTTTTTTGACAGGCAGAGTGGACAGTGAGAGAGAGAGAGAGACAGAGAGAAAGGTCTTCCTTTTGCCGTTGGTTCACCCTCCAATGGCCGCCGCGGTCGGCACACCGCGCTGATCCGATGGCAGGAGCCAGGTACTTCTCCTGGTCTCCCATGCAGGTGCAGGGCCCAAGCACTTGGGCCATCCTCCACTGCACTCCTGGGCCACAACAGAGAGCTGGCCTGGAAGAGGGGCAACCGGGACAGAATCTGGCGCCCCGACCGGGACCAGACCCCGGTGTGCCGGCGCCGCAAGGCAGAAGATTAGCCTAGTGAGCCACGGCGCCGGGCAATATTTTATTTTTAAGAGGGTATAACTTGGTATGCTACCACAGATCTATCACTGTGTTATGTCACATTACGTCATCATTCGTGGTAATATGTTATCATTGTTAAAATTCAAATTAGAATGAAAGTATGCCACTTTTAATATGAATATCAAGAATTCATATAAACAATTTTCCTTTTTTTAATCAAGTATTTATTTGGTTATGTGAAAGGCAACATGAGACAGAAAGAGATCTTCCATCCACTGGTTCACTCCCCACATGCCTGTAACAACCAGGGCTAGGGTAGGTCAAAGCCAGGAGCCAGGAACCAGGAACCAGGAACCAAGAACTCCATTCATCTCTCCCATCCAGGTGGCAGGAACCAAAGGACTTGGGCCATCATCTGCTGCCTCCCATGCACATTAGCAGAAGCTGGATTGAAAACAGAGTACCTGGGTCTCAAATCAGGTACTCTGATGTAAAATATGGGCATCTCAAGTGGCAGCTTAACCTGCTGTGCCACAATGCCCATCCCATAAATTATGTTCTTAAGGCAAAAATAATAAAACTGTAACATCTGAATTGTTACAATTGGTTTGATTAATGAAGTAAACAATGACAAAATATGTAATCTTGACCATGTCTAGGACATTTGAATTGATGTCTGATTAATCTGACTCTGATAATCTCTCCACCTAGGTCAAAGTCAACTAGCCAATGAAAATCAAATGGATCTGTTTATATGGTATACTTTTCATCTGCATGACTGAAGATACCTTAGTACCATTTTACTACAAGAGAAAAGCAAGCCTACTGTAATAAGAGAACTGTCTGCATCAAACTGAATAGCCAGGATAACTCTACTCTGCTTCATATTCTAAAACAAAAGCAGTTCTTAGAGAAAGAAAAAACAACCACCAAGTGCAAGCTACAGCGCTAAACAAAACTAATGGCTTTATTTTTTATTTACCCAGAGTAAGACTGTTCTACAGCCAGCATACTGAGCCCTTTAAAATACTGTATGTAGAGATCAAAGACTGCTTTACTTGAGCTGTTTAACAGCAAAGTGCTAAATGTTGGATCCTGAAATCAAAAGCAATTTATGCTAAATTGACTAATGATGAAATAATGAAAATTTTCACAATCTAATAAAAAAAATCCAATTGTTTGTGTAAAGTGGTCAATCAGACCCTTGGACAGCAGCTGCCAGTAGCAGCATATGGATTCAGAAAGTGTATTACTAACACAGATCAGTATGATATCAGCTCTCCCTGTTCCTAGTCCCACAGGACAAAACCAAAGTGGAGGGACCAAATACAAGACAACACACTCAGTGAGTTGATCTGTTGTTGAGGAGTCAACTCTAGAATGTAGCTATGCAATTTTATCAGCACAGCTAAAAGTCTCATGTATCATAAGAAAATAATAAACAACCTTGGAGCAGCCTTCCACAAGATAAGTGGATAAGAAACAGCCTTGGGGCAGCTTTTCACAAGTCCAGTCTGCTCTACCATGTGCCAGGAGGGATCACAGGGTTTTCCTCCAAGACTTGAGACAGATTGTGGCTGAACCTTGCCTATGTGGCCTATATATGCATGATACAAAGGTTCCATCGTAGAGCCATTCCTCTACAGTTTACAGTGACACAAAAAGTACAAGAAATCAGTATATAAAATTGTCATGCTCCCTCGCATAATTTTAAGTTTAAAAATTTGTCAAGCATCTACTATCAACTATAGCATAGAGATGAAGCATTGAACCAAACACCAGTTGAACACTGAATGCATTATCTGCCCCAAAGGAGTTTCACCTCCTCTGGTAGGAAGCCAAGAACACAGATGCACGCAGCTGTGTACCATAATAAACAGTAGCATAATAAACACAAACATCTGACAATAGAGGAATGGTTAAATAAATTATGGTGTATCCATACACTGTACTGTTAAACAGTCCTTAAAAATCATGTTATAAAATACTTTTCCTTAGTGGAACAGTACCTAAAGAAAACTCTTCAGAAAGAAAAATTTGAAAAATATTCAATAAACTACAATGAGAAGACTTTTAGGTAAAATTTTCTCACAGATAAATGTGAGAAAACTCATTAAGTGATAAGGCTTTGTAGAAGAGAAGCAGTGAGCAGAGAGAACTATTGTTTGTGAAAGCTATTAAGATCCAATCTCACTAAAGATGATAACTTTTGCAACTTAAAAGTAGTAAGTGGATCCATGATCTTCACTTTTCCCATGGCAAATGGAGGACAGCAGACCAACATAAGAAGACCAAGACATGCTAAAGCACATTTGGGAAAAACTAAATCTAATCTAAATCTAATCATGCAATATACATTTATCTCTTAGCATCTCCAGGACTTCATCTACAAATATGACTTTCAAGATAGAATCTGTTGAGGTTGGCGCTGTGGTGTAGTGGCTAAAGCTGCCGCTTTGAAGTGCCAGCATCCCATATGGGCGCCAGTTCCAGTCCCAGCTGCTCCACTTCCAATCCAGCTCCTTGTTAATGCTCCTGGGAAAGCAGTGGAAGATGGCCCAAGTCCTTGGGCCCCTGCACCCATGTGGGAGATCCCGAAGGAGCTCCTGGCTCCTGGCTTTGGATTGACCTAGCTCCGGTCATTGCAGCCATTTGGGGAGTGAACCAGCAGATGGAAGACTTCTCTCTCTCTCTCTGCCTCTGCCTCTCTGTAACTCTGCCTTTCAAATAAATAAATAAGTCTTTCAAGAAAAGATAGAATCTGTTAAAAAATACTAATCCAAAAACATTTTAAATAAAGATTTATGTATTTAAAAGGCAAAGTTAGAGAGAGAGAGAGGTAGACACAGAGAGAGATTTACCATTTGCCGGTTCACTCCTCAAATGGCTACAATGGCTGGACTGGGCTGATCCAAAGCCAGGAGCCACAAGCTTCTTCTGGGGCTCCCAGGTGGGTGCAGGGGTCCAAGCATTTGGGCCATCTAATGCTTTCCCAGGCACATCAGCAGGGAGCTGGATCCAAAGTAGAGCAGCTGAGATGCTGCTCATATGGGATGCTAGCAATGCAGGCGGTAGCTTTACCTGTCAACCACAACGTCGACCCTATTTCCCAAAACATTTTATAAGTGAATATTGTCAAAGTCAAATCTATTATCTAATGTTAAAAACATTATGTACAACTCAGTGTTATTGAGTAGTCAACATAAAAGAAATATACCTAGGGGCAGGCATTTTACAGAGCAATTAAGATGCCACTTGGTATGCCTGTATCCCATATCAGAGTGCCTGAGGTTCAAGTCTAAACTCTGCTACCAATGCCAGCTTCCTGATAATACATGCCCTGGGAAACAGTGGGTGATAGCTCAAGTGGTTGGGTCCCTGCCACCAATGTGGCAGACCTGGATTGAGTTCCTGACTCTCAGCTGTTGTAGGGCATTTGGAGAATGAACCAGTAGATGGAAGATATTTACCTCTCTCTTGCTCTCGCACTCTCTCTACTTCTCCTTTTATCTTTCTCTCTGCCTTTCAAAGACACAAAATAAAATTTTAATTTAAAAAAGTATATCCAATGATACATTACAAAAATATAGCTGATTTCCAAATTATTAAAGTTTAATAACCACATCTGCTTATAAAGCAACAACTGTTAGTAAAATGGTACCATCTTCCTAAGCCCAGCCTGGCTTACTAGAAGTCAGGTGACCAAATGCCCAATCACAAGTGTCAGCTCCACCCCCACCCTAACAAGATCTGCTGCTCCTACTTCCTTACCTCTGCAAAGCTATATAAGACCTATTCTCCTGGTACAGGCAGTTGTTCTCTCGAGCATGAGGAGGCAGCCTGTCAGGTTTCCCCTACCCGACAATAAACCTTATCCCTTACTCCAGTGTTTGGTCAGTTTTGTGATGACCTTTCATTGGTGCCGAAACATAAGACCAGGCTCTCCCATCAACCCTGCTCTCCCATCAGGGATGTGAGCTGCTTTGGGATCCTGGACTTCTGCCAACCACAAAACTCTGGCCTTCCTTCTTCACCACAGAATACTCTGCCATCTCCATCCACACACCAGCCCTCCAAAATTCAGAGGTAAGACAGAGAACTGGGAATTCTCTCACGGCCACCTCTACCATGGGTTGTGGTTCCACTCCACTTCATCTCAAAGTCCTGGCACCAGGTACCACAACCTCCCACGGGCTTTACACCTTCCATGGGCCTGCTGTCTTTCCACAGGCTTTATGGCTTCCCATGGGCTCTACGCCTTTCCATGGGCTTTAGGCCTCAGGCTCCAGGGGGTGTGAGGGTGACAACCCCCACTCTCTGTTCCAGTACCCTCCCCATTGGAAGGCTGTGATCTTGGGAATGCCCGATATCAGTCAGTCCGACGTCACAGATTGCCATGAGAAATTCCTCAACCCACGTTTCGTCCAACCCTCCTCTCGGTTGTCTCCTACCTAAACAACCAATCCAAATGGCCACCTAACAAAATGTTTGATCCTGACATATAGGATCTTTACCACTTCTGTGAGCATTTGGAAAAGTGGAAGAAAATCTCCTATGTTCAGGCTTTCTCCTATCTCAGTTCTAAATCTTCTCTTTACACCTCGTGTTTTCTGGCTCAAGCTCTCTTAACTTCCAAAGCTCTTACTGAAAAACCAAAACTCCTTTCTTCTACGTTCTCGGCTCTGGCTCTCACTGTCTGGCTCACTGTACCTCCGCCTCCCACCCGGGGAATTCTAAGCTCCTACTCGCCCTTATCACAAGTGTCAGCTCCACTCCCAACCTAACAGGATTTGCTGCTCCCACTTCCTTACATCTGCAAAACTATATAAGAGCTGTTCTCCTAGTACAGGCTATTGTTCTCTTGGACAAGGGGAGGCAGCCTGTCGGGTTTCCCCCACCCGACAATAAACCTCCCTGACTCCAGTGTTTTGTGGTGACCTTTCAACAATATGGTATGAATTCTTTTTTAAAAATAATATAGCAAACTAACAAAAGCAAAAAACAGGAAGACAATGAGATACCAATAGGACTGGAGAACAGGACACACATGTGAGAAGTAGTAGAACACACAGGTGAAAAGCAAAGAGAAATTGTAAAGGAACCTGATGGAATAAAGACATAAGCCTCAGCCATTCTCCCCCATTGCCCAAAAGATAGATAAATATTGGAATTTATTGCTTGCCCTTGAATCTTAATTGGGTCTCACACCTTACTGCCTTCATACCCCACTCCCCACAGCCACCTGAAAGACCAGTTGCTGGGACACTTGAAAGACTAGTTCCAGGAATTCACCTCTGCCTGCTGCCCCCTACCCCCACCCCCATCCCTAGCTCTCCTAAAATATAAAAAGGCCGGGCACCTGGGGGTTGGGGCCTTCTGCCATGTGTTCCATCATGTACATGCTGGCAGTTGGGCACCCACCTCTATGAATTATTTTTTCTGAATAAATTTGGTCTGGCTGTAAATTCATACACTGCTGCCTCTATTCTGAGCCTCTTTCCCTAACAGAACTCAAAAAAAAAAAAATCACCCAGAGTGGTAAAGAGAAAGAGATCTTCCTTTTATTTACTGGTTCACTCACCAAATGCCTGCAACAGCAAGGGCTAGGCCAGGCCAAAGCCAGGAACCCAAAACCCCATCTGGATCAAGCAAGTTGGTGGCAGAAGTCCAAGCACTTGACTCATCATCTGCTGCCTCTCAGGTACATTAGTAGGAAACTGGACCAGAAGCGGAGTAGCAGGGACTCGAACTGGCACTCAGATATATGATGAAGACATCCTAAGTGACAGCTTAACCTGCTATGGCATGTGGCCCACCCCTAAGAAGCAATCTTTTTTTTTTTTGAAAGAGAGAGAGAGATCTTCCATCTGCTGGTTCTGCTCAGCCCAGCCCTGCCCCAACCACTGTAGGCAATGGAAGAATGAACAAGAGGACTGAGCTCTGTCTCCCTGCCTTCCTGTCTCTTTCTGTCTTGCTCATTCTTCCTGAAGTAGGCAGGCATACAGGTTAAAATCGATTAGGTTTGTGAGCTGGAAGACCAAGCCTTCGCCACGCCCTTGTGTGACCTCACGCCCTATCTGATACCTTCACCACATCCCTGTGTGACCTCATGCCCCTACCTGGCCACATCTGAGTGACCACCGGCCAATCAGGTTAATTAACCACTCCCCTTTGGAAGTGGGTTAAAAGCCTGGGACATGCTGTGTCCGCCTCTTCTTCCCTGGCCTCTTGTCAGGATGGGGGCTGGCTGTAGCCCTGTGCCTCCAGGGCACGTGGCCTTCAGGCCACCTGCCTCAGGCTTCCTGGCCTAGATGCTCTTCCACGTGGCTGGTTCCTGGTACTCTGTATGAACCCAGATTTACCTCTCTCTCTTAGATAATAAAGCTCTCTCTCTCCTATGATTTCTCTCACTGAATAAAAGCCTAAAATGTACCATGCTGCCTCATTTATTTACGCCAGTATTTAAAATTCTTCTCTAAATATTACGCAAGAACCCTCTCGGGCTTATTAATGTTGGGGATTTATTAAAAAGCATATGGTGATATCGTCTGGCACCCCGAATTTCGATAGCATATGTGGCACCCCAGATGGGACTAGTGGAAAACTCTAAGGGGCTACATTTCTGTATATATTTAGGGGGTCATTTCCGATATCATTCCTTTCGAATTAATTGATTAATTTAATTTTTTAAAAAAACCAGAATGATGTTTATAAAAAATAAAGCTGGGAGAACTAGATAACCACATGCAAATAAATGAACTTGAACCCTCACTTCATATCATCAAGTCAATATGGATAACAGATCTAAATGTAACAGCTAATATTTTAAAAATCAGAAGAACGTATAAGGATAAATCTACATAACACTATGCAATGATTTCTTAGATAAGACACTGTTACTGGTGAAATGGCAGCTGAAAAAAGGTTGTCTCACATGGAAGAAGAATTTCCAAGCGGACAAGGTAAAGAGAAAAGCAAGGTGTATTTAAAAGCAAGATTTATTTAAGTCAGAGACCTCCAGCCAGAGTGACCTGTAGGGAGGCTCCAAGAGAGGTGGTACTGGGGTATTTAAGTACAATTTTGGGGAAGAAAAAAACTTATCAGCTTGACATACAGTTACAAGGCAAGAACAAAACCCATCAAAAGACCTGATCTGTAATCTTTACCCTGTCTGGCTTGCTCTTGATTAAACAAAAGAGCCATCAGAAGACTGGGATAACTAATTTGTCTTAGAGTAAACTGGGAGCTCAGAAGGGTAGAATCACCACTCCCTTGCTATTCTCACGGTAAAATTGGAAGCTACCAAGGGGTGGGGCAGGGGCTTTTGACCTTGCTAAAGATAACTTTTGGGGAAGCAAGCATTTTGCAGTGGTACCAACCTGACTACCCCTGAACACGTCTGACTCCTCACAACACCAAAAGGGCAAACAACAGAAGCAAAAATACAATAACTGGGCTATGTCAAAATTTTTAAATTCTGTGTCTCAAAGTAAACAACTTACAAAACAGGAAAAATATTTGTAAATCACATATTTGATAAGAAACTTGCATACACAGTTAGAAAAAAAAAAAAAACCTTTACAACTCAATAATGAAAAGAAAACCCAATTAGAAAATGGGCAAAGGGCCTGAGTAGACATTTCTCTTACAAAGATGTACCAGTGGATCAATAAGCACATAAAAAGAAGCTCAACATCATTAGCCTTCAAGGACATGCAAATCAAAATCACAATGAGACACCACTTGACACCCATTAGGACAGCTGTAAACAAAAAGATAATAGCAAATGTTACTGGGGGTTGGAAAACAATTTGGCATTCTCTCAAAATGTTAAATATAGAAATATCATATGCCCCAGAAATCCCACTCTTACTTAAAAGAGGTCTTCAAAAAGTTCATGGAAAAAAATGCGTAACAGGGGGGAAAAAACTATGCATGGATTTCAATTTTTATTTTTACCAAAACAAATTTTTATTCAAATTCTATTTTCCATTAACTTAAACCTTTTTTTTTGAAAGGCAAACAGAGAAACATAACAAAACAGATCTGCCATCTCCTGGTTTATTACCTAAATGCCTGCAACAGCCAGGGCTAGACCAAGGCAAAGCCAGGAGCCAGGAACTCCATCCATCTGGATCTTTCAAGCGAGTGGCAATAATCAAGTACTTAAGCCATAAACTGCTGCCTCCCAGGCCCATTAGCAGGAAGCTGGAAGGGAAACAGGAAGTAGCCAGGACTCAAACCAGGCATCTGTTATGGAATGTGGGCATCCCAAGGAGCAAATTAGCTACTGTACCACATGCCTGCCCCATCCATATGTACCTTCATACATACCCGAGAAATAGACACATTTACATGAAAACTTGTATATGAACTTTCATAGCAGTGTTATTTTTTAATACGGAAACAATCTAATTGTCCACCAAATTACGAAGAAACAACATATATAATGGAATGTTATTCAGAGACAAAGGGGAATGCTGCAATCACACATGCTACAACACGAGGTAACTTTGAAAACATAATAGTAAATGAATGAAGTCAGTCATAGAAGGTACTATATTGTATGAATCCATATACATGAAATTTCCAGAACAGACAAACTTATATATAAAAAAATAGATGAGCGATTGTCTAGGGCTAGATAGAGTAGTGGGGGTATGGGCAGGTAGGGAGAATAGGGAGGGACTAATGGGCATGGGTTTCTTTTCAGGATAATGAAAATATTCCAAAATCAGATTGTTCTGATGGGTACACAACCAATAAACACAACAGTCTAAATGGGTGAACTTTTTGTATATGGATTCTATCTCAATAAACTGTTATAAAAGAAAAAAAATAGGGAAGGATGGATGTGGGGAAAAAATCCATGTATCAAACATGAAATTGGAGCTCTACCTGATAACATATATAAAAATTAATTCCAGGGGCCGGCACTGTGGCACAGTAGGTTAAGCTGCAGCTTGGAATGCACCTAGAATTAAGTCCCACTTCCAGTTCTTTTTTTTTTTTTTTTTTTGGACAGGCAGAGTGGACAATGAGAGAGAGAGAGACAGAGAGAAAGGTCTTCCTTTTCCACTGGTTCACCCCTCAATGGCCGCTGCTGCCAGCGCGCTGCAGCCGGTGCACCGCGTTGTTCCAAAGTCAGGAGCCAGGTTCTTCTCCTGGTCTCCCATGCGGCTGCAGGGCCCAAGGACTTGGGCCATCCTCCACTGCACTCCCTGGCCACAGCAGAGAGCTGGACTAGAAGAGGAGCAACCGGGACAGAATCCGGCGCCCCGACCGGGACTAGAACCGGGTGTGCCGGCACCGCAAGTGGAGGATTAGCCTAGTGAGAGTTCTAATCCATCTTCCTTCCAGTGCACATCCTGGGAGGTAGCACATAAGGGTTAAAGTACTTGTTTCCCTGACAACCATGCAGGAGACAGGAATGGAGTCCCTGGCTCCTGGATTCTGCTGTGCCCAGTCTCAGCTGTTGCAGGCACTTGGGGAATGAACAAGCAGATGAAAGACCTCTTTCTGTCTTTCCCTTTCCTTGTGTCACTCTGTCTTTCAAATAAATAAATATTTTTAAAAAACTTATTCCATATTGATTGGGAACTTAAACACCATAATAAAACTTTAAAACTCTTAAGTGTAGACAGGGGGCCAGTACTGTGGCATAGCAGGTTAAGCCTCTGCCCATAATGCTGGCAATCCATATGGGCACCGGTTCAAGATCTGGCTGCTCCACTTCCAATCCAGTTCCATGTTGATGATGTACCTGGGAAGGCAGCAGAAGATGGCCCAGGTCCTTGGGCCCCTTGCGCCCATGTGGGAGTCCCAGAGAAGCTTTGGGCTCCTGACTTGACCTGGCCCAGCCCTGGCCATTGTGGCCATTTGGGAAATGAACCAGTGGAAGGAAGATATCTCTCTCCGTCAAAAAACAAAAAAGTTTTTTAAAAAGTACGTTCAGGCATGTAGACATGGGTCAGTGTTCTGGCACAGCAGGTTAAGCTTGTATTAAGCTATATCCAAGTACCAATGCAAGGAGAACACAGCTGAAGACAGCCCTAGTACTTGGGCCACTGCCATCCATATGGAAGACCAGAAGGAATCAAGGGCTCCTGACTTCATCCTGGCCCAGCCCCAGCAGTTGTGGCCATCTGGGAAGTGAACCAGTGGATCTCTGCCTGTATGTCTCTCTGTATCTGTCTTTCTGCCTTTCAAATAAAATGAAAGTAAATAAATAAAAATTGAAAAAAAAATTGAGGACTTGATATACGCAGTTTGAGGAGACTCAAAGATGCCAATATTCATGTAGTTTCCTCCCTGTATGCGTAACAACAAAATCTGATGCCTGCCCTTTGAAAGCCATTCTTCCACCTTCTTTACAAAGCTCCCTCTGATGTTCCCAAAACCAAATGTCATTTCACACTCTTTGAACATGCACTACAGTTTGTTTTCACTTATAACATTATCTCACACTAACCCAGGGTTTCTCAACCTTTGGCACCACTGACATTTTGGACTAGGTCAACCTATTGTATGGCATACCCTTTTCATTGATGGATGCTTGATGTCAGTAGCATCCCCTAAACTGTGGGGAAAAAAGTCTTTAGACACTGCCAGGTATCACTCCTGGAGGAAAAATCAACCCTCCTCCCTCTCTCAGTGAAAACCTTTATCTAATCTAATAGGTATGTGTGTGAGTTCTGATTTTATTTAACTGTGATATCGTAAAAAAACAGTGCCATGACAGTTATTACATAAAATCAATATAACAAATCCATTCTTACATACTCAGTAAGGTAGGGTAAAGACAGTTACCTATGTTCAATTCACTATTTTTAATTCACACATTTTTTAAAGACTTATTTTATTTATTTGAAAGGCAGAGTTACAGACAGAGGAAGAGACAGAGAGAGAGAGATCTTGCATCCACTGGTTCACTCCCCAAATGGCTGCAATGACCAGGCCTGGGCCAGGCCAAAACCAGGAGCCAGGAGTTTCTTCCGGGTCTCCTAAGTGGGTGCAGGGTCTGAAGCACTTGAGCTATCCTCCATTACTTTCCCAGGTACATTAGCAGGGAGCTAGATCAGAAGTGGAACAGCCAGGACTTGAACTGGAACCCATATGGGATGCCAGCACTGAACACCAGGGCTTTAATCCACTACAGCCAGCACCCACAAATATTCCCCACTGAATACAGACATGCCCAACCAATTAGTTCTGAGTATTACAGATTTGCCTATCACAACTTTTTAAGATTTGTTTATCAGAGAGACACAGTGATATAGAGGAAGAGACAGGGTGAGAAATCTTGAAACTACTGGTTCACCTCCCAAATATCAGCCATGTCCAGAACTGGACCAGGACAAAGCCAAAAGCCAAGAGCTCCACCTGAATCTCCAGTATGGGTAGCAGGAACCATCAAACAGTGGTTTAACCCATTATGCCACAATACCATGGCACGACTATTTAAGACAGGGAAAAATTCACGGTCAGCATTGTGATATAGCAGGTTAAGCCACCACCTGCAATGTAGGCATCCCATGTGGGAGCCAGTTCAAGTTCTGAACCAGCTCCCTTCCTGCTAATGCGGCTGGGAAAGCAGCAGAAGATGGTTCAAGTGCTTGGGCCTTGAATCCAATGTAGGAGACCTGGATGAACACCCTGGCTCCTGGCTTCAGCCTGGCCTAGCCCCAGCTATTGCAGCCATTTTGGGGAATGAATCAGGGGATGGAAGATCTCCCTCTCTATCTCTCCCTCTCCCTTACTCTGCTTTTCAAGTAAATAATTAATAAATATTCATTAAAAAAGGAATGGAAGGGCCAGCACTGTGGCAAAGTTGGTTAAAGCCCCGACCTGAAGCGCTGGTATTCCTATGGGCACTGGTCCAAGTCCTGGCTGCTCCACTTCCGATCCAGCTCTTTGCTATGGCCTGGGAAAGCAGTGGAGGATGGCCCAAGTCCTGGGGCCTCTGTACCTGCATGGGAGACCGGGAAGAAGCCCCTGGCTCCTGTCTTCGGATGGGCTCAGCTCCAGCCCCTGTGGCC
The DNA here is from genome assembly GCF_964237555.1 of Oryctolagus cuniculus. NCBI lineage: Eukaryota > Metazoa > Chordata > Mammalia > Lagomorpha > Leporidae > Oryctolagus > Oryctolagus cuniculus. The sequence continues at coordinate 78,221,385 of NC_091453.1, read as the reverse complement.
ATTTGGGGAGTGAACCAGCAGTTGGAAGATATCCCTTTCTCTGTCTCCCCACCTCCCATCTACCTATCTTGTAACTCTTTCAAATAAGTCCTTAAAAAGGGAGGTGTCCAGCTTCCAGTGAAGTCCTGGGTGGTTGTGTACCGCCATCATGGCAGCGGAGAAGGACCACCTGAGCTATTTCACAGTTTATAGGAGCAGTAGTTCGGCTCCTCTGGCGAGAAGGACAACAGCAAGCTGGATGAGACGGATCACAGGGCTCCGAATGCAGCGAAGTCAGGGGGCGGCTGCAAGAATAAGGTGGAGAAGCAGCTGCCAGGACCTGACGCACTGTTCCGGAGTGTGACTCGTTGGGCCTTTCTCTACAATCCACTCAACAAGCAGACAGACTGGGAAAGGCAAGTTGTCAAGGCGCCCGAGGAGCCTCCAAAGGAGTTCAAAATATGGAAGTCAAACTATGTGCGCCTTCCAGAGACCTACACAACGGAGAAGAAACCTCTGCCTCCAGAGCTGGACATGGTAATACGATGGTCTAACATATATGAGGACAAAGGCGATGATGCCCCGCAGAATGCTAAGAAAGCTAGGCTTCTACCGGAAGGGGAGGAGACGTTGGAGTCAGATGATGAAAAAGATGAGCATACTTCTCAAAAGTGCAAAGTAGAACCAGGAGAACCAGCAAAGAAGAAAACATAGAAAACAACAAATGACAAGAATTTCTGGACTGCTACACTTGTTAAAATGTGTCTTTGGGCTGATTAAGTCCATATGGTGGATTATTATGTCACAATGTCTCTATATGTTAATGGACTAATACATATTGCCTCAAGAACTTTCCACTGTGGAATTCATTTTTTATTTAAAACTTGTATGTATTTAAAATTCAAATGGTAACCTGTGATTGTGAAACTGACAACATTGGGAAGCAGTCTTGCTAACACAGAATTGGTGACATGCTTTCAGAATTTTGTCACATGTTAACATGCCAATGTTCTATATGGATCTTTTATAAAGGAATATATTTTTTAAAGTAAATATATTGTACTGTGAACCTTCAGGGTGCTTTTCAACAGTGTTTGTACAGCTCTGGCCCTTGTGGCCAACTGGGGAGTGAACAAGTGGATGGAAAACTCTCTCTCTTCTCTGCCTCTGCCTCTCTGTAACTCTGCCCTTCAAATAAATAAGTAAATCTTTAAAAAAAAATTGTAATTAGTATTACCATTTAAGGAGTGCCTCCTGTGTGCCAGGTGCTTTGTGCCATGTGTTATCTGATCCTCAAACAACCTAGTAAAGTAGGTATTAGTATCCATACTTTATAATAAAGAGATTTTCAGTAACTTGTACAAGATTACACAGGCAATGACTGATGAGTTTGGAATTTAACTCAGGATACTTGAACCCTAAAACCATCACATTAAACCACCTGTCCACTGATCAAAATTTAGTTATTGTATAGAGACTACATTAATTACCATCTCTTCCCCATATCTTCTGTCGTAGGTAGTGAAAATCCTGTGTTCCTGATTATTTGTATGACTCTATACTGTGTACCTAATAATACAATTTCCCTATTAAAAATAAGTTTATTAAAGAGAAAAAAAAAGAATGAAAAAATTCTAGGTTACACATAAGAGTTTCTTAGGAAAATAATTATTAACTGCCAATTTTTAGTAAAATTCAAATTCACTATTGTTCTAGAATTGGTTAGTCTCTACAGAGTTCAAATGAAAATTTACAACAGTTATTTCCATCTCTTGTCACTTTGAGTCCTTAATATTACACTGAAATTAGGCCGGCGTCGCAGCTCAATAGGCTAATCCTCCGCCTTGCGGCACTGGCACACCGGGTTCTAGTCGCGGTCGGGGTGCCGGATTCTGTCCTGGTTGCCCCTCTTCCAGGCCAGCTCTCTGCTGTGGCCCAGGAAGGCAGTGGAGGATGGCCCAAGTGCTTGGGCCCTGCACCCCATGGGAGACCAGGAGAAGCACCTGGCTCCTGCCATCGGATCAGCGCGGTGCGCCGGCTGCAGCACGCCGGCCGCGGCACGCCGGCCGCGGCAGCCACTGGAGGGTGAACCAACGGCAAAGGAAGACCTTTCTCTCTGTCTCTCTCTCTCACTGTCCACTCTGCCAGTCAAAAAAAAATATATTACACTGAAAAATACTTGTCACAAATTATAAAGGAGTACACAGAATCAACAATACTCACAAATACAATGGAGCTTAATTTCCTATTTAGAAAAAAGTTTTCTTTTAAAAAATGTTATCAAAAATACATTAGAGGGGCTAGCACTGTGGTGTAAGTGGGTAAAGCCACCGCCTGCAGTGACAGCATCCCATATTGGCCCTGGTTCCAGTCCCGGCTGCTCCACTTCCAATCCAGCTCTCAGCTATGGCCTGAGAAAGCAGTAGAAGATGGCCCAAGTCCTTGGGCTCCAAAACCCACGTGGGAGACCCAGAAGCAGCTCTGGCTCCTGGCAACGGATAAGCACAGCTCCAGCCATGGTAGTCAACTGGGGAGTGAACCAGCAGATGGAAGACCTCTCTCTCTGCGCCTCTCCTTCTCTCTGTAACTTTGACTTTCAAATAAATAAATCCATCTTTAAAAAATACATTAGAACATTATCTATTATAATCTGCTGACTGGTATTATGTAAGTAGAAGATTATGAATTTATTATTTATTTGCAACAAGAGAAATGTAAAGTGTCGCTCCCCCTCTTCGTGGAGGAGCAACACTGAACCCTGCCTAGGCTTCATATCCGAGTCACGGCACCATTATGTCGCTCCCCCTCTTCGTGGAGGAACGACACAGGACCCTGCGCTGTTCTTTCGTCTGCTCGGCCCTCCCCGGGTTTGCTGCTGGTTCTTCCTGGGTTGGCTACTATCCCTTCCACCTCCGTGGAAGGGCAGTTCCCCCTGGCCACATTCCCCACTTCCGCAGGGGAGCGGCACACCACCGGCCGGCTCTCTCGGGGGCTGCACAGGTGTTCCTTCAGCTAGATGTTCCCCTTAGATGTTCCCCATAGATGTTCCTGGTGCATGCCGTCTCTCTCCTCCTTTATAGTCCTCCTCCGCCAATCCTAACTCGGCTGCCCACACGCCGAGTACGCTGCTCTCCAATCAGGAGCAAGTCCTACAGTTTATTGGTTGAACTGGAGGCAGCTGTGTAAAAGCTGTTTACTTCTCTCCCAGCGCCATATTGTGGGAGAGCAGATGCATAGAATAAGTCTTAATTCCAGTAACTCAGTCTAGTCCGGATTGCTCCCCACAGATCCCCCTTTCTTTTTATTTTTGGCGTTGATACGCGCCTGTCTTCGGTGCCCCGTGGCACACACTCTGCTCTGCTTGCTAGAGTTGCCACAGGTTCTTACAAGTCCTATCAGGCAAACCGAATCCGGGTCCTCTCTTCGCCATGTTATGAGGAGGTTTTTAGGCGCTGATGCGTGCCTGTGTTCGGTGCCCTGCAGCGCATGCTCTGCTCTGCCTGCAGGGGCTTACAAGCCCTAACAATCAGGCAAACCGAATCCAAGCCTTCTCATTGCCGTATTGTGGGGGAGGCCTTACTGATGTTAATTCGTGCCTGTCTTCGGTGACCTGCGGCGCATAAGCTGCTAGCTGCCCGCAGGTGCTCATCGCCTCACTTAATCAGGCAGACCGAATCCAAGCTCTCTCATTGCCATGTTGAGGGGAGGCCTTTCTATTTCTCTATTTCTCTATCTCCGGGCATTCCTATTTCTCCCATTTTACTTCCATCTTCCAGCATTCCTATTTCTCTCACTTTACTTCTAAACTTCTGTTTCTCTTATCCCCGCAGCTTCCCGCTCTCATTCTTATCCCCGCGGCTTCCCGGCTGCGCCCCGCCGGCGGGCTCCGCCCCGAGGCTGCTTCTCGGCGCCTCGCCGGCTCTGAGCCGCTTCAGCCCGCGCCTCTCTCATCTGCGCGGCTTGGCTTCGCGCGCTCCGCGGTCTCCACGCCCTTCGCGTCTGCACCACGGCCTCGCGCCAGCCCCGTTCCCTATCTATTCACGCCCCGTGCTCTCTCTGCACGCGGTGGCTTCCGCGAGTCACACAGCGTAGCTTACGTGTCCGCCACTAGCATTCAATCTAAGTTCCCCGGGCTAGCCTGGCGAATTCAACCCAGCTTACGTCTCCGCCCCACGGTTTGGCTTCCCGTCCTTTGCTCCCCGGGCTAATCAGACGGACCCCAATCTGGCTTACGTTTCAGCTTCTGGTTTCAACTTTTCGCCCCCCATTCCCGGGCTAACTTGAGAATCCCAAAGTGGCTTTCGTATCCGCCTCGGCCTGCCCCCCGCGGCTTCAATTTCCCTAACATTTTTCTCTACCCGGTATGTTTCCCCAAGCTTTCCTCCAACAATACTCCTCCCTCATTTCTCCTGGCCTCTCCCCACAGTCTGCATCCGAGTCTGTTTGTTCTAGCTTTCACTTTCGCTTTCGACCTTAGAGATTTCTCCCAGCTTCCCCCCCGTAGTCCGTAGTCCGTATCTGAGTCTATGCCTAGGCTTTCAATAGCTTCTTCCGGCACCCTTTTTCGTCCGGCTTTTCCCTAGGCTGTTTGCTAGTCTCTCTCTCCGGTATTTTCCCAGTTCTTCCCGTTTCTTCCCTCCTAAGTTTGCTATCTGTCCTAGGTTTCCTATCCGAGTCATGGCACCATTATGTCGCTCCCCCTCTTCGTGGAGGAGCAACACTGAACCCTGCCTAGGCTTCATATCCGAGTCACGGCACCATTATGTCGCTCCCCCTCTTCGTGGAGGAACGACACAGGACCCTGCGCTGTTCTTTCGTCTGCTCGGCCCTCCCCGGGTTTGCTGCTGGTTCTTCCTGGGTTGGCTACTATCCCTTCCACCTCCGTGGAAGGGCAGTTCCCCCTGGCCACATTCCCCACTTCCGCAGGGGAGCGGCACACCACCGGCCGGCTCTCTCGGGGGCTGCACAGGTGTTCCTTCAGCTAGATGTTCCCCTTAGATGTTCCCCATAGATGTTCCTGGTGCATGCCGTCTCTCTCCTCCTTTATAGTCCTCCTCCGCCAATCCTAACTCGGCTGCCCACACGCCGAGTACGCTGCTCTCCAATCAGGAGCAAGTCCTAGCAGGATCAGCTCCTGCAGGTTACTGGTCGAACTGGAGGCAGCTGTGTAAAAGCTGTTTACTTCTCTCCCAGCGCCATATTGTGGGAGAGCAGATGCATAGAATAAGTCTTAATTCCAGTAACTCAGTCTAGTCCGGATCGCTCCCCACAGTAAAGATGAAAAGTTAAAGTTCAACCTTTACCAGACTGAATATGCTAGTTAAAATTGAGACTAAACACAAATTGTTATAAAACAGAAACATACAGTTTTCTTGTATTACATTAAATGGTTCCCAGGGGTGTAAGGTATTTCTATCAGAGAGTATACAACCATTTCTGGAACTTCTCAGAGAACTGATTATAAGAGTATTATAAATACTTCAAGAAGTACCCAAATATACCCACAGTGTAGAGAGAAACAAGATTTTCATTTCTAGGTCAGGATAAGTAGCCTCTATAGAATGGGGGCCAAGAGAATAGTTCAAGCACCACTCAAAGTGAATTCCTGGGCTGGGTTGGGCTGGGCTAAAGAGAACAATACGCGCTTTTGCTAACTTACACAGTGTGCCTCGGACTTTAAACAAAATACCACTTCCCAGCACATCCATATGCTCTAAGCCTTCAATTACTTTTATTTGTGAAAAGTGTCCCTAGCATCACCGGAAATGCAAATAAAGAAATAAAAACACCAAAGAAACTTTACCAAAAGCTGCCTACTATCCATTTTCCTCAAAGCAAAACTTAGAGAAAATAAGGTAGGTTCTGGATTTTATCTACCTTTATGTTTTTGATGCCAAAAAATGCTCTAGAGTTTATATTACAAATAATCTGAATTGAAATATGAAATTTTAAACCTTAAGCAAAGCATTCTACTAATCTTGATTCTAAAATATCCCAATCAACCATACTTTTGAAGTTTTTTTTTAAGATTTATTTATTTACTTAAAAGTCAGAGTTATAGAGAGAAAGAAAGAGAGAGAGAACAAATTTCCATCCAACTGGTTCACTTCCCAGATGGCTGCAAAGGCCAGGGCTAGACCAGATAGAAGCTAGGAGCTTCACTCAGGTCTCCCATATGGGTGGCACGGATCCAAACACTTGAGCCATCTTCCATTGCTTTTCCCAGGCCACTAGCAGGAAGCTGGATCAGAAGAGGAGCAGCTGGGACAGGAACTGGAGCCCATACCGGGATGCTGGAATTATGGGCAGCAGCTTTACCCATTATGCCACAATGCTGACCCCCACTCTTTTGTTCTTTTTTTTTTTTTTTTTTTTGGACAGGCAGAGTTAGACAGTGAGAGAGAGAGAGAGAGAGAGAGAGAGAGAAAGGTCTTCCTTTTTCCGTTGGTTCACCCCCCAAGTGGCCGCTACGGCCAGCGTGTTGCAGCCGGTGCGCTGCACCAATCCGAAGGCAGGAGCCAGGTGCTTCCTCCTGGTCTCCCATGCAGGTGCAGGGCCCAAGCACTTGGGCCATCCTCCACTGCACTCCCGGGCCACAGCAGAGAGCTGGACTGGAAGAGGAGCAACCGAGACAGAATCCAACACCCAGACCGGGACTAGAACCCGGGGTGCCAGAGCCACAGGTGGAGGATTAGCCTAGTGAGCCGCGACGCCAGCCCACATTTTTGTTCTTAAACACGGCAAACACCTAACTTTTCAGATAGCTTTTCCAAACTAACTTAACCCAACCCCCAATAAAAATCCTTATGACACAATTCTACAACATTTATTTATGCAATTTATTGAAGTACTATTTTGAATATTGTCATATATTATCATGTAATTCTTTTCTAATTATTAGGCATATTACTGTATATATTCAACTATTTTATAAATCCTTCAAGGACAAGAACCATGTCTTTCTTTTTTGTTGGCTACAATCAAGTTTCCAAATTTGGGAATTCAATAAATGCTTGCTTAATGACTGTATTCTAAAAAAACCAGACAGAAAGGCATAACGCTATGTAAATAACAAATACAATACAAAAACAGGACATACCACAAACAAAAACTGGATAACCTATTAAGTTAAATAAGCATTTTTCATAATAAATAAACCATTTATTGCTCTAGTGCTTAATAATCATTATAAAGGCAGAATGTGATATAGTAGAAACAACACTAGGATAGTGCTAGTGAAAAACCCACACTCTGCCATACAGTTTAACTTTCGGTAAATCATTTAACCTGTCTCAACCACATGGAGTAATTACTATGTACTGTGCCAAGCTCACAGGGTTATCACTAGGATGTAATAGGATAATATATATGAAAGTGCTTGTAAATTTATAAAGAACTGCATAAATGATATTTTAATGGTGAACATACCCTCTAATTGTTTAAAAATAACAATTTTAAAACATCTAATGTTTTATTTTAAAATATGAACTTGCAAAAGAAGGAAATTAAGGGCCAACTCCTCATGTTATAGAAGCCATCATTGAATAAAATGAATTACCACTAGGTTTCAACAACTCAAATTCACTATAGCAATTAAAATGAGTGAAATGTCAAAAATGCACTTCACATTCAAATTTTCAAGAAGACATTTACTACACAAAGTAAGGCAGATATTTGAATCAGGCGACAAAATAACAATCACAAGTTCATTCCACTAAATTCATTAAAAAAAGCAAGGACCTTCACCTAAGTAGCAAAATAGACACCACATTTATCTGGCTCAGTTTTAAACCTGATCCAATGCACCATGCCCCACAGTTGAAAAGGTGAACCAATACACGTAGGACATGCTTGAGTTGACTCCTGGTTTTCAGGAAAACACGTGATTATCCAGAACACAGCACTATCTGACGTATATTAGAATTCCTAAATTTGTTTCACAGACCTACTGCGCATGGACATAAAGAGGTGATGCTGTATAAAGAAGTAGAGGGAGCAGCTGCAAGTAGGCTGAAGCACATCCACTTATTTGTAGAACTGGTGACAAAGTCAACTATGAAAAATTTCAAGATTTTTTTGGGTAACAATTTAAATTCATTTTCAAGTCAACAAATTATACTAACTATCCAGATGTACCAAAAAGTTCTAAGGTAATTATGCCTTCATCTTGCCAAATCTACCCACAGACCTTCTCAGAGAAGAGATTAAAGCCAGAGTCAGCTACTTTCCTGAAACAGATTATCAACTCTCTGATCCCAGGTTGAATGTCCTTAGGTGAGTGAGGATTTTAACCAAGGAGTATCTGGAAGGCAGTTCTACTCAAAAAAAAGTCAGGAGCATAATGCACCATTTGGTTTCAAATACACTGGCAACCCTCCCCTCCTTGTAAATGTTAATCTCCTCAAGAGGCTGCCATCATCATTTAGTTTTGAGCTTCATCCCAGTAAGGGGAAGTAAGGCTGAAGAAGGAAAGAGAAACAAGGAGGGTAGCATGATAGGGACAGGCAGGAGAAGACGACACCGGAAATGCAAATAGAGAAGTAAAAACACCAAAGAAACTTTACCAACAGCTGCCTACTATCCATTTTCCTCAAAGCAAAACTTAGAGAAAATAAGACTTCATGTCTACATGTTTTGAAGGAAATATTTTCTTACTGCAAATGTATTGAACAGTGCCAAATGTAAGCCAGAGTTATGCATGGAAAAGACAGGTTCCTAGTGAATTTCTACTCCTGATATCATGAGCAGACACAATACAATGGGAAAAAATGAGTATCTGCTTCACAGTTTGATGAAAAGAACACTGGGCTACAATTTGAACACTAAGTTCCTAGTTTTGATTTTCACTCTCTTGACAAGTGGCATTGGGTTTAATCACTAAATTTTTATCAATGTTCTCATTCAAACTACAAATATTTCTTGAGTGTCTAAAAAAGTTAGCTATTTTATGGTTTTTCAACCCTGACTACACATTAGACTCATGTGGGAAGCTTTTTTTTTTTTTTAAGTCCCTTAGCTACTGAGATTCTGAATTAATTGGTCTGGAGTGGGGTCTAGGTATAGGTTTAAAAATCAAAACAAAACAAACAAACAAACCCTCCAGTACGATTTTAAAGTGCAGTCAGAGAGTATGGAAACACTGGTCTATTTCATCTTATGTGTATGTGAGGAATGGCAATATATCATAAAAAGCCCTCTCCCCTGCTTTTGAAATTTATCAATTTCCCCTTGTTTCAGCCAAGATCCTTATCACCCTTCACAAACAGAATAGCTTCTTAATTATTTTCCCTTCTTCCCAGTCTCTTCTCAACCTAATAAATAATTGTTTGTTCAACTAGTAAGTTTGCTTCTAAAATATTATTCCATGGAAAGTCACTTTAAGAGCAGTATAAGATTATCATACAGAACTTTCTTGATCAAAGCAAAGACCTACTGTGTATATATGTATGTGTGTATTTATGTGTATGTGTATGTATGAAAGCATGTATGAATGCATAACCTCAAGCATGCTGTTTCTTCAGTTTCGGTGTATCTATCTTCATTTACACAGAATGGATACTGGTCTCTACATTCAAAACTATTGCCCCTAAATATTTAATGGCTGAATTTTGTCAAAAGTAAATGTCAAGTTAAGTCTCTACTTACAACACCAGCATCCCCTATCATAGTGCCAGTTGGAATCCTGGCTGCTGTGTTTCCAAACCAGCTCCCTTCTAATGTGCCTGGGGAGGCAGCAGATTATGGCCCAAGTGCTTGGGCGCCCCTGCCATCCACACAGGAGATCCAGATGGAATTCCAGGCTCCTGTACACAGCCCGGCTCAGCCCTGAATATTGTGGCCATTTGGGGGAGTGAACCAGCAGGCAGAAGGTCTCTCTCTTTCTCTGTTTCTTCCTCTTTTTATCTACCTTCCAAGTAAGTAAATAAATCTTTTTAAAATAAGTAAATCTTTTAAAAAATAGCAAACAAGTCCCTGGCAGATATCTCATTTAAATGGAAAAATAAGCACCACAAGTTTTTTTAGTCTGATTCTGGGATCAAGAGACATATATTTAAATGAAAAAATAAAAGTACAATGAAGGGGAATTATTTCAAGAAGTCCCATGTTACTATAAACACTAATAAAGTTTATACTTCTGGTTTGTACTGAAGCTTACCTCAGAAAACCAACTGAATGAGGACTTAAAAGCCAAAGGTTGTAACTGAGAAGATAATATTAATTATTTATGAGAAATATCAAAACCAATAAAAGGAATATATAATGAGAAAACTGAACAAGTATATGGCTTAATTCCTGCCTTTTAAGGGACTCTCCCATCTTCTTAGGGACAGCAAGACACAAATGAAAAAAAGAAAGAAAGCTAGCACTGCCAAGTAAGTGGTAAAGACAATAAGTACCATGGGAATTCAAAGACACAGGAGACTGCTGTGGGCTAAGGGAGTTGGAGACAGCTTCTTGGAAAAGCTGAGGTTTGAACACAATTAAATAGGTGGAGAAGAGGGGGAAATCTCCAACATGCTGATGACCTTATACAAAGATGAGACAGAAATGCACAAAATACACTGAAGGGAGGGAGATCAAGTTGGAAGAGAGGGTTCTATGCAGGAGGGTTTCAGAGATAAGGTTTCAACAATAAATTGGAGCCAGACAGTGAAAGCCCTGAATGCTAAGCTAAGATGCTTAAACTTTCTCCTGCAGATAAAATGATCCTTTATAGATTACAAAGAACAATAAGCAAAGAAAGATACTCTATAATAATGCAGCCTGAAACCATTTTTCTTGAAGCCTTTGAAGAACATACCAAAGTAGTATAATATCCTGCCAAAACAGTGATGAACATGTGAATGTATTGTTTAAGAAATCTGTTGAGAGTGAAGCAGTAAATACTCAAATGTGCTTTCCAAAATACAGAATTAGGGACCAATTACACATTCATCGTTCCCAGGGTAATTCCTAAGAGAATCAATCAATGGATGGAAAGCTTCAATTTTAGGTTTTCTTCCTCTTCCAACCCACATACCTTGATTTAATATATAGACACTAAATATTCTGAAATTACCTTGTTCTTAATGTCTCCTACTACTTCTCATTATGAGTGAATTTACTTACTATATTGTTTCAGAATTCACCACATCTGTGAAAATAATTTTGCCCATTATTTATTTCAACAAAGCAGATGAAAAGAGACAGATAAATAACGCATTTAAAGATTATGAAAAGCAAAAATCCTTTCATCAAACCAAAACACACGTAAAATAATCAGCAGAGTGGGGAAGAGTGTGTAGATTTAAAAAAAAATGCCAGCCACAACAAAGACTACCAGACACAGTACGCACAACACTACAATAGCCAATTTCTCACCCAAAATGTGAACCCATTAATCCACAACTCCAATTTTTTTCTCAAAGAAAAATCCCTTAAAATTTTTGGCTCTTTCTGCTATAAAAATGAAGACTAACATCACTTAAAGCAAGGATTATCTTTCCCCCAGGAACCAGACACGTAAGTGATTGATGATTTAATTTACCACCGCAGCAAATACTAATTTAACCACCACTACCTTCTTCAACACCGAGAAAATGAAAAATCTCTATCTTTAAAGGCATACGTGACAAGAAAGAAGCGAAGAGAGTCTTAGGATGATTAAACCGTAAACAAAATAAGAACGCAGACCACGGCGACCCTGCCGCCGTACTTGGGGAAAGGGGCTCTGCTGCTCTAGCGGGCATGGATGTCTTTAAGGAGCCTGTGGAGACAGAATTTTACGGACCGTCTGCTGGGGGGGAGGGGGGTGTTGTTGTTCCGGGAACATCCAGGAGAGTTGAAAGAAGCGCACTAATAAGGGTGTCAATACCTCCCTCCCACCCTTTCTAAGAAAAGTCGCCATCACAATAATGCCCTTTCACCCCGACACTGCTCTCCTGTATCCATACATCCTTGGCTCCCCCTCCACTAGCCCCTCCTCACTCCTCTCGGGTTCAGGAGAATGAGCTGCTGGGACTCTGTCAGTCCCGCCGCCCCCGCGCACCCGCCCAGACCAGCCTAGCCCAACAACGCGGCCACGCAGCCACCCACTCCCCCACCTCCTCCTTCGCAATCCAGCCCCCCCCCACGCCCCCCGCCCCGTCCTGTCACCTGCTTGGGTGGTGTCCGTCAGGTCGTAGCCGCTACCGGGGAAGTCTCGGAGTTTCCTACCACTGAGGCTCAGGATGCCAGAGTTGCCCGCCTCCTCCAGGGCCCGGTCCAGGCTCCTCACGGTGTGTTGAGGCTGCAGGCTCCCTGGGTTCCACTGCGGCCCGTTGGGGAACGGCTGACCGAAAAGAGTCGGTACCGGGATAGGCACTACCACGGTCCCGCCACTGCCGCCGCCGCCGCCGCCGCCGCCGCCACCTCCCCCTCCGGCCCCGCCGCCGCCGCCTCCGGCCGCGACACAGCCGCCGCTACTTCCACCTCCACCACAACCACCGCCCCCGCTGTTACCACCACCTCCCTGACTCGCCGCCATGTTCCTGGGAGAGAGAATAGCCCCCGACAATACTCAGCCAGTGTCGTGAGTGTAGGGGGTTCTTAGAACGCATGCGCAGGATCAGGCGGAGGGGGTGGGGGGGGCGAGATAGAGGGTTGGAAGGAACCAGGGGGCGGGCTGGGAGGAGGTGTGGAATAGAGAGGAGATGATGTTCGAAAGTATAGTACGCTTGCTTAAATAAACGTGCCATCAGAGGAAGGATGCTAAATCCTGGTTCCACGGCTTTGGGTACCAAATCTTGCAAAGCGACACCAGTCGTTTGGGCGATGGGTGTCCAAATCTCCAAGTTGCAGCAGCTTTTTCGTTCTGCAAAACAAAAACAAGTATATGAGATAGGCATGAGGAGGATTCCTTTCCGAATGCATAGAAACACCATTTAGAAGGACAATGAGGCAGCTTTCTGGGAGGCTTACTGGAAATACCTCAGGAATCATTTAGCAGTGTTAACGCTGTCCCGAGGAGGCACTGAGTGAGGGAGGAAAATGAACGCAGGATTGAGTCTTAGGCAGATATGAATTCTGCCATCCTTTAGAACTCCAAAGTAGGAAAGACTTTCTATTTTCAGGGAAGCCTCTCATCTCAGTGTGTGGGTCTCAGCCCAAATGCTGCCTTCCAAAACTTGGAAGAGTTCTCCACATTCTGTTCTACCACTCTTTGAAGTTGTGCCAAGATCTCTGAAATATCCCTAGTTTCTTATCATGTCAATATCGGCTGGTGAAAAATGCTTTGATCATCAAATAACCTTAAAGGTTATTTTTGAAATACAACTTCGGAGTTAAATGGAATCCTAAATATTTAACATTGGGTATATGAAGCCAATCAATCGTGGACTGTTAGGAGTTCATTTTTAGAACTTGAAAATTTTTTAACATAGAAGATCAAGAGAAGAAAGTGCAGACTCCTTCAGGCATTCCAGGCCTCCAAGTTCTGACTCCAAACTACCTATTTACGTGTTCACCAAACCACTTAGGCAGCTGCCACTCCTCTTCTCCCCACCCTCTCCACTTCCAATCACTCAAATCTTTTCACTAGCATTCATTAAAGTCACTGAAGAAAACTATATAAATGCTTGGCATACTCAGTTCTCATTAATCTAAAGATTGTATACATCTCTGTCACATCTACTTCAATTTACCAGTAGGTCAACACTTTTCATTTTGTTACAAATCTCCACTTCACAAACGTTTATTTTACCCTGGGCTATACTTTTTTTTAATATTTATTTATTTATTTATTTGAAAGACAGAGTTACAGAGAGGCAGAGGCAAGAGAGAGAGGTCTTCCATCTACTGGTTCACTCCCCAAATGGCAGCAACGGCAGTAGCTGAGCCAATCTGAAGCCAGGAGCCAGCAACTTCTGGGTCTCCCATGCAGATGCAGGGGCCCCAAGCACCTGGGACATCTTCCACTGCTTTCTGAGGCCATAGCAGGGAGCTGGTTCAGAAGTGGAGCAGCCAGGACTGGAACAGGCTCATATATGGGATGCCAGCACTGCAGGCAGCAGCTTTACCCACTATGCCACAGCGACGGCTGCTGTGGGCTCTACTTTGTAAACAAATACAGAAAGAATTATCAGTTAAGTTAAATGATTATGTTGTGAGAAATTACACTCACCATATGTATGACACATAAGAGAAAAAGAACTGAGAATCAGACACTACACAGTGAATTAGCGACTGAAAAGAAATTATAAATTAATGTTATACCTTATATTGCATATTCCTTATAACTCAAAACAAAGCAAGTATTAGAGAATTTCCAGAATTAAGAGAGGTGAAGAAGGAAACCAAATTAGAGAAAAGATTACAAAAGGAAATATTTTAATAAACAGTCATTAAGAACTTTGCAGTCATTCAAATCAATGTATTGGACTCCACAAAAAATATAACCTGAGGATCATAGGATCTGTAAAGTAAAATGGCCATGTACAATCAAATTTAAGAAGGAACTAATCTTTTAAATATTTTAAAGTCAGTCTTAGTAAAACAAAAAAAATGACAAGCATAAAAATAAAGTAGGTATACCTGAAAATCAGGCAAAATAAGATTTTGGAGAGCTCTTCGACAAGAACACCAAGGCCAAACAGAGGTAAAAGATTTAGAAGAGAAAGTATAAAGTTTAGAAATTTGTCCCAACCTTTTAATTAACTCTGTAATACTCGAAAAAAATGACTTAAAGCCTTTATATTTCAGTGTCTTCATAGGTAACACTGGAAAATAACAATAATGCTTAAAATGATCATCCCTCTAGATCGATGAAGCATTGATTCCAGACTCTGCTCTGGATACCAAAATATAAAATGGTGTAAGGGCCAGCATTGTGGCAGAGCAGCTTCTGACACCAGCGTCCCATATCAGAGCACTCCTTTCATAGTCCCAGCTGCTCCACTTCCCATCCAGCTCCCTGCTAATGCACCTGAGGAAGCAGCAGAAGATGGCCCAAGGACTTGGGCCCCTGCCACCCATGTGGGAGACCAAGATGGAGTTTCTGGGAGGGTCCTGGAACTGGTCTTTCAGGTGTCCTGGGGGGTCCTTGGGAACCTGTGAAAGAATGCGAGGGGTGGGGGTGTAATAAAGGCAATAGGGTGTGAGACTCAGTTGAGATTCAAGGGCAAGGAATAAATTCCAATGTTTATCTATCTTTTGGGCAATAGGGGAGAATGGCTGAGGCTTATGTCTTTATTCCATCAAATACTATAGTATTACTTGCATGGAAAATGGTTCCTGGCACTACTTACTGAGAAGTGAATGAATGCCAGGTATTGTGCTCAGCATATATGATGTTATTTATTCTCACAACAATCTTATGTGAAGAATATACTATTTTCCCTCATCTATAAAATGAAAGAACAAAAGTACATATTTTGCAGGATTGTTATATTGAGTGACAACATATATAAAGCAATTAAAACAGTTATTGGCAAATAGTAAGCCCTATTTAAATATTATTATTACAGTCAGCTCTCTGTATCAGTGGGTCTTGTGTTGTGGGTTCTACTAAACGGTCAAAAATAGGAAAGGGCCAGTGCTGTGGCATAGCAGATAAAGCCACCACCTGCATTGCCGTAATCCCATGTGGGTGCCAGTTCAAGCCCGGCTGCTCCACTTCCAATCCAGCTCCCTGCTAATATGCCTGGGAAAGCAGCAAAAGATGGTCCAGGTGCTTGGGCCCCTACACCCATGTGGGAGACCTGGAAGAAGCTCCTGGCTCCTGGCTCCAGATCGGCGCAGCTCGGGCCATTGTGGCCATTTGGGGAGTGAACCAGCAGATGGAAGACCTCTCTCTCTCTCTCTCTCTCTCTCTCTCTCTGCTTCTCCCTCTCTCTCTGTGTAACTATGACTTTCAAGTAAAATAAATAAATCTTAAAAAAAAAAAAAAAAAGGAGCTGAGGCAAGACTCCATCTCAGGCACACATTCCAGGAAGTGGCTTAACCTACTTCACCACAACACCTACCTGTAATGAACTCATTAATCCTACAGTTAACATTTGTTAACTCAAAAACGAATTGATCAAATGTATGAATAATCACTGCTACTTAAAAAAAACTATTACATACCTAATCTTCAACGTTGGTGCCAACCCTGTTATGTTCTATCTTGATTAGAATCCCTGCTCTGACACTTATAAAATGTGAAATGTAAGAAAAGTGACTTAACCTCTCACTCAGATTCAGTCTCAGATTCCTCATCTGTAAACCAGAGATCAAGGCCAAATATCTGACACAGTGGTTGAGATTGCTTGGTACACCCACGTTCCATATACGAGTGCCTAGGTTTGAGTCCCAGCTCGGCTTCTGATTCCAGCTTCCCGCTAATCTACACCCCGGGAAGCAGCAAATGATGCCTCAAGCACTTGAGTTCCTGCTGCCCTTGTAAGAGAACCAGATTGAGTTACTCATTCCTGGCTTTGGCCTGGCAAATCACTGACTACTGCAGACATTTGGGGAGTGAACCAGAGGATGGATGATCTTTCTCTCTCTTTATCCTTCCCTCCCTTACTGTTCATCCCTTTCAAATAAATGAAAACAAATGATTTTATTTGTATTATTACATGAGATAGTTATGTAAAATATCTAGCTCATTGTAATGACTATTAATTGTTACAGTTTCACTTTGCCAATAGAACACTGATGTCAGTGGGCCATGAGTTAATAACATGGCAATTCTAAATTCTTCCACGCTATTGTATTACCAACACTTTTCTTCTGTACTGCTTTTGAGGTGAAATTGAGGCCTAAATTTCTGTCTCCCCTAATCTTTGTGTTTTCACTGTGAACAGGTAACCTGACTCTAATTCCTGCTTTGCCTCTAATGCAATCCTTGACTTTTTTTTTAAAGATTTATTTATTTATTTGAAACTCAGAGTTACACAGAGAGAGGAGAGGCAGAGAGAGAGAGAGAGAGAGAGAGAGAGAGATCTTCCATCCACTGGTTCACTCCCCAATTGGCCACCATGGCTGGAGCTGGGCTGATCTGAAACCAGGAGCCAGGAGCCTCCTCTGGATCTCCCACATGGGTGTAGGGGCCCAAGGGCTTGGCCTGGGGCATCCTCTATTGCTTTCTCAGGCTACAGCAGAGAGCTGGATTAGAAGTAGAGCAGCTGGGTCTCGAACCGGCACCCATATGGGATGCCAATACTAAAGGCCAGGGCGTTAACCCACTGCACTACAGCACCGGCCCCAATCCTTGACTTTTTAAAAATTCTCATTTGAGAGGCAGAAAGAGACAGAGAGCCCCCATCTGCTGGTTCACTCCTCAAATACTAGAGCCAAAGCCAAGAGCTAGGAACTTAATCCAAGTCTCACAACATGGGTGGAAAGAACCCAACTATTTGAGTCTATCACCACTGCTCCGAGAGTACATTAGCAGGAAGCTGGAGTCAGAAGTGGAGCTGAGCATCAAACCTAGGACCTCCAATATCTAAATTGGTGATTTAACCATTAAGCCACTCATCTGCCCCCACAATCCTATAATTTGACCTTGGGATTCTAATACATTCATCTGATGCCATGGGATCCATTTAAATATCTGCTCCAAATCCTTCTTTAAAATATATCTAAGTGTGTGGCTTTATACTCAACATGAGTCTGTTACAAGTTATGAAGAATTTTCCTATTAGGATAGCATGCAAAATGTGTATTGTGGATTTTTGCTAGTTTAGATTGATCAAAAGAAATTAAACAGGACATCAACATGTAGTTATTTTAAATCTATTATGTCCAATCAGAAAACATATGACTAAGGAATATATTTCATCTTCTTTAGGATTACATTATAAAGTCTCCTCTTCAAATAGAAACATAGCAACATGTGATATGCCATTTTGGGCAAGTTTGTCTTGGGTTACCTTTCTCTTCTTAAAATATGTGAGAGATAATAATGAAACTGGGTCTCATTAAGCAAAATCCTAATTATTAAAAGTAAAAGCTAGACAACTATCATGCTACTTCTAAGCAGGCTATGCCTATTATAAAGAAAAACAGAAGTCAATATCATTTCACTAAAGCATGTTAAAGTTATGATATCAAGCTAGATTAAAACCCTAGGAGAAAATGTAAGTCCTAGAACAGCTTGGCAGCAGCATTTTCTTAAGCATAATGAAATAGAAACATTTGGACCAAATTCTGTACATAAAAATAAGGCTGGAATCAATTGACAAAGAATCAAGTTGGCCACCTACCAAGGTCTAACTATATTTCCTTACTTGAAAATTTGCTTCAAATCTTCATGACTTTAAATAGCATTTATTTCATGTAAAGTGTAGTTTAAGCAAGTTTATACTTTTTAGTTTATCTCCTGAATCACAAATACCTACGACATGAATCTCCATGGGACAGTGACTGAGGCATAACCTAGTGGCTGTGTGCCCTATTTCAAAGGGTGTATATGTCTCTGTGTATTTTGTTTTGGTGTATGATGAAATTTATTTTAAAGGTTGAATCTGTAAACCTAATGCTATAGACCTAAGAGGGTCAACATGGCCCTAAAATCCAATTTTTCTTTCCATTTTGTAACAAGATTTGCTCATTCTTGACCACAGACTACAGCATGATCCCAGTTAGCCTATTAGTACATTATTAGAGATAAGAGTCAAAGCTCTGTTCCCTAAACGAAGAGTATGTGAGCAAATATTGTAGGATGGTTTAAGATATGTTTGGTTTGGGTGAGGTGGTTGGAAATTTCAATTTTCACTTACATTATAGGTTTAAGTTGGCAATGATAATGCTCAAGAGGATATTTATTTTGCTTAAGTACTTTGTCTGCAATTATGGTATGATTCCATAAAGTAGAAGAAAATGTATTGGTTGTGATGACCTCATGTTTCACACTACGAGTGTCTAAACAGGTATAATTAATGTAGAAAACTAACATACTTTTCTGCTCTCTTGTGGTTTTAAAAGTCTCTTTATTGAAGCAGCTAACCCTACCCATTAAATAATGGAGTACATAATTCTAAGGTACTAATTAGCAAACAACTAGGTTCTTCTTGATGAACTCATCAAATTCTTCCATTTTGTATATCTTAAGCACTCTTTAACAAAAATCTTGCTCTTAAAAAACCTCCACTTAGATTAAAACCTTTTATTCAAGGACACATACATAAAGTTTGAGGAGTTTAAAATTTTCTTAGCTGCTGATGGCTTCTCCAACTGGCTTTAAGAAATAGCCTTTTGATGGGTTGGCAAAATTAAACACGTAAATGTACCACACCGTCTGGCTACTAATGTCATCTCCACTGCCATACCCTGAATTCAAGCCACTGCTTTCGCTGTACTACTATAGTAGCCTCCTAACTGAGGCCTTTCTGCTTTTATGCCTCTGCTGCTTACTAATTGCATGACCTTGGTACGTTTCTTATCCTATCTCAGCCTCCTTCCCTAGTCTTAAAAATAGGGATGCCAGTACTACCTACCACACAGTGATATTGTGAGGATTAGAATTAGTTAACAGGTCTGGCACCTGGAAGAGTATCTAGCACATTGTAAGTACTCATGGGTGACAGCTAGTATTATTATCATTAACATACTCTACTGGCTAACAATATCTAACACTGAAAAGTAAATTATCTCTATTAATGTCACAATAGTTGGATGAGGCAAACACTGTTGTCCCAATCTTGTAAGTAAAGAAACTACTATGCTTCAAAGAAATTATGTAACTTGTCCAAGGTCTCAGGTGAGAAGTGGACAAGTAAAAATATTTGAACAGAAGCATAAACATAAAACCACTCTCCAATTATAACTGTTGACAGTTAAATAATCCTTAGTCACTTAACTGCTTCTAAATTATCCTCATATAACAGTGATTACTGCTTGCTAAGTACTGCTTGCTTAACTTAAATAAAATTGCTGGGGCCCGCATTGTGGCGTAGCGGGTAAAGCTGCCGTCTGCAGTGCCTGCATCTCATGTGGGTGCTGGTTCACGTCCCCGCTGCTCTACTTCCGTTCAGGCTCGCTGCTGTGGCCTGGGAAAGCAGTGGAAGATGGCCCAAGTCCTTGGGCTCCTGCACCCACATGGGAGACCCAGAAGAAGCTCCTGGCCCCTGACTTCAGATCGGCACAGCTCCAGCTATTGCGGCCAACTGGGGAGTGAGCCAGCAGATGGAAGACCTCTCTCTCTTTCTCTGCCTTTCCTTCTCTCTGTGTAATTCTGACTTTCAAATAAATAAATAAATATTTTAAAATTGCTAAATTTACTCATTAACAACTTCCATCAAACATCAAATCAACCTACCATCTTTTATGGGCTTACATAGACAGGCCTTTTAAAATTATTTATTAATTTTCATTTATTTCAAAGGCAGACAAAGAGAGACAAAGAGACAGAGATTGAAATCCTTCATCTGGCTGGCTCACTCTTCAAATGCCTGCAACAGCTGGGACTGGGCCTTGCTGGGGCCAGGATCCTGGAGTTCAATCCAGGTCACCCATTTGGGTGGCAGGGACCCAAGTACATGAGCCATCACCAGCTGCCTCCCAGAGTATGCATTAATGGGAAGCTGGAATCAGAAGCAGAGTTGGAATTAGAACTGAGGAACTCCAATATGGAAGAAGGCATCCCTAGCAGCATCTTAACCAATGTGCTAAAATACTCACTCCTAAACTGGTCTCTTTAAAATTACCATAAGGGGCTGGCATTATGGCATAGTACGTGGAGCTGCAGGCTGTGACACTAGCATCCCATACAGGTGTCGGTTCAAGAACCAGCTGCTCCACTTCTGATTCAGCCCCCTGCTAATGCACCTGGGAAAGCAGCAGAGGATGGCCCAAATGCTTGTGCTCCTGCACCCACGTGGGAGACCTGGTTGAAGCTTCTGGCTCCTAGTTTTGGTCTGGCCCAGTCCCAGCCATTGCGGCCATTTGGGGAATAAACCAGCAGATGGAAGATCTTTCTCTCTTTCTTTCTGTCTCTCCCTGTCTCTCTGTAATTCTGCCTTTCAAATAAATAGATCTTTAAAAACAAAGTATTAGAAGCCCAAGATTATCATACAACAACCTTTTAAAAGGGTTTTTTCCCTTCATTATGTAAACTTATGTGCACTTACAAAGGTTTGTATTTGGTGATAAAATTTTTGTATATTAGCCTCAAGTTTTCCCATGGCACAAATTTTTATTTATTATTTAATCTTATTTATAAATGTTTATATTTAATCATTTTATAACATATTAAAGGCATTATTTTATTGTTAAATTCTTCTTACAGCTATCATAGCCATATATGATACTATGTATTATACAATATACACGACACTATATATTATATATAATATGTATGTATTATATATAATATATATGATACTATATATTATACAATATTCCATATATACTATCTGACTCATGTTTCTGTTATTCGATATTTAGGTTCTTACTAACATTCCTGAATTTTTTTAAAAAATTTACTTGAAAGACAGAGTTACAGAGAGAGAGAAGGAGACTCAGAGAGTGAGAGAGCTTCCATCTACTGTTTCACTTCCCAGATGGCTGCAATGGCCAGAGTTGGATCAGGCAGAAACCAGGAGCCTGGAACTCCATGTAGGTCTCCCATATGAGCGGCCAGGGTGCGAGTACTTGGGCCATCTTCTGTTGCTTTCTCAGACACATCAGCAAGGAGCTAAATTGGAAGTGAATGGGTGCTCATACAGGATGCCAGCATCACAAGTGGCTTAAACTCCTGCACCACAACGCTGACCCCATTATTCCTAAATTATGCATTACCTTGCTGTTAAGATACTATGAATAAATCCTCTTTTGTTTTTTATGATTTACTTATGCTAGAGTCCAAGAAGTTCTATTATTCAATCATGGGATAGAAATACTTCAAGTATCTTAATAAATATGACCAAAACTTCACTAATTTACATTGTCAACAGCAACATATGCAAGAACATCTTTGTCAGCACTGATGTTAAGATTTTAAATATCTATATTATATTACATATAATCAAAAAATGAAGAGGTTTAATTCTTCTGCTCTAGTCCAACATGGAATAAAGGGGATGGAATTTATACTCCAACTTGAAACAACCAAGAACTTAAGATAATGTACATAAGACAATGGTTGGTTTTCAAGAATCTGAACATCAGGCAACAAAAACACTGATACAGAAATTATGAGACACAAATGAGGTAAGCCCAGCAAGTGCCCAGTCTTACTATTTTGAGAGAATTTTCTCATTAGGATATAAGCAGGGGAAGTCCAAGGAGGGAAAATCCAGGCAGGATATAAAGGACAATCTGAATGAGAGAAAGATGAGATATATTTATTTTTATTTATTTATTTGTAAAGCGAAAAGAGAGAGAGAGAGAGGGAGAGAGCACTTCAATCCACTGGCTCACTCCCCAGATGCCCACAAGTGGATCTATGAACTCAGTACATGTCTCCCACAGGGGTGGCAGGAACTCAATTACCTGAGCCATCACCATTTCTTCCCAGGGTCTGTATTAGTGGGAAGCTAGAGTCAGGAGCCAGAACTGGGGATAGAGCCCAGGTAACTCCAGTATGGGATGCAGGCATCTTAACCACTATGCCAAATGCCTGCCCTGAAAGGCCCACTTTCAAGGACATTGAGACAAGTACAAGTTATAAAACAGCACTGAATAGGAGACAGCTGCACAGAGAGAGAACACAGGAGATATGCAGAGGACATCTTTGAATACTGAGCAGAATGAAGAGAAGAACACAAGGTCCCAAAAATATTCATTCAAAAGGAAAAAGGTTGCAGTGCCTAGATCTCGCACAGGGCACGAATTGGGACTCAGTCCTACTAGCAAGACTGGAAAGCTTCTTAATTCATGGATATTGGGTTGAGAAGCAAGAGTCTTGCTTCACTAGTGAAGGATAATTAACCCTAAATGAAACACTGCTCTTGTCTCACCTATGAAATCTTAAAAGTAAGAATTAAAAGATCAGTTTCCAAATAACTCAAGTGTGTCCCAGAACACACTTCAAGAAATTTATAAGTATACAAAAATACTCAGCAGGCAAGAAAGACAACAGTAGCAATTTTTGGTATACAGTGAAAAAATTACTATGTATGCAAAAGAACAGAAAAGTTTGATGCATGATGAGAAGAAGAACTCATCAATTAAAAACAACCTACAACTGATACAGATATTAAAGTTAGGAAACCCAGGGCATGGGCATTTAGCATAGCAGTTAGGATGCCAATTAAGATGCCTGAATCTCATATTGGAATACCTGGGTTTGACCCCTGGCTCTGGCTCCTGATTTCAGCTTCCTGCTGTGGATGGCCCTCAGAGGCAGTGGTGATGGCTCAGGTCATTGGGCTCCTGCCGTTCATATGGGAGACCTTGATTGAGTTATTTGCTCCTGACTTCAGCTCTGGCTCAGCTCTGATCCAGCCCAGTTGTGAGAATTTGGGGAATAAACCAGTAGCTGGGAGCACTCTCTCAAAAAAAAAAATCTTAAAATTAGTAAACACAAACAACAAAAGTCATTGTAACTGTGTTCTTTATGTTCAGATTGATAACAGAGACATGGAAGATTAGAGAAAAAAAGACTGAGGGTGAGCCTTTGGCTTAGCAGTTAAAATTCCATGTATGAAATGCGAATCACATGTTGGAGTGCCAGGGTCAAGTTCCAGCTTCTCTACTTCTGATCAGCTTCCTGTTAATGTGTACTCTGGCAGGCAGTAGGTGATGGATGGCTCAAGTACTTGGGTCTCTGTCACCAAATCTGGATACCCAGATGGAGTTCTGGGTTCTTCTGGCCTGGTCCATCCCAGGATATTTTGGGCATTTGGAGAGTGAACCAGTAGATAGAATCTCTCTCTCTCTCTCTCTCTCTCTCTCTTGCTGCCTTTCAAATAAAATGAAAATAAATAAATAAAATTTTTAAGAATAAAAAATGACCCAAATTGAACATATTATCATGAAAACTATGACAAAGACAAAAAAAGAAGTGATTAACTGCAGATCAGACATTGCAGAAGAAAAGATTAATGACTGTAAAGCCATAGCACTAGAAACCATCTAAAAAGAAACACAAAGATTAAAAAGAACAAAAATAAACAGAGGAGGAGGTGGTATTGTGCAAGAGGTAAACCTGTGGTCTGCAATGCCTGCATCTCATAACAGAGTTCCAGTTTGGATTATGGCTGCTGTGCTTCTGATGCAGCGTCCTACTAATGTGCCTGGGAAAGCAGTGGAGGATGGCCCAAGTAGTTGGGCCCCTATCACCAATGTAGGAGACCTGGATGGAGTTCTGGGCTCCAAGCTTCAGTCTGAACCATCCCCAATCATTATGATCATTTGAGGAGTGAAACAGCAGATGGAAGACTTCTCTCTCTCCCATCACACAGCCTTTCAAATAAATAATATTTAAAAATAAAAAATAAAAAAATTAACAGAGCAAAGAGATACTTTCAACTAATATATAGTTAGAGTCTCAAAAAAAAGGCAACAGAGATAAGTGACAAAATAACTTGAAGAAATAATGACAATTTGATAAAAGTGATAAACTAATAGCTCCAAGAAGTTCAATAAAACCCCAAACACAAGAAATACAAAGGAAACTGCACCAAAGCACATCATAATCAAATCCTTCTAAGCTGATGACAAAGACAAAATCCCTTTTTAAAAAAGCTCTTATTTATTTGTTTTAAAGGTAGAGTGAGAAAGAGGGAGAAAAAGAGAGATCTTCCATCTACAGGAATAACTACCACAGCCAGTACTAGGCCAGGCCAAAGCCAGAGATCAGGAACTTCATGTAGGTGTCCCACAAGGGTGGCAGGGACCCAAGTATTTGAGCCATTATCTGCTGCCTCCCTGAGTGTGCATTAGCAAGAAACTGGATCAGAAGTGAGGGCCGGACTCAATCTCAGGCACTCTGATAAGGGGATGCAGGCATTCCAAGTGAAGTTTAATCTCAAGATTTACCCAAAGGGAAAATCTTAAAAGCACCACAGTAAAAGATAAATGATGTACAGAGAAAAAGAGTTAAAGATGATAGATCAGAATCAATGCATATGAGAAAACAAAGTAGTAACACCTTTAAAGTACTGGAAGAAAAAATTGTCAACCTAGAATTCTACATTCACTGAAAATACCCTTCAAAAATGAAGGCTGAAAATGCTTTTCAAATTATTCAAAAGTTGAAAAAATTCATCTCCAATAGACTCCACACTCTGAGAACACAGAAGGAAAATGATACTAAACATAAGCATTGTCCTGTACACAAGAATGAACACTGGAAATGGTAACTTCATAGGTAAATTTTATTTTAAAATTTCTTTTTACTTAAATCCCCTTAAAATATAAGTAGAGGGCTGCATGGTGGCACAGTGGGTTAAGCTATCACTTGGGGTGCCCACATCCCATATTAGAATGCCAGTTCAAGTCCCAGCTACTCCTCCTCCAATCCAGCTTCCTGCTAATACATCCTGGGAAACAGCAGATGATGGTTTAAGTATTTGGGCCCTGGACAACCATGCATCCTTTTGCAGTAAAGCTGGTTATGACTTGATCTAAGTGTTTAACAATTGGGGCTGGCCGGCACCGTGGCTCAATAGGCTAATCCTCCATCTGTGGCACTGGCACACCGGGTTCTAGTCCCCGTCGGGGCGCCAGATACTGTCCCAGTTGCTCCTCTTCCTGTCCAGCTCTCTGCTGTGGCCCGGGAGTGCAGTGCAGGATGGCCCAAGTGCTTGGGCCCTGCACCCGCATGGGAAACCAGGAGAAGCACCTGGCTCCTTGCTTCGGATCAGCGTGATGCAACTGCCGCAGGGCGCCGGCCGCAGTGGCCATTGAGGGGTGAACCAACGGCAAAAGGAAGACCTTTCTCTCTGTCTCTCTCTCTCACTGTCCACTCTGCCTGTCAAAAATAAATAAATAAATAAATAAATAAATAAAATTAAAAAAAAAAAAAATTGGGCTGTTAAGTCTGACCATACATCACTGCGATAGAATGTGGGCTTTTTCAAACGTGAAGATACAAGTCTTAACCACAGTGTGACTTATGGTTTCCTTAAAGAAAAAAAAAAAAGTAAACCTGGCAGCTACAGAATACACTATGTGCATTTATAATAGCTATTTTATATATTGTAGTTTCAACATTTTTAAATTAAATGTTTTGCATTCACACACACACACACACAAAACACCAACATAGAAAAACAATAGCATAAAGAAAAGGTCAAATCCAGCAGTTCATCTATGTTTGTAAATAAAGTTCTAATGGCACACAGTCCTGCCCATTGGTTCCCAATTGTCTCTGGCTGATTTTGCACTATAATAGCAGTATTTAATGAGTAGTGACAGAGACTGGATAGCAGCATCCCATATAAGCACCAGTTCAAGTCCCAGTTGCTCCACTTCTAATCCAGTTCTCTGCTAATGTACCTGGGAAAGCAGCAGAAGATGGCCCAAGTGTTTAAGCCCCTGCCACCCACATCCAGATGGAGTTCTAGGCTTCTGGCTTCAGGTGGCCCAGCACTGGACATTGTGGCCACTTGGGGAATGAAACAGCAGATGGAAGATCTCTTTCTCTCCATAATTCTATCTTTCAAATAAATAACTAATTTCTTTAAAAAGGATGATAGAAATAAGCAAAGCCATATTAAAAATCTCTAAATGTTAATGCAAATAAATGTAAATAAGACCTTATTTCAAAAGCAGAAATGGTCAAGTTATATAAATGCCTGCAATAGCCAGGGCAGGGCCAGGCTGAAGCCAGGAGTCCAGATCTCTATTGAAGTTTCCCATGTAGGTGGCAGGAACACAATCATCAGAGATATCACCTGCTGCCTCCTAGGATACATAGGCAGGAAGCTGGATCAGAAGCGGAGTAGCCAGGACTGGAACCAGGCACTCGGATATGGGATGCAGGCATCCTGAAGCACAGCTTAACCTACTGCACCACGTTTTTTGTTTTGTTTTGTGTTTAGATTTTTTTAAAAAGATTTATTTATTTATTTGAATGTCACCATTACAGAGAGAGAGAGAGGGAGAGAGAGAGAGAGAGAGAGAGGTCTCCCACAATGGCCAAGGCTGGGCTAAGCTGAAGCCAGGAGACTGGAACTCCACCTGGGTCTCTCATGTGGGTGCAGAGGCCCAAGGAATTGGGCTGTCTTCCACTGCTTTCCCAGGCACAATAGAGGGAGCTAGATCAGAAGTGGAGCAGCTGGAACTTGAACCTGAGACTGTATGGGATATGAGTCACAGGCAGTGGCTTAACTTGCTGTACCATAACCCTA
Organism: Oryctolagus cuniculus; assembly: GCF_964237555.1. Classification (NCBI taxonomy): domain Eukaryota; kingdom Metazoa; phylum Chordata; class Mammalia; order Lagomorpha; family Leporidae; genus Oryctolagus; species Oryctolagus cuniculus. The sequence continues at coordinate 78,194,167 of NC_091453.1, read as the reverse complement.
GCCCCTGTTTATTTATTTTCATCTACTTGAAAGACAGAGAGAGAGCCGGCGCCGCGGCTCACTAGGCTAATCCTCCACCTTGCGGTACCACACACCGGGTTCTAGTCACGGTCGGGGTGCCGGATTCTGTCCCAGTTGCCCCTCTTCCAGGCCAGCTCTCTGCTGTGGCCAGGGAGTGCAGTGGAGGATGGCCCGAGTACTTGGGCCCTGCACCCCATGGGAGACCAGGATAAGTACCTGGCTCCTGCCATCGAATCAGCGTGGTGCGCTGGCCGCAGCGTGCCGGCCGCGGCAGCCATTGGAGGGTGAACCAACGGCAAAGGAAGACCTTTCTCTCTGTCTCTCTCTCTCACTGTCCACTCTGCCTGTCAAAAAAAAAAAAAAGAAAGAAAGAAAGAAAGAAAAGACAGAGAGAGAGAGAACATAAATTAGAAATACTTTACACTGCAGAGAAATAAAAACTCAAAACATTATTTTGTGGGATGGCACTAAAGCAAACATTGGGAAAAGGCTTTCAGCATTAAACACCTGTAATAGAAAAGAGGTCTTAAATCAGTGACCTTTCCTTCCATATGAATCTAGAAAAGAACAGATTATATAAGTAAACAGGAGGGGCCAGCGCTGCGGCCTAGCAGGTAAAGCCGCCACCTACAGTGCCTGCGTCCCATATAGGTGCCAGTTCAAGTCCCGGCTGCTCCACTTCCTATCCAGTTCTCTGCTGCGGCCTGGGAAAGTGATGAAGGACGGCCCAAGTCCTTGGGCCCCTGCATCCACATGGGAGACCCGGAGGAGGCTTCTGGCTTCAGATCTGCTCAGTTCTGGCCATTGCGGCCATCTGGGGAGTGAACCAGCAAATGGAAGACCTCTCTCTCTCTGCCTCTCCTTCTCTCTCTGGGTAATTCTGACTTTCAAGTAAATAAATAAATCTTAACCAAAAAAAAGTAAACAGGAAAGAAATAATAAAGAGCAGGGTAGAAGTCTAATGAAATAGAACAAGAAAATGATAGAGAAAAATCTATGAAATCAAAACCTTGTTTTTTGAAAAGATTGATAAAATTGATAACCTTTGAACACACTAATCACAATAAACAGAAAGAAGACACAAATTACCAATATCAACAGTGAAAGAGGAGAGGTGGGTACTGTGGCACCAGATTAAGCCACCACTTGGGAAGTCTGCATTCTGCATTGGGGTGCCTGATTCTGTCCCAGCTCCTCTTCTTCCATTCCAGCTTCCTGGTAAGTTTTGTCTTGGGAGCCAGCAAGTGATGGATCAAGTACACAGGTCCCTGCAATCCATGTGGGAGACTCAGAAACTCCATTTGAGTTTCTGGCTCCTGGCTTTGGCTTGGTCCAGCCCTGGTCATTGTGAACATTTGAGTAATGAACCATCAGATGGAAGATTTCCCTTTCTCTCTTTGCCTATGTTGCTCTTGATTTCAAATAATTTTTTTTCAAAATAGTATGCAAGGGCAAAAAAGAATATGAGAGGGAACGTAACTACAGAATGTATAGACTTTAAAGTGATAATACTGTTATGAAGAACTTTATGGTAATAAATTTCACAACAGATTAAATGGAAAATTCCGTAGAATATACAAAACTTACTCAAGAAAAATTAAATAAAATGAATACCTCTATATCTATTAAAGAAATTAAAATTTTATTTTAGAATCTTCTCATAAAGAAAACTCCAAACCCCTATGGCTTCATTGAAGAAATCTATAAAATATATTTAAGGGCAAAATATTACAAATTCTACATGAATACTCTATGGAAGAGAAACGATATTATTATACTAACTTATTAGACCAGTGTGGCATTGCCATTAAAAAAAGGTAAAGGGAGTCAGCACTGTGGTGTAGTGGGTAAAGCCACTGCCTGTGGCACCAGCATCCTATATGGGCAGCGGTTCAGGTCCCCACTACTCCACTTCCAATCCAGCTCTCTGCTAATGTGCCTGGGAAAGCAGCAGCAGATGGCCCAAGTCCTTGGGCCCCTGCACCCATGTGGGAGACACAATAGAAGCTCTTGGCCCCTAGCTTCAGTCTGGCACAGCACCAGCCATTTTGGTCATTTGGGGAGTGAACCAGCAGATGGAAGACTGATATGTCTCTCTTTCTCTCTCTCTCTCTCTCTCTCTCTCTCTCTCTCTCTCTCTCCTTTTTAAATAAATAAGTCTTTTTTTAAAAAAAAAGACTGAGATATCACAAGAAATGTAAACAACAGACTAACATCATTCATTAATATAGATGCTAGAAAAACAAACCAAATTCAGCAAACTGAATCAACAATACTTTCAGAGGATAACACATCAAGATCCACTGGAGATTAACATTAAAAAAAATTAATCCATGTAATTCACCACATAAACAAATTAAAAAAGAAAAAAATTATCTCTGAATTCTCTTTAACATGTAACTCTTTTTTAATGTTTATTCATTTTGCTTATTTGAAAGTCAAAGTAACAGAAAGAGACAGAGACAGAGATCTTCCATCCACTGGTTCACTCACCAAATACCTGTAATAGCTGGGGCTGGGCCAGACTGATACCAGGAGCCAGACAACTCCATCCAGGTCTCATACATGGGTAGTATGGACCCAAGTACTTAAGACATCACCTGCTGCCTCCCAGGATTCATTAGCAGGAAGGTGGCTAGGAAGCAGAGAAGCCAGGACTAGAACTGGCACTCTGATAAGGAATGCAAGCATCCCAAGAAGCAGCCTAAATCCATTGCTCTGCATGCCTGCCCTACCACTGACTTCTGATAAAAAAAAAAGAAAAAAAAAAAACTATGTAAATGAAATAGAAACTTCCTCAGATACCAGAGGATCTGTGAAACACACACAGCTAACAATAAACTTAATAATGGAAGATTAAATGCGTTCTCTCCAAGATCAGGAACAAGACAAGATGTCCATTGAACATTGTATTAAAGTGTCTGGACAGAATAAGAAGGCAAAGAAAGGAAAAAAGAAAGGAGTGGGGAAGGAGGGAATATGAAAGGAAGAGAGAAAGAAAGAATGGAAATAATGGAAATATAGGAAGAAATATTTGTGGCCTTAATTTAAGCAAATAGTCTTAGGTAAGATACTAACAGCACAATCTACAAAAGAAAAAAAAATGAAAAATTGGACTTGATCAGAATTATAAACCTCTACACTTTGAAAAACAAAATTGAGGGTTTTTTCCTCTCTTGGGAGCCCCCCCTCCATGCTGCTCCAGCCAGAGGTTTTTGATTCTAATAAATCTTGCTTTTTAAATCTCTGCTTGCCCGCTTGGAAATTCTTCTTCCAAGTGAGACAAAGAACCGAGGTAATAGTATGTTCTCCACCATCATTTCTCCATAACGTTTTGGTCCCGTGACTCGGATACCAACTCCAACGTGACACAGATCCTGCTCCAATTTGACTCCAGCTTGTGTCAGATTATCCAGCCAGACCAGTGAGCATGTGGACCACTTTCCCTTTTTTCCAGAGAGTCTCTCTCCTCCATAGTAACTCTTTTTTCAAAATACTGGGTCCCTGTCAAACAAACAAAATTTTTAAAAGTGATTAGCACGGCTGCCATTCTTAAGGCTTGGGGTAAGGCTTGCTGACCAAAGCCAGATCAATTCCCTGGAGCTGAGACTATCCTAACTCCTCTTTTTTCCAGTGTGGATTGGCCCTTCACGTGGGATTAGAAGGCGGCCTTGAGACAACTGATGGATTCTGGCTGGGGCTACACCTCAGTGTTTCTGTAAGGTCTCTTGACCGGGCACCAGACCCCAATACCCAAAATGGTGTTGGGCTGTGAAACACTTCCCCTCTCTCTTGTTTGGATCGACCTTTTATGTGGGACTGGAAGAAGGACTTGAAACAACTGACAGATTCTGGCTGGGGCTACACACCAGCGCTTCCAGAAGGTCTCTTGCCCAGGCACCAGACCCTGACAACCAGAATGATGTTGGGCTGAGAAATGCACTTTCCTGCAGGGAGCAAATCCCCTGCCCTTTTGGAATCCTCGTGAGCTGTAAAGCCAGAGGCTCTGCTCTTCATACTTGTCCTCTCAGCTCTGGGAATGTTGGTTGGTCCAACTCAGATTACTTTCGCAGAGATTGGTCTGACATGTGGGACTGGGAGAAGTGGCCAGGGCCACTCTCTGGCATTTTTCAAGGACTCCCTGACCAGAAACCAGACCCCAACAGCCCATTAAGGTGTTGGCCGAAAACTGCATTCTGTTCTTCCTTCCTCAGAGATTAATTTGTTGGTGAGACTGAGCACAGCTTGTAGCGAGGCCATGGGCTCTGGGCTCCATACCTCAATAAGTTTTTCTTTTACCCCAGATCCCAATAAGATCTCTGTCTCTCTCTGCTCCTCTAAATGCTTTCCGTATCTCACCAGGTCTCCTATAAATGTGGGTATTTCCTAGATAATTCATTCATTAGTTCTGGATTAAAGTCTAATTATCTCATTTTCAGACAGGTAGTTTCTCGATCTAGACTCCTATTAGATGCAGCTCCCCACATGACCCAAACTTCTGTAGACAAGTCTCAGCACGTCTCTGGTATCCCCTGTCTTCCTTCTTAAGTCTTCTCTTTTGGGTCACTTCTGTCTGGTCCTTCCTATGTAGTATATACCTCAGAGGAGGTTTACTGGGGAGAATTTTATTTCCCCAGTATGCTTCTTTGTGACTTCACGTGTCTAGCCTCCAATCTAGGGAGTAACCAGGACTGGCACTCTCACCAAACTGTAGCTTAAAAATCCTTTGCTAAGGCTCTTGTCATGATAGCTCATTTTTTTATTTGAAGATCTATTTACTTGAAAGTCAGAGTTACACAGAAAGAAGGAGAGGCAGAGAGAGAGAGAGAGAGAGAGAGAGAGAGAGAGAGAGAGAGAAAGAGAGAAGTCTCCCATCCACTGGTTCACTCCCCAGTTGGCCACAATGGCCGGAGCTGTGCTGATCTGAAGCCAGGAGCTTCTTCCAGGTCTCCCACGTGGGTGCAGGGGCCCAAGGACTTGGGCCATCTTCCATTGCTTTCCCAGGCCATAGCAGAGAGAGCTGAATCAGAAGAAGAACAGCCAGGACTCAAACCGGCACCCATATTGGATGCCGGCACCACAGGCTGTGGCTTTACCCGCTATGCCACAATGCTGGCCCCCAAGGCTCATTATTGAAATCAGGTCTATTAGATAAGACTCAAGGTTAAGAGACATAGAACTATTTTTCCTTATGTATAAGAACAAAGTGACAGTATACATTTGACCAGGCAGAGTCCCATTCTAGCACACCACCAGTAAGGGAACTGATCACACCCTGCATGTGCTATTCTGACAAATATATACCCTAGGCTGCAGGCGTGGAAGGCTGAGCGAGAGTGGGTGATACACGCTAATCCTATCCTCACCTTCCTCCCTTCTTTTTGGGCTTCAGTGCACATCTGGATGCCACAGGCAGTGAGAGAGTTTGAGAGACATCTCAAACTCAGGAGACCTAAGATCTGAAGAATGCTTCTGTTTTTATGCTCTCTTTCCAGCCAGGAGGCAAGCCATATACTTTATTTCTTTGACCCCTGAGCTTAAAGAAAAATGCCTCATCTTTTTCTGCACCACCATTTGGCCTGCTTACAAGCTAGAGGATGGGGAAGTTAGCCTAAGTGAGCTGTGAAAAGTACCAGCCCCTCTACTGTGACTCCCCATCTCAGAACTCTGTCTCCTAACTGGCCTCTTGCCTCTATTACCCTGCATGTGCTCTGATAGGCATTAAATTCTTTTTCAGATTATCACAGCGTCCTTGGATCTATTTAGTGAGCCACTAAGGTCCCTCTGTTATCACATTTGACTATTGCTCAGGCCTTTAATCCTGGTAGAGGAGAGTTTTTTTTTTTTTTTTAATCAGATGACCATTGCCCCCACTGTAGTTTTACCAGGGGTTTCTAGGCAAGAATCTTCTAGGCAAGAAACTTCAGATGCTATTGAACATATATGGATTAATCCAGATGATGAAGTCTTGGACTTGAGACATCTCCTGACCTGACTCCTCATCTCTAAGGCTGGTTTGACTGACAGACCATGATTAATCACTTCCAGTATTGGCTTTTGGTTCGGGGGCATAAGGTTATTGTCTCTTTGCAGGGCCTTCACTTTTTCTCTCTACCTTGCCTCTTCATGGGCTCTTACAGGAGCCTCCTTGTAGGTTGATGCCCTTTATTCTGCCTCCTATCAGATTCTCCTCCTTAGGGAATCTCTGGAGGGTTGCCCATCATCTCTGATGGATGCAGTATCCCGTTAAGTCTAACATAATGGTGAACAATCTCCAGTGGACTTCTCATCCTTGGCACATCAGCCACTAGCCTTGCAGCCACTAGCCACTAGCCTACAGTTACCCTTTTTGCAGCTGCTGAACCTTTTGTTTCGAAGGTAGTCCCAAGTAGCTGACTCCTGACTAGGCATTGCTGGCCTAAGGTGTTTTTTCTTTGGGTAAAAAGAAAAGTAGACTCCAATTAAAATCTAAAAAGACGTCTTTGGTAAATAACAATCTTGTGCATGAGAAATTGGCTCAGCTGTAACTGGACATTGGGTTTAAAGAAATTTCTCTCTTTTGAATCTAAGAAGATCACTGCCTTTAAAAAAGTATTGTATTGTAACTTGCCAAACTTGTTTTACAACTTGGTTTAACAGGTTTCTGAAATAGCAATTGGCAATCTGATTGTCACAGTCCCCCTAAAGTAGACTTTGCAATCTCTGGTTTAATGTCACTGATTTATAGTTAGAGTTTTATAAAAAGTAAAAAGAAGTATAATTCCATATAAGTGTAATTTTGACCTTAATTCAGATACAGGTATGATATAATATCAGCATCTTAAGTAATCTAGGTGTAATTGCTAAATATAAATTGGGTAAAGCAAATGAGATAAATGTGTCTAAATGTAAACTTTGGTACTCTTAGCACCTTATATTCTGTGGAAAAACTATTTGCTAACATGTTTTCACAAACTGTTGGTATGAAAATAGTTCAACACTGCTTGAAAGTAACTAAGGTTGTTATCTCATTTAGAAAATGTTGTCTTAATTTGGAGATTTCTAAACAGTTACTTCAAAATATAAATCATGAAAATCAGCAGATAGAAAGCAAAAGCTATTAGTCTATTTGACATAAAATTAGAATCTGATCCTCTGTTAAAACAATGAGGTTCCTGCCATGCACATATGTTAGTAAATATTTTGAAATAAGTCTTAAAAATCTGTTTTAAAACTGTAGTATTGCCTTTTAATAGTTTTGTTTAATTGGAGACTCTCTGTCAGTCTTCTAACCAGCTCCAGTAAGCTATTTTCTCTTCCCTAGTTCTGACTCTGTTAAAATTGTTCCAAGTTATGGGATGATTCCATATTCTAACTAATTTAACTTTTTATTTGTGATTCTTGGGATGACCAAAGAGACACAGATTTTGGGTTCTGTTTATGTAATCTATTGTGTTCTCCTAATGTCTCTGTTAAGTTCTAATTGTTTAAAAACAGCTAAGTTTTTTCTTAAGAGTAATGGTTTGTTTGAATATATACTCATTCTAAAGCATTTGAGTGATCACTTTGTAATATTGATCAAATCTGTTCTATATTATGTCATGATGTTTAGGGACCTTATTTCAACCAGATTTTTTTTTTATTTGACAGATAGAGCTGGACAGTGAGAGAGAGAGAGAGAGGGAGAGAGAGAGAAAGGTCTTCCTTCCACTGGTTCACCCTCCAAATGGCCAGCACGGCCAGAGCTACGCCAATCCAAAGCCAGGAGCCAGGTGTTTCCTCCTGGTCTCCCAAGCAGTGCAGGGGCCCAAGCACTTGGGCAATCCTCCAATGCCTTCCCGGGGCCACAGCAGAGAGCTGGACTGGAAGAGGAGCAACCAGGACCAGAACCCGGTACCCATATGGGATGCCAGCACTGCAGGCAGAGAATTAACCAAGTGAGCCATGGCACCGGCCCCTCAACTAGATATTTTAAGCCTTCTTGACATCTTTGACAGGCATTCAGAAAATCAAAGTTCCAAATTCTTTGGATTTTGATAGTCCCAGTTGGGCCCCTAGAAATATCAAAGGATGTATGTCTTTCATTTTGTAAAGACACCAACTAATAAGGATTATATTAAAGGTACTGTCAAGGTGTGAAGTGGTGCTAAATTTTAAGTTATGATAATGAAATGCTATGATACAATTGTCCAAAAGTTAAAAAGTCTAATGATCTTGCATTATCAGATATGATGGTTATTTTAATGAGAAAGGTCCAGAGGCCTAAAAGGGATGTTTTATAAAATCCTCCAGGTGCTTTCTAAAATACTGTGTGGAGTAAGCAAGTGCTTCTTCTTGTTGGTTAATGAGTTTATAATTTTAAGCATGGCTATTTGAAGCCTTTTGTCATTCACAGTTTTGTATTCTCCAAACACTAAAAATCAGATATAGTGCTCATGGAGTTAGAACATTGTTGGTTCTGTGTTTAAAGGACTTCTTTTCCATGACCTTTATTGTATTCGATAATTTGGGACAGTTTTGTAAGCAGATAAAGCCAATAATGGACTACAGGTTCCAACTTAGAAAAAGTATGGTTAATTCAGGTTACTAAGAGCAGAAAGTAATTCTAATCAATTGATGGTAATTTTTAAAAAGTTAGATTTTAAGAAACTATTACTGAAACTGCTTTATTGTTCTATCTTGCATCTTATGTTACACATGTGTACATATTATATGTCTACATGGCAAAATTTATTAATAGCTATATTTTAATTGGCTTATAGATAAAATATTGCTCATACATTTAAACTGCTAAGTTAATCGAAGATACTTTTTTGGTTCACATGACCTAAATCTCTGTGTCAGATGTTTTAAGTCATTCACATGTTTGTGCTTGAGTTTGCTGGTCAAACAAGTTGTACTTGCGTTAGATATTTAAGCAATGTTTCCAAATACACGTACTCTTGCCTTGAAATTTATAGAAGGCATTGGACCTTCTGGTAAACGTTTTCATAAGTTATTTAACTTGAATTTGCTTGCTGAGTTTTCATTTGATATTGTTATTGTCAATAAGCAATCTGGGAAGTCTGACTTGTTCCTTCATTTCTCTGTTCTCTCCAAGGAAGCTAATTCTATTCTTAAGGACTCTCAAGGATGTACAATTTGATCTTTAGACCTTATAAAATGGATGGCTACCACTTTTCTGTAATAATAGCATAGCCAAAATGAGAGCTTAAATTATGATATCACAGCTAGATTTACTTTGCCATGGGCACAGTAAACAGGCAAAACCTCCCTTTCAGACCAAAGGAAGGGTGAGAAAGTATTACTAATGATATAAAACTTTATAGATAAAGTGGTCATCATGTTTGTTAAAGAGAGGACATAGCTTTCCTCATGGTCATTGTTTGCCTCATAGAAAAACCACTATCAGAACATGATGCCTGTGACTATAGATTTCTAGTTTAGGCCACTAAAGATTAAAGATGGTACTGAGCACCCTCTTGACTTGCATCCTCTTAATAGTTTCCTCTGGTCTGCTTTAACAAAAACCAGAAGGATGAGGTAGCTAGGCAGCCGAAGAGATAATGAGCTAATGAAAAGATAAACCACAAAATGAGAGAAAATATTGACAAATCATATATATGGTAAACACTTACATCAACACCATGTATAAGGCTCCCTCAGAGTAATGAGTCACAGGTAATAAGGAAACAAACAATTCCTCAATAAAAACATGAATGGAAGATTTGAACAGTTCACCCACGAAAATATATGGATAGCAAATAAGCACATAAAAAGATGCTCAGCTGGCGCCGCGGCTCACTAGGCTAATCCTCCGCCTTGCGGCGCTGGCACACCAGGTTCTAGTCCCGGTCGGGGCGCCGGATTCTGTCCTGGTTGCCCCTCTTCCAGGCCAGCTCTCTGCTGTGGCCAGGGAGTGCAGTGGAGGATGGCCCAAGTACTTGGGCCCTGCACCCCATGGGAGACCAGGATAAGCACCTGGCTCCTGCCATCAGATCAGTGTGGTGCGCCGGCCACAGCACACCGGCCGCGGTGGCCATTGGAGGTTGAACCAACGGCAAAGGAAGACCTTTCTCTCTGTCTCTCTCTCTCTGCCTGTCCACTCTGCCTGTCAAAAAAAAAAAAAAAAGATGCTCAACATCATTAGTCATTAAGGAATGAAAAATACAACTATATGAGATACTACTAGACACCTATTAGAATGGCTGATATGGAAAAGATTGATCATACCAAGTGTTGACAAAGATGTAGACTAGCCAGAGACATCATACACTATGACTGGGAATATAAAATGGTCAAACCACTTTCAAGAACAGCTTGGCCGGCGCCGCGGCTCACTAGGCTAATCCTCCGCCTAGCGGCGCCAGCACAACGGGTTCTAGTCCCGGTTGGGGCGCCGGATTCTGTCCCGGTTGCCCCTCTTCCAGGCCAGCTCTCTGCTGTGGCCAGGGAGTGCAGTGGAGGATGGCCCAGGTGCTTGGGCCCTGCACCCCATGGGAGACCAGGAAAAGCACCTGGCTCCTGGCTCCTGCCATCGGATCAGCGCGGTGCGCCGGCCGCAGCGCGCTGGCTGCGGCGGCCATTGGAGGGTGAACCAACGGCAAAGGAAGACCTTTCTCTCTGTCTCTCTCTCTCACTGTCCACTCTGCCTGTCAAAAAAAAAAAAAAAAAAAGAACAGCTTAACATTATGATTTATTTATGGGGCTGGCGCTGTGGCACAGTGGGTTAACGCCCTAGCCTTCAGCGCTGGCGTCCCATGTGGGCACCGGTTCGAGTCCTGGATGTTCCTCTTCTCCAATCCAGCTCTCTGCTATGGTGGCCTGGAAAAGCAGTAGAAGATGGCCCAAGTCTTTGGGCCCTGCACCCATGTGGGAGACCTGGAAGAAGCTCCTGGCTCCTGGTTTCGGATCAGCTTAGCTCTGGCTGTTGCGGTCATTTGAGGAGTACCAGGAGAATGAAAGACTTCTCTGTCTCTGACTCTACCTCTCTCTGTAACTCTTTCAAATAAATAAAATAATTCGTTTTAAAAAGGATTTATTTATTTTATTTGCAAGGCAGAGCTATAGAGAGAGAACAAAGACACAGAGAGAGAATCTTCCATCTACTGATTCACTCCCCAAAAATGGCTGCAATGACCAGAGTTGGGCCAGGCTGAAGCCAGGAGCCAGGAGCTTCTTCCAGGTCTTCCACATGGGTGCAAGGGCCCAAGCACGTGGGCCATCTTCCAGTGCTTTTCCAGGCCATTAGCAGGGAGCTGGCTAGGAAGTGGATCAGTCAGGACTTGAACTAGCACCCATATGCCGGTGCTACAGGCAGAGATTTAACCTGCTGCACCACAGTGCCAGCCCTGTCAGTTTCTTCAAATGCTAAAAATATACCTACTGTATGATCCAGCTATACCATCCCTAGATATTTGCCTAATAGGAATCAAAACACATATGTTAATACTATCTTTATCTGGGAAAGCCCACAAACTGAAAGCAATGCAAATGTCCATCAGCAGAAGAATGAATAAATAAATTGAGGTATGTCCAAAAAATGGAAACCCTTCATCAATAAAAGGAATGAATTATTGATACATATAAAAGTGTGAGTAAATTTCAAAATAATTATGTTCAGTAAAAAAAAAACTACATAGCATATTGATTCAATTTACATAATGCTTTTTTTTAAAGATTTATATGTATTTGAGAGGCAGAGTTACAGACAGAGAGAGGGAGAGATAGAGAGAGAGAGGTCTTCCATCCATTGGTTCACTCACCAAATGGCTGCAATGGCCAGAGCTGAGCCATGCCAAAGCCAGGAGCTTCCTCTGGGTTGCCCACAATGGGTGCAGGGCCCCAAGGTCTTGGGTCATCTTCTACTGCTTTCCCAGGCCATTAGCAGGTAGCTGGATTGGAAGTGGAGCAGCTGGGACTTGAACAGAAGTGCATATGAGATGCCCATGTCATAGGTGGAGGCTTAACCTACTATGCCACAGCACTGGCCCCATAAAACTCTTAAAATGTAAGCTAATCTATACTGACAGGAACCAAATTACTAGTTTCCTGAGACGGATGTAAGGGAGAGAGAAATTACAAACCGGCATGAGGAAACATTTGGGAGTAATAGGTATATTCACTATCTTACTATTGGTGATTGTTGCATGAATGAATATGTATGCCAGAACTTACTAAGTTGTACTTTCAATATAGGAGTTTATGTCAATTATACCTCCATAAAAATGTTACGGTTGATATTCATTCTAAAATTAACATGGAAGATATTGAGGTCAAAATTTCAGTAAAATTTAAAATATTACCGAATATATTATCATATTTAAAAGTATATAATAGAAAACTTAATGAGCTGAGTTCAGTCTTAAACTTTCTCAGTAAAAAGTCATATGTAATTCTAAGTTTGTACATGTAAGTGAGAAGTAGGTATATTCTTAGGATCCAAAATCACAATTCACATTATCCACTGCATCAAAATAGGTCAAAATGTTAGAATAAAAATAGCTTAGATCCAATTGGAATGATTGAGGTAATACTGAATTATATCCCCCGGATGAATTTACAACATACTTGAGAAGGTAAGACTTACATATATAAGAGTATTGCAAAAAGTTCATGGAAAACTGTGGGGAGCAAACCGGACTAGACTGAGTTACTGGAATTAAGACTTATTCTATGCATCTGCTCTCCCACAATATGGCGCTGGGAGAGAAGTAAACAGCTTCCGCACAGCTGCCTCCAGTTCAACCAATAAACTGTAGGACTTGCTCCTGATTGGAGGAGAGCAGCGTACTCGGCGTGTGGGCAGCCGAGTTGGGATTGGCGGAGGAGGACTATAAAGGAGGAGAGAGACGGCATGCACCAGGAACATCTAAGGGGAACATCTAGCTGAAGGAACACCTGTGCAGCCCCCGAGAGAACCGGCCGGCGGTGTGCCGCTCCCCTGCGGAAGTGGGGAAAGCGGCCAGGGGGAACCGCCCTTCCACTGAGGTGGAAGGGATAGTAGCCAACCCGGGAAGAACCAGCAACAAACCCGGGGAGGGCCGAGCAGACGAAAGAACAGCGCAGGGTCCTGTGTCGTTCCTCCACGAAGAGGGGGAGCGACAGAAAACATTCATAATTTTCTAATTTGATTTTCCATGAACATCTAAGACATATATTGAGGTCCTACTCTTTTTTAAAGATTTATTTGTGTATTTCTTTGAAAGGCAGAGTGACAGAGATCTTCCATCCATTCTCCAAATGGCCACAACTGCCAGGGCTGGACCAGGCTGAAGCCACAGCTTGGAACATAATCTGGGTCTCCCCTGTGGGTGGCAGAAGCCCCAGTACTTGAGTCTTCCTCCATTACCTTCCCAGGCACAATAGCAGGGAGCAGGATTGGAAATGGAACAGCTGATACTCAAACCAGCACTCATATGAGATTCTGGCATCCCAGGTAGCTGCTTAACCTGCCTTACCACAATGCTGGCCTCATCCATGAACTTTTTGAAGTATCTTTGTATTAACTGTTAGTTAAATTATCTATAGAGTATGTGATTCCATCTATAATTGCATTGTAAAATCTTTTAAAAATGATATTTTTGGGGCTGGCACTGTGGTGTAGAGGGTAAAGCCACCGCCTGCAGTGCCGACATCCCATATGAGTGCTAGTTTGAGTCCCAGCTGCTCCACTTCCAATCCAGCTCTCTGCTATGGCCTGGGAAAGCAGTAGAAGACGGCCCAAGTCCTTGGGTCCCTGCACCTGCATGGGAGACCCAGAAGAAGCTCCTGGTTCCTGGCTTCGGATCAGCACAGCTCCAACCATTGCAGCCAATTGGGGAGTGGACCAGCAGATGGAAGACCACTCCCTCTCTCTCCCTGTTTCTCTCTCTCTCTCTCTCTCTGCCTCCCCTGTTCTCTCTGTGTAACTCTGACTTTCAAATAAATAAATACATCTTTAAAAAAATGATGTCTTTATGGAGGGGTTGGAACTCACCTGAGCCACAAAGGATGATGGGAAAGACAGAGCAGAACAATATGACACCTCAGGAAAGGGGCAGACAGACATGAGCATCTATTATCTTAGGGACAGTATGCAGCATGATTTGACCAGAGCAAAGAGGGCACTTTGTGGGCAATGCAACATAAGCTTGTATCGGTAGGATGCAATTGGTTTAGGAAAGGCCTTCAAGTTAGAAAGAGGAGATTAGATAGGATTCATTAGACAAATTTCTCAAAGGAAACCTGAAATTGTTATGCTCAATGGATTTAAGCAGAGGGAAAGCGGAATGGGGGAGAGGAACTAAGGCAGCGGTATTAGAAATGTTTAGGGGGCTGGCACAGTGGCACAGTAGGTTAATACTCCACCTCTGGTGCCAGCATCCCATATGAGTGCCGGTTCTAGTCCCAGCTGCTCCTCTTCCAATCAAGCTCTCTGCTGGGAAAGCAGTAGAAGATGGCCCAAGTGCTTGGGCCCCTGCACCCGCATGGGAGACCAGGAAAAAGCACCTGGCTCCTGGCTTCGGATCTGCACAGCTCCGGCCGTTGCAGCCATTTGGAGAGTGAACCAACGGAAGGAAGACTTTTCTCTCTGTCTCTCTCTCATTGTCTGTAACTCTACTTCTCAAATAAATAAATAAATTTTTTTGTTTTAAAAAAGAAATGTTTAGGAAACAAATTTAACAGGTATTTTATAGGAGGACTCAACAGAGCTTGGAAACAGATTAGACACTTATATCCATCACATTGTTCTATCTTTTGTTTCCTTGACATTGTAATCTAATATTAATTTAATACTTAGGTATCTTTTCACATCATATTTATTAATAATTACATTTATGTAATGTAAACCTGGGATCTGGGGCAGGTATTCTGGCACAGCACGTGAACCCAATGCTTGGGACTCTTATATCCCTTATTGGAGTGCTAGTTCAAGTTCTGGCTCCTCCATTTCTTATCCAGCTTCCTGCTAATGAACCTGGGAAGACAGCAGAAGGTAGCCCAAGTACTTGGGTTCCTGCCATCCACATGGGAGACTTGGGTGGAGTTCCAAGCTCCAAGTCTCATTCTGACCCAGCCCAGGCTGTTGCAGCTATTCGGGGAGAGAACCATTGATGGAAGATTCTCTCTCTCTCTCTCTCTCTCTCTCTCTCTATATATATATATATCACTCTGCCTTTAAAAGAAACAAATCTTTTTATATATATATAAATATATATATATAAGTATATATATATATATAACCTAGTACGTTTTCTATTCCTATTCAAGAATAATGATCTAATTGTTCTAGATTAATTTATTGATTATTAAAAATTCAGAGTTTAGTTCGCTAATGTCCTTTTTGTTAAGTGTGTTCTATTATACCTTCACTTCATAATCTGATATACTGTTTCCTCTAATTTTCTTTTTATGCAAGATTCATTTCACAGCATGATATACTGTTTACTCTGATTTTCTTCTTATATAATACTTTCTTTATACAAATGGTTCTATCAATATTTCTTTAAATTTAGTATTTTAAACTTAATTCTGTGATTTTGTATCATGTCCTAATAAGTTAACATTTATTCCAATTATTTCTTATTATGATTTACAGTATATTCTGAAATAAATATGATCATCAATTGCATTCCATATGGTGTTCTGGACTCTTCCTTTTCACAATAAAAAGATTTCTGGCACAGAGATCTTTATTTATGGGATTGCTTAGAGGTTATTTAACCTTTTGTTAAAAAAAGACAGCCTGGCAAAGCCCTTCCCCCTTGCTCTGAGCTTAACTTGCTTTATTCCCACTGTACACTTTCCTAGAGCATGCTAAACCACGAGTTATTAACATTCAACAGGCTAAGCAACCAATCTTCAGCAAATGCTTATTCTCGCAATTTAAACAAAAAGAGTCGTTATATGGGTGGGCATTTGGTGCAACACTTAAGATGCCTCTTGGGATGCCTGTTTCCATTACTGCAGTGCCTGGGTTCAAGTCCCAGCTTCACTTCCAATTCTGGCTTCATGCAAATGTGCACCCTGGGAGGCAAGGGGTGATGACTCAAGCATTTGGATCCCCACCACCCATGTGGTTGACACAGATTGAGTTCTAGGCTCCTGGCTGTTGTAGGCATTTGGAGAGTAAACCAGCAGATTGAAGAGCAAGCTCTTTCTCATTTTCAGAAGCAATTTTCCATACATGTTATCTCAAATAAGTGTGTAATATATCATAATGTCTCATTGCTCTTTTTCTGTTACCACCAAATTGACCACGTTTGACAGTCAAAGTAATCCTTGAATCAAATACAAAACAAGGTCAACAACAAAAATCTTCTCTAATAGTCTCAAACCCATCCCCTTCTGGCCACCCTCCATGCTACTACCTTTGCTGAGAGCCTAGTCATCTCTCTCCTGGACTGTCACATCAGTTCTTAAATAGTCTCCCTGATTCTGGTCCTTTCCATACGCCACACTGCTGCTAGGGTGACTTATCAAAAATGGTCACTTACTAGTTTCTTTATTGCTTACAGAAGACGTCCAACTATCTTAGCATGACCTACAGGTCTCTTATGATTTGACTCCTGCCTATTTCTCTATTGTCATCTTTCCCCACCCACTTGCTTTATAATTTATGTTCTATTCTAACCACACTGAATTACTCACATTTTCCACCATGTATCATATTATTCCTCTTGACTGAAATTATCTCTCCACATTCCTTTTCCTCTAGGTAACTCCTACTCATCCTTCAGAATTCAGTTCCGGCATCACTTCTCCAAAAAGCCTTTCTTCAGCTTCCCACCAGTAGACTTCCTTCCAGTTCACTGTGTTCTCAAAATACCCCATGCTTATTTCTATCAAATTAGCTATTACATTGCATTTTCACCTTTTTGTTTGCTTTGTTTCTTCTCAGCTGCATATGAATTCCTACAAGGCAGGGACCATATCAAATTTATATTTATGTTCTGATACATAATACATAGAAAGTATTTGTTCCATGAATAGAGGAATGCAACAGTGACTACCACAAAGTTCACAGAAAATGAGAAAAATTTGAAAATCATACATAGTTTTTTGGTAATGCACATTTTCAACGAACTTTTTGAAGACTGTCCTGTGCATAAATTTCAAAACTTTCTGTGCCAACATAAACTCATATTTTAATTTCATTTCCACAAACTTTTTGAAGTACCCTGGTATGACCCTTAGAATTGTCACCTAATGTTTGGCCCCTAAATATCACTTGAAAGTGTCTGATGCCAACCCTGTTGAGGCACATATTTGAGAACTGAAGTAATTTAATTCTTTTTTTTTTTTTTTTGACAGGCAGAGTGGACAGTGAGAGAGAGAGAGACAGAGAGAAATGTCTTCCTTTGCCGTTGGTTCACCCTCCAATGGCCACTACGTTCGGCGCACTACACTGAACTGAAGCCAGGAGCCAGGTGCTTCTCCTGGTCTCCCATGCGGGTGCAGGACCCAAGCACTTGGGCCATCCTCCACTGCACTCCCAGGCCACAGCAGAGAGCTGGACTGGAAGAGGGGCAACCGGGACAGAATCCAGTGCCCCGACTGGGACTATAACCCCGTGTGCTGGCACTGCAGGGGGAGGATTAGCCTATTGAGCCACGGCGCTGGCCAGAAGTAATTTAATTCTAATATCTGCAATAGAACAATCCCTTTTTCCCAGAACCACATTTTTAAAAAAGATTTTATTTATCTATTTGAGAGGTAGAGAGAGGGAAACAGAAAGGTCTTCCATCCACTGGTTCACTCCCCAAATGGCCACAACAGCTGGAGTTGGGCCAATCCAAAGCCAGGAGCCAGGAGCTTCTCCCAGGTCTCTCACGTAGGTGCAGGGTCCCAAGCACTTGAGCCATTTTACACTACTTTCCCAGGCCATAGCAAAGAGCTGGATAAAAGGAGAGCCAGGAAATGAACTGGCATCCATATGAGATGCCAGCGCTGTAGGTGGAGGCTTAGTCCACTACGCCACAGCACCAGCCTCTTGGAACCACATTCTAAATTATCCTCTCTCCACATCACAGTAGGGATTCTCTCTCTATTCTTGTTTTCAACATAAAGCTGCTGTGTTTCAAAGCTTTTTTTATTTGAAAGCCTGGTTCCCTTCTAGGATTTACATTTTCAGTTGAAGACACTAAGGACTATTTTTACTCCCTGTGTTTTCATGCAATGTGACTACTCCCCCCTGATTCCTGGGAACCTCAGACTCTGACCTTGTGAGCAATTAAAATTCCATACCTTACTTTCCTAAGGCCAAATCCGAAAACGGTTTTCTGGCTCATAAATTTTTCCTGCTGTTTGGAATAGAGGGCACAGAACCTGGTATCATAACAGAAAGTGCTAATCTGTACACCAGGTGTATTGAGGCATGTGAAGCCAATTCATAACATTCTCTGACACTTTTATGAGCTTAAAAGCATCTTGCCAGACCTAGTCAACTTGTATGCATGTGGGATAATTGTGCTCAAGACTATTTTTAGAGTTTGAGATCATCCTCCACAAATATGCCAAGGTACCCTCAGTAATCTGTTAGAGATCAAAAGTGTTGCAAAGAAGTGTGCCAAGGTTCCAACTCCTGTTGATGTGGCAAAGGTTGCAATGAGGAGGGCTGATTACAGAACACTGATTCCTGTTGTGGGTTAAGAAGACGGATAAGGGACAAAGTAAATTGTTAATCTGACTTCAAAGAGAGGATCAGTAGGTGATAGTGAACAGTAGTTCTTGCAAATGCCTGGCTGTGGGAAATCTCATGGGTACAGAAAGGGGAACTGGAGGTACTGAGAATTTTTTCTGCTGCTCTTAAAAAAAGTTATTTATTTATTTGAAAGGTAAATAAAAGACCAAGAGATACACAGAGAGAGCTCCCACCCACTGATTCACTTCTCAGATGCCTCTAATGGCCAGGTCTGGGCTGGAGCTGAAGCTGGGAGGCAGGGAACTCAATCTAGGACTTCCACATGGGTAGAAAAGGACCCAGGTACTTGAACCATCACCTACTACCTTCCAGCGCATACATTAGTAGGAAGCTAAACTCAGCAGATGGAGCTAGAAACCAAACCTTGGCATTCTGATATAGGACATGGGCATCTTAACCACTAGGCTAAATATCTGCTCCCTTTGTGCCATCTTTGGTGGGAATACATATTGCTATCTGTCATCAGGATATGTCTTTACATACTGTTATCTTTTCACATTTGCTTTTTCTTACTTGTTTATCTGTGAGCTCTGGGTCTTTCATTCCTTGTAATTCATTCCTGCCCTGACAGATTTTACTTAACATTATAATCATAGAGTAAATAATGTGGCATATCTACTAAAAATTGGTGAGACAATTGTGGACACTTTCAGTAGAAGAAAATAAGTTAAGGTAAAGGAGATAATATTCTAACTCCACTCTTTATGAATTGAAATACATTTCAATATTTGGTTCCATTGTAGGGTCTACATTTGTGAAAAGGATAGAGACAAACATTCAATGACTTTGAGGATTAAATTTTGTGAACATCTTTCATAGGAGGAGTTTAAAAATATCTTTACCTGGGCAATATTTTGTAACAAGTAGTCTATGGACTATGGACTATCTGCATCAAAATTATTTGGAGTGCTTATTAAAATTTCAGATTTATAGAGACCAGGAAGAAGCTCTTGGCTCCTAGCTTCAGCCTGACTAAGCCCTGGCCATTGCAGACATCTGGGCAGTGAACTAGCGGGTGAAAGATCTCTCTCTCTCTCTCTCATCTGGGGAGTGAACTAGCGGGTGAAAGATCTCTCTCTCTCTCTCTCTCTCTATTCCTCTCTGTGTGTAATCCTGACTTTCAAATAAATTAATACATCTTTTTAAGAAAATGACATTTTAGTGAGTTTTAAGTGTTCTCACCAGAAAAAAATTAATTAAGTATGTGAGGTAATAGGTATGTTAACTAGCTTGATTTGGCCATTCCATAATGTACACATATATCAAAACATTGTGTTATACACCATAAGTATAGATAGTTTTATTTGTTTATTATATTATAACAAGAACACATGCTATATGTAGAATTTAATAAAAGAAAACTCTGCTAACTACTATCAAAACTGAGGAAATACAAGTTTGGTTTCACCTTCTCCTTTACGTTAGATGTGCTCAAATCCTTGGAGAGCAAGAGCACAAAATTTGGAAATTATGATGATGTAAAATGAACTAGGACAAGATGGATTTGGTAAATTGCTTTGTTAGCCCTGAGGCAGAGAATAAGTCCGTTTACCAGCTGTGTGTCTATACCCCTCAAGTATCTGTTGGATATTTGCTAAAGAGATAAAAACAAATAATAGTCTTGCCAAATAGGTGAAATTCTGAACAAGTGGCCTGATTAAAAGTAATATGGTAATACTGAACACTTTATAGAACACTTTGCTGAATTATATATATTTAATGGTTTAATCACTGAAAGAGACATAGAACAGCTCATAGAAAGGGAATTTAAATTTGTATAGACATATTACTAATAAATTTTTAACTTGCCCAAAGGTAAAATTAATTTAAATAACTAGAATTCAGAAAAGACATAAATTTTTTACTGTACCTTGGTTAGCTCAACCTCACAGATAAGCTTTAGAACATTATTACAGATACAAATTTGTAATATATGAATATAAATTCATTTGAATGTTTGAGAAATATTTGATAATACATGAAAATATCTAGTACTCTTTGTCCCTTGCTTAGAATTAAATTCATTCCATAACCTTTAGTTAAAAGAGATATTAGTAAAAATAATAGCATAATTATCTTCCTCTACAACATCAAACTTTTTCTTAGAAGAATTAGCTATCATAAGTTTATCAATTGGGTTACATAATCCCTATCAAAGATCCTCTCAAGAACATAAATTGATTTTAAACACATTGATTTAGAGTATGTAGAGTGTCAACCACAACATACAAGAACACATGCAAGATTACATTTATCAAAAGAAACGGTAGGCCGGCACTGCGGTTCACTAGGCTAATCCTCCGCCTGCAGTGACGGAACCCCAGGTTCTAGTCCTGGTTGGGGCACCGGTTCTGTTCTGGTTGCTCCTCTTCCAGTCTAGCTCTCTGCTGTGGCCCGGGAAGGTAGTGGAGGATGGCCCAAGTGCTTGGGCCCTGCACCCGCATGGGAGACCAGAAGCACCTGGCTCCTGGCTTCGGATCTGTGCAGCGCACTGGCCGTAGCGGCCATTTGGGGTGTGAAGCAACGGAAGGAAGACCTTTCTCCTCTCTCTGTTTCTCTCTCTCTCTCTCTCACTGTCTAACTCTGCCTGTAAAAAAAAAAAGAAAGAAAGAAAAGAAACGGTATAGGCAGAAATATCCTTTTTACTTCAAGATTTAACAGGTCTCCCTGAGAAGAAACCACATTAAGAAACCCTCTCCTTATCCACCTGTCCGGTCCTGAATACAGGATTGCTTGTCAAAGCTAGTTAGCATCTAGGAAGTTATGTTATCTGCACTGTTTTGTCTCTCACAATGATGAAATATAGATTGAGGCAGAGAGCAGAAAAAAATGAAACAAAAATGTGAAGCTGAAGTGCTGTCAGGAAATCCCTGATAAACTAAGGCTAAATCCCATTTATCTGTGACAGAACCACTTCTGGAAGTCTGCAGATACCTCAAATATATTAGTAGAAGCATGTTTTTATATCCATCTGATTTGGCAGTAGAGGGCCTCTTAGTGTCCATGGTAACTCCGTAGAGTGGCTTAGAGATTCATCATTAAAAGCCTTGCACATTAAAACATACTCATAATGGTGGACCTGCCGCATTCTTCGGTAATGTTCAGTTTCTGAACTCAAAACAAGTTTAAACCACTCTATACTGTTAGAAACATATTATCTGAGGAACCCATATACAAAAACTAGTTAATTCTTTGCAATCCACAGAAATATAATTTTTCAAATATTGTATTTCAAATATTGGTTATATCATAGAAAAGGTAAAGATAAAAAAGCACTTGGAAATCTAAAATGGGCTCAAAATTACCTATCTTACCTACCTCTTTCTATATATGATGTAATCATAAAAATTTAAATAAGAGAAAATGGGGGAAAACTCCTATTGATGGCCCTTAGTGGACATTTGGGGATTTTGTCTTTTATTTTAAAGGAATATAATGTGTTTGTACTTTTGACTTCAAAACTTCAAACTTTTTTTGTTATCCTTGCAGCATTAAGATGACAACTAAATTGAGGTAAGACAAAAATTAATCCAGTGGGTTGAAACTAAAGAAATCTGTCTGGGTTCCTGCTTATAATTCTTCCTTGGCAGGTTTCATATTATCATTTGAAAAACTGGTTAAATGCATGGAAATAGCTCATTGGTTGCTTGAAAGCAACTGACCTTTACACGCCTGTTAATCAGTGAGTGAAGTCAGTGAGACATGACTAATCTCTATGGAACAGCTTTTGAATATACCTTAGTGTAGGTGGAACCTGGCAGAAACTCTGGATGCATTTAGCTAAAATAAAGAATATGAAAGTCTTAAACTTTTAGTGGTTCAAAATGTGTCATATATATTTTAATAGATGTCCCCATGTGAACTGTACTCAGTGAGCAGAGCTATAGGCTCAAAATGTAATACAACCCAGAAGTTTTAAACAAGGTCAGGAAATGTTATCATCTGAACTGAAAACGTAAGTAAAATTGATCAAATTAACCACCCGGGCAACTATTCTCTGGAAAATACCCTATATAAAAGATGATTTCTGAACATGTTGCCAATAAGACTAGGGATTCTCTAAGTCAGAAGCACTTCCTTAAAACAAGGTGTCCATTTAATTTTTAAAAAATTATTTATTTTCATTGTATGTGAAAAGCAGAGACAGAAGGCCGGTGCCGTGGCTCAGTAGGCTAATCCTTTGCCTTGCTGCGCTGGCACACCAGGTTCTAGTCCCACATGGGTGTAGGAGCCCAAGGACTTGGGCCATCTTCTACTGCTTTCCCAGGCCATAGCAGTGGGCTGGATTGGAAGTAAGCAGCTGGGACTCAAACTGGCACTGCAGAAGGGGGCTTTAACCCATGGTGCCATAGTGCCAGCCTCCAAATAAAAAAAATTTAAATTAAACTAAAATTTTTAAAAATATATACATATATGCATTTATTTGAAAAGCAGAGTGACAGAGGGAGAGGGAAGAAGAAAGAATGATTGAGGGAGGGAGGGAGAGAGAGTAAGAGAGAGAGAGAAAGATCTTACATCTGCTGGTTCACTTCCCAAGTGGCTGCAACAGCCAGGTCTGAGCCGGGCTGAAGCCAGGAACCAGGACCTCCATCCAGGTCTCCCACATGGGTGGCAGGGGCCCCAATACTTAGGTCAATTTCTGCTGCCTTCCCAGGCACATTAACAAAAAGCTGAATCTGAAGCTGAGCAGCCCGGACTTGAGTCAGCACTCTGATATGGGATGCTGGCGTTGCAAGCAGCGGCTTAACCCACTGTGCCACAACACGGGCCCCCAGATAGGCTTTTTCTGTGCCATTTTATGTAAAATATGGGTATATCTGAGCTGCTGCTCTGCTACTGAAAACAGATTCCTACAACTGCATCCAAGAAAAATGTTCCTGATCTACAAAAGCAATCAAAGAAATGAAGAGTTTGTTTTATGTAAAATCAGATGTTTCTTGCTTTTAGAAAAATCAGTAACATGGGAAAGCGACCCCAAAAATAGAAATTAAGGAGTGGGTAAATTATTAATTTTAGAAAGTATTTTTCTTATGGGTTCACTGTGTTTCTCTTAGATAATAAATTGCTCTGATAGGCTTCAAATTGAATCTGTAAAATACAAACATTTTAGAAATGTTTCTAATACTTAAAAGTGTTGAATAACATAAAATATGTAGAACACTTGATAATCTTGATGGTTCTATTTTTCTAACCTTTTACTCTCTTTCAGAATAAATTTCAAATCCAAACAGTTTGCATTATCCTGCCTCAAACTCCCCTCATCCCTTGCCCAGATTACGACAATAGCAGATAACTGGCCTATTTCCTGCTTCCACTCTTACCCTGCTACAGTTTGTTCTCAACAGCCATGATGACTCACTTAGAACATAAGTCAAATCACTTCACTTCTCTGTTCTAAACCCTACAATGGCTTCCCATCACAGAAAAACCCAAAAACTTCACAGCAGTAAGAAGTGTTTTCTTTTCTCCCAAACTACTCTGACTTCTTGTCCTTTTACTTTCCCTCTCTTCCACTACTAGGCTATTTTAATCTGCCCCTCCAACACACCAGCCACTCCCTCCATCTCAAAACCTTTGCACGTGGTTATTCCCTTTTCCCCATGACCCTCCTCCAACAGATTGCTCCATAACTAAGGCTTCATCTCCTTCTTGCCTTTGCTCAAATCCCAACCACTCCATTTATTATAACTTACCCCCACACATAACTTCTTATCCTCCGGTATTATTTTTGTTTCATTGCACTTATCATTGTCTGATATACTATTTATATTACTTGCTTATTGTGTTTATAGTCTATCTCCCCTTACTGGAATGTACAGTTCAAGAGGGCAGCGATTTTTATGTTCTTCAGTCACTGCTATATCAACATGACCTACAATAGTATCTGGCTCAGTCAGTATTTGCTGAATGAACAAATGAATGAGGCTCATGAGATGATGCTTCTGGCTGAGAGAATTCCTTCTATAAGTGTTATGTATGTAAATATGCTAAACCATTCACTCAATGTTAGTATGGCAAGAACATTCTCTGGATTCTCCTTTCTCTCTACCACTGGGCATTATTCTTAAGCATATTCCTGGAAGGCACCCAAAAGTTTTCAATAATACCATACACAAAAGCTTGATTGCTTTTAGACATTGACTATGTGGAACATTTAAAAACTGTGAACTATAGTATACTCAGTTCATGTGTTTGTTTCTGATGGCAATCCAAGGCTCTAACTAGTACCTATGTAGAACAAAGTGATTTAGTATTTTACTTTCCCATACTTATAACACATTAAACAAAATACATAATTGTAGTGTTATAACTGTGTCTTCCAGGGCAATCTGGGCTAGTGATTCTTGCTAATCTCTAAGTGTAAACACCCAAAGAATCTGCTCTCTTCTTTCCCATGGAAGAGCAGTGGTGAGAGCTGAATTCCTGTTAAAGTGTGCAGTTCAAGTTATTTCTTTCCATTTGCACTGTAAACTTGGAATACACATAGTGACTATGTATGTGTATACAGAGTAAAGGCTTTTTATTTGAGCACAAAATATTTAAACAAACACTTACAGTGACATGTATTTCAACTAATTCACATATTTCAATGGTTCAAAGAGAGAAGGAAATCTCAGGTGTAGTTATATGTACTCCCTATTCTGCACAAGCTCAACTGAAGTAGCTTTAAACAACCCACCAGTTTTTAGAGGACCAAAGGAAGCCTGAAGGAAATTTTTCTAAGCGAGAGGAGTTAGTAACAGTTCGCTATGTCCAAGTGACAGTACACTTGCTTACTGGCTAGATAGTATAATTACTACCATTCATGCAAAGCATTACAGTGCTACTGTAGGATGATTAGTCATAAAACTAAAGCAATAACATCAGCTGAAAAAGAAATACAGGCTCTTATCAAAACTAAAGAATAATTAATTCCAAGGGAGCTTAAAACTAAATTCAAAAGCCAAAGGTGAAGGCATTAATTTGCTATCTTTTAAAGGTGTTCTAGTTCACTTATTTTTACTTGTTTCTGTATTCTGAAGTATGAAAACCAGCAAATGATGCATACATTTTAAAGCATCAAATCTGTATATAAGGCTGCAATTATGGCAAACCTTTTTGTATTAAAAATCAGAACAAATGGTGAATGTTACTTAACAAAAGCATTTCAGCGTGAATGGATTTTCAGTGGGATACTTAATGAAAGAAAGATAATTATTGTTATTATGTGGTACTCTGTATAATAATGGGGAAACTACAAAATGTTCCCTCATTCCCCTGCAGAAAGTTCTTAACACTAAAGAGCTCATATATTACTAGGAAAATCTCAGAGTTGTGGAATATACCTAAATATACAGCTGGTAATGCTTCATGGAGCTCATGAAAGTAGATAAATCATCTAAATGCAGAAGAGCCACGGACAGGATTCAGCCCAGGAAATTAAGTTGTCACACTAATGAAGAATGTGCTCGCCTACTGAATGTATTTTTTTACCCAGTAAACATAGGATATTTGATAGCACAAAAAAATGGCAGAACTGAAAAATATTTTCCCATTTAAAATAGCATGTTTCTTCAAATATAATAGGAAAGAAACGTTTAAATATCATGTTTGTAACATGACTTCAGGGATAGTTACTATATTATCATACTTGAACAAAATGCTCAGAGAACAGGATGTTTTGACCAAATAGATTTTCTGATTAGATGTAGGCAGAACTAAATTCACTTTTGTTCAAGTTTTTGTTTAAAATAGTCTAAAAAATATTGTTCAAGGGGGCAGGTAGACATTTGAGCTAGTGGTCAAGAAACCAGGGGCCGGCTCTGTGGCACAGTGGGTTAACACCCTGGCCTGAAGCACCGGCATCCCATATGAACGCCAATTCAAGACCCGGCTGCTCCATTTCTGATCCAGGTCTCTGTTATGGCCTGGGAAAACAGTAGAAGATCGCCCAAGTCCTTGGGCCTCTGCACCCGTGTGGGAGACCCGGAAGAAGCTCCTGGCTCCTGGCTTCAGATCAGCACGGCTCCAGCCGTTGTGGCCAATTGGGGAGTGAACCAGCGGATGGAAGACCTCTCTCTTTCTCTCTCTGCCTCTCTACTCTCTGAGTAACTCTGACTTTCAAATAAATACATAAATCTTTTAAAAAATAAATAAATCTTAAAAAAAAGAAAAGAACCCAGTTAGCATGCCTACATCACATATTAGAGTGCCTGGATTCAAGTCCTGGCTCTGCTCCCAATTCCACTTCCTGTCAGTGCAGATCCTGGGAGGCAGCAAGTGATGATGGTTCAAGTGGTTGGTCCCTGTCACCAATGCAGGAGACCTGGATTGTGTTTCTAGCTCCCAGCTTTGGATCGACCTAGTCTTGGACTGTGCAAGCATTTGCAGAGTGAACCAACAGATGAGGGCCCTCTTGTCTGTGTCTGTCTATTTCTGTCTCTCTGCCTATCAAATAATTTTTTTTAAAAAATAAAAGTATACCTGTTATACTTATTTTTAAAAGGATATTTATTTATTGAATCAATATGTGCATCAAGACTTAAGCTTTTCAGTGTTTGAACATGTGTTACATTTTTGGGTTATCATATTGAACAATAGTTTCTCTCCAGTAATCTAGATATAGAAGATGAAAGAATATGTGGATGCCTGTTTGTGTTGTCAACAAATAGAAAAAGCAACAGGTTTACTGTGATGTTTCACTTTCTCTTCCAATATGAAGACAGTAAAATACCCTGACTAACTAATTGGAAGTTGTAGTTAAGTGGGTATTTATACTGTAACATGCCCCATGTAGAAAGTAAATTGATAGAAAGGAATTAGAATAATTCATACGTGGGCATTTCTATCCTTTTTCTTACTCTGCAAACTCAACTTTGTGAGTTCTCTGTGCACCGCTACCACTGAAACTGTGTGTGCCGCCCCAGCTCTGGGTGTTGGTGCAGATAGGCTACATGCTGTGGGCTAACCAATTCGCCAGCTATGTATCAGAGTGTATGAGTGCAGGGGAGCTGCTGCAAAATGTTTCTGTTCATCACATGGAAAAGATGAAGGAGAAAGAAAGAAAGAAAGAAAGAAAGAAAGAAAGAAAGAAAGAAAGAAAGAAAGAAAGAAAGAAAGAGAGAGAGAGAGAAGGAAGGAAGGAAGGAAGGAAGGAAGGAAGGAAGCCAGTGCCACGGCTCACTAGGCTAATCCTCTGCCTGCGGCGCTGGCACCCTGGGTTCTAGCCCCGGTTGGGGCACCGGATTCTGTCCCGGTTGCTCCCCTTCCAGTCCAGCTCTCTGCTGTGGCCCGGGAAGGCAGTGGAGGATAGCCCAAGTGCTTGGGCCCTGCACCCGCATGGGAGACCAGGAGGAAGCACCTGGATCCTGGCTTTGGATCAGCGCAGCGCCAGCCATAGCAGCCATTTGGGGGGTGAACCAACAGAAAAGGAAGACCTTTCTCTCTCTCTCTCTCTCTCTCTCTCTCTCACTGTCTAACTCTGCCTGTCCAAAAAAAAAAAAAAAGAAAAAAAAAAGAAAGAAAGAAATGCATACTTTTTCCTGGGCTCCACTTTCTAGAAAGGAAATCAATTGCATTTCCTCTCTGCCTGAGCCTAAGTAATCTAGCACATGAACCTGGCAACCCTAATTGGAAAAAAAAAGAAAAAAGAAAAAGAAAAAAGAGCTGGGTGGTGGGGAGGAGCAAAGGAAGAGCAGCACTGTGTCCAATATAGTGTAAAGAAAAGAGTCAAAGAGAATAGTTGTAAATAAATGAGAACATATGAAACATACTGCTCATGAAAAGCCCTTCCATGATTCTGTGAAGATTTACAAATTGATTTAATAAATGTATACATGTACATGTTAACGTCACAGAATAAAATACAAAAGATAAGAAAAGGAGCAAGCTTAGGCAATTACTTGCCCAATTTCGCATTTGTTTCCTAAGATGTATTTATTTCTTTGAAAGGCGAAGAAACAGAAAGTGAGATCTTCTACCTACTAGTTCACTCCCCAGATGGCCGCAACAGCTGGTTGTGGGCCAGTCAAAATCCAGATCTGGCTATTGAAGGCATTTGGGGAGTGAACCAGGAAATGTAAAATCTCTCTTGCTCTCCCTTTTTCTCTCTCCCTCTCTACTTTTCAAACAAACAATGGGGACCTGATCATGAGAGGCAGTGGGCATGGGAGGTAGGGAGTGAGCAGTCATCTGAGTCTTTGGGACATGTGGAGTTTGAGGTATTTATGGGATCCCCAAATTAAAATGTCTAAGCAGATAGCAAAAATATGGAGTCTCAGTTAACAAAGAAAGACCAGAGCTGAAGATGTGAATTTTGTAGCTACAGAAGTCATGAAAATAGATAAGACTGCCCAGGAAGAAGATGACAAAGATACCATTGCTAATAATAAGAGTTAATACTGAATGAAGATTTACTATGTGCTAGGTTCTTTATATACATTGACTTGGATACTAACAACTGTTCAAGGTAGACATTAATCCCATTTTGTAGATTAGGAAATCAAGACTCACACAACAATGTGAATACTCCCAAAGTAGAACCAGCACCCAGGAATAGACTGTAACCAATATCCCAGAAATTCCCCATCATGCCTGCTCCCAGTTACTACCAACACAAACTAACTAGTCCTGGCTTCAAAGACAACAAATGAGCCACTCACACTGGAGACCTGGATTGAGTACGCATCTCCCGCCTCATTCTCTGCAGCTCGGGGCATGGGAAATGTAAACCAGTAGACAGATTTCTCTTTCTCTGTGTGTCTCTGCCTCTTCAATAGTTTTTTCCTTTTTATTAAGATTTATTTATTTTAAGGGCAGAGTTACACAGAAAGAAAAAGAGGTGGGAGGGCGGGTCAGATTTGGGGGAGATATCAATCATCAATCTTCCATCCACTGCCGGTTCACTCCCCAAATGGCTGTAACAGTTGAGGCTGGGCCAAGCTGAAGCCAGGAGCCAAGAGCTTCATCCAGGTCTCGCATGTGGGTGCAGAGGCCTGAGGACTTGGGTAATCTGCTGCTGCTTTAACAGGCACATTAGCAGGGAGAAAGCTGGATCAGAAATGGTACAGCCAGAACTCATACGGGTGCCCATATGGATGCCAGCATTGCACACGGCAGCTTAACCTGTTACACCACAACACCGGCACTTCCAATACATTTTTTTAAAGTTCACTGAAATGGTGGCCAGCGCTGTGGCATAGCAGGTAAAGCCGCCGCCTGCAGGGCCAGCATCCCATATGGGCGCTTGTCTGAGTCCCGGCTGTTCCACTTCCGGTCCAGCTCTTTGCTATGACCTGGGAAAGCAGCAGAAGATGGCTCAAGCCCTCGGCCCGAAGAAGCTTTTGGATCGGTGCAGCTCCGGCCGTTGCAGCCATTTGGGGAATGAACCAGTGAATGGAAGACACCCCCCCCCCACCTCTTCTTCTCCCTCTCTGTATAACTTGGACTTTCAAGTAAATGAATACATCTTTTTTTAAAAAGTTCACTGAAATGAATTAAAATAAGTTTACTTTGGTGCAAGCAAGTTTGAAATCGTACAATAGTGTTTTTCACAATGAACACTTTCCACAAACTTCATATTTTTTAACGATTTATTTATTTATTTATTTGAGAGTTAGAGTTACAGACAGTGAGAGGGAGAGACAGAGAGGAAGGTCTTCCTTCCATCGGTTCAGTCCCCAAATGGCTGTAACGGTCGTAGCTGTGCCAATCCAAAGCCAGGAGCCAGGTGCTTCCCCCTGGTCTCCCATGAGGGTGCAGGGGCCCAAGCACTTGGGCCATCTTCTATTGCCCTCCTGGGCCACAGCAGAGAGCTGGATTGGAAGAGGAGCAGCCAGGACTAGAACTGGTGCCCATATGAGATGCTGGCCCCTCAGGCAGAGGATTAACCTACTGCACCATGGTGCCAGCCCCCAAATTTCATATTTTAAACACTTGAGAAACAGAATGGTCTCTAAGACATGTGAATAAAATAAACACGATGTGTTTTTTTCTTTGTCCTATAACATCAGATTTTTTAAAAAGATTATTTATTTATTTATTTATCTATTTGAAAGGCAGAGTTACAGAGAGAGAGGAAGAGAGAGGGAGAAAGAGCAAACAAGCTTCCATCCATTGGTTCACTCCCCAGATAGCCACAATGGCCAGAGAGCTGTGCTGGTCCAAAGTCAGGAGCTTCTTCCCAGTCTCCCATGTGGGTGACAGGAGTCCAAGGACTTGGGGCATCTTCCATTGCTTTCCTAGGCATATTAGCAGGGAGCTGGATCAGAAGTGGAACAGCTGGGACTCGAACTGGCACCTACGTGGGGTGCCAACATTGCAGGCGGTGGTTTTACCCACGCCAGCCCCCAACACCAAATTTTAAAAGGACTTGAGAGGTCACTGAACATAATGGATTGAAGGAGTCAGTAGTCTAACTTATGCTTAAATATCTTGAGTGTCAAGTACCTCAATTCAAGGCAGCTTTTTCCACTGTTGTAGTTTTGTCCCATCACTGTAGTTTTAGAAAGTTTGTCTCTATGTAGTATGGAAATGTATTTCCTTGTAATTCCATCCACTTGGTCTGGTGCTGCCCTCTCCTGCTAGACCAAAAAATAATTCCATCTTCCATGTAATTATTTAAAGACAATTATGGTCCCCTGACATTTCTGTTCTATAGGATAGATATGCACAGAAATGATCATATTTAGCCTTTGTATATAAACAAGCAAAGAGAGCTGATATTCAAAGAAAGAAGAATGAGAGCAAAATCAAGAGCAAGAAATCACAATTTCATGATTGGCTTCACTTTTTCATTCAAAAATATTTATTAAACCCTCACTATGTGTCAGATACTATTCTATGTACTCACAAGACATCAGTGAAAAACAAGCAGATATGTCTACCCTTATGGAGTTTACACTCAGGGAAGGGTGATTCAAAGAGCAGCACAAAGCAAGTAAATCAATATACAATATCAGGTGGTGATTAATACAATGAAGAAAAATATACTAGGGAAGGAAGTATGAATGTGTGAGTTCAATTTAAAATATAGCAGACATATTGGACTTCACAGAGAAGGTAATATTTGAGCAAAAACTTCAAAAAGTAAACCATGAAAATATTAAGAGGTAGAGCATACCAGGCAGAAGGAATAGTAAGCATGAAGGCTTTGAGATAGAAAACACAGCTAATTAGGTAAAATCTGCATGATGAAATGCGGAGTTAATGGAGGATTTTGAGTACAGTGACATGGACTGACTGATGATTTAGAGGGCTCACTTTGGCTTCTGTGTGGAGAAGGGACCTAGTGGGGAAGGGTGGAAGTAGAAAGATAGGAAACTATGAAAAAAGGGAAGGGGCAGCACTGTGGCATAGTAAGTAACTCAACTACTTGCAATGCCAGCATCCCATTGGCACTGGTTTGAAT
Organism: Oryctolagus cuniculus; assembly: GCF_964237555.1. NCBI lineage: Eukaryota > Metazoa > Chordata > Mammalia > Lagomorpha > Leporidae > Oryctolagus > Oryctolagus cuniculus. The sequence continues at coordinate 78,162,095 of NC_091453.1, read as the reverse complement.
TCTGGCTACTCCACATCTGATCCAGCTGCCTGCTAATGTGCCTGGGAAAGCAGCAGAGGATGGCCCAAGTACCTGGGCCCCTGTACCCATGTTAGAGACCAGATGAAGCTCCCGGCTGCTGGCTTCAGCCTGGCCCAGCCCCAGCTTTTGTGGCCATCTGGGGAGTGAACCAGCAGATGGAAGACCAAACTCTCTCTCTCTCTCCCTCTGTAATTCTGCCTTTCAACATAAATATTTTTTAAAAAGAAGGAAACTATGAAGAGACTTAGAAAAGTTCACAGAAATGGAATTAAAAGTTAAGTTTACAGGGCCACTGTTGGGGTACAGTGGATTAAGCCACTGCCTGCTATGCTTACATCCTGTATCAGAGTTTCAGTTGCAGTCCCGGCTGCTCTGCTTGCTTTTGTGTGTGTGTGTGTGTGTGTGTGTGTGTGATTATTTTTTATTTGAAAGACAGAACTACAGAGAGAGGTAGAGCCAGAGAGAGAGAGAAAGGTCTTCCATCTGCTGGTTCACTCCCTAAATGGCTAAAACAGCCAGAACTGAGCCAATCCGAAGCCAGGAGCCAGGAGCTTCTTCTGGGTCTCTCTCCCATGCGGGTGCAGGGCTTTAACCCGATGTGCCACAGTGCGGGGCCCCTGCTCTGCTTTCAATTCAGCTCCCTGCTAATGCGCCTGGGAAAGCAGCAGAGAATGGCCTAAGTACTTGGGTTCGTCATTCATATGAGAGAACTGGATAGAGCTTCAGGCTCCTGGTTTCAGCCTGACCCAGTCCTGGCTACTGTGGGCATTTGGGGAGTGAACCAACAGATGGAAGTTGGTTTCTCTCCCTCTCTCCCTCTCCTTTCTTACTTTCTTTCTCTCTCTCTGCCTTTTAAATAAATACAATTTTTTTGAAAAAAAAGAAAGACATATGGGGCCAGCACTGTCGCATAGCAGGTAAAGCCATTGCCTGCAGTGCCTGCATCCTTTATGGGCGCCGGTTCAAGTCCTGGCTGCTCCACTTCTGATCCTGCTCTCTGCTGTGGCCTGGGAATGCAGAAGATGAACTAAGTCCTTGGGCCCCTGCAGCTGCATGAGAGACCCGGAAGAAACTCCTGGCTCCTGGCTTTGGATCAGTCCAGCTCTGGCCATTGGGGCCATTTGGGGAGTGAACCAGCAGATGGAAGACCTAGCTCTCTCTCTCTCTCTCTGTGTGTGTCTCTCTGTAATTCTGTCTTTCAAATAAATAAAAGAAATATTTAAAAGAAAAAAGAATAACTTGGAAAACTTTTGGCCTGAGCAAATAGAACAACAGAGTTGCTATTTAATGAAATGGGGCAGAATATGAAAGAAACAAGTTTAGCGGGGTAAGGTGACGCCTTCCTGGGCTACAAGGCCGGCATGACGCACATCGTGCGGGAAGTGGACCGGCCGGGCTCCAAGGTGAACAAGAAGGAAGTGGTGGAGGCCGTGACCATCGTGGAGACCCCGCCCATGGTGGTCGTGGGCATCGTGGGCTACGTGGAGACCCCGCGGGTCCTCCGCACCTTCAAGACGGTGTTCGCCGAGCACATCAGTGACGAGTGCAAGAGGCACTTCTACAAGAACTGGCACAAGTCGAAGAAGAAGGCCTTCACCAAGTACTGCAAGAAGTGGCAGGACGACGCGGGTAAGCGGCAGCTGGACAAGGACTTCAGCAGCATGAAGAAGTACTGCCAGGTCATCCGCGTGCTGGCGCACACGCAGATGCGCCTGCTGCCCCTGCGGCAGAAGAAGGCGCACCTGATGGAGATCCAGGTGAATGGCGGCACCGTGGCCGAGAAGCTGGACTGGGCCCGGGAGCGCCTGGAGCAGCAGGTCCCAGTGAGCCAGGTGTTCGGCCAGGACGAGATGATCGACGTCATCGGCGTGACCAAGGGCAAGGGCTACAATGGGGTCACCAGCCGCTGGCACACCAAGAAGCTGCCCCGCAAGACGCACCGAGGGCTGCTCAAGGTGGCCTGCATCAGGGTGTGGCACCCGGTGCGCGTGGCCTTCTCTGTGGCACGGGCTGGGCAGAAAGGCTACCACCACCGCACGGAGATCAACAAGAAAATCTACAAAATCGGCCAGGGCTACCTGATCAAGGACGGCAAGCTGATCAAGAACAACGCCTCCACTGCCTACGACCTGTCAGACAAGAGCACGCTGAAAGGCTGCGTGGTGGGCACCAAGAAGCGGGTGCTAACCCTGCGCAAGTCCCTGCTGGTACAGACCAAGCGGCGCGCCCTGGAGAAGATCAACCTCAAGTTCATCGACACCACCTCCAAGTTCGGCCACGGCCGCTTCCAGACGGTGGAGGAGAAGAAGGCCTTCATGGGACCACTTAAGAAGGACAGGATCGCAAAGGAGGAGGGGGCCTGAAGGGGCTTGGAGTGTGCTGCATTGCAATAAAGTGACTTTCCAGGAAAAAAAAAAAGAAAAATGAAATTTAAGATAATCTTGAGTATTTATGTAGAGATGCTTACTAAATAGTGGGTCATTCAAATTTTCATTGGAGATCTTAGCTAGAGATTCAAATTTGGGAGACATCAGTGTATAGCTGCTTTTGAAAACCATGAGACTTAGAATGGCAGATGTCCTAAATAGCACTCTGGCCTCAGAATCAGCCCTAAAGGCATTCGGATCTGGCTGAAAAGCCCATGAGAGTATTTCAGGCATGGAAAGCCAAGACACTCTGGCAAAAGATCTCTGCGAGTGAGATCCCAGTGGAAAGAACAGGTCTTCAAAGAAGGAGGTACCTTTCTCTGAAGGGAGGAGAGAACCTCCACTTTGACTATGACCTTGTCTAAACAAGATAAGAATCGGAGAACTCAGAGGGCTTCCATAGCCTTGGAAACTCATGACTGGAGAGTAGGGAGATTACTGGTGCCATAGACAGGAGTGTCAATTGGTAAAGTCAACAACAGGAGTCACTGTGCACTTACTCCTCATGTAGGATCTCTGTCCTTAATGTGCTGTGCATTGAGATTTAATGCTATAACGAGTACTCAAACAATATATTTCACTTTGTGTTTCTATGGGGGTGCAAACTGTTGAAATCTTTACTTAATGCATACTAAACTGATCCTCTGTAAAAAAAAAAAAAAGAAATTATCAACTCCCACCTTGACTCTCACTGGGATTAAACATGACAATAGGTCTGATCTGATTTCATCATCATTTAAAAAAATCATCTATTATTTTTCACTTTATGTTTCTGTGTGGGAGCAAACTGTTGAAATCCTTACTTAATGTATACTAAGCTGATCTTCTGTATATTAAGATAATTGAAAATGAATCTTGATGTGAATGGAAGGGGAGAGGGAGTGGGAAAGGGGAGGGTTGTGGGTGGGAGGGACGGTATGGGGGGGAAGCCATTGTAATCCATAAATCATACTTTGGAAATTTATATTCATTAAATAAGAGTTAAAAAAAAAACACCAAAAAAAAAATCCATGAGACTGGGTTACGACTTTGTCCTAGTGCTTAAGATACCAGTTGGGATGCCTACACCCCATATTGGAGTGTCTGAGTTCTACTGACCCTAGCTTCCAGCTGATGCAGCCCCTGGAAGGTGGATGTGATAGTACAAGTGACTAGGCCCCTGCTACATACACGGGACACTTGAGTTGATTTCCCAGCTGCTAGTTTTGACCCCTGGCCTAAAGCAGTTGTAAGCATTTGGGGAATGAACCAATGAATGGGATCTCTTTCAAATAATTAAATTTTTAAAAATTAAAAACATGAACCTAGTTGAGAGCACTGAGATAATAAATGTAAATAAACTTTCTAGTGAAAATTTAAAGCAAAATTCTCAAAGTGTGGTCTCAGATCAACAACATCAGCATCACCAGCAAACTAGTTCGAAATGTGCATTTTTTGTGTCCTTTTCCATATCTACTGAAGAAGAAACTCTGGGGTGGAGTCCAACAGCCAATTTGTTCATAAGTGTCCCAGGTAATTCTGATGAACACTATAGTTTGAGAATCAATAGTTAAGAAGTCAGGGAGATATGGAAAAACCGTAAAGAAAAATCCAAAAGGGCAGCCAGTAAGGTAGATCAAAGATCTCCTTTTCTCTGTCTCTCTCTACTTTTCGACTGAATAAACTAAATGTTTAATGACAATGAAGGAAAGGCAGAGACACAGAGGGAGACAGGCAGATACACAGAAGTCTCCCGCCTATCGATTCAAGCCCAAGATTACTTAGAAAGATGATACTGGGCAAGGCTGAAGCAGCTGCCAGGAACTTAACACAGGTTTCCCACGTGGGTGGCAGGGACACAATTGCACCTACCATCACCTGCTGCATCCAAATTTCAGGTACCTGGCTATGGCCTGGCCCAGCCCTGAGATCCATTTGGGGAGTAAACCATGGAACATTTGTCTCTCTGTGCTTCCCTTTCTCTACATATATATAATTATGCCTTTCCAAAAATAAATAAATACAGAAGGCTTAAAAACAGGAAAATAAAAATAAACTAAATGAATCAAACAAAAAGAAATGAGATAAATGAGTAAAATAAATAAAAGAGTAAAAATACATGAAAAAATGGAATCAAGTTCAATGTGTTTTTTTAATTTATTCAATTTTTTAAGATTTTCTTTATTTTGGGCTGGCACTGTGGTGTAGTAGGTAAAGCTGCCACCTGCAGTGCCGGCATCCCATAAGGGCACCTGTTCAAGTCCCAGCTGTTCCACTTCCGATCCAGCTCTCTGTGATGGCCTGTAGAAGATGTAGAAGCTGTAGAAGATGGCCCAAGTGCTTGGGCCCCTTCACCCATGTGGGAGACCCAGAAGAAGCTCCTGGCTCCTGTCTCTCTCTCTCTCTCTCTCTCTCTCTCTCTCTCTGCCTCTCCTTCTCTCTCTGTGTAATTCTAACTTTAAGGTAAGTAAATACATCTTTTATAAAAAAAAGATTTTATTTATTTGAAAGGCAGAGTTACAGAGAGAGGGAGAGACAGAGAGAAAGGTCTCCCATAGGCTGGTTCACTCCCAAAATGGCTATAATGTCTGGAGCTGGGGCGATCGAAAGCCAGGACTCAGGAGCTTCTTCCAGGTCTTCCATGTGGGTACAGGGGCCCAAGCACTTGGGCCACTTTCCACTGCTTTACAAGGCCATAAGCAGAGAGCTGGATCCAAAGAGGAGCAGCCAGAACTTGAACCAGCGCCCAAATGGGATGCCGGCACTGGGAAGCTTTGCCTACTATGCCAGTGCTGGCCTCAAGTGCAATGATTTTTTTTATTATTAAAGATTTATTTTATTTATTTGAAAAACAGAGTTACATAGAGAAGTAGAGACAGAGAGAGAGGTCATCCATTCACTGCTTCACCCCCCAGATGGCTGCAATGGCCAGAGCTGCCCCGATCCGAAGCCAGGAGCCAGGAGCTTCTTCCAGGTCTCCCACGTACGTGCAGGGGCCCAAGGACTTGGGCCATCTTCTACTGCTATCTCAGGCCATAGCAGAGAGCTGGATCGGAAGAGGAGCAGCCGGGACTAGAGCTGGCACCCATATGGGATGCCAGCGTTTCAGGCCAGAGCTTTAACCCGCTGTGCCACAGCGCCGGCCCTTAGTGCAATGATTTTTTAAAAAGCTAATCCTCCACCTGCGGCGCTGGCACCCCGGATTCTAGTCCCGGTTGGGGCGCCGGATTCTGTCCCGGTTGCTCCCCTTCCAGTCCAGCTCTCTGCTGTGGCCCGGGAAGGCAGTGGAGGATGGCCAAAGTGCTTGGGCCCTGCACCTGCATGGGAGACCAGGAGGAAGCACCTGGCTTTGGATCAGCGCCGTGCGCCGGCCACAGCAGCCATTGGGGGGTGAACCAACGGAAAAAGGAAGACCTTTCTGTCTCTCTCTGTCACTGTCCACTCTGCCTGCCCCCCCCCCAAAAAAAAAGCTCAAAGACAAAGACTATTTGAAGTCGACAAATGGAAGAGAAAATAACAGAGAAGATTTCCTATCTGCTTGTTCAGTCCCCAAACTGCAGCAGTATCAACTGCAGTCCATATCCTGTTAAAGCTTCACTTTAAAACATAAATTAAGTGAATTTAAGTAATTAATTGACTTGAAAGGCTGACAGGGGCACCGGTGTTAAGTGGTCAGCTTGCAAATCACACATCACATATAGCAGCTAGGCTTGGATTACTGGCAGTTCTACTTCCCATACAAATCCCTCCTAATGTGCCTGGAAAGGCATCAGAAGATGATGGCTCAAGCACTGGGGACCCTGCCACCCCCAGGGAACACTGGGATGGAATTTCAGACTCCTGGCTTTGGCCTAGCCCAGCACCAGAATTCCCAGCCATTTGGGGAGTGATCCAGCAGTTGGAAGATCTTCTCTGTTTCTTCCTTTCTGTCACTATGACTCTCAACTAAATAAAATAAATGTTTGACAACAATAAATAAAAGGCAGAGAGACAGAAAGAAAGGGGTCTACCACCTGCTGATTTCCACCCAAAATTACTCAGATGGCTACTATGTGGCCAGGCTGAAGCCAGGTGCCAGCAGCTTTACCCAAGACCCCAGTGTGGGTGGCAGTGACATAAGTGCACTTGCCATCCTCTGCTCCATCCCACAATGTGTATGAGCAGGAACCTGGAAAGGGATGAGAGCATGGATGTGGACCTCACAGGAAATATATGACTTATTGAATCAAATACCCAGTCCACAGAGTTCCACTTTTAAGACCTAATGTTAGGTGCCAGCATGGTGGCATGGCAGCATAAGCCCCTACCTGCAACCCAGGCATCCCATACGAGCCCAGGTTGCAGTCCTGGCTCCTCTACTTCTGATCCAGCTTCCTGCTAAAATGCCTGGGAAAGCAGCAGGTGATTGATCCAGTACTTGGGCACCTGCCAGCTTCATGTGAACCAGATGCAGTTTCAGGCACCTGACTTCGGCCTGGCACTGCTCCCAGAGTCATCTGGTGAGTGAACCAGCAGATGGAACATCTGTCTCTACATCTCCTTGTCTCTCTCTCTCTCCAACTCACCCTTTCCAATAAATATAGAAGGCCTAAAAAATGAAAATAAAAAATAAACTAAAAAAGAGAAAGAATAAAAATAATAAAATGACAAATACACATGATTAAAATAAAACAATCAACTGTTATGGTATTAAAACATATTAAAAGACTTAAGCATTTTTCATGTGACAGGCTACAGGCAAGAGAGGAACAGAGGAGACCTCCTATTTGTGGTTGAGTACCCAAAATCCGGCAGTATCAACTGAAGTCCCTATGAGGTTACAGCTTAACTTTAAAGTATATATTAGGTAAAATTAACTAATTAATTAATTGGAAAGGCTGAGAGGAGCCTGGCTATGTGGTACAGGGTGTTAAGCTTCAACTTGCAACTTGAGCATCAAATATGAAAGCCAGGCTTGGATAGCTAACCACTTTGCTTAAAATGGAAATCCCTGCTAATGTCCCTGGGAATACAACAGAGATGATGGCCAAAACACTGGGCCCCTGCCACACACAGGGGAGACCAGGATGAACTTCTGGGCTTCTGGCTTCATCCTTGCCCAGTACCAGATTTCTCGGCCATTTGGGGAGTGACCCAGCAGATGAAACACCTCCTTTTCTCTGTCTCTTTCAACAGCATAAACTAAATGTTTAACAATAAAGGAAAGGCAGGGAGATAAATAGACACTCAGACAGAAGTCTCTCACCTGATGATTCCAGGCCAAAATTACTCAGGCAGCAAGTACTAGGCCAGGCTAAAGCCAGGTGCAAGGAGCTTAACCCAGGTGTATCACCAGGGTGACAAGGACACAACTGCACCTGCTGCATCTGATTTCACAACTCCGGCTTCAGCTGTCCCAGCCCTGAGAGCCATTTGGGAGTGAACTAAAATGGAACATTGGTCTATGTCTGTTTTTCACTATCTATATATAATTCTACCTTTTCAATAAATTAATAAATACAGGATGATTAAAACAGGAAAATAAAAAAAAATAAAAGAGAGAAAATAAATAAACATAGTAAATATAATAGTAAAATGACATAAATATACGGGAGAAAATTAAAATAATCAAATGGAATGGTTTAAAAAAATTTTAAAGACTTTAACTTTGCTTATTTGAATGGCACCAGATAGATGAAGAGAAAGGAACAGAAGAGACCTCCTATCTGCTTGTTCAGTACCCAATATCAGGCAGTATCGATTGCTATCCCTATCCTGTTAAAGATTAACATTAAGACATATTTAAGGAGGTCATCACTGTGGTGTACCGGGGAAGCCGCCACCTGCAGTGCCGGCATCCCATATGGGCGCTGGTTCGAGTCCCAGCTGCTCCACTTCCGATCCAGCTCTCTGCTATGGCCTGGGAAAGCAGTAGAAGATGGCCCAAGTCTTTGGGCCCCTGCACATATGTGGGAGACCTGGAAGAAGCTCCTGGCTCCTGGCTTCGGATTGGCCCAGTTTCGGCCGTTGCGGCCAACTGGGGAGTGAACCAGCGGATAGAAGACCTCTCTCTGCATCTGCCTCTCTGTAACTCTGCCTTTCAAATGAATAAATAAATCTTTTTTTAAAAAGACATATTTTAAGTAATTTTAACTAATTACAGAATTTCAAGTCCTGGGGCTATGGTGTGGCCCAGCACAGAGAGCCATTTTAGAGTGAACCAGCAGATGGAACATTTGTCTCTCTTTCTCTCTCTCTCTCTCTATATATATATATATATAAAATTCAGCCTAATAAGTAAACAAATACAGAAGTGTTAAAAATAGGAAAATAAAAAATGACTAAAATGGAAAGAAATGAAATGAATACAAATAAATAAAATGAAATGAAATAAAATAACATGAAAAAAAATGAAGTACAAGAATTAAAGGGAAAATCTTTAAAAAAAAAAAAAGAAAAGAAAACAATGAGGGATGTAAGCCTCATAGGAAGTATATCACCTGTTGCACCAAATACCCAGCCTGCAGTGTTCTACTTTTTAACTCCTAATATTAGGGGCCAGCACTGTGGCACAGGGGCATAAGCCCCTACTACAACCCTGGCATCCCGTATGAGCAGAGATTATTGTTCTGGCTGCTCTACTTCTGACCCAGCTCTCTGCCAATGTGCCTGGGAAGGCAGCAAGGATGGATCCAGTCCTTGGATACCTGCCACCCACATGGGAGACCCGGATGGAGTTTCAGGACCCTGGCTTTGGCCTGGTGCAGCCACAAGAGCCATTTAGCGAGTGAAGCAGCTAATGGAATTTCTCTCTTGTGTCCCCCTTTTTCTATATATGTATAGCTCCACCTTCTATTATGTAAGTAAATACAGAAGGCTTAAAAACATGAAAATTAAAAATAAAATGAATGAAATGAAATAAAATTAAAATAATGAAATTAAATTATGTGAAAATAATATAAAATAAAACAATCAAATGTAATGTTTAAAAAAAAACCTTCGTGACTTCGTTTATTTGAAATGCAGCAGACAGATGAGAAAGGAACAAATGAGACATCCTATCTGCTTGTTCAGTACCCAAAGTCTCGCAGTACTGACTGCAGTCCCTATCCTGTTACAGCTTAACTTTAAAACATATATTAAGTCGAATTAATTTATTAATTTGAAATTCTGAGAGTACAACTCCAGCATCACATATGGTGCCAGGTTTGGATTCCTGGCTGCTTTCTTCCAACATAGATCCTTGATAATGTGCCTGGAAAGGCAGTTGGAAGATGAGATCCCCTGTGGATGGCAGGGGACAAATAACTTGCTTGCCCAATAACTTTGCCCCCTGCCACTCACAGGGACTCTCAGTATGAACTTTATGTTTGTTGGCTTTGGCCTTGCCCAGATGCATCCTTTGCGCCCGTTTTCATTGTAATTCAGCAAATAGAAGATCCCCTTTTCTGTCTCTCCCTTTCTTTGTCAAACTGCCTTTCAACTAAATAATATACATGTTAAACAACAATAAAGTAAAGGTAGAGAGGTGGAGACAGAAATCTTCACCTGCTGATTCCTGCCCAAATTTTTTCTGACACTACTGCTGGGCAAAGCTGGAGCTGGGCACCAGGAGTTTAACCCAGGTCTATCATGTGGGTGGCAGGGACATAACTGCACTTGCCACCACCTGCTGCCTCCCACAGTGTGTATAAGCAGGTAGCTGGCATAGGGCGAGAGCCTTGACTCCATCTCAGGCACTCCAGTGTAGGATGTCGACCTCACAGGAAATATCTGACCCTCTGCACCAAATGCCAAGCCACAGTTTTATATATATATATATATATTTTTTTTTTTTGACAGGCAGAGTGGACAGTGAGAGAGAGAGACAGAGAGAAAGGTCTTCCTTTGCCGTTGGTTCACCCTCCAATGGCCGCCGCGGCCGGCGCGTTGCGGCTGGCGCACCGCTCTGATCCGATGGCAGGAGCCAGGAGCCAGGTGCTTTTCCTGGTCTCCCACACAGTTTTATATTTTTATAAACTAATGTTGTGGGCCAGCGTTGTGGCAAACCAGGATAAGTCATCATCTACAATGCCAATATCATATCTCAGCACAGTTTCTTGCTTTTTTTTTTCAATTAATTAATTTATTTATTTGAGAGATAGAGTTACAGACAGTGAGAGGGAGACAGAGCGAAAGGTCTTCTGTCCGTTGGTTCACTACCCAGTTGGCCACAACGGCCAGAGCTGCGCCGATCCGAAGCCAGGAGCCAGGAGCTTCTTCCCAGTCTCCCATGTGGGCGCAGGGGCCCAAGCACTTGGGCCTTTTTCTACTGCTTTCCCAGGCCACAGCAGAAAGCTGGATTGGAAGAGGAGCAGCCGGGACCAGAACAAGCGCTCCTATGGGATGCCAGCGCCGCAGGCGAAGAATTAACCTACTTCGCCACAGAGCCAGTCCCTCAGCACAGTTTCTTGTATAAGCTGTTCTACTTCTGATCCAGCTGCTCATTAACACACCTGGGAATGCATCAGTTGATGGATTCAGTGCTTGGGTCCCTGCCATAAACGTGGCAGAATCAGATGGAATTCTAGGCTCCTGGCTTGGGCCTAACCCAGCCCAGATATCCATTTGGAGAGTGAACCAGCACAGGGAACATCTTTCTTTCTCTGTGTTTTGTGTTTATGTCTCTCTCTAAACATATATACATTTTCAATAAATAAATACATATATATCCAAATTTCCAATAAATAAATAAGGTTTAAAAACAAATGAAATAAAGCAATCAAATGTAATGATCTAAAAATATTTTTAAATTTAAGTTATACAAATTTCATATATTTCATAATATTTTAAAGCACTATAACTTTTTAAGTTTGAACAGCAGAGGACAGTAGAACCAGAGGAGATCTCCTATCTGATTGCTCAGCCCCCAAATGCCAGCAATATCCATTACTGTCCAAATCCTGTTAAAGCTTAAATTTAAAATGTATTAAGGAGAATTAATTAATATGAATGGCTGAGGGGGCTAGCCTTGTGGCACAGAGTGTTAAGCCTCAGCTTGCAACTCCAGTATCACATACTGAAGCTATGATTGTATTACCCCTTCCCCCAACCTTGCTTCTGGGGCAGATCCCTGCTAATGTTCAGGGGAAGGTAGCAGAAGAACATGAAGGCCCAAGCACTTGGGCCCCTGCCACCTATAGGTGATACCAGCTGGAAGATCTCTCTCTCTCTGTGTATGTGAGGCTTTGCCTCTCAAATGCATGCAAGTAAATAAATATGGAGCTGGCGGCCAGCGCCGCGGCTCACTAGGCTAATCCTCCGCCTTGCGGCGCCGGCACACCGGGTTCTAGTCCCGGTCGGGGCGCCGGATTCTGTCCCGGTTGCCCCTCTTCCAGGCCAGCTCTCTGCTGTGGCCAGGGAGTGCAGTGGAGGATGGCCCAGGTGCTTGGGCCCTGCACCCCATGGGAGACCAAGAAAAGCACGTGGCTCCTGGCTCCTGCCATCGGATCAGAGCGGTGCGCCGGCCGCAGCGCGCCGGCCGCGCCGGCCATTGGAGGGTGAACCAACGGCAAAGGAAGATCTTTCTCTCTGTCTCTCTCTCACTGTCCACTCTGCCTGTCAAAAAAAAAAAAAAAAATATATATATATATATGGAGCTGGCATTGTGCCACATTTGAGTTTAGCTGCCACCTACAATGCAGGAATCCCATATCATATTACCAGTTTGAATCCTAACTTCTCAGCTTCCAATCTAGCTCCCCACTAACGTGCCTGGGAGAACAGCAGAAGTTTACCAAAATGCTTGGGTCCCTGTCACCCCTCAGGAGACCCAGATGGAGTTTTGGACTCTTCGGTTCAGCCTGACCCTTCCCAGCCATTGTGGCGATTTGAAGATTGAACCAGTGGTTAGAAGATCTGTCACTCTGCCTTTCAATAACCTTTTAAACATGGATAGAATTTTTTTAAATGACTGTTTTTTTAAAAAAAAAATTAAAAAATCTCAGGGCTGGCATTGTGGCATAGAAGGTAAAGCTGCTGCCTGTGATGCCAGCATCCCATATGGGTGCTGGTTCACGTCCTGGCTGCTCCACTTTGATCCAGCTCTCTGCTGTGGCCTGGGAAAGCAGTGGAAGATGACCCGAGGACTTGGGCCCCTGCACCCACGTGGGAGACTGGGAGGAGGCACCTGGCTTCAGTCCTTCCTCTGGCCATCAGACCCATTTGGGGAGCGAACCAGCAAATAAAGATCTCTCTCTGCCTCTTCCCCATCTCTCTCTCCGTAACTCTGCTTTTCAAATAAACAAAATCTATCTTTAAAAAAATTTTAAAAAGCTCTTCAGACATTAATGCCGTGATTTCTATAATACTTGGAAATATTTTCAGCTTTCAAATTTGCTGTTTTTTACTTCCTCAAAACAAAGTGTGAAACGTGCTTTCTCTGACATTTAATTTTTTATTTTTTAAAAAAATGGTGTGTTTAAATTTAATTTATTTGAGAGTCAGAGAGAAAGATACATCCTATCCAACTGGTTCACTCCTCAAACGGCAGCCAGGCCAAAGCTGCAAGCTGTTAACTCAATCTGGGTCTTCTACACGGGTGGCATGAACCCAGTTATGCCAGCCATTACTGGCTGCCTTCCAAGATCTATATTAGCAAGGATTTGGAGTCACAAGCTGGTGTGGGAGTCAAACATAGGCACTGGGATGTGGGATGTGGGCATCTTAATTGCTAGGCTTAAAACACCAAACCTGCAACATTTTTTTTTAAGATTTGTTTTATTTATTTGAAAGAGTTACGGAGAGAGATAGAGACAGAGAGAGAGGTCTTCCATCCGATGGTTCACTCCCCAGATGGCCGCAACGGCTGGAGCTGTGCCAATCGGAAGCCAGGAGCTTCTTCTGCTTCTTCTACGCAGGTGCAGGGGCCCAAGGACTTGGGCCATCTTCCACTGCTATCCCAGGCCATAGCAGAGAGCTGGATCAGAAGAGGAGCAGCTGGGATTAGAACCGGCGACCATATGGGATGCCGGCACTGCAGGTGGCGGCTTTAACCCGCTGTGCCACAGATCTGGCCTCCTGTACATTTTAAAATAGTATTTATTGCTTAGTGCTTACATGATAACAGGACCAATGACATAAGAAATGCCACTCCAGCTGGCGTTGTGGCACAGTAAATTAATCCTCCATCTGCGGCGCTGGCACCCCAAATGAGCGCCAGTTCTAATCCCGGCTGCTCCTCTGCTGATCTAGCTCTCTGCTATGGGCTGGGAAAGCAGTAGAAGATGGCCCAAGTCCTTGGACCCTGCACCTGCGTGGGAGACCTGGAAGAAGCTCCTGGCTCCTGGCTTCAGATCGGGGCAGCTCTAGCCGTTTCGGCCTCTTGGGAAGTGAACCAACGGATGGAAGACCTCTCTCTCTGTCTCTCCTTCTCACTGTCTGTTAGTCTACCTCTAAAATAAATAAAATCTTTTTTAAAAAATGCCACTGACTCGCCTTTAAGTAAGTCATCCAAAACCATGTTGCACCGCAAACGGGTGGGTCAGCCCTCGGTACTGTATTCGTGGGATCTCTTCCAGAAGGAAGCTGAAACCAGCTAAGTCAAGAACATAAAGTTTTATTTTCCACGAGTGGGAAAAGTAAAGAAAAATGGGTACTTTAAAAAAGTACAAAAATCGAGGGTCAAAGGTCAGAAGACACCTAGAAAAACGGGTCCATTTTTTTTCTTCCTGGCTACCATGAACCAAGTTCCTGATAGGACACCTCTGGGACTTAGCAACAGGGAAAAACAAAGCCTCTGATTGGGGAACCACCTAGTTAAAAGGCTCTGCCGGAGGTGAGGGGGCGCCACTCCAGCTGCCGCTCGCAGCAGGTTGCACTCGAGCGGAGGAGATGGCGTCGCTTTCGACCCTAGCACGTTCTGGAAAGGTGCAGGCAAATCCTAACGAGAAAAGGCTGACACTTCTAGACATGTCTCTAGGTAAGTAGCTCCCGCATCCCGGCCCCTGCTAGTTTAGGTTGGCTGCCCTTGGACAGCAGAGCTCAGCACAGGATCGGCTAGAAGTGGCGCTCCGAGAACTTGCCCGGGACCAGAGGCTTCCCCTCTGTATCCATGAGTCTACTCCATCCATCCGGGACGCACGAACCCTTGGCTCCGGCTCCTGCTCCTGTCCTCTGCTCCCGTGATGCCGCACCCCCCAGCTCTCTTAAAACTCAGGTGGGAAAACTGTCCCGAGCTGATAGAAACCGCGCGGAGAGGAAGGATAGTTGCCGAAAAGGGCAGGTACAGGAGGCCAAAAGGCCTCTTTTCAGTTCAGGAAAGGCTCCTCGCCTAGCCAGAGAAAAGGGCGCGGAAGTGAGTACCCCTTTCAAACGCGCGGGCCACGTGCTCCGCGCAGCTGGCGGAAGGCTGCGCCCGTTTGGTGACGCGCGCGCTCTTCGCAGGGCCACCGCGTTGCAGACCGAGTGCCCGGGCAGGATAAGGAGGAGCAAGCCGTGGGCCAGTTTGCTAGGAATGGCAGGGTGGTCGTGTATAGGACCACGGGGCAAAGGAGCCGTTAGTTGGTTTGCCGCTCGCTCGGTGGGGCTTACCTTGCAGAGGCAGGGAGCACACATACACACACACACCCAGGAAGACCGTATTCCTTACGACCAGCAGCGTGCACAGAAAAAGCGGGTTTCGCTTGCACAGATTTCGGGGCCCGCTACCCTCTGGAAATGTGGGTGTGGGGTGGTGAACGGTGCTAAGCGCACCAAAAGGCTGACTTTAGAAATGGTGCCCAGGGGGAGGGGGGTGGCAGAGCCCTGAAGGTGGAAATGTTGACCACGGCCAGAGGAGCAGAAGAGCAGGAGGGGTCGAGCTATAGGGAGGGGAGCAGCGAAGGGGGCGAGAAAGGGGCAACGGGCGCGGGCAGTGAAGGGCAGCGTGAGACAGAGAAGAAGGGGGTAGGGCATGCCTTAGGGGAGAGGTATAGGGGCGGAGAAACAGCTGGGCGGGCAGACCTTAGGAAGAGCAGACTTAGGGTAGCCTCGAAGGTGGGCGATGGGCGATGGGCGGGGGTGGGGTGGCGTTGTGTTTTAGCGGCTTAAACTTCCGGCCGCCCTTCCCCCACCCCCAACTCCCTGCTGCTCCGCTTCTGATCCAACTCTGCAAACGCGCCTGCGAAGGCAGCAGAAGTTGGCCCTGGTGCTTGCTCCCCCACATGGGGGACACGAATGGAATTGTACTTTACTGGCTCCGAATGGCGGCCATTTCAGGAGTGACTCCGGAGCTGGAAGATCGCGGACTCTCTGTGTTGCCCTCTCTAACTCTGCTTTTCCAATAAATAAAATTTTTTTAAAGGGGGGAGGGGGCTTGTGGCGTAGCTGTTAAGGAACCATGAAGATTTACCCCTATGTTGTTTCCTTCTAAGTTTTCAAGTTTTAGCTCTTATGTTTTCATCTTTGGTTTACTTTGAGTTAATTTTTGCGTAGGTGGTGATACAACATCCAGTTTCAATCTTTTGCATGTGGGTATATAGTCCCAACACCATTTGTTAAATGACCTTTTTTCGCTTCATTGGTCTTGGTGGATTGCTTTCTTAATTTAGTTACTGGATAAATCATCGCTGATGTAGATAGATGTTTTAATGTATGAGCTTTCTTAATCTTTGCTTTATTGGTAGTATATGGAAATATGAATTATTTGGTGTATGCTTTCTTAATTTTTGGATGATTCATCGCTAGTGTATAGAAATATTTATTTTTGTGTATCTTTGCTACTACTTGGCTGAATTAATCAATTATAATTGTGTGTCTGTATATCCTTAATTTCACATAGAAGATTATGATATCTGAGAACAGATTTACTTTTCTCAAATCTGGTTGTCTTTTATTTCTTTTTCTTGACTAATTGCTCTGGATAAAATTTCCAATAAAATGTTAAATTGATATGATGAGCGAACATCTTGATCTATTTCTCATATTTTACTACTAATCATTTTAGCTGTTTCCTTAGATGTCCATTATGAGGTTGTGGAAGTTACCCACCTGCCCCCTTTAGTTTGAGGCCAAATGTATATGAGTAGCACCTGGAGTGGACTTTTTTGTGTGTGTGGGTTTTTTAAATGTCTATTTTGTGATAAGTATCAACACGTTTTTTTCTTATAAGACAGTCCCTATGGATTCCATACTGCTACTTGCTCTCTGACCACCAACTTCATCATGACTTCAAAGTGTTTTGTGGCATTAAAATGACTTTTTTTAAAAAGTTATATTTGGTCACTGGCCACGGCTTGGGACTAGGGTGACTTAAGCAAGGTACTTGGCTTGGATATAAAAATTTGAGGCAACCAAAAATACGGTCATTGAGGGTAATTAATACTGTAATAAAAATTTTTTTAATGAAATGGACAAACTACAGCCACCTGCCTGCCACCTGCATAAATCAAGTTGCACTGAGGTAGCGGTTAGACTCAGCTAATTAAAGGCAGGACTGTGCAAGTACAGGGTCTCATCTGTCTTGTCTTTTTCTTTTGTTTCCCTTCATTTCCTCCTTCCTTTCCTCTCTCTCTCCCTGTCTTGTCTTTCTTTTTCCACTTCCTTCCCTCCTAACTTCTGTCTGCCTCCCTCCCTTTCTCTAACTCTGTTTTTTGATAGTTTATTCCCTCGGTGATTAGATCTGTGTTGATTTTTACTTTTAAGTGTTATGTTAAAATATTATTTTGACCTTGATTGTTGAGTTTTTGGAGCTTCTAATTTTGTGCCTGAGACACATTTGCCTCACATTAGTCCCTCACACTGGGACCCTTAAGGGTGGAAATTGAGCACCAAGTGAGATTAAAGCTTCATGCTTCCTGTACTTTTCTTGGTGTTGATTTCACTGATAGGTTTTTAGCAGCTGCTCATAGAAAGGGGGGGGTGTATAAACTGACAAATAACCAACAATGGGTTTATCCCAAGGTTCAGAAAAATAAGGACCAAGTCACAGTGTGGCCTGGTCCCAAAATTGTAGGAGTTGACATAACCTGTGCAAGTTGTTGCATTTCTTGGAGCCTAAGTTTGCTTGTCTGCATAGTGTCTGCATTGTAGATTCGTTGGGGATTAAATGAGATTATACTGGTAATGTGTACAAAGCTGGAATGGGAAAAACTGAATAAATGTTATACAAAGGCACTTCACAAAGTGCGTAGAAATGAAAGTAAAAATATATTTAGTCTGATCAAAAAAATATAAATCCATGCATACAGGGTCATCAAAAATCATGGAAAATGTGTATTGTGAAAAAGCTACGTATGACTTTCAAACTTTTTGCACCAAAATAACCTTATCTTTTAATTCCATTTTTTCCATGACCTTTTTGAACTATACTCACACATACCTAAAGTCTCAGTTTTGGGTAGGCAGCAATTTGGCAAGCTGGAGTAGCTAGTTACACTCTTGGTATTTTTTTTTTTAAGTACACTCTTGGTATTTTTTTTTAAAGATTTGTTTACTTATTTGTCGGGCATAGTTAAGACAGAGGTCTTCCGCCTGCTGGTTCATTCCCCAGATGGCCACAATGGCTGGAGCTGGGCCCATCAGGAGCTTCTTCCTGGTCTCCCACATGGATGCAGGGGCCCAAGCACTTGGGCAATCATCCACTGCTTTCCCACACCACCAGTAGGAAGCTGGATTGGAAGTGAAGCAGCTGGGACTTGAAACAGTGCCCATATGGGATACCAGCACTGCGGGCAGAAGCTTACCTCCTAGGCCACAGCACCAGCCTCATCTTTTTTTTTCCCCCTTATTAGTAGTTTTGTTTTGTCCTGTCCTGTAATTTTACTGGTATTTTTGTTTTGTTTCACATTTTGAGAGGCAGAGAGAAACACAAACAGAGAGAGCTCCTATTCACTGGCTCTCCCCAAATGCTTAAAACAGCTAGGGCTGGGCTATTGGAGGGGCATCTAAGTATATACATGTAATCGCATCATGTTTTAAGTGTTTTGAAAGTATGTAAAGTTAGAACCTCCAAAAAATTGAGAGGAGGGGCAGTGTTACGGTGCAACAGATTAAGCCACTGCCTGGATCCCATCTTGGAGTGCCAAGAATGGAATCCTGCCTCTCTACTGATCAGCTTCCTACTAATGTGGCAAGGAGACAGCAGAAGATGGCTCAAGTATTTGAGTCCCTGGAACCCACATGGGAGACCCAGATTAGGTTCCTGGCTCCTGACTTCAGTCTGGTCCAGCCCTGCCTGTTGCAGGCATTCAAGAAGTGAACCAGCAAATGAAAAATCTCTTTCTATGGGTTTTCTTTCAAATAAATGGATGAGTACACATTTAAGAAAAAACAAAGCAAAATCAACACACTTAAATTGAGAGGAACTTAAGTCATTTAACTTTTTTGAGATTTCTTGCTTTAAACATTAATGGTGGAAACGATGTTTATAAAAAGTGTGTGTTTTGACACTCTTATTTATGGCATCAGTAATCACCCTAGGCTCTCGTCATGAGCTGCCAAGGCTATGGAAGCCCCCTGAGTTCACCGACTCTGATCATATTTAGACAAGGCCATGGTCAAAGTGGAAGTTCTCTCCTCCCTTCAGAGAAAGGTACCTCCTTCTTTGATGACCGGTTCTTTCCACTTGGCAGCTCATGACAAGAGCCTAGGGTGATTACTGAGGCCATAAACAAGAGTGTCAATTTGTTAAGTCAACAACAGGAGTCACTGTGCACTTACTCCTCATGTAGGATCTTTGTCCTTAGTGTGCTGTACATTGAGATTTAATGCTATAACTAGTACTCAAACAGTATTTTTCACTTTAGGTTTCTGTGTGGGAGCAAACTATTGAAATCTTTACTTAATGTATGCTAAACTGATCTTCTGTATATAAAGAGAATCGAAAATGAATCTTGATGTGAATGGAAGGGGAGAGGGAGTGGGAAAGGGGAGGGTTGCGGGTTGGAGGGACGTTATGGGGGGGAATCCATTGTAATCCATAAGCTGTACTTTGGAAATTTATATTCATTAAATAAAAGTTAAAAAAATAAATTAAAAAAAAAGTGTGTGTTTTGGGGCCGGCACTTTGGTGTAGCAGTAAAGCTGCCACCCACAGTGCCAGCATCCCATATGAGTGCCAGTTTGAGTCCACTTCCGATCCAGCTCTCTGCTATGGTCTGGGAAAGCAGTAGAAGATGGCCCGGGCTGAAACTGTGGCGCAGTGGGTTAATGCCCTGGCCTGAAGTGCTGGCATCCCTTATGGGTGCCCGTTCGAGATCCAGCTCTCTGCTATGGCCTGGGAAAGCAGTAGAAGATGGCTCAAGTCCTTGGACCCCTGTACCCACATGGGAGACCCGGAAGAAGCTCCTGGCTCCTGGCTTTTGGCTTCAGATGCAGTCAATTGGGGAGTGAACCAGCGGATGGGAGACCTCTCTCTCGCTCTCTTTCTTTCTCTCTCTGCCTCTCCTCTCTATATAACTCTGATTTGCAAATAAATAAATACATCTTAAAAAAAAAAAGGTGGCCCAATTTTGGCCAATTGGGGAGTGAACCAGCGGATGAAAGACCTCCCTCCCTGCCCCCGCCACCTCTTCTTCTTTCTCTGTGTAACTCTGACTTTCAAATAAATAAATGAATCTTTTTATAAAAAGTGTGTGTTTTTAAATTTATTTACCTGTTTATTTCAGAGACATGAAGCAAGAGCTACCATCTGTTGTTTTAATCCCCAAATGCCCACAACAGCTGGCCGGGTGCTGGGCTGGGGCCATGTGGTGTATTTTAAATGCTTATAAATAGTGCTTTCTGGGGCCTGTACTGTGGTGTAGCTGGTTAAAGCCCTGGCCTAAAGTGCCCGCATCCCATACATGTGCTGGTTCAAGAACTGGCTGCTCCATTTCCAATCTGGCTCTCTGCTATGGCCTGGAAAAGCAGTGGAAGATGGTCCAAGTGCTTAGGCCACTGCACCCACGTGGGAGACTTGGAAGAAGCTCCTGGCTCCTGTCTTTGGATTAGCCCAGCTCTGGTCGTTGCGGCAATTTGGGGAGCGAACCAGCAGATAGAAGACCTCTCTCGGCCTTGGCCTCTCTGTAACCCTACCTTTCAAATGAGAAAAATTGTTTTTAAAAATGTTTTCAATGCATCTTAAAATACAATGCTATATGCAATAATTGTGTTTTTCACAAGAAAATTATATAATTTATATAAAAATTTTAGTTCTTGGAGGGCTGGCGCTGTGGTGTAGTAGGTTAAGCTTCCACCTGTGGCGCTGGCATCCCATGCCGGCACCAGTTCAAATCATGGCTGCTTGACATTTCTTTTTTTTTTTTTATGATTTATTTATGGGGCTGGCACTGTGGCACAGTGGGTTAAAGCCTTCAGCGCTGGCATCCCATGTGGACACTGGTTTGAGTCCTGGATGTTCCACTTCCGATCCAGCTCCCTGCTAATGGCCTGGGAAAGCAGTGGAAGATGGCCCAAGTCCTTGGGCCCTTGCACCCACATGGGAGACCTGGAAGAAGCTCCTGGCTCCTGGCTTCGGATCTGCCCAGCTCCAGCCCTTGCGGCCATTTGAGGAATGAACCAGCAGATGGAAGACCTGTCTCTCTCTCTCTGTCTTTCCCTCTGTTTGTAATTCTGTCTCTCAAATAAATAATTAAAACAAAAAGAAATAATTCTTCACATGGCACCTTAAGCAGTGTTTTAAACAGTTTTTTAAAATATATGTGTTGGGGCCGGCGCCATGGCTCACTAGGCTAGTCCTCTGCCTTGCAGCGCCGGCACACCGGGTTCTAGTCCCGGTCGGGGCACCGGATTCTGTCCCGGTTGCCCCTCTTCCAGGCCAGCTCTCTGCTGTGGCCCTGGAGTGCAGTGGAGGATGGCCCAAGTCCTTGGGCCCTGCACCCCATGGGAGACCAGGATAAGTACCTGGCTCCTGCCTTTGGATCAGCGCAGTGCACCGGCCGCAGCGCGCCAGCTGTGGCGGCCATTGAAGGGTGAACCAACGGCAAAAGGAAGACCTTTCTCTCTGTCTCTCTCTCACTGTCCACTCTGCCTGTCAAAAAATAAAAATAAAAAAATAAAATAAAATATATGTGTTGGACCATTGCTGTGGCACAGTGGGTTAACATCCTGGCCTGAAGCGTCGACATACCATATGGGCACCCGTTTTAATTCCGGCTGCTCCTCTTCCGATCCAGCTCTCTGCTGTGGCCTGGGATAGCAGTAGAAGATGGTCCAGGTCTTTGGGCCCCTGCACCTGCGTGGGAGACCCAGAAGAAGCTCCTGTCTCCTGGCTTCAGATCTGCGGGGCTCTGGCCGTTGCGGGCATCTGGGGTGAACCATCAGATGGAGGATCTCTCTCTCTCTGCCTCTCCTCTCTCTGTGTAACTGTGACTTTTGAATAAATAAATATTTTAAAATAAAATATAATAAAATATATGTGTTTATTGGGGCCAGTGCTGTGGCATAGTGGATAAAGCAGCTGCCTGGTCTCCCACGTGGGTGCAGGGGCCCAAGGACTTGGGCCATCTTCTACTGCTTTCCCAGGCCATAGCAGAGAGCTGAATCAGAAGAGGAGCAGCTGGGACTCAAACCAGCGCCCATATGGAATACCAGCACTGCAGGCAGCCAAAGCATGTTTTCTCTAAGTAGCATTCTCGATCTTCCAGGTAAGAGGCAAGGGACAGAGACCAAAATCTTGAGCCTTTACTGCTATTGACCAAGATGTGCATTAGTAGGGACCTGGAATCAGAAGTGGAGCCAAAATTCAAACCTGGGCATTCCAATATAGAGTGTGGGCATCCCAAGTGACATCTTAACTGCTATACCAAATGCTCATCCTTCATGGTACATTTCTAATTGAAGGGGCTGGATGCCTATTACCATCTTTTTAATTGCATTTCAATTAGGAAATTTGTGAATTTAATATGGAATATTAAACCCCAAATACTAGGTCTATTTTTAGAAAATGCAGCATAGAATGAATGTTTATATAACTGGGGGCTGGTGCTGTGACCGAGTGGATTTAAAGCCCTGGCCTGCAGCACCGGCATCCCAAATGGGCACCGGCTCGAGTCCCAGCTGCTCCACTTCTGATCCAGGTCCCTGATAATGCTCCTGGGAAAGCAGTAGAAGATGGCCCAAGTGCTTGGGCCCTTGCCCAAGCAAGGGAGATCCAGAAGAGGCTCCTGGCTCCTGGCTTTGGATCAGCTCAGCTCCCACCATTGGTGCCTTTGGGAGTGAACCAGGGGATGGAAGAACTCTCTCTGTAATTCTTTCAAATAAATAAATATTTAAAAAAGATTATATAACTGAAGTTTGTATTTTTTCTTCTTTTTGAATCTGATGCACCTTAAAGGTTAAAATTTCATACTTATTACCGTTGGCATTTTAAATACTGATCTCTACATTACAGAGAACTAGTGACACTATATTGTGTTGTAAGTACAAAGAGAAATAGAATAGTCAGCATTTGGGAAGAAATGAGATAAAAGACCTATATTATACAAAGCTATTTTATTGGGAGCCACACAGAACTCAACTTGAAAAAATAACACATTTTTAAAGGTTGAGTTTTATATTCAATGCACTTAATCATTCACTTTTAATTTGTACTCAGTGTTGCAGTTCAAGCAGCTTTACCACTTTTGTTAAAATCAATTTCTTTAAAATGTTGACTTAGGGGTGAGCATTTGGCCAATCTGTCAAGCCACTGGCATACTCATGTCCCACATTAGAGTACTTGGGTTTGGTTCCAGGCTCTGACTTCTGATTTCAGTTTCTTGCTATTGTGAATCCTGGAAGACAACAGTGATTGTTCAAGTAGTTTGATCCCTGACATCCATGTGAGAGATCAAAATGGAATTACTGGCTTCCAGCTTTGAGTCCCCAACCATTGCAAGCATTTGGGGAGTGAGCCAGCAGATGGGGGCATATTCTCTCTCTCTCTCTCTCTCTCTCTCTCTCTCTGTCTTAATAAATCTCTTGTTTCTGTCTCTCAAATATATAAATAAGTGAATTTTTTAAAATGTGGACTCAGGCTAGTGCTGTGGTATAGCAGGTTAAGCCACTGTCTGCACTGCTAGCATTCCATATGGGCACTGGTTCGAGTCCTGGCTGCTCCATTTCCAATCCAGCTCCCTGTGATGTACCTGGGAAAGCAGCAGAAGATGGCCCAAATGCTTGGACCTCTGCTGTCCTTGTTGGCTTCAGCCTGGCCTAGTCCTGGCAGTTGCAGCCATTTGGGGCGTGAACCAGCAGATGAAAGATCTCTCTAATTCTGTCAAATAAATATACAAACAAACCATCTTAAAAAGTGAACTTAAAGACAGTCAATAATGAAGTTAAAATCATCAGATAATAGACAAGATGATGATTTCTTTCAGATAGCCATGTAGCAATCATATAAGTTATTCCGTACCAATTAAAAGCATTGATCAGTTTCCCAATTTTATGTGATACTTAAGACATGTTCAAACTCACAGGATGTGTTCAATAAGTGCTTGTTATTTAAACATTGACATAATCTTGTGCTAGAGATCACATCTTCATAACTCCCACTACTTGTGTTTCCTTCTGTCCATATTACTGTGCAAAAAACATTCTTGAAATACATGCATAGTTTTTCTCATAGCACACACTTTTATGAACTTTTTGAAGACCCCTTATATTGAGATGCTTACACAGCTTTTCATCATTTGCATCTACTTTATTTGTCTAACTTCTTCCTCTGTAATACCTCAGCACTCATCTTCCATTCTAGCCAAGCTCATCTCCCTGAACATATTACCATATTCATTCCTGGCTGTAAACCTTTTCTTGTGTTTCTCTTTCCTGGGGTGCCCAGATATTTCCCCGCATTCAGATTCTGTACATCTTGCCCACCTGTGCCACAAAGATTTTGCAGCTGTTCCAGGACCAAGTAGTCTTTTTTTATCTGCAGTCCTGGGACATTTCTTCTCATTTGGCTGGTACTTAATCAAACACAGGCAGTTCACAGCTGGCAATATGTTGTGTTCCGATACTGCATTTCTCTGCCAGCTATTGAATGCATAAATAGTTTCCCCCATAAAATAAAAGATGAATAGCTTTCTAGGGCAGTGCACAAAAGTTCACTTAATGCACATACGTAAAGCAAGCATCAGGTACTGATATTCAGATTGCAATAGCTACTTAAAATATTGTTTTCTCCAGTAATGTATTTAGGAAGGCGTCTCCCTCTGTCAGTTCTAAGGGTGCCTCTGCAGGTTCCTCCTCCTTCCTAATTTGTCCCTGTTTCCTCAGTGACTTGGGAAAACCTTTGATAACTGCTGGTGCAGTGAGAATTTTGTAAGAAGCTTTCTGCTTGCAAGAGAATGAGTGGAACAGGGTGAGGATGGGGTAGGACCTGGAGGGAATGTTCCTGGTGAATAGAGAGTTTGTGTTCTCCTTTTTCCCCGATACCACCCTACTCCAAAACTATCTCTTTACTCTTAGACTATTACAGTCCATCTGCATAACCCCCTCTGCCATGCTTTTCTTTATTGTAATCTCACTATTCTGTAATCTATTGCCTATCACAATTAAGGTTTTCCCAAACCTTCATGTTTATAATTTCACTCTGTGCTCTTCAAAGATTTCTCCAT
The DNA here is from genome assembly GCF_964237555.1 of Oryctolagus cuniculus. Lineage (NCBI taxonomy): Eukaryota > Metazoa > Chordata > Mammalia > Lagomorpha > Leporidae > Oryctolagus > Oryctolagus cuniculus. The sequence continues at coordinate 78,137,131 of NC_091453.1, read as the reverse complement.
TGCTCACAGCAAATGTTGATAATCCTAGCTGAACATCGGAATTACTTGGAGGACTTTTAAAAAGATAGATAGATAGATAGATAGATAGAGATATAGAAGATATAGATATAGATATAGATGCAGAGACACCCACACTCCATATCAGAGTGCCTGGGTTCAAGTCCCAGCTCTGTTTCCAGTTCTGTTTTCTAGTTTTTGTACATCCTGGGAGGAAGCTGATAATGGTTCAAGTACTAACTCCCTGCCACCCACATAGGAGGTCCAAATTGAGTTCCTAGCTCTTGGCTTCAGCCTGGCCCAGCCCTTGCTGTTGCATGCATTTGTTGAATGAACCAAAGGATGAACAATCTCCCTGTCTTCTCTCCCCTTTACCCTCTCTCTACTTCCCTCCCCTCCCCTCTCTTTAAAATAACAAATTCTAAAAATACAAGTACTTGACTCCTACTGTAGTCTTTCTGAGTCATAATTTTGGATAGAGGCCCCATTTATTGAATCTCCCCAAGGTATTTGGATGCACAGCCAGGACAGATAATCAATAACCTCTAGAATGAGGTTCAAAAATCTTAGCATGACATTCCAGTCCTTCTATGTTTAGAAGATTTATATTCTAATCCCAAGTTCTGTCATTAGCAAGCCTTGGGTAAGTCACTTCCTCTCTCTAGGTGTCAGTTTTCTCTTCTCTAAAATGAGATTGGTGCTTTTTCTGTTAAATGTTTCCATTCCAAATTAAAGATGGTTCTCAGCCACTTTTAGTAAATACTGCATTTTGTTTTATTTTTCCCATCCACTGATTCATACTTCAAATGCCTGCAACAGGAGCCGGCGCTACGGCACAGCAGGTTAAGCTGCATCTTGCTGCAGCAGCATCCCATATGGGCACTGGTTCAAGTCTCAGTTGCTCCACTTCTGATCCAGCTTATTGCTAATGTGCCTAGGAAAGCAGTAGAAGGATGGCCCAGGTCCCTGGGCCTCTGCACCCATGTGAGAGACCCAGAAGAAGCTCATGCTTTTCTTTTTCTCCTTTTAAAGATTTGATTATTTATTTGTGAGGCAGAATTACAGACAGCGAGAGAGGTCTTCCATACACTGGTTCACTCCCAGCTCTTGGCTTCAGCCTGGTCCAGCCCCTGTTGTTGCAGGCATTTGGGGAACAAACAATTGGATGGAAATTTGCTTGTTCTCATTCTCTGTTTCTGTCCCTCTGCCTCTCACATAATAAAAAGAAAAGAATGTTACTTTATTCTTCCAGGAAGTTAGTTCTAATATATTTTTATTGTTTGAGCTCTGTTATAGTTTCATTATTTGGGGCTACCAGTTTTTAGAAATACATTGAAATATGATGAGGTAGAACATATATCATTCACTTGAGGCATGTTTTGTTATTTGGCTTTTTCTGGTAACACCTTTGATGTATTTTCTCATGCAGATGACATTATAATCCTTAAAAATATAGGACTCATAAAAAAGAAAGAAGATAGACAGATCGATGGAGGTTCAAGATGGCGATCATACTCTCATAAGTATCACTTGCATAGAGGTAAAGTATACTAAGAATCACATATGGTAAAAAAAGAGTCTGAAATTTTTGTGAGTTCGTAGGTAAGTAATTCAAGAACCTGCAATGATGTACTAAAGTTGTATTATGTTTTCTTTTTCCTGGTCATGGACTCATACAGGGCTGGTTAGAATTTATGCTATGTCAAATGGAAAACAAATTTTTTAATTTATTTTTATTTTTTTAAAACTTTTACTTAGTAAATATAATTTCCAAAGTACAGTTTATGGATTACAATGGCTTTTACCCCCCCATAACTTCCCTCCCACCCGCACCCCTCCCATCTCCCGCTCCCTCTCCCATTCCATTCACATCAAGATTCATTTTCAATTATCTTTATACACAGAAGATTGATTTAGTATATATTAAGTAAAGATTTCATCAGTTTGCACCCACACAGAACATAAAGTGTAAAATACTATTTCAGTACTAGTAATAGCATTAATTCACGTTGGACAACACATTAAGGACAGAGATCCCACATAAGGAATAAGTACACAGTGACTCCTCTTGTTGACTTAACAATTTGACACTCTTGTTTATGGCATCAGAAATCTCTCTAGGCCCTAGTCATGAGTTTCCAAGGCTATGGAAGCCTCTTGAGTTCGCTGACTTCAATCTTATTTAGACAAGGTCATAGTCAAAGTGGAAGTTCTCTCCTCCCTTCAGAGAAAGGTACCTCCTTTTTTGATGGCCCATTTTTTTTTACTGGGATCTCACTCGCAGAGACCTTTCATTTAGGTGTGTGTGTGTTTTTTGTTTTTTTTTTTTTTGTTTTAGTTTTTTATTTATTTATTTTTTGTCAGAGTGTCTTGGCTTTCCTTGCCTAAAATACTCTCATGGGCTCTTCTGCCAGATCGGCATGCCTTAAGGGCTGATTCTGAGGCCAGAGTGCTGTTTAGGACATCTGCCATTCTACGAGTCTGCTGTTTATCCCACTTCCCATGTTGGATCATTCTCTCCCTTTTTTATTCTATCAGTTAGTATTTGCAGACACTAGTCTTGTTTGTGTGATCCCTTTGACTCTTAGACCTATCAGTGTGATCAATTGTGAACTGAAATTGATCACTTGGACTAGTGAGATGGCATTGGTACATGCAACCTTGATGGGATTGTATTGGAATTCTCTGGCACATTTCTAACTCCACCATTTGGGGCAAGTCCGATTGAGCATGTACCAAATTATACATCTCCTCCCTCTCTTATTCCCACTCTTATATTTAACAGGGATCACTTTTCAGTTAAATTTCAACAGCTAAGAATAAATGTGTGTTGATTACAGAGTTCAACCAATAGCATTAACTAGAACAAAAAAAAATACTAGAAGGGATAAAGTATTAAATTGTACATCAACAGTCAGGACAAGGGCTATTATATGTGTTACTTCTCTAAGGGAGGGCAGGATGAGCAATCAGAGATGACACTACTGCTTTACATGTCTCTGAAACTGAAATAGCATTTATTAAAGTAGTTTATCTTGCTGTTGCTACCTTAAGTATTAAGCCTTTTTTCTATAATGTGAAAGAAACATTATGGGCTGAGAGTGCTTTGAACTTGCTTACAAGCCTCTCTGATTAGTACAATCCTTCAGTAATAGAAGGCAATACAGGAAGAGCATGGTTGATACTCTGGACATCATGACGTCCAGATTTTGAAGAAAGGAATGTTATAGGATGAGAACAGGGTAGAACATGAAGAATGTCCTATGTTCCCCTGATCGCATTGGACAATGTGGTGTGCATAGTTTAATGTGATTGGGCTGAAGATTGCCATAGTAGAGAAGTTAGCTCAACAATTGAGTCTCCATGGTCTGATTAACAGGTTGGACTCACCCTGACCTTGTGCATACTTTAAGCCCCTGCCAGTTGCTTACTCAGCTTCATTACAGTCTTTGGCTTAGCCAAAAGAAAGTGGCTTAGCCTGTTCTGAGAACAGGTAGGATGGTGGTTATAAGAGCAAAGAAGCTAAAAATGGTGACGTGGCATTCTCATGCTCCTAATCAAACTTAAAATAGATCTTTGTAAGTGTTTTAGAGATTAGAGTCTTTGACAGTCTGTTAAGCTGTGTCTTTGTATTCAAAGCAAAGAAGACAATTGAGGCAACTATCAACATGATTATTATAAAGCAAACAGCTTCTCTCTATTTCTCCTTTTTCTATTCAAGTATTGCTTCAATTAATTTCAGATAGTATTCCCAACTTTGGTATGTAGAACCAAATTTGAGGTATTATACACAGAGAAAATGTCACTGTTGAAATAAGTAAATAGAAATAGTATGGCAAAGAGTGTTCTCAATTTCAGAGAAACTTCTAGATGATATTAGAATAATAAAATATAAAAAGTTTTGCAAAGCCCAGTGCATGGCTTTGAAAAAATTAGATCCTATCTGTGATTACTTTAAAATTTACTGTATATGAGTGAGATAGTAATTTTTCCACTCAATTATTGTTTATAGCTATTGTCTATATTCCCACTAAACTAGGGTCTTTGTGCTTTTTACTTGTTAAATCTTTTATTCAGTGAAGTATTGAGCTTTTTTCTGTAATGTAAATTTAAAATGTTATCTCAAAAACTGAAAGAAAGGGAGAAAGAAAGGGTGAGGGAGGGAGGGAGGGAGGGATTATCATTATGTTCTTAGACTTGTATTTACAAATCATGTTGAATCTGTTAAAAACTAAAAATTTTAAAATTTTTTTAAAATTATTTTAAAAGATCATAGTACTTTGGAAAGACATTGAATTTACTGACTGAAAATACAGAAAATAATTATTTTTCAAAGGATACCCAAGATTCAGAAACAACTTTGAGGACAGAAATCATAATAAAATATACCATGAGATGTCTGGATTCAGATTCGGACAAAACCTTTTAAACAGGCTGCCTTCAACTGAGCAGGTAAATAAATACCAAAATTTAGTTGATATTAAAGAACCCAAATTTAATGTATTTCTAAATATTTAATTCTGTTGAGAACAGCGGTTGTTTCTTAGTATTTATCTGTAGTGTCTTAAACATTTTTTTTTTGCTATTTTCAATAGTTACTTAAATTTTGAATTTATAAAATGCCAAAATAAACAATTGGTTATTGTGATTGTACATTATCATATTTATCTTCATAGTGAGTCTTTGAAAGCTGGAAGTCACATGAAACTAGATTTGATGCACTCTGGTACAATCAGGTGGGACAGACTATAATTACAAATTCATTTCATCTAAACTTTTATGGTTGAGTCAGTCATGGGATAGGAATTTTATATGTTCTCATACCCAGATTCACAGGTTAACATTGGTGTTAGTGTGTCTATTTGGCCTATTCTGAAGTGATTCTTCTTAAAATGTTATATAGTCATTTAGTAAAAAGCAAAAAACAACAGAGACCTTAAATCATTTCTGTCAAAGTATGTAAATGAAAGTTGTTTATTTTGAAGAAGTTAAATTGATTGAACATACATTGATTCGATGCCTATCCCCTGCAGGCACTATGGTATCAGAACAACCTGCTTTAAATAGTTTATGTGGCAGTAGGAGAGAAAGAGAATAAATTGATTTTTTGAAAATATTTATTTATTTATTTGAAAGTCAGAGTTATACAGAGAGGCAGAGAGAGAGAGAGGTCTTCCATCCACTGGTTCACTCCCCTGATGGCCACAATGGCCAGAGCTGCACTAATCCAAAGCTAGGAACCAGGAGCTTCTTCCGGGTCTCCCCACGCAGATGCGGGGGCCCAAGGACTTGGGCCATCTTCTACTGCTTTCCCAGGCCATAGCAAAGAGCTGGATAGGAAGTGGAGCAGCCGGGACTCGAACCAGCACCAATAAGGGATGCCGGCACTGCAGGCCGCTGTTTTACCCACTACAGCACAGGCCCCTGAATAGTTTTCAATGTTGCTTTGTAATTCTAGTAAGTTAGTTTTGTACTTCACAAGATTTAAATCTTAATATCAGGAGAACACAAGTTCATTTATTCAAAATTCTTTTAAGAGAGTTTCTTATTTATAAGGAAAGAAAACTAATGTGCATTTCATTTTCAGAGGGTAGGATATCTGTAATACACAAGTTTATGAAGATAATTCTTAAATAATCAATTATAAAGATTGCAAGTTCCTTTGGAAGGGTACTTGGGTGCATGTGGGTCTTAGGAAATGGGTCCCAATCCTATATTTCCTGCTAATCCGCTGTGCTCCCAACAACAGTCACACAGAAGGAAGAAAGAGGTACATGTGCATTCTTCCTAGCTTACTTGTTCAGGTTTCTCAGTAGAAATGCTAGAGAGTGGCTGTGCCTTCATGCTTTAGCAAAGCAACTAACTTTTGGTAATTTTTAACAGTTTTCTGTGCATAATATTCTTTATGCTAGTACTGTTCCTGCTATTTAGCAGTTTGATTCCAGCTTCTAGTAGTGTGGTACTAGAAAGTTAATAATGCTAAAGCTATGGCATGTTTTGTTTGCCTGGCAACATATACTAGTGGAAGGTTTGATTTCTCTGTGTGGTCCATATGACTTGTTTTTTAATGTCATAGAGATTTGTCAAAGTTTTCATTATTTCTATTTGGCTGATTGACTTCACTGTCCATTTGTTTTAAAAACTGAAAAAATAGAAAGGCTGAGTTGTTGTCAGCTTAATTTATTTGAACAGTATTAAGCCAACCTTCTGCTTCTTTATAGCTTTCTTTTCCCTTACTTGCTTTGCTTTTTGCTCTAAAATTTGGTGTTAATTTATATTGAGGATACAGGTTTTACTTTGATGTTCATCAAACAACAAAAAATAAATACTGAATACTTTCCTTTGATAATAAGGATTTGTACTACAAAATATTGTTCACTATCCTGTCAGTTACAAAGTCATAGAATCTGTTGTTTAGTAAAACATAGATCCAGAAAATGCTACATACAGCATGACTTTGGAATATATTCAAATTCTTAAATAATTTCCCATATTTTTTTCTTTGTTAAGGTTTTTTTGTTCATAATGTTCTTTGTACCAACGATGACATGGGGCATCAAAGCTATTCTGCAAATTAATATTTAGCTGCCCATAGAAATGATCTTGAAAATTGCCATTAACTTAATCAAATCATCTAAACATCTAAACATGGGTATATGTTTCATTTATTTTGCATAATTGGGGTCCTTTGCAGGAGCAGTACAGTGACAACTATAATTTCCATTTGAAGAGGAATTACCATCAATCAGAAGGACATCAAGACTACACAGAAGGAAACAGAATTGGAAGAAACGAATTAGAGGGATCTAAATACCATTTAGAGCGACCTTATGTCCCTGAGAGATATCATAGCCAATTAGAGATATATTATGGCAATTCTGAGAGATTTCACGACCAATACCAGAGATTCTATGGCCAATATGAGAGAGCTTGTCAACTAGATTGTTATTATGGCCATTCAGAGAGGTTTTATGGTCCATTTGAGAGATACCATGGTCCATTTGAGAATTATGACCGATCAGAGATATATGGCCAATCTGAAAGATACTATGGCCAATCAGAGAGATTTTATGGTCAACCAGAGAGATTTTATGATCAGTCAGAGAGATATTACAGCCAGTCAGACAGATTTTACGGAGACTATCCTGGCCAATCAGAGAGAGGTTACGGTTACTCAGGGAGATTTCATGGTCCCTCAGAGAGATGGTATGGTCCGTCAGGGAGATTTCATGGTCCCTCAGAGAGATGGTATGGTCCGTCAGGGAGATTTCATGGTCCATCAGAGAGATATCAAAGATACTCATCATTAGGAAGATTCAGAATGCTACGCAAAACCGAGTTCAAATTTGACAGGTAAAAGCACAAAAAATAATAATTAGTACAATGTGTTGAGTGATGTGGAAATATACAAGTATGCTTTATGTGTCTGTATTATCTTTATTTTATACTATATTTTTTGTGACAGTCATGTATGGAGACAGATATATTAACAGAATGGAGGTAATATAGATGGTATTGATATTGGTTTTTCAATTTGCTGATGTCCTGTAGCTGTCATTCAGTTTTCCATGATGTCCCATTAAGTTGTTATATCTAGGTCTATTTTCCCTGGCAGAACCTTTCCTACTGTGCCTTCCCCACAATCAGAATATATGGATGGACTCAGTGTCCTGTTCCCTGGGGACCTTCCAACCCGTAGGCAAGCTAATCCAACAACCAACTATGCCAAATTGATAATACTCAATATAATTTATGATAGTGAATTTCTGTGTTTCCCTCCTATCTTCTTCCTGAAGAACTCTCAGTCTTTAGCAGAAAAAATGATAGATGTGTCTTTTTAGCAACTTAACTTTTTTGCTTTATTCAAGTCAAACCAAGGGGAAAGGATGCCTATTCTATGCATAAATGCAATACTAACTTCTGAATCTATTAGACTACACTATACCTATATATTCACTATGCCCTTCTAAAACTATTAGGGTATGTCTAACAACCAAGAAAACACAGAAATTTAAATAGTACTGTGGATTGAGTTTTCAAAAACACAAGACATTTCTATGGCAATTTGTTGGGTTGTTGAATAATTTTTTTACTTTGAATTTCTCAGTAATTACCTTGAGTTTGCATTGGCTATAAATGTTTATTCAAATGTTGTAGCTCAAGTTAACTATTGTACAGAATCCTGATTTCAGCTGCAAAAACTTTTTACAAAATATGTGTGTGGGTCATTGTGTATGCAGGTTTTAAGGAAAAAGGCCCTGTGCTACTTATTAGCAATTTTTTTTTGTTTTCTTTTTTTCCTTTTTTTATTTAGTAAATATAAATTTCCAAAGTACAGTTTATGGATTACAATGGCTTCCCCCCCCCATAATTTCCCTCCCCCTCGCACCCCTCCCATCTCCCACTCCCTCTCCCATTCCATTCACATCAAGATACATTTTCGATTATCTTTATACACAGAAGATCAATTTAGTATATATTAAGTAAAGATTTCATCAGTTTGCACCCACACAGAAACACAGAGTGTAAAATACTGTTTCAGTACTAGTTACAGCATTACTTCACTATGCACAACACATTAAGGACAGATCCCACATGAGAAGTAAGTACATAGTGACTCCTGTTGTTGACTTAACAATTTGGCACTCTTGTTTATGGCGTCAGTAATCTCCCTAGGCTCTAGTCATGAGTTGCCAAGGCTATGGAAGCCTTTTGAGTTCGCCGACGTCAATCTTATTCTGACAGGGTCATAGTCAAAGTGGAAGTTCTCTCCTCCCTTCAGAGAGAGGTACCTCCTTCTTTGATGGCCCCATTCTTTCCACTGGGATCTCACTCGCAGAGATCTTTCATTTAGATGTTTTTGTTTTTGTTTTTTTGGTTTTTTCTTTTTGCCAGAGTGTCTTGGCTTTCCATGCCTAAAATACTCTCATGGGCTCTTCAACCATATCCGAATGCCTTAAGGGCTGATTCTGAGGCCATAGTGTATCTGCAATTTTTTATAGCATGATTTGTTATAAAAGGTTAAAATGTTTTTAATACTAGTGGTGGGAACTTATATTTCTGCACTTATTAGGGATTTCCATGTTTTATTTTAAATAGTTTTAAATAGCATAATAATTAAGTTAAAGCACTTAAAATTACATTTATATTATTATCCAGTAACATTCCTGTAATTTTGCAAAAATGTTTTCAAATATCAAATGAACAAGTCTGTTCAGATTTTTCCTTTACCTTTTATTCTTACAATATTTTATATCAGTACAAATAAATAGGACTTGAATGGTTAAGGGTAGAACTATCAGATGTAGAACTATTATTAAACAACATGTACAGTACAGAAAAGTCATCTATTTTTTAACTGATCTTTTGGGAACTCATCTACTCCACAGCATTTTATTCGAATATATGTAATTTGACCAGATAGGTTTAATAATATCCTCAGAACCAGAATTTCCTTCTGTGCCACATATAAAATGAAGAATTCGGTAATTTCATGCCCCTACATAAAAGGTACTAAGTACATTTCTTTTTTTTTAATATTTATTTATTTATTTGAAAGGCAGAGTTACAGAGAGGCAGAGACATAGAGAGAGGTCTTCTATCTGCTGCTCACCCACTATGCCACAGCATGGCTCCACCCCCCTTTTTAAAATTTTTTATTTATAAGTACATTTCTATCTTAAGTCAGTCTAGAAGCCCAACATGATCCTAATAAAAGTCAAATTTGCATTGGGTATAAATATGTGAAATATAACCATCATACAGAATCCTGATTTCAACTATAAAATTTATTTCGAAAATGTATGTGTGGTTTATTGTGTCATGCAGGTAAACAAAATAGGATATCATAGATAGAAAACTACTTAGGAAGATTTGTAATAAGTATTTTCAGTTTTAAGAAAGCAGTCATACTCCCAATAAAAATTCTGAACAATGTATGTTACAAACAAGGTATGATTTGGATTTTTTTAAAAGATTTATTTATTTATTTGAGAGGCAGAGAGAGACAGAGAGAAAGGTCTTCTATCTGCTGGAGAATGGCCCAATGACCAGAGCTGGGCCGATCAGGAGCCAGGAGCTTCTTCCAGGTCTCCCCCATGCAAGGCCCTGGGCCATCCTCTGCTTTCCCAAATCATAGCAGAGAGCTGGATCGGAAGTGGAGCAGCCAAGACTCGAACTGCCACGGTATGGGATGCCGGCACTGCAGGCAGTGGCTTTACCTGTTGTGCCACAGTGCTGACCCATGAATTTGGATTTTTAACTTCCCTCAAAATATCTCATAACAATTTCAGCTTTATGTCTCTTTCCTGACATGGTAATTATATTCACATTCAGATGCCTTCTTGGCTGAATTGATAGAGATAACAAAAACTTTCTTTTGTACCCTTACTAAATAAGAAAAGGGCTTGATTTCATTCTTCTGCATATAGATACCCAATTTTCCTACCAAGATTTATTGAAGACTTTCCTTTCCTTCATTGAGTGGTCTTGGCACCCTTGTTAAACATCATTTGATTATATAAGTAAAGTTCTCTTCTAATCCAGTGGACTCATAATATGGTACTGTTTTTATTGTGACTTTTAGAAATTGTGACTCTTACAACTTATTTCCTGTTTTTTAAGATTTGTTTATCTGAAAGGCAGAGTGACAGAGAGAAAGAGAGGGAGGGAGATTTTCCATCCACTGGTTTACTCCCCCAAATGGCTGCAACAGCAAGGGCTGAGCCAGCCTGAAACCTGAATACTGGAACTCCATCCTGATCTTCCGTGTGGATGGCAGGGACCCAAATAGTCTTTAATTTCTCTCAGTAGTGTTTTTGGTATATAAGTCTTTTCACTTCCTTGGCTAGGTATATACCTAATTATTTTGTTCTTTTTAATGCTACTATTCATGGAATTATTTTCTTAATTTCCTTTTTGAGTTCATTATTACTGTATAGAAATGAGGCTGATTTTGTGTTTTGATTTTTGTATCTTGCAATTTTGCTGACTTTGTGTCTTGGCTGTAACTAACTGGCTTTTTTGATGTGTGTCTTTAAGGCTTTCTACACAGAAGATTATGTCATTTGCAGACAGACAAAATTTTCTTCTTCCTTTCCATTTGAATTATTTTACTTCTTTTCTTGCCTAATAGTGGTGCCTAGGATTTCCAATACTGTTTTGAATACAAGTGATATAAGTACACGTTTGCCTTATTCCTGATCTTAGAAAATTGAGTATGATGTTAGCTGTGAATTTTTCATAAATGAACTTTGTTAGTTGCAATAGTTTCCTTCTGTTGAGAGTCCATTGTTTGTTTTTGTCTTGAAAGGGTATCGAATCTTGTCAAATCCTTTTTCTCCATCCGTAGGAATGACAGTGTCCTTCCTTCTGTTCATGTATATTAACATTGATTTTTGTGTTTCAAACCATTCTTACATTCCAAGAATAGGTCCTACTTGGTCATGGTGTATGATCCTTGTAATGTGCTGTGAATTTGTTTTACTAGTGTTTTGTTTAGGATTTTTGCAACAATATTCATGTGGGATATTACACTTTTCTTGTATCTTTCTCTGACGCTGGTATCAGGATAATGGTTGCTTTATAGAGCTTGTAAATGTTTCCTCCCTTTCAGTTGGTGGAAAAGTTTCATGAGGCAGAATTCTGGTAGAATTCTCCAGTAAAGCCATTTGATCTAGGGCTTTTCTTTGTTAGGTTTTTGATTACTAAATCAATTTCTGTTCAGACTTTCTATTTCTTCATTATTCAGTTTCAATAAATTAAGTTTCTAGGACTTTATAGATCTATCTCCTAGGCTAGCCAATCTTAGCAAACAATGGTTCATAGTACCCTCTTACAGTTCTTTTTATTTCTATGACCTCTCTTGTAGTATCCCTTTTCATTTATTTTTTATTTTTTCTTAAGATTTATTTATTTATTTGAAAGGCAGAGAGAGAGGTCTTCCATCTGCTGTTTCACTCCCCAGATGGCTGCAATAGCTGGAGTTGAACAGATCTGAAGCCAGGTGCTTCTTCTGGGTCTCCCACGTAGCTGCAGGGGCCCAAGCACTTGGACCGTCCTCCACTGCTTTCCAGCACTGTAGGTGGTGGCTTTACCTGCTATGCCACCATACCAGCACCCTTTTAATTTCTCTTTTTTTAAATATTTATTTATAGGGGATGGCACTATGGTGTAGCAGGTAAAGCCCCTGCCTGTGGTCCTAGCATCCCATATGGGCGCCAGTTCGAGTCCCAACTACTTCACTTTTGATCCAGCTCTCTGCTATAGCCTGGGAAAGCAGTGGAAGATGGCCCAAGTCCTTGGGCTCCTGTACCCACGTGGGGGACCTGGAAGAAGCTCCTGGCTTCTGGCTACAGATTGGCCCAGCTCCAGCTGTTGTGACCATTTGGGGAGCGAATAGCAGATGGAAGATCTGTGTCTGCCTCTGCCTCTCTGTCTCTGTCTCTCTCTCTCTCTCTTTCTCTCTCTCTTTGTGTGTGTGTAACTCTGCCTTTCAAATAAATAAATAAATCTTTAAAAACATTTATTTATTAATTTGAAAGGCAGAGTGACAGATCTTCCACCCACTAGTTCACTCACCAAGTGGCTGCAAGTTTAAACAGGTTGACAATTATAATGTGTCTTAGTGTTATTCTTTTGAATACATTCTAATTGGAATTTTTGAGCTTCTTGGATCTGTATGTTTATCAGTCTTTATGTCATCAGATTTAGGAAGTTTTCAAGTAAGCTTTCTGCCTCAGGGTACTCCTTGGATTGCTATAATGCATGACTAGTCCACTTAGTAGTGCCTCATTAAGTCTCTTAGGCCCTCATTACTTTTCTTTGTTCTTTTTTCCTTGATTATTTCAAATGGCCTGTCTTCAAGTTTGCTTATTTTTTTTTTGGCCTAATCAAGTCTGATACTGAACCCCTCCAATTTATTAATTCAATGATTATGTTTTTCCGTCCCAGAATTTCTGTTTGGTTCTTTTCCATAATTTGTATTTCTTTGGTGATATTCTCATTTTGTTCATGTGTCATTTTCTTGGTCTTATTTAGTCTTTTTTTTTTCTTTTAGCTCATTGAGTGTGTTTATGGAAGTTATTTAAAATTCTTTGTCAGACAGTCTATGGATCTGCATTTCTTTAGGGTAGTTTTTTGGAAATTTCCTTTGTTCCTTTGTTTGGGCTATGTTTCCTTCCCTTTTTGTTTGTATGGTTTATGAGTTTTTGCTAGAATTTGGGCATTTGAAAAAACAAACATCTCTTCCAGTCTTTGCATACTGACTTTGTGCAGGGGAAGATCCTTACCAATTAGTTCAGCTTGACATTGTTTCATTCTCCTTATAATCTGCCTGCCAAATTACTGCTCAACGTGCTGCTTGCCTCAGCTTTCAGTGACTTCCAAACTTTGGTGCCAGTGCTGTTAGTGCTCTGAGTCAGTTGAGACAGAAAACTTTTGTTCCTATCTCAAAGGAAAGAGCCTTGATATGAAGGTTTCTTTCCATGTACACTGCACCATGCTGCATAGGAAGGGAGGCACAAATGAGTGTTCCAAATGCTGTAACTTTAATTACTCCTTTCATTGGAATCCCTTCTTGGTTTTACAGTGGCCTGGGTGCTAGCTGCATCCTCAGCTGGTTGCTAGAATTCTTACAGAAACATTTTGGTTACTATTAACTTGGTATCTTTATGTGGAAAGGAGAGCCTGCCTGTAGCTTCCTAGTTTGCCATTGTTTTAGTCTTCTTGGGCTTCCATAATGAATTACTATAGACTGAGGTTGCTTCAACAGCAGGAATTTTTCATAGTTCTGGAGGCTGAAAGTCCAAGATCAGCTTGTGAACATGGTGAGGATTTAGTGAGGGCTTTCTTCCTAGCTTGCTGATGGTCCCTTCTCACTGTTTCCTCACATTGCAGAGAATGAACCCTATTCTCTTAGTCTTATAAGGACACTAATCCCATCATGGAGGTCGCACCCTCATGACCTCATCTAAGCATATTTGCCTCCCAAAGGCTCTACCTTCAGATAGCATAAATATATACAACTATAAACTATCAATAACTTAGAAAAATATTGCTTAAAGACGTATGTCTTTCAAATTAAAAGATTGCTTTTTACATTATCATCCTTTATGATTAATAACAGGTATTTTGTGACAAACAGAAGGAATGATTACATTCAGAGAAAGATGCAGCAAAGGAATATGAACCGCAGGGTAAGTGTCAGCACTTTATAACAGAATCTAGTTGTTTTTATATATCATTTTCATTTGAATAGACTTACCCTTTGCAGGCTTTGTTTTTTCTAATAGTAAATTCTGGCACCTACTTGTATTGGTGATTACTTTGGTAAGTTTTAAAACCTGTTCATGAATATCAGTGAAACATATGTAGAAGCTACATGTCATAAATGTCTACATAAGTAAAGTTCTTCCAGCCTTATACTACAATTTCTTCCTTTATCTCCCATCCTACCTTATATTATTTAGCCTCTAAGTATGCATTAGACAAAAGTGATAAAAATTGATGCAAATAATGTTTATTAGTAGCATGTGTTATTTTTTCTTTAGACACATATTAATTTGAAAGTCAGGGTGACAGATCTTTTTTTTTTTTTTTTGACAGGCAGAGTTAGACAGTGAGAGAGAGACAGAGAGAAAGGTCTTCCTTTCCCATTGGTTCACCCCCCAAAATGGCCGCTGCGCTGGGCCGATCCGAAGCCAGGAGCCAGGTGCTTCTCCTTGTCTCCCATGCGGGTGCAGGGCCCAAGCACTTGGGCCATCCTCCACTGCCTTCCCAGGCCACAGCAGAGAGCTGGCCTGGAAGAGGAGCAACCGGGACAGAATCCGGCGCCCCAACCGGGACTAAAATCCCGGTGTGCCGGCGCCGCAGGCAGAGGATTAGCCAAGTGAGCTGCGTTGCTGGCCAGATCTTCTATACACTGGTTCATTCCCCAAATACCTGCAACAGGTAGGGCTGGGCCAGGCCAAAGACAGGAAATTAAGTTAATGGGATAATATGGTTTTCCACCTAACTTAACTATCTTGAACACATAGTTGTAGGCATATTATACATATTTTGATGACCTCCTTTGTGATTTTATCTTTATGTTCTTTTTTTTTAACTTTTATTTAATGAATATAAATTTCCAAAGTATGGGTTATGGATTACAGTGGCTTTTCCCCCCCAGCTCCAGACAAGCGTGTCTGGATTCAGACCATATCAAGATCTTGAAGGCCGGCGCCGCGGCTCACTAGGCTAATCCTCCGCCTAGCCGCGCCGGCACACCGGGTTCTAGTCCCGGTCGGGGCGCCGGATTCTGTCCCGGTTGCCCCTCTTCCAGGCCAGCTCTCTGCTGTGGCCCGGGAGTGCAGTGGAGGATGGCCCCAAGTGCTTGGGCCCTGCACCCCATGGGAGACCAGGAAAAGCACCTGGCTCCTGGCTCCTGCCATCGGATCAGCGCGGTGCGCCTGCCGCAGCGCGCCGGCCGCGGCGGCCATTAGAGGGTGAACCAACGGCAAAGGAAGACCTTTCTCTCTGTCTCTCTCTCTCACTGTCCACTCTGCCTGTCAAAAAAAAAAAAAAAAAAAAAAAAAAAAAAAAAAAGATCTTGAGAGTTTTCTTCTGGGTCACTAATAGCCATAAGGCCTTGGGAAAGTCATTTGACTCTTCAGAATCCCAGTTTCCTTAGCTGTATGTGAGGAGGTTGGACTGCTTGATCTCTAAGGGCCCACTGGCTTTGACATTCTCGCTTCTGTAAATAAAGGCCAAAAATCTGAAATTGAATGTTAGTCTAAGGGGGGAAGGATAAGAATTGTCTCTGAAAATATGGGGTCCATGTAAAATATAGACACTAAATACCTCATGCTGAGCAATGATTTTTGATAATTTGTTTCAACTTTTCCCATTTAGATAGGACTGCAGAAAGAGTCCTACGGAAAGGGGTGCAACTCTAATGAAATGGAGCGCAACTCCCACAAAAGTGAGTGTCACTCCTGCAGAGGTAAGCGCCACTCTCAGGAAGGTGAGCGCCACTCCAGCAAGGGTGACCACCACTCCCACGAAGGCCACTCTCGTGAAGGTGACCGCCACTCCCAGGAAGGTGAGTGCCACTCCCACGAAGGTGAGCGCCATTCCCGCAAAGGTGGCCGCCACTCCCACGAAAGTGACCACCACTCCCACGAAGGTGAGCGCCACTCCCGCAAAGGTGGCCGCCACTCCCACGAAGGTGAGCGCCACTCCCGAAAAGGTGGCCGCCACTCCCGTGAAGGTGAGCGCCACTCTCGCAAAGGTGACCGCCACTCCCGTGAAGGTGAGCGCCACTCCCACAAAGGTGAGCGCCACTCTCGTGAAGGTGAGCGCCACTCCCACAAAGGTGAGCGCCACTCCCATGAAGGTGAGCGCCACTCCCGCAAAGGTGAGCGCCACTCCCGCAAAGGTGAGCGCCACTCTGAGGAAAATGAGCACCACTCTGAAGTAGGTGGACAACACTCTGATAAAAACAGGCAACACTCTGATAAAAATGAGCCTCACTCCGAGGCAAATGAGCGCCACCCTGAGGAAAATGAGCACCTCCCTGAGGAAAATGAGCGCTATCCTGAGGAAAATGAGTACCATCCTGAGGAAAATGAGCGCCACCCTGAGGAAAATGAGCGCCACCCTGAGGAAAATGAGCGCCACCCTGAGGAAAATGAGCACCATCCTGAGGAAAAGGATCAACACTCTGAGGAAAAGGAAAGCAAATCTGACGAATACAATGCAGGAAATGAAGGGTAATTGCAGACAGCTAAATTTAACTTTAATTATTCTTAGGGAAACCTATGAAACAAAAAATGTAACTTCCAAGTAATCTTTAACAACTTTTGTAAACAATCCTAATGCAGAACCAGAAAATTCTTAAGCAAAACTGCTTGATTTCAGTTTTACTCTTGAGATTTTCATGTGTTTTCCTATGGTAGATATAAATGTCATGATATTGTAACCTTCCTTCCTAAAACATACAGGAATTGCCACCTGTACAATTTCAATGCTCTCAAGATTTTTCCTCATTTCCAGCCTTAAATTTTAAAACCGTTTCTGCTCATTAATAGTAACATATACCTCACATGCTAAGTAAATTTCAGTATTCCAGATTATCTCAGTTCACATAATGGAAGACTGCCCAGTGATGTCAAGGAGGAAAAAATTAGTTTCCTCTATCCTTTCTGAGTTCTTAGTTGAGACAGATCTCTATAACAAAAGACAGAAATATAAACAAAGGAAAACAAATTGGAAATTTATTAGCATTTATACCTTCTTTATATGTACCTGCATCTCCTATTGGAATGCCCAGGTTCGATACCAGCTTCAGCCTCCTGCTTATGGTAATATTTAATGCTAGTCTCCTCAAGTGGCTCAAGTGATTGGTTTTGTGCCTCCCACATAGGATATCTGGAGAGTGAGCCAACATATAGGAGTTCTTTGTCTGTCTGTCTCAATTTTGGGGGGTTGTGAGAATGAGGATCCTATTTCTTTGCTGGCTGTCAGCTACTGTCCGCCCTGCTTCCAGAGGCAGTCTGAACTTCTCCCTCTCATGTGGCCCCCTCCATCTGTAACTCAGTAACAGCATGTCATGTCCTTTCACTGTCTGAAACAATTTGACTTCCTCTGTTGTTTTTATTTAAATGATTAGATGAAGCCAACTCAAGTGTATATTGTTAAAGAAAACAGAAATATGACTAAAAATTAATTAGGAAACTAACATCCATTTAATTACTCAGAGCACTCTCATTTTTTTTCCCAAAGCAAACACAGGTTTTGGTCTAGTTGGCTCCTAGTAAGATTAATATTTATAACCAAACCAAAAACCATTGACTTATTTAAAAACATTGATGATAGCCACTCAACTGACAGTATCAAGTAGCCACATGACATTTGGGCTTTTGTTGTATTCTACCTCTGATAGAAATTCTTTTAAACTGTGTAGCCACAATTTAAAGACAAAACCCTTAGGATGGGCATTAGATGCAGCAGTTAAGCCAATGGTTGGAGTCTCCACATCTCCTTGAAGTGCTTGAGTTCAAGTCCCAGCCTTGCTTCTGATTCCAACTCCATCCTAATGTAAACCCCAGGAAGGCAGCAGGTGATGGCTCAAATACATGCATCCCTGCCACCCACATGGAAACCCAGCTTTAGTTTCTGGCTTTTGGCTTCCTCCTGACCTAGCCCCAACTATTGTATGCACACAAGGAGTGACCAGTGGGTGGGAGATCTCTCTTCATGTTTGTCTCGGTCTCTGCCTTTCAAGCAAATTTAAAAACTTGTACTATTTATGTACATGAACAGCAGTTATAACAGGGCAAAGCAAGAACTAGACCTAACAACCACACAGGAGGTCCTATATAAAGCATACCTCTGCAACATGGCAGATGAAAATTGTGGACAGCCAGACTGGGTTTCATATTAATTGCTATATATCCATGTGTTACAGGTACTTTTGTTAACAACTTTATTGAAATAATTTTCATACCATAAAGCTCACCAGATTGAAGTATGGCAATTCAGTGGTTTTTATCATATTAACAGAATTGTGAAAACATCACTATTATCTCGTTTTAGAACATTTGTACCTTCCCAAAAGAAAGTCCATGTCCCTTGGCAGTCACTCCCTACACTCCCTTCCACCCCCAGGCTCTGGCTATTTTCTTTTTCTTTCTTTCTTTTCTTTTCTTTTCTTTTTTTTTTTTTTTTTTGATAGGCAGAGTTACAGAAAGGCAGAAGCAGAGAGAGAGAGAGGTCTTCCATCCGCTAGTTCACTCCCCAGATGGCTGCAATTGTTGGAGCTGCACCAATCCAAAGCCAGGAGCTTGGAGCTTCCTCCAGGTCTCCCACGTGGGTGCAAGGGCCCAAGCACTTGGGCCATCTACTGCTTTTCCAGGCCATAGCAGAGAGCTGGATCTGAAGTGGAGCAGCCGGGACTTAAACTGGCGCCCATATTGGATGCCGGCACTGCAGGCAGCATCCTTACCCACTACGCCACAGCGCTGGCCCTATTTTTTAAAAAATTATTTGAAAAGCAGAGTGACAGAAAGGGAGAGACAGATATCTTTCAATTGCTAGTTTGCTCTCCAAATCCCACAGTTGCTAGGCTTAGACCAGACTCAGTCCAGGAGCCAGGAATTCCATTGGGTTCTCAGATCTCCCACATTGGTAGTGAGGCAAGTACTTTGGCCATGATCAGCTGCCTTTCCAAGGCACATTAGCAGAAAGAGTAGAGGAGCAGAATTTAAACCAAGTACTCCAAATATGGAATGTAGGCATCCCAAGCATGTGCTTAATCTACTGCATTGCAATCACCAGCCCCTCTAGCTACTTTTGTTCCAAAATGCATATAGGCATAACTAACTGTAAATAACAGTAAAACCTGTCGCTCCCCCTCTTCGCGGAGGAACGACACAGGACCCTGTGCTGTTCTTTTGTCTGCTCGGCCCTCCCCGGGTTTGCTGCTGGTTCTTCCCGGGTTGGCTGCCGTCCCTCCACCTCCGTGGAGGGGAGGGCCCCCCTGCTACTTTCCCCACTTCCGCGGGGGAGTGGCACACCGCTGGCCGGCTCTCTCGGGGGTTGCTCAGATGTTCCTCAGGTGTTCCTGGTGCATGTTGTCTCTCTCCTCCTTTATAGTCCTCTTCCACCAATCCCAACTCCACTACCCACACGCCGAGTATGCTGCTCTCCTCCAATCAGGAGCAGGATCAGCTCCTGCAGGTTACTGGTCGAACTGGAGGCAGCTGTGTAAAAGCTGTTTACTCCTCTCCCAGCGCCATATTGTGGGAGAGCAGATGCATAGAATAAGTCTTAATTCCAGTAACTTAGTGTAGTCCGAGTTGCTCCCCACAAAAACCATTTTTGCATTTTTAAGAGTTATTCATTTGAAAAGCAGAGTTACAAAAAGATATTCCATCCACTGGTTCACTCACCAAATGGCTGAAATGGCCAGGGCTGGGTCAGGACCTGAGCCAGGAGCCCAGAACTCCATCTGGGTCTTCCACATGGGTGGTAGGGGCCCAAATACTTGGGCCATCTTCTGCTTTTCCAGGCATATTAGCAGGAAGCTGGATCAGAAGCAGAGCAATTGCTCTAATATGGGATGCCAGCAATATGGGATGCTGGTGCTGCAGGAAGTGGCCTAACACTTTGTGTCATAGCACTGCCCCCTGTTTTAGCATTTTTTTAATAGTCAAAAAACTTATCTAGAGACTTTGTAATAATCCGTTTATAAAGCCTAGATTAATGCATGCATGTGATCCTCTTGAATAGTATACAGATACTCCCTGATTCAGAACTTGAATCTTAACTGCTAAAAGGAACCTTAGAGGTTCTTGAATATACTTTTGTCATTTTACAGTTGGTAAAAGCGAGACCTAGAATAGCCCAAAGTAGCTTAACAAATTAGTGGCTGTCCTAGATATTTTATTAAATATTATGCTTAATTGACAGATCTCAGAGACCTGGGATTAAAGCTTTACTCCAGAAGACTGAATGTAGTGGAACCAAGAATTCTCTGCACCCGCCCAAAAGAGTACACTTCAAATTCGAGTTTCAAGCACTAGGTAATCAGGTAAATGCAACATAATTACACAGTAATCTTGTTCATTAGATATTAGCAGCCAGCTAAATTAGCCAGAATACACCATTCCATCCATGTGCAGACTATGTTCTTCATAAAAGTATATGATCTAGATGAAGAAAATAGACAATATATGGTAATAAATATACACTACCTGTACTCGGAGCAATGCAACTCTGGTTTCTGATTTAAGGTTTGTGGTGGCATTGGAAGCAGTATTACTGTTAGGTGATAAAGAAAACTTAGGCTCAGTTGGGCAGTTTATAAAAGGGTGAAACTGGAAGTTAAGTCTTGGGCAGTCTTTGAGGTTTTCCAGTTGGTTATATACTAATAACACCTACTGGAAATCACTTGGCCTTAGTCTTCACAAGGCAGGTCACTAAATCCCTGGGCATAGTTAAGGCATTTAATTACTACACAGGTGTAAGTTTGACCCTCCTTCTTCTGTGAACCTTGCCCATTGACACTATGGGGTAAACAAAGGCTTTCCCTCCTTTTCTTTCATTGAAGCCCTTTGATGGCATTAGCAGAGCATCAGGCAAACTACTTCATTCTTCTAGGTTCACAAGGAGAGCTCTATGCCATTTATTCAAACTCACAGAGACATCCAACCACCCCTGTCTAATTTTAGTAATCAAATTTCATGAATATTTTCCAAGATTGCGAACTCACAAAATAAAAGCTTTTTCTTTCCTTCACAGACTAAGCTGTCACTCAATGAGAGATTCTCTAGTCTGAGAGCTCAGAAGAAACAAGAATCATTAAACTAATGATGACCAAAATGTCCTTCCTCCTAAAGATCTGTTAACACGAAGATTGCAGTGAATTATGTTGAAGAGTGTATACGATACTCTCAATACTTAACTTCTTGTTATCCTTGTTAAAGTATTTTCCTTTGTAGGTTTTTATGTGAGTAATCCTATTGCAGTGAATTATATTGAAGTGTGTATATTATACTTTTTCAGTACTTAGCTTTTTTTATTGTTATGAGTAACCCAAATGTAGTGACTTATATTGAAGAGTATATATGACATTCTTTCAGCACTTACCTTTGTTATCCTTGTTAAAGTATTTTTCCTTCGTAATTTTCCATGTGAGTAACCAGTGAAAACTAAGTACTTACATGAAAGAAAAAAGATGTTTAGCTTTGTTTGCGTGAAAGAGCAGGAAGATGAGCAAGAACAAGTGCAGTTTACAATGAGATTCTACAAACCAGCAATGTTTTCAGAATTACATTTCTTTTCAACACTAGAGAATTGGCATCTATGGCCAAATTTTTTCCTTGAGCTCTGGAATCTATGTATGATTCTTGAGAAGGCTCCATTTTATCAGTAAAGCAAGATAATTGACAGGGGTCTTTCATGACCAAATATTCTGTGTCAGAAAAGTAAGATTGAATTCTGTTTATTAAAATGCTAAATTCGTATCCTAATGTTTACTTTTGATATGAATTTGTAAGAATTATAAACTCTTCTCCTGTTATTTTGTGTAAACATGTTAATAAAACTTAATTGAAAGGCATAACTGTTTTCCCATCCATTGATACTTGAGGTCCAAAGTAACAGTGATCCTGGTATAGATTAACAAAATATAATTTCAACCTCAGCTGCTGTTCCAGGTAAGCCTGCTCTTGGAGAAAACTCAAAGTGGTGACTTTATAATTAAGTGGTACTTCCATGTAAGGCTCCCGTCTTTTAGCCTAGTTTAACAAATTCTGTCCTCATATTTAATAGTTACTTGTAGGAAAATGGAATGTAGCATAGAGATATAGGAAAAGTTAGAGTCTAGTCTGGTCTACTTACCCCATTGCTTTCTGAACCAAATTAACACATAGTAAAGACTCTTAGAACCTTGTGTTGAGAAGCAGAATGATCTTCGGTTTGATTATTGCTGCAAACTCCTAATCTGGAATATGGAGAAAGACAGTTTACGTGATGCTTCTTAAGAAATATGTATCAGATGGTTTGTAGAGTGTTGCTTCTGATCATAAAAACCATACGTGGTCATTATAGAAATTTTAGAAAATGCAAAATACCTAAGATGTCACACACATATATACACATAATAATTATAATATCTACACCCCTATTTTCTTGTCACTTAAGACTGATTGTTCATAGCAAATCTTTGTACCACATTTATCCAGGTCCCCATTGCTGGACAGTTAGGCTGTTTCCAATTTGAGTTTTCATGAATTATGCTTGTGGATTACTTCTCAGCCTTTTGGCTAAGATCAAGTGTAAATTATGCTTGTGATGAGATCCTATATCTTTACCGTACATCTCTAGTTCACTCCATAAGACAATTGGCTGGAAGTAGAATTGCTAGATCAAATAGTACATATATTTAGAATATTGATAAATTGATGTATGGAAATGTGCCATTCGGTGTCACCAGTACCAGAATATGAGAAAACTAGTTGTCTGAGGCCCTTTATAAGCAGAGAATACAAAGCTAAAAATATTGTTTTTAATGTCTTGCTTGTTGATAGGTAATGTGTAGAAACAGCATAAAGCAGTGAAACAGCAATGTTTTCCAAGCTCTAAAAGTCTTTCTGCTGTATTAACCAGCAGCCATATAACTCACAACTCTGTTTTCTCTCCACCTTGAATAATATTAGAAGTTTAGGAGCATAAACCATCAGTTTCAACAATGCCAATTGGCCGTAGGAAGGTACTTCAAAATTTATTTACATATTTATTTGAAAAGCAGAATGATGGAGAGGAAGTGAGTGTGATCTTTCACCTACTGTTCAATTTCCAAATGGGTGCAACAGTTGGTCCGGAGCCAGGAACTTCATCCTAGTCTCCCATAGGGATGCAATGGTACCAAGTACTCAGGCCATCTTTCATTGCCTTCCCAGCACATTAGCAGGACACCCGATCAGAAGCAGAGCAACTGGGATTAGAACCTGCCTTTTGATTGGGGGATAACTCACTGTGCCACAATACCAACCCCTAGAAGGGTACTGCAGAGTTCATAGAAAAGGAAACTAAAAGACAAATTTATTTTGGTGCAAAAAATTTTGAAAACCATGCACAGAGTCTTCAAAAAGTTCATGGAAATGCATATGATGAAAAATGTATGACTTTCAGAAGCTCTCTACCAAAATAAACTTTATTTTCTCTACAGAAATGATTAAAAAAAAAGAAAGGAAATTAATGTTTCACTGAGAATTTTGTGGTGGACTTGAAAAAACTGTAGCTGCCTGGGGGAGCTTCAGAGCTAGGGCTTGAGATGACTCACTGAGAAGAAAGCTGAGTGTGCTGCCATTGGCATTAGGGAAGAAGCTCCAAGCTCCTCAGGCCAGATCCTTGGGAGGTGACATGGCCACTGGGGAGAGAGAACTACAAAAGTTCTGGGGCCATCAGCAAACAGATGAACTACCCTTAGCACTAGCTGGAAAGATACTTGAATCAAATCACTGTGTCAGGTCACCAGTGCAGTGTTTCCTACTGAATTCCTACAGGGAATTCTTTGGTGTTGCAGATAATTGCATTCTAATGTAGCTATTCTATCAAAGTGGATGATGGGAGAGAGAGGCCAGCTGGTCAGGGCCAGGCTTTGAAAGTTCCCAGGTTCTCTGAAATAAACTGGCTGAAGGTTCTGACTTCGGCATTCAGTCTGTGGGTGAGGTTGTCATCACCATCTGCCTTCATTTAGAATCGACACATATTGGCCACTACACTGCAGGAAATCCAAGCTTCTGGGGTGTTCTTCGCATCTCGGATTTCTTTTCCCAAACTCTTGAACAAAACATCAGCATATTGCTTTGTTGTTAGTGCTTCTGCACTGAAGCCCATGATCTTGCCTAAAAACTCTGGAGAATTAAAGATGTTTGAGACAACTGCTCCAGCATTAGCAACGGAGATGCCATCGTCAGTACATCCCCCATGGGTAGTGCCTTTAGGGGCTTTCACAGGCCCCAAGAGGTGAGAACATTTTCAAAGTAAATTGCTAAGTAGATGGGGATGCCAATGGACAAAAAATCCTACTACACCCCTTCCTTACCATAAAAGGGTGGTGTGGCAAATCTGCCCATGCTCGGCTTCTGCACATTCTGCAGGCTGCTGCACACCACATGCTTCAGGCTCAGGTGCTTGGCAGTGTCCGCCACCAGCTTCTGACAGCCTTCTCTACTGAAATGAGCCTAAAAGTTGGTCACCACAAAGGTCCCATAGGTACCTTTGAAGGCAGCCTCCACAGATGCTTTGTCATTCAGGTCACCTTTGACCACCTTAGCACCAAAGGTTCCAGAGCACCAGGGCATTGAGTCATCACATCCCTGGTCAATGCCTTCACTGCAAAATGTCTGCTGTCCAAAATGGCCCTGGCCACAGAGCCACCCTGAGCACCTGTTGCTCCAAACACTGCAGTTACCTTCATGTTGACCATGTTACCAGGCAAAGAAAAAGTTGGAGTAGCAAAGCTGTCCTCAGAGCAGCAATAGCAGCTGAAATACCAATAAGCTTCACCTTTTAATTGCATTATCCATGAACTTTTTGAATTCCCTTGTATATGTAAAAAAAAAAGGAAAAAAACACTGAAGTATAAACAATGAGTTATATTCTGGGTAGTAGGAGTTGCATACCAATTTCTTTCTTCTTTTTTTAAGGTTTTATTTATTTGAAAGGCAGACAACAGAAAGAAGGACAGAGAAAGAGGTCTTGCATCTGCTGGTTCACTCCCCAAATGGCTGCAATGGCTGAGATAGGCTGAAGCCAGGAGCCAGGAGCTTCTTCCAGGTCTCCCACATGGGTGCAGGGACCCAACCACGCGGGCCATCTTCCTCTCTTTTCCCAGGTGCACTAGCAGGGAGCTGGATTGGAAGTGGACCAGCCATATGAGATGCTGACACTGCAGGTGGAGCCTTATCTATTCCACAGCACCGGCTCCCAGTTTTTATTTTCTTCCGTTTTTAACAGTACTTACCGAGCTTTTGTTTGTTTTAGAAAAGATTTATTTATTTACTTATTTATTTGAAATGCAGACTGGACAGGGGAAGGGAGAGAGTTTTCCTCTGCTGGTTCACTGCAACAACCAGGGCTGGGTCAGGATGGAACCAGGAACCAGGAACTCCATAAAAGTCTCTCACATGGGAAGCAGGGACCCAAGAACTGGGACCCTCATCTGCTGCCCACCAGCATGTGCATTAACAGGAAGCTGGATTGGACGGCAAGTAGCCAGACCTGGAACCAGCACTCCATATAGGATACAGGCATCCTAAATGGTGGCTTAACCTGCTGTACCACAATGCTCACCCCCTCCAAAGTATTCTGATGCATTTTAAAATTTGCGATTACACAGTATACTCTTCCTTAGTGGTAAGTAAAATTCTTGGCTAAGATCAGTTGAAATCAATCTTTCCTTTTAGTTTTAAAGTGTTAAACTCTCCCTTTTCCCCCTCTACTACATTCCCACTCTTAATGCTCTATCCAGTGTATAATAATGGATGCTGAAGCTACTATCAGAATATGTTTGACCATAGATTTCCAGCTCAGTCCACCAAAGATTAGTTACGGAATTGAGCACCCTCTTGGCTGACATTAAAGGCTGCCTCCATGGTCTACTTTACCAGAAAGAGGAGCAAAAGGAGCAAGCCAGGCATTATGAGCAATGTAAGGATAGGTGGCAGGCTTTACACAGTGATCTGCCATCAAGGAGACAGAACAGGCCAGTCCACCCCAAATGGCATTGGTTTTCAATGTGGAAAGCCAGGGCTTAAGATGGACACAGAAGTCAGCTTATGAAAAGCCCTGGCAGCTTTGCCAGCCAAGAGCTGGGTCACTGGAAACGGAACTGCCCTGGAGTTGAAGGACTCCCAGGTCAGAGCCACAGACCCTATTGGCTCTAAGTTGAGAAAAGCCTATCACTCAGCCCAGCTTCCAAAGTAGCCACCACTGTTGAGGGGACACCCAAGTAGGACGAGTATCATTGTAGGCAGAACTGTAAATTTCCTTTTAGAGATGCCACCTACCTTCTATTCAGGCCAGCTCTCCTCCCAGGCCAGCTAGGTAATGGAAGTCAACATGAAGTAGGCAGGCATACAGGCTAAAATTGATTAGTTTTGTGAACTGGAAGACCACGCCTTCACCATGCCTCCGTGTGACCTCATGCCCCTACCTGGCTACACCTGAGTGCCTACCAGCCAATCAGGTTAATTAACCACTCCCCTTTGAAAGTGAATTAAAAGCCTGGAATAGGGTGTGTCCACCCCTTTTCTCCCTCCCTCACCCTGGCATCTTGCCAGTAGGGAGCTGGCTGCAGCCCTGAGCCTCCAGGGCACGTGGCCTTCAGGCCAACCCACCCTATGCTTTCTGGCTTAGATGCTCTTCCATGTGGCTGGTTCCTGGTACTTGGTATGAACCCAGATCTACCCCTCTCTCTTAGAAAAAGCCCTCACTCTCCTATGCATGTCTCTCACCGAGTAAAAGCTTAAAATGTACCACGCTGCCTCATTCATTTATGCCGGTATTTAGAATTCTTCTCTAAATATTAGGCAAGAACCCACTTGGGGTTATTAATATTGGGAATTTATTAATAAGCATATGGTGATATCATATGGCACCCGAATTCCAATATCATATGGCGACCCAGATGGGACTTCTGGGGAATTTTAAGGGGCCACTTCAGATACAATTTTAAGGGGTCAAATTCTGATATCAAACAGGGTGCCTTCCCTGAAGAGGTTCACAGCTCCCTTTTGATGTCTCTTCCAGTACCTCATGTGAAGAGATGGATAGGTCTGGGCCTCATATCTGGCCAGGCCTTAAAGCCCACCTGATAATAAAGCCCTTTCTGTCAGTTTCTATTTGCCTGTCAATGGGTAAACTTCCTCATGGTTTGGACAGGACCTTTCTTAGGTCTTCTAGTAGTGATTCTGTCCTTTTGTTTTAGACCCTGTGTATTTAAAGTCCTTGTTAGATTCATTTTCTCCAGACTTGAAACAGTGAAATTCTAGGTGGCCATGCACACGAAATCTCAAATGGGAACAGTTTCTGCAAGCTGGCACTGCATCCCCCTCGAGAGGCCACCTCCTGCTGGAACCCTGTCTTGACTGCTGTTCCCTACTTTGTCCCATACCACTTACAGCATTAGGGTCCATTCTGGGAGACGGACTGTGAGGAGTCAGACAGGTTAATGGACAGTCAAGGTAGTCCCGGTGGAAATGGAGGATGCAAAATGTTTGCTTTCCCCAAAAGTTACCTTTTGCAGGACAAAAGTGCCTGCTTCATTTCTTAGGAATTTCCAATTTTACCATGAGACTAGCAAGGGAATGGTGATTCCATCCTTTTGGGCTCCCAGTTTACTCTAAGACAAATTAGGTATTCCACCCTTCTGATGGCTCTTTTGTTTATCAAGAGCAAGCCAGCCAGGGTAAAAAGATTACAAATCAGATCTTCTGATGGGTTTGTCCCTGCCTTGTACTGACTGACAGCTTGTCCCCCCAAATTGTACCTAAAAACCCCACTACCATCAGCCCCTTTGGGTTTTTGCCTCTCTTGGAGCCCCCTTCCAGATTATTCTGGCTGGAGGTCTCTGACTTAAATAAATCTTGCTTTTCTTAATAATAATAATAATAATAATAATAATAGATGCTGGTTGAGTCTCTGCTTGGCTGGATCTGTAACCTGCTTATCAGTGTAGTCAACCACGTCTGCTCTTAGGGTTCCTAGAGATGTTGCCTATGATGTACCAACTGATTATTGGTTACTGAAGCTGGGAGTCTTGGTACAGTTAGAAATGCCTGAGCTGAGATCTGAACCTAGATCTTTTGAGTCCCAGAGCCCACACTCATAAACTCTAGTATTCATGCCTTTGCTTCAATATTGTCTCTTTCTGAGATGCTCTTTCTCTCCTTTGTTGACTGGATCCTGCTTATGCCTCAAGCTCCAGCTCTGTTATGTTAAATGCACAGTAATGGAGGAAAGCTATACAGACAAACCCTACCTGTGCATGGATTAGCTCCTTTTAAATTTGATGTGCTCTAATCCTTCCTTTCGGTTTTCATATCACACACACATTTCCTGCCACCTTTGGTGTGCCTCATGGTAAGCATGCTCCTGCCTCTGATCATTTGGACTGCCTTTCCCCCTTGAGGACCCCCCATTTGCATGGCTCCCTCTGGTCATTTGGGTTAGTATTCAAATGTCACTTGCCTGACCTCACAGAGGCCTATCTAAAGTAGTGTTACTGGTGAAACGGTGGCAGAGAAGATATTATTACCTTGGTTCTTTGTCTCACATAGAATTTCCAAGCAGACAAGGCAAAGAGAAAAGCAAGATTTAAAGGTTTAAAAGCAAGATTTATTAGAGTCAGACCTCCAGCCACAGTGGCATGGAGAGGAGCTCCAAGAGAAGCAAAACCTGAAGTGGCCAGTGGTAGTGGGATTTTTAAGCACAATTTTGGAAAAACAAAAACAAAAACAAAAAACTTGACAGTGAGATTGACATTCAGTTACAAGTCAGGGACAAACCCATCAAAAGACCTGATTTGCAATCCTTTATCTTGTCTTGCTTACTCACCATAAAACAAAAAAGCCATCCAGAAGGGTGAGATAGGTAACTTGTTTTCACAATAAACTGTGAGCTCAGGAGAATGGAATCACCACTCACTGCTATTCTCATGCTGAAATTGGAGATTCCTAAGGAAATGCACCCCAGTTTCCAATGACTGCCTGTTTACCCATCTGACTCCTCAAAGTAGCACCACAATCACTATCCCTTATCATGCTCTTTTCCTCACAGCATTGATCATCATCTGACATTTAATTATATCTCATTATATGTTTATTATTGCCCCTTATCCTTGAATGCAAGTTCAATGAAAGCAGAGACTTGGGAGATTTCTTTTTCTTCAATGTTTTACTTCTAGAGCCTAATAAAGTGCCTAACATATAGATGATGCTTCATAAATATTGAATGAAATTCAGAGACATGGAAAAATGGAATTTTGAATGAACCAGTATTGCAAAACATGCAAAAAACAAAGATTGCCAAAAATGCACCAACATGTGTTAGAATTTGGAACTATATAGCGAATTTGTATTTTCCCATGTTCACCTTTTTCATATTTTACAAATTCCTGAAATAATAAATTTTACATCAGAAAATATGGGTAAAATAATAAGCCACAAAAGTAATTCAGTTGCTCTTCAATTTGTATATTTCATGCCATTAAGTTGTATGGAGGTTTTTTTTTTTTTTTTTTTTTTTTTTTTTTTTTTTTGACAGGCAGAGTGGACAGTGAGAGAGAGAGACAGAGAGAGAAAGGTCTTCCTTTTGCCGCTGGTTCACCCTCCAATGGCCGCCGCTGCAGCCGGCGCACCGCGCTGATCCTGGCAGGAGCCAGGAGCCAGGTGCTTTTCCTGGTCTCCCATGGGGTGCAGGGCCCAAGCACCTGGGCCATCCTCCACTGCACTCCCTGGCCACAGCAGAGAGCTGGCCTGGAAGAGGGGCAACCGGGACAGAATCCGGCGCCCCAACCGGGACTAGAACCCGGTTTGCCGGCGCCGCAAGGTGGAGGATTAGCCTATTGAGCCACGGCGCCGGCTCGGTTTGTGTTTCTTGCTGTGCATCTGGCGAAATTCCCTACTCAATCTCTGTGCTGCCTATCAACCAGCAGATGGCAGCATCCAGCTTCCCAAAGCCTTTCACTAACTTCTCCCAGGCTACGATAAAAGTAACCCTTATGGTTAAACAAGTTGTGAAGTGTTTGGACACTTCAGAAAATGGACATTTCTTTGAAATTGGAAAACATTTTATGCTTAACAGCACTGTCTCACGATTTCATTTGGATATATGATCTCCAGGCCGTTTAGACAACTAATCCTGACAGTACACTGGTAAAGAGGAACGATGGCATCGTTCCTGCATTTCTGAGAGCCACACTTGGCAGTTGTGGTAGTTAAGGACACCTTCTGTGGAAATGCTTTGGGCTACCTGCAAAGGGTCACTTTAAGGACTCTGAGCAATCCGCCTATCCGCCTATCCCCATGGCTCTAACTAATGCTCCTCCAAACCTCTTGGCTTTGCCAGATAACTTGGGACATTCAATATTTGTCCCCCTTTTAAGATTCAAATATCCCTAGAGGGATTCAAGTAATCACAGAATTCTAATGCTGTAAAGTCAAAATCCAGTCTCTCCTACCCCCTACCCCCATTCCCATTCCCATTCCCATTCCCATTCCCATTCCCATTCCCATTCCCATTCCCATTCCCACCCCTTTTAGGGAAAGAAGTCTGAGACTAAGAACTTAAACAACTTCTCCATGATCTTTTTTTTTTTTCTTTTTTTTTTTGACAGGCAGAGTGGACAGTGAGAGAGAGAGACAGAGAGAAAGGTCTTCCTTCCTGTTGGTTCACCCTCCAATAGCCTCTGCGGCCGGCGCACCGCGCTGATCCGTAGCCAGGAGCCAGGTACTTCTCCTGGTCTCCCATGGGGTGCAGGGCCCAAGCACTTGGGCCATCCTCCACTGCACTCCGGGGACACAGCAGAGAGCTGGCCTGGAAGAGGGGCAACCGGGACAGAATCCGGCGCCCCGACCGGGACTAGAACCCAGTGTGCCGGCACTGCAAGGCGGAGGATTAGCCCAGTGAGCCGCAGCACCGGCTGTCCATGATCTTATAACTAGTTAGTGGTGAGCTCAGTAAAACTAAGCCCAGATCCTCTACTGGCAACCCATAGTAGACTTCATGTTTGTTTGTGTTTTACTGTATCACAGCTTTTCTTTTTACAATTTGTAAGTTTATTTTATTTATTTGAAAAGCACACAGAGAGGGAAGAGGCAGACAGAGAAAGAGAGAGAGATCTTCCATCAGCTAACTCACTTGCCAAATGCCTACAACAGCCAAGGCTGGCCCTGGCTAAAGCCAAGAGCCAGAAACTCAATCCACATTTCCCACGTGAGTGGCAGGGACCCATGCATTTGAGCCATCATCTGCTGCCTCCCAGGATGAGCATTATCAGGAAGCTGAAAGAGGAAGCTGAGCTGTGACTTGAATCCTGGCCCTCTGACATAGGCTATGGGCATCCCAACTGCCCATCCCTATTTCTGCTTTCCTTTATGAATATATGTGTTGCTATCTGTGACTTGCTTTAAGAAACTCCATCAGGATCAGTGCTGTGGCATAGTAGTAATATTAAGCCTCCACCGCAGCACTAGCATCCCATATGGGCACTGGTTCTAATCTCAGCTGCTCCACTTCTGATCCAGCTCTCTGCTATGGCCTGGGAAAGCAGTAGAAGATGGCCCAAGTCCTTGGGCCCCTGCACCTGCATGGGAGTCCAGGATGAAGCTCCTGGCTCCTGGCTTCAGATTGGCGCAGCTCTGGCCATTGTAGCCATTTGGAGGAATGAACCAGTGGATGGAAGACCTCTCTCTCCCTCTCTCTCTGCTCTGCCTCTCTGTAACTCTGCCTTTCAAATTAATAAATAAAAATCTTTAAAAAAGATACTCCATCCATCAACCAAATACCCATTCAGTAAAATAAATACTTTTATAAATAAAAATATATTAAATATATACCAGCAGATGCCACAAATACTATATATGAAAATTCTATAATAGAGTGTTGCTTTTTAAAAAAGTATATTTTATACCTTGGTTTGAATAACTATGCTAGATAGACTCTTATGAAAACGCATCCAGATTAGAGAACTGAGGAAAAAAATTTAAAAAAAGGAAGAGTGGAAAATGGAGAGGTTACGGATGAGGATAACCTTCTTCCAGTTACCGCATTTGGTCATAATGCTTGGCTGAACCAGCTGTGTCATTTATCTTCTATCAGCTTGTTTCTTTACTTGGTAGGGGACAGGCATTGTGGCACAGCAGGATGCCAGTAACCCCATATGGGAGAGTGCTGGTTGGAGTCCTGGCTGCTCCCATCCAGCTAATGTCCCTGGGAAGGCAGTAGCAGAAGGCCCAAGTACTGGGGCCCCTGCCCCGCCCCCTACATGTGGGAGACCCTGATGGACTATCTGGCTCCTGACTTCAGCCTGGCCCAGCTCCAGCTGTTGTGGCCATTTGGAGGGTGAACAATGAATGCAAGCTCTCTGTCACTCTGCCTTTCAAATAATTAAGTAAA
This sequence comes from Oryctolagus cuniculus, assembly GCF_964237555.1. Taxonomy (NCBI): domain Eukaryota; kingdom Metazoa; phylum Chordata; class Mammalia; order Lagomorpha; family Leporidae; genus Oryctolagus; species Oryctolagus cuniculus. Next base: position 78,104,467 of record NC_091453.1, on the reverse strand, counting down.
TCTTTTAAAGTCAGAATACTGTATTTGAGATGGTATTGAATTTGTGCCCTCCAGGGGTTCACTTCCTTCCCATTCAAGTTGCTAGTCCTTTCTGTACTCATTGCCTCAGTGGTGGCATGTGACTATCCTGAGGCATGAACAGTGTGATCTGACTTTGGAGGACAAAAACCTTCAGGCAGTAGTTGCTAGAGCTGCTTCCAACTGGTTCCTTGAGATGAAATTAACATAAAATTAACTGCTTTAAAGTGAAGAACTCAGTGGCACACATCTAGTTCCAGAACTTTCCCATCACTCCAAAATAAAACCCTATATCAATTAAGCAGCTACTCATGATTCACCCTCCCACTACCTTCTGGTAACCACCGCACTGTTTTCTGTTTCTATGGGCTTACTTCATTTTTAAAACGTTCATTTATTTTCATCCACTTGAAAAGCAGAGTGACAGAGAGAGAGGGGGGAAGCTTACATCCATCGGTCCACTTCCCAAATGTCCACAACAGCTAGAGGTAGGCCAGGCTGAAGCCAGAAACTCCATCTGAGTCTCCCATCTGAGTGGCCAGGAGGCCAAGCACTTGGCCCATTACCTGTTGCCTCTTAGGATGCGTGAGTAGGAAGCTGGATGAGAAGCAGAGGAGCCAGGACTCGAAGCAGCACTCCAATATGGGATGCAGGGGTCCCAAGCAGTGGTTTAACCTGTTGTGCCACAATGCTCACCCCTGGATTTACCTCTTCTGAATATCTCCTATGAATGGACTCATGTGACATTTTGTGTCTGACTTCTTTCACCTGGTATGTTTTCCAAGTTCATCTATGATGTATTATACTTCATTTCTTTTTACAGCCAAATGAGGATTCCATTGTATGGTTATACCACTTACATTCATATATTCATAACTTGATGGACAATTGAGTTGTTTCCACTTTTTGGCTGTTACAAATATTATTACTATGAGCATTCCTATAAAGTTTTTTAAAAGATTTATTTATTTATTTGAAAGTAAGAGTTACACAGAGAGAGGAGAGGCAGAGAGAGAGAGGTCTTCCATCTACTGGTTCACTCCTCAGCTGGCTGCAACGGCTAGAGTTGTACTGATCCGAAGCCAGGAGCTTCCGCTGGGTATCCCACGCAGGTACAGGGTCCAAGGGCCTGGGTCATCCTCCACTGCTCTCCCAGGCCACAGCAGAGAGCTGGATCAGAAGTGAAGCAGCTGGGCACAAACCGGCGCCCATATGGGATGCCGGCACCACAGGTGGCGGCTTTATCCGCTATGCCACAGCACCGGCCCTATATAGTTTTTTATGTGAAAATATGTTTTTAATTTTTGGATCACACAAGGGGCCTTCAAAAAGAGAATGCATATGATGAAAAAACTATGCACAGATTTACATTTTTTCCCACCAAAATAAACATATCTTTTGATCCCATTTTCCATGAACTTTTTGAAGTACCCTTGTACATTGTAGAATTGCTGGGTCATCTGTATTGCCAGAGTGGGGAAGAGATGCTTATAATCAGCAGTCCAGAGCCAATTGGAAATAAGACACGGAAAGGTATTCAGCATCATTAGCTGTCAGGGAAATGCCAAAACCACAGTCAGATCCCACTTCATACCCAGTAGGGTGGCCACAATCAAAAAGGCATATGGAGCAGGCATTGGGCACATCAGTGAAGGCGCTGCTTGGGACATATTCATCCCATATCAGAGTGCCTGTGTTTGAGTCCTAGCTCCCCTTCCAATTCCAGCTCCTGCTGATGTGTACTCTGGGAAGCAGCAGGCAATGACCCAAGTGCTTGTGTCCCTGCCACCCATGTGGGAGACCTGAACAGAGTTCTGGGCTCCTGAATTTGTCCTTGCCCAGCCTTGGCTATTGCAGGCATTTGGGGAATGAACCAGCAGATGGAAAATCTCTCAGTCCCCCCAACCCCGGCTTTCTCACTACCTCTCTCTCTCTGTCTTTCTACCTTTCAAATAAAATGAAAATAATAAAGATCTTAAAAAGTCATACAATAAGAAGTGTTGATAAGGAGGCCTCACACATTTCTGCTCAGATTGTAAAATTTGCAAAACAGTCTAGGAGTTCCTCAAATGGTTAAACGTAAAGCCCCTGCGTTTGAGGACGTGTCCTGGGCATGAGAGGGAGTGGACAGGGCCTGAAATGAAGAGAAAGAGCACCTCCCCCCACCCCCAAGGGGGTGGGATAATCATTAAACACATGCCCATTCAGATAAACAAATGGGTATGTGGTTAGGGTATTCATCTCTTTGCCTCCTATCCCCATTCCCATCCCTAACTCTCACCACCCTAAGTGGTTGGTAGGCGTTCTATTGCAATGGGAATTCTCTGAAACAACTGGTACAGAAAAGGCTACCTACAGTTTTCTCTTTTTGTTATAACAGATATATATAGTTTTGGAAATGAGAGCAGAGGCTTCCCATGTAACACATATGTGCAGTTCACATTATATATTCCCCTGCCTTTGGATCTCATTCCCACCATCCTGCTTCTGGAAATTTTTCCCTCATTCCTTTCATCTAGGTTCTTCCTATACTGTGAGCTCCCAGTCAAATGCCACCCGCTCTGTGAAGTCTTCCCTCAATCAAACCAGGATAGAAGGCCCAGTGTCTCATTAGTGTAGCTCCTAGATATACAAGTGCTCCTAACTGAACACCAGAAAATGCTGCTTTATTTACCTTATTAGAGTAAAACATGATTTTTAAAATATTTACTTATTTGAAAGGCAAAGTGATGGAGCGAGAACTTCCATCTGTTGGTTCACTCTCCAAATGCCTGCAATAGCCAGGAGAAGGCCAAGACAAAGCCAGGAGCCTGGAGCTCCGTCTAGGTCTTCCATATGGGCAACAGGGACTTAAGTACTTGGGCCATGATTTGCTTCCTTTGAGTGTGTGCATTAGCAGGAAGCTGGACTGGAAGCAGAGTAGTCTGAACTTGAATCCAGTAGTCCTTTATGGGTGCCAACTTGGCAAACAGAGGCTTAACCTGCTGTACCACAATGCCCATCCCATGATTTATTTTTTATCATATGCTCCACGTTATGCTAGAGAAATGGTGATATGCACAGAGAGTTTAAGAAATAATTAGAGGGGCCTGCACTGGGGCCTGGTGGGTAAAGCTGCCACCTGCGATGCTGGCATCCCAAATGGGTACCCACTCGAGTCCTGGCTGCTCCACTTCCTATCTAGCTCCCTTATAATGGCCTGAGAAAGCAGCTGAAGATGGCGCAAGTGCTTGGGCCCCTGCCACCCACGTGGGGGACCTGGAAGAAACTCTTGGCTTTGGCCTGGCCTGGCCCTGGCTATCAGAACCATTTGGGGAGTGAACCAATGGGTGGAAGATCTCTGTCCCTTCCTCTCTCTAACTCAGACTTCTTCTTCTTTTTTTTTTTTTAAGATTTATTTATTTAAGAGGTAGAGTTACAGATAGTGAGAGGGACAAACATAGAGAAAGGTTTTCCATCCATTAGTTCACTCCCAATGACTACAACAGTCGGAGCTGCACTGATCTGAAGCCAGGAGCCAGGTACTTCTTCCCGGTCTCCCATGTGGGGGCAGGGGCCCAAGGACTTGAAGGACTTGGGCCATCTTCTACTGCTTTCCCAGGCCACAGCAGAGAGCTGGGTTGGAAGAGGAGCAGCTGAGACTAGAACCAGAGCCCATATGGGATGCTGGCGCCGCAAGTGGAGGATTAACCTACTGCGCCACAGTGTCGGCCCCAGACTTATTTCTAAATACATAAATGATTTTTACTTTTATTTATTTATTTTTAAAGATTTATTTTATTTATTTGAAAGAGCTACAGAGAGAGGTAGAGACAGAGAGAGAGGTCTTCCACCCGATGGTTCACTCCCCAGATGGCCGCAATGGCCAGAGCTGTGCTGATCTGAAGCCAGGAGCTTCTTCTGGGTCTCCCACGTGGGTGCAGGGGCCCAAGGACTTGGGCCATCTTCTACTGCTTTCCCAGACCACAGCAGAGAGCTGGATCGGAAGAAGAGCAGCCGGGACTAGAACCAGTGCCCATATGGGATGCTGGAGCTTCAGGCCAGGGCGTTAACCTGCTGCGCCACAGCGGGGGCCCCATAAATGTTTTTTAAAAAAGAAAGAATTAGGGAAATAAAATTTAAAACAAAGCAAATGTGAACAAAATTCCGTGTGTAATGCATTGGTAAAAGACTGCCATTGTTTGGTTTTATTTACAACACTCATGCTTTGCAGCTGTCTTGTGTGACTTTCCTTGGATGGTTCACAAGTGGGATGAGAAATTGGCAGGATTAGGTTCTCGGCCTAACTTAGTTGCTAACTAGGCATATAATCTGTGAACTCCTTTAACCCTCCCTATGAATCCGCTGGAAAATGGGAATGGTACTGTCTATTGTTAAATAATTCTGATACTTTCTGTCTTCTTCTCTCTGCTACTCCCTATTTTCCAATATTACTTCCCTGGTTCCGGCTCTCATCATCCTCATCCTGGGCCCTTGCTACTTTACATGTGCTCTTCTGCCAAGCAGCAGCTTGTTAGAAATACAGAATCTCAGGTTCCACCCAGACCCAGGAAGTCAGAAGCAGCATTTTAACGAGCTCTTTAGCTGATTCATATGCACATTAAAATTGGAGAAGCACTGGCCTAGACTAATTACAGCCTCTTAGCTGGTTTCTCTGTCTCCACGTAGGCCCCTTCCAATTAACCTTCTACACTGCAACTAGGAAGATCTTCTCAATAGGCCAGGCTTGTATTACTTCACTAGTTAAAACGCCCTGGGAGCTCTCTACTGTAAAAAAGAAGATCATGGAAAGAACACAGGCACTAGAATCCAACACTTTAGGTTCAAGTTTTTCCTGAAGCACCTACTAGTTTTGTGGCTTTTGACAAGCAATACAAACTTCTGGTTTTACATTCCTCATTCATAAAATGATAATAAAAATGATAAACTCATTGGGGTGGGGTAACAGAGGAATCCATATATGCAGAAATATTTGCAGATGAAAATGTGATGTTTAGTGATGAAAATGTGAGTTCCAGAGAGTCCCTAGAGGTGGGGAGGGAGGGTAAAGGCAGAACAAGACTGGTGTGGCAGATATGGTTTTCCAAATACAGCTGGAAGAGTATTTCCCATCCTACATGCTCTTCTACAACGTGACCTTGCCATCAACCCAAGTTTAAGAGGTCGAATCTAATTCTGTCCCCTTGAATCTTAGACAGCCTTAAAACTCACTTAGAACCAATATGGCAGAACTGAAGCTCTGTGACTCCTGAGGCAGGGTCAGAGAAGGTCATGAAGCTTCCATCTAGCTCTCTTATGGCACTTGCTCAGGGAGAGGCCAGTAAGGGATCTGACTATCCTCAGACCACCATGCCAGAAAGGCTGGAGTTCATCCACGTACTCCTGTCAACAGTTGCAGCTCACCTTGGCCTTCCAGCCCTTTCCATCAAGCCACCAGATCCAAGAGTGAAGCTGTCTTGGACCCTCCCGACAAGCTCATCCATCAGCTGAGTACTACCGAGTGGCTTCAGTTGGTGCTACAGGGAGCAGAACTGCCTGGGAAAGCCCTCTCCAACTCCCTGCCTCCTCAAGTCATGAGATACAAAAACATCCTGTTGTCATATGCCATTAAGTTTGGTGGGTATCTTTTATGTACAGAGATTACACTTGGCACGAGTTAATGATCATTGAAGCTGACTAATAGGTACATCTATGGAAGTTGATTATGCCACTTTTTCTACTTATACATGTGTGAAATGCCCTATAATAAAGAGGTCTTAAAATGAAAATATATGTACTCAGCTTAGTTAGTAATCAACAAGTAGTAGCTGTTGTTATGTGAATGGAAGTCATTAATAAGTGGCAGCTGTTATTGTTTGTGGAATGAAGCTCAAATTGGGAAGTACTGCATTCAAAGTCCTCTTGCTAACGTGGCTCCTGCTTCTTCAAGCTCATCTCTCACCAACTCACATCACTTTTTTTTTTAAAATTTATTTGTTTCATAGGCAGAGAGAATGGGGGAGAGAGAGAAAGAAAAAGAGATGTACCACTCACTGGTTTAACCTCAAACACCTGCAACAGCTGGGGCTGGGCCAGGCCATAGCCAGGAGCCCAGAATTTAATCTGGGTCTCCCATGTAAGTGGCAGGGACCCAAGTACTTAGACCATCAACTGCTGCCTCCCAGGCACATTAGCAGGAAGCTGGATCAGAAGCAGAGTAGCCAACACTCGAACCAGGCACTCAGATATGGGATATGAGTATCCCATATTGCATCTTATCTGCTATGTCAAACACACTATCACTTCACTCTTAAATGCTTCAGAAATCAAAAACCTTAAGAGTTCCTAGAGTATGGCATGCTATTTTACACTTTCAAGCTACTATGGATGGCTATACTATAATCACTTTGTGGGAGTATTTATCCTGTTCTCATATAATCCTTCAAGATTCAGCTCAATTGTAAGCTTTTCCTGATCCATAGAAAAAGAATTTGTTCCTCTAGCTTTTAGATCCCTACTCTTAACGGACTTCTTCCAAGGCATCAAGACTAGTTGATTATGCTTCTGGGTGTACCTGTATGTTTCCCTTTAGCAGACTATGCAGTCTTTCCCACTGTGCTGTGTGGGGAGCATGACAAAGTCTTAACCATCTTGAAGCTTACAGTGCAAGCAGGGAAGCCAGACAGTAAAAAAAAAATCTATAATTAAATTGTGCTAAGTTCTAGGAAGAATATAAGCAGTATATGAGGACAGAAGAGGAAGAAAAGGGCAGCTCGCTCTCTCTGAAAACTTGACATTTGTGTTGTTCTGGAGGACAAGGAGGAGTTAATTTTTTTTCATAGGCTTAAGCCAAGGCATAGCACAGGGCCTGGCACGTAGTAGGATGTATTAAATACTTATTGAATGAACTAGTTCTGCCTCGCTCACAAGTTTCTTGTGAGGATCATATGTGATAACATCTGCAAAAGTTCTTTGGAGAGTATGAAGTGCAAGACAAATGCAACTTTATTACAGACTATATCCTGAGAGGATAGGAAACAGAATTCCCTCTTTCATCAGAGTGAACTTCTGCAGACAGGCATAATCTGCCCTAGCCAAGTGAATCCAGGCATACAGTCTTCTCCTCAAACATAATTTTCCCATTCTGTTTGGATCGTCAACATGGCCTTTAATGAGATACAGGAGGGAGTAGACACATGGTTTGTGTAGGTGTAGGTTTGGATGAAGTCCCATGGCAGGAAGGCAGCCAGCTCTAGTGCACTGACTTGAAGATCAAACTGGATGATTTTCAAGGGTAGAGAGGGGATGCTACGGAGAGTGGGAACTTGGGAAGGTGATTACAAATAGTAATGTTAACTCCATGTTTACCTTTTGAAATGATCTGATTCGGCGTTCAAGTGTCTGAGTTCCTCCTCCTCCTTTCTTTACCACCCTAACTTATGATTGTCCAAATAGCACCCATTGCCAGTAAGACCAGAAGAAAGTTAACATATATTTAGTATCTACTATGTAAAAGACGTCATGGTATGAACTTTTAAAACATAAAGAGTATAAATTCTGGAGTCAGATTGTTGAGGTTTGTACCCCTCACATCAAAATACCTGAATCAAAACAATCTACATAATCCACTCAGACATTTCACATCCAATAAAGTGTCCTGGTCTGTCTCTCAAATGAAGTTGCCACTACACAAGAAAAATATACTGCCATATTGTGTCTATTGTGTGCTTTCTAGTCCCAGCTGTCCCTGTATGAGGTGGATGGCACTGGGCAAGCCCATTTCCTTCTCCGGGCTTCAGATCCATTGGTAAAAGAGGATGTAGATTATATAAGAGATTTTGAAATTGTGTTTGTTTTTGTAAAGATTGCCTTTAAAATTTTTCAAAATTTATTTTAATTTTATTTGAAAGGCAGAGAGACATATGGAAAGATCTTCCAACCACTAGTCTATTTTCAAATGAACACAACAGCCAGGGCTGGGCCAGGCCAAAGCCAGGAGTCGGGAAATCTATCCAGCTTTCCCGTCTGGGTGGCAGGAACCCTAGGTACCTGGGCCATCATCTGCTGCCTCCCAGGGTGTGCATTAGCAGAAAGCTGGATCAGAAGAGAAGTATACAGGACTTGAACCAGGCACTCCCATGTGAAATGCAGGCATCTCAAGTGGCAACTTAACTGTTGTACCACATGCCTGCCCCTCAAACTGTTGCTATGGGAATCTAGGGTTCTGGGTAGAGAACTCAGGGAAATTTGTGTGGGTAAAGAGCAGAATTGGCACACAAAAACCTTTGCTACAAGCAGGGCAGCTAAATCCTCCTTCTACCTTTTTATTGATCATTCTTTCTAATAAGGTTTCTATTCAAATGAGCATTTTATTTATAAAAAATTTTGTAACAACTGAAGTAGATATGTAAGATCTATTTATTTCCATGCTAAAATTCTATGGCTTTAAAGGAATTCTGCAACTAATCAAATATTGGTGTGACTATGTATTTTAAAAGAAAAATCTAGCTTTTAAAAGGGACTATGAGGTGCAGGTATTTGTTCTAGCAGTTAAGATGCCCAGGGACCAGCGCTGTGGCACAGCTGGTAAAGCCACCGCTTGCAGTGCCAGCATCCCATATGGGTGCTGGTTCAAGTCCCGGCTGCTCCACTTCCAATCCAGCTCTCTGCTATGGCCTGGGAACACAGTAGAAGATGGCCCAAGTCCTTGGGCCCCTTCACCCACGTGGGAGACCCGGAAGAAGCTCCTGGCTCCTGGCTTTGGATTGGCGCAGCTCTGGCCATTGAGGCCATCTGGGGAGTGAACCATCGGGTGGAAGACCTCTCTCTCTGTCTCTCTCTGCCTCTCCTTCTCACTCTGTATAACTCTGACTTTCAAATAAATAAATAAATCTTAAAAAAAAGAAAGATGCCCATGGCATGTCCTTCATCATAGTATCTGGGTTCAATACATGGCTCCAACTCCTGACTCAGCTTCCTATTAATGCAGACCCTGGGAGGCCACAGTGATGGCTCAAGTAGTTGTATTCCTGTGACCAGTGTGGCAGACCTGATTGAATTCTTGGCTTCTAGCTTTGGCCCTGGTCCAGTTGTGGCTGTTTTTGTGGGCATTTGGGGAGAGAACCATTGAATGGGAGCTCTCTCTCTCTCTCTCTCTTTCTCGCTCTCGCTCTCGCTCTCTCTCTCTCCAAAAAGGACTTGACACCATTATCTAATTTGATATCCAAGGCAACCCCTATGTGGGTTAAAGAACGAAAGATCAAGAGAAGAGAAACTCCTTGCCTGAGTTCCTGCAGCTATGACTGAAAGAACTGTGACTAGCACTCATGTCTTCTGATGTTAATTGCTTGTCTAGTTCCCACTCTTCCATGTGACAGCACTCCTTAAAATTTGGTGTGGTAGAAAACAGTGAGAGGAAAGTCATTCAGAAGCAATGTTAGGCAGCAAAGACACTGACAACAGAACGGTCTTTGTCACGATGAGAATTTCAATTACAGAAGCAGCACCAACTATCTCTACCTTCAATAGGCTCCATTCCCTCAGGCCGTACTTGGAATGTACCCAGCCAGAGCACTGAGCTATCCCTCCTCCCTTTATACAAGAAAGAACTTGTCAAGAAAAATGATGCAACTGATCATCCAATGAAAGCACTGTCCAGATGGAATTTACTAGCGTATACACAAATGCTTCATTGACTCTTTAAACAAAGACCTTAACTTAGACCTTGACATAGGTGGTTATGGCTGGAAAGAAACTTGGAAGTCAATGAAACCAACATTATAAAATTAGGAACCCAGAAAATTCTAGGTATGAACATAGAGCTGGCTTAGTGGCAAATTTAGGTTAGTGACCTGTGGATGCAGCATGGTATAATGAAATGAACAGACTCTGAGATAAATCTGGAATTGAATTTGAACGGACTCTTGTTTTCTATTAGTTCAGTTTGGAGCAATTTACTGTATCTTTCTGATCCTTAGTTTTCTCATCTACAAAATTGGGATAATACCTAATAATAAGAAATAGTACTTCGTAAGGGCTACTAAGAAAGGCATAGATAATTCACATAAAGCTCCATCACTGGCTGTAGGTTCACCTAACTTCATAAAAAACCTCTCAAGTGTAGACATAATAACTACTTTGCATTATTAATACCTATCTTGTAGGCCTGGTGTGGTTTTAAATCACATTCCAAGTATTTAACAGCAGATAGAGCCTGGGCACTGGTCAATCAGAGCTGTATTTGCTGAAAGCAATTGGTTTGACCATACCGATACGTGGCTGCTGCAAAGCCAAAGAGCAGCTTTCATGTGGAAATTAAATTAAAAGACATGAAAACTAATAAATATGTAACGAGTTATATTTATGTCTCCCTCCCTCCCTTCCTTCTCTTTTAGTTTTCTCTCTATCACGTCAGGCTACGTAAGTAGAGGAATCTAGCTCCTTCCCCATGAAATTACATTCGTCTTCCTAGTTTCATGATTTTACTTGGATTCCTGATTCTATAATGCTGATTTAAAGTCTTGACATTTCTTTTTTTAAAACTTTTATTTAATAAACGTAAATTCCCAAAGTACAGGTTTTGGATTACAGTGGCTTTTTCCCCCCATAACTTCCCTCCCACCCACAACCCTCCCATCTCCCGCTCCCTCTCCCATTCCATTCACATCAAGATTCATTTTCAATTATCTTTATATACAGAAGATCAATTTAGCATATATTAAGTAAAGATTTCAACAGTTTGCACCCACACAGAAACACAAAGTGTAAAGTATTGTTGAGTACTAGTTATAGCATTAATTTACATTGTACAACACATTAAGGACAGAGATCCTACATGAGCAGTAAGTGCACAGTGACTTCTCCTGTTGTTGATTTAACAATTGGCACTCTTGTTTATGGTGTCAGTAATCACCCTAGGCTCTTGTCATGAGTTGCCAAGGCTATGGAAGCCTTTTGAGTTCGCGGACTCTGATCTTATTTAGACAAGGTCATAGTCAAAGTGGAAGTTCTGTTCTCTCCTCCATTCAGAAAAAGGTACCTCCTTCTTTGACAGCCCATTCTTTCCACTGGGATCTCACTCACAGAGATCTTGCATATAGGTGTGTTTTTTGTTTTGTTTGTTGTTGTTGTTGTTTGTGTGTTTTTTGTTTTTTGTTTTTTGTTTTTTTTTTTTTTTTTTTTTTGCCAGAGTGTCTTGGCTTTCCATGCCTAAAATACTCTCATGGGCTCTTCAGCCAGATCTGAATGCCTGAAGGGCAGTCTGAGGCAAGAGTGCTGTTTAGGACATCTGCCATTCTATGAGTCTGCTGTGTATCCTGCTTCCTATGTTGGATCGTTCTCTCCTTTTTAATTCTTTCAGTTAGTATTAGCAGACACTAGTCTTATTTATGTGATCCCTTTGGCTCTTAATCCTTTCATTATGATCAATTGTGAACAGAAATTGATCACTTGGACTCGTGAGATGGAATTGGTACATGCCACCTTGATGGGATTGAATTGGAATCCCCTGGCACATTCCTAACTCCACCATTTGGGGCAAGTCCGATTGAGTATGTCCCAAACTGTACATCTCCTCCCTCTCTTATTCCCACTCTTATATTTAACAGGAATCACTTTTCAGTTAAATTTCAACAGCTAAGAATAATTGTGTGTTAATTACAGAGTTCAACCAATAGTATTAAGTATGACAAAAAATACTAAAAGGGATAAAGTATTAAGTTGTTCATCAACAGTCAGGACAAGGGCTGATCAAGTCACTGTTTCTCATAGTGTCCATTTCACTTCAACAGGTTTCATTTTCGGTGCTCAGTTAGTTGTCACAGATCAGGGAGAACATATGATATTTGTCCCTTTGGGACTGGCTTATTTCACTCAGCATGATGTTTTCCAGATTTTTCCATTTTGTTGCATTGGAGAAACCCTGCAAGATGTAGGCACTGGCAAAGACTTCTTGAATAAAGACCCCGGAGGCACAGGCATTCAAAGCCAAAATTAACATTTGGGATTGCATCAAATTGAGAAGTTTCTGTACTGTAAAAGAAACAGTCAGGAAAGTGAAGTGGCAACCAACAGAATGGGAAAAAATATTTGCAAACTATGCAACAGATAAAGGATTAATAACCAGAATCTACAAAGAGATCAAGAAACTCCACAACAACAAAACAAACAACCCACTTAAGAGATGGGCCAAGGACCTCAATAGACATTTCTCAAAAGAGGAAATCCAAATGGCCAACAGACACATGAAAAAATGTTCAGGATCACTAGCAATCAGGGAAATGCAAATCAAAACCACAATGAGGTTTCACCTCACCCCGGTTAGAATGGCTCACATTCAGAAATCTACCAACAACAGATGCTGGAGAGGATGTGGGGAAAAAGGGACACTAACCCACTGTTGGTGGGAATGCAAACTGGTCAAGCCACTATGGAAGTCAGACTGGAGATTCTTCAGAAACCTGAATATAACCCTACCATTCAACCCAGCCATCCCACTCCTTGGAATTTACCCAAAGGAAATTAAATTGGCAAACAAAAAAGCTGTCTGCACCTCAATGCTTATTGCAGCTCAATTCACAATAGCTAAGACATGGAATCAACCTAAATGCCCATCAACAAAAGACTGGATAAAGAAATTATGGGATATATACTCTATAGAGTACTATACAGCAGTAAAAAACAATAAAGTCTTGACATTTCAATGCAACAAGCTTTATACTCTAATGATTTGAAAGTCACTCTCTCAGGATAATATCAAGGACTATTTAGGATGACACTTCAGAAAATTCATGAAAAAACAGAATTAAAAGATAAGCTTATTTCACTGCAAAAATTTTTGAAATTCATGCATAGTTTTCTCACAATGTGCATTTTATATGAACTTTTAAAAATGTTTACTGGGGCTGGCACTATGGTGTTCTAGGTTAGACTTCCTCCTGTGGCGCCTGCATCCCATATAGGCACAGCTTCGAATCCTGGCTACTCCACTTCTGATCCATGCCCCTGTTAATGTGCTTTGGAAAGGAGCAGAGGATGGCCCAAGTCCTAGAGCCCCTGAACCCATGTGGGAGACCCAGAATAAGCTCCTGGATCCTGGCTTCACATTAGCTCAGCTCTGGCCATTGTGGTCATGTGGGAAGAGAACCCTGTAGATGCAAGACCTCTCTGTAACTCTGCCTCTTAAATAAACAAATCTTTTGAAAAATATTTACTTATTTATTTTCATATACTTGAAAGGCATAGAGACAGAGAAAGAGAGATCTTCCATCTATTTGTTTACTCCCTAAATGCCCACAACAGCCAGGGCTGGGCCAGGCCAAAGCCAGAGGCCTAGAATTCCATCTAGATCTCCCAAGTGGGTAGTAGGAGCCTAAGTCCTTGAGCCATCATCTGCTGCTTCCCAGGATGCATTGGCAGGAAGCTGGGTTGGAAGCATGGTCACTGGAATGCAAACCGGCACTCCCATATAAGATACAGGCATTGTAAGCAGTAGCTTAACCTGTTGCACCACAAGGCCTACTCTGTTTCATTCCCTTTTGAAGACCTCTTACATACATAGATTTTAAAATTTTTGTGCCAAAATAAATGCATCTTTTAATTCTGTTTACCATGAACTCTCAGAAATACCTTTGTATTCTAAGGAATTTCGGGAGAGAAAGTTATACATTTTGGGAAGCTGAAGTAGAGAATAAGTGAGTTCACTTGCATCATCTCTATGGTGTGAGAAGATTGATAGGTCATGAAAAAGAGCACAAGTGGCCCAATTCAGGGTGTGCACTGGTTGAAAAAGCCATAGAGGTGAGTGTTTGGCACAGCTGTTAAGATGCCCACATGCCATATTGGGGTATGTGGGTTTCTCTTACCAGCTTCACTCCTGGTTCCAGCGTCCTGCTAATGTGCACCCTGAGAGGCAGCAGGTGATGGCTCAGGTAGTTGAGTTCCTGCCACCCATGTGGGAGACCTAGGTGTAGTTCCAGGCTTCTGGCTTTGGTTAGGACCAGGCTATTGCAGGCATTTAAGGGAGTGTACCTAATGATGAGAGACCTCTTTCTGCATCTCTCTCTCTCTCTCTCAAATAAATAAAAAATAAATAATTTTTTTAAAAATGTAAAGCCATACCTGGAGATGGAAATAATAAGACGACGGTGCAGACCCTAGGTGTCACAAATTGGCAACCACAATAGTGCCCAATAGTATTGTCAAGAAACACCTGAGGAAGGAAAGAAGGCTAAGGAGAAAGGTGAGGTGAATAATATGTGGCTATAGTGGAAAAGGCTTAGAAAAAGGAACTAGAAGTCAACTGATTGGCCAGTCCACCAACAATCAAAGAAATGTCTGTGGCATATCCTGCACTGAGATGGGTTTGGTACTTGCAACTCCCCCTTATAAAGCTATTGCTTTCTCACAAGTCCCAACCAGGACTTTCATCTTTGCCTACTCCTCAAGTTGAAGTAGGCATGAAGTTGAAAAGGGATCCCTCTTTGCTTGGAAGGAATGGGATTTGGAGGGCTTAGTGGCAGTTTTTAAGCCCTTCCCAAAGGAGCTGGGGTCAGCCACTTGTCCTCACTGATGTGCCTGAAAAACAAAGACATCTGTGACTTTTAAAAGAATTGGTTGAGTTAAACGTGACTGGATAAGTCACCGTGGGGTAAATCAGGGCTTTGTTACTGTACTATAAACTCTCCCCTTAACACCAACATTGTCATCAGGCCAGGTAGTGAACATAGCCACTGCATGTCCATTTCCCATAAGTAGCTCCAGCACTCCCTGGGGAGAAGCTATTCTGACTTCAGATAACCACACACAGGTCTGGCAAGAAATATTTAGGTGGTAGAGGAGCTGGAAAGACCTCTTAGAGCACCATTAGTTCCTTTATCCTGATTTTTAATTTTTAGAAATTTATTTGAAAGGCAGAGGGGCAGACAGAGTGCTCATATCGTTTGATTCATTCCCCCAAATGCAAACAACAGTCAGGACTGCACCAGGCCAAAGCTGGGAGCCAGGAACTCCATCCAGCCATGTGGGTGGCAGGGACTCAATTCCCTGAGCCATTACCTGCTGCCTCCTAGGTTGTGCATCAGTCGAAAGCTTGAATAGGCAGAACTGGAACTTGAACTCCAACATGGGATGCAGGTGTCCCATGAAGCAGCCCAGCCACTGTACCAAATGCCCACCCCATTCTGATTTTATATCATTCAATTACAACACAGTATACAAATCTATCTGGTAAGCTTTGTCTCTGAACGGAACTCCTGAGCAAGGAGTTGGCCTGTGCTGAAAGCAGCTGGCTCAGGCCTGGATTTGGGTGTTCAGATTTGCAATAAGATAAGCCATTCTGGAGTTCTGTCCTGCTTGGGTAAGCTGACTCTCAGGGTTTTAGAATCACAAAGCATAGAAACACTTTACCTTCACCAACCTACCTCTTTGTCTTCTCCCACCTGACAGCCCCAGTGCTGACCGTTCACAATGTCTCTGTTCAGATACACCTTGCTCTTCTCTACATCACTTGCTTATCCCAGTGAACTTTACTTTGCATCCCAGATTGGTTTTCAAAACTGACTCTTGTAGAAATCTCTCACCAGAGTGCCCTGTTGTGTATTCTGTTGTGGCAATGAATAATCATTAGTACTTATTGTCCAGTAGTTGGCTGTTTACAGTGACTGAGAAAGTATTATTCACTGCTTTTTATAATTTAAATGCCTCAAACTCACTTAACCATTCATCAATAGTAATAGAAAATGACGTCAGTCACTTTGAGAAACAGTGACTTGATCAGCCCTTGTCCTGACTGTTGATGAACAACTTAATACTTTATTCCTTTTAGTATTTTTTTGTTCTACTTAATACTATTGGTTGAACTCTGTAATTAACACACAATTATTCTTAGGTGTTGAAATTTAACTGAAAAGTGATCCCTGTTAAATATAAGAGTGGGAATACGAGAAAGAGGAGATGTACAATTTGGGACATGCTCAATCGGACTTGCCCCAAATGGTAGAGTTAGAAATGTGCCAGGGGATTCCAATTCAATCCCATCAAGGTGGCATGTACCAATTCCATCTCACGAGTCCAAGTGATCAATTTCTGTTCACAATTGATCATAATGATAGGATTAAGAGTCAAAGGGATCACATAAATAAGACTAGTGTCTGCGAATACTAACTGATAGAATAAAAAAGGGAGAGAACGATCCAACATAGGAAGCAGGATACACAACAGACTCATAGAATGGCAGATGTCCTAAATAGCACTCTTGCCTCAGACTGCCCTTCAGGCATTCAGATCTGGCTGAAGAGCCCATGAGAGTATTTTAGGCATGGAAAGCCAAAACACTCTGGCAAAAAACAAACAAACAAACAAACAAACAAAAAAAAACACCACACCTATATGCAAGATCTCTGTGAGTGAGATCCCAGTGGAAAGAATGGGCCATCAAAGAAGGAGGTACCTTTTCCTGAATGGAGGAGAGAACTGAGAACTTCCACTTTGACTATGACCTTGTCTAAATAAGATCAGAGTCGGCGAACTCAAAAGGCTTCCATAGCCTTGGCAACTCATGACAAGAGCCTAGGTTGATTACTGACGCCATGAACAAGAGTGTCAATTTGTTAAGTCAACAACAGGAGTCACTGTGCACTTACTCCTCATGTAGGATCTCTGTCCTTAATGTGCTGTACGTTGTGTACTCAAACAGTATTTTACACTTTGTGTTTCTGTGTGGGTGCAAACTGTTGAAATCTTTACTTGATATATGCTAAATTGATCTTTTGTATATGAAGATAATTGAAAATGAATCTTGCTGTGAATGGAAGGGGAGAGGGAAAGGGGAGGGTTGCGGGTGGGAGGGAAGTTATAGAGGGGGAAGCCATTGTAATCCATAAGCTGTACTTTGGAAATTTATATTCATTAAATAAAAGTTTAAAAAATGATGTCAGTATATATTTTTGTTTTCTTCTTGAAAATTAATAAAAGAATGGTTCACTAATCATTATGCCTGGAGGGAGCAAGGGAAGGCTTCTACATGGGACAACTGGTGATGGTGCTCAAGCGAAGGGGTGGTGGGGGCAAGACAGGTGAGAAGAGCCTAGGAATGTGAAGTTAATCAGACATCAGCAAATCTCTTGAAAGTGGTTTGAAAGTACTCTAGAAACCAATGAGGAGACAGGAGAGAATTAGTCTGAACTTTGCAAAACCACAGGCAGATGAAAGAGTGTACCTTTACATGTGTAATTCTCTAAATTCAGGCAAAAAGTCAGGTGATGATAATATGTAGACTGGTTATCCATGAGCATATTACCCTTTGAGAATCTGTCAATGAGGCTCTACTTGATTCTCATCCTCTAGGAATGGAGCTAGAGCAATGCTGTCTTCCTCAGACTCAATATATTTACTGAACGGGAGAGAATGCAGGTCTTTACCCTGTTTACCCAGCAAGGGCAAGAGAGGGGGCACCATGTTTTCTCCTGAAGCATGTTCCTTTCCTTTTGAGCAATGCGCTGGAACAGGAGAGAAGCAGAAAACCATTGCCACTGTTTGCCTCAGCTTCTCTTTTCAGCAGAATCACAGTCTATTCTCTGGAAACCAGACCACTGTCCATGCCAGACCGCGGGTGAGGTTCTCAGAGCCAGGGACTTGTTTATTTTCTTTGTTCCTCTTCCCACCCAGGTCGCCATCATACCAGAGGAATAAAGAATACATGGAGAAGTACTGCGTGGGCCAGGTAACCAAGCTTGCTCATCAACAGAAAGTCTGGTGACTGCCATTTCCCCCCGGTGTTGCTTCCAGCTACTTCTCTTTTCAGCTCACTAGCCCCAGCGACTGTTGACACCACAGAAGCAGCCATGGGTTGAGGAGACAGGAGTTACATATGCCATTTCTTGTCCTTTTGGCTAACTCTGCTCCTCCTGAGCAAGACTTTAGTGTAGTTTCCATCAGTATTAGAGGTGGGGATGGGAGGAAACAATAGTGGTCCAGTCTGTTTCTTGTGTATTAGCAGAGATAGAAACTTTAAAATATCATCCACTATTAAAATGGAGCCAAGACTAGAATAAAAACAAGATGAAGTTTCTTTTTTATTATTATTTTTTTATTTTTTGACAGGCATAGTGGACAGTGAGAGAGAGAGACTGAGAGAAAGGTCTTCCATTACTGTTGGTTCACCCTCCAATGGCCGCTGATCTGATGGCGGGAGCCAGGTGCTTATCCTGGTCTCCCATGGGGTGCAGGGCCCAAGCACCTGGGCCATCCTCCACTGCACTCCCTGGCCACAGCACAGAGCTGGCCTGGAAGAGGGGCAACCGGGACAGAATCCGGCGCCCCGACCGGGACTAGAACCCGGTGTGCCGGTGCCGCAAGGCGGAAGATTAGCCTATTGAGCCACGGCTCCGGCTCAATGAAGTTTCTAAAAGCTTGGGCATCTCAGATTCTTAGTTATCATTTATTGAGCACTTGCTATCAGCCAATCACTGTAGTAAGCATTTAACACAGTTTCTTACATAGTTTATTAATCTTTACAACAACTCTATGAAGTAAGTACAATTATCATCCCTATTTTACAGCTGGGGACATGGAGGCTTACCGAGATTAGGTAACTTACCCAACTCCAAACAGGCAGTAAATGGTGGACCTGGTATTCAAACCCGGGATGGTCTCCGTGAGCGAGTTGGGTTCTCGATCACTCTGCCACATGGTCCATGAGAAGTGTTGGCTGGAATACCTTCAGGGCATAATAACAATAATAGTTAACACTATTACTCAGGGCTTATCATATTCTAGGCCCTATTCTAAACCCTCTACATATACCAACTCATTTATCTTCTAAATCACACAACCCCATAAAGAAGGCACAACTATTGGCTGCATTTTACAGTTAAAAAAAAAAAAAGCGGGTCACTGAATTCGCTAAATTTACAGAACTAACAAATGGTGGAGTTGTTGACCAATTCTGCTAGTCTGATTCCAGGGATGGTCCTCTTAACTGCTGAGCTCCATTGAGGGGAATGCATTTCCTTGGGGCATGAGAAAGCCCAGTTCACTTTGAGGACTGGCTTTCTTCGTTAGAAAGTTGTGTCTGCGGCTCCAAGGGACAGCTCAGAAGCAAACAGCCGAGTTCAATAGTCCAACCTACAGCTGAGGCTCTTGCTCAATTTGTTCCCAAATGCTTGTCTCCATTACCCTTTAGCCTGCATCTTTGAACAAACTGATATACGGGGACTTCAGCAATGGCAGATTTCAGCTGTCCCTTTAATGTCTAATGAGCCTGCTAGCATGCTATGTTTTTCATTTGATCTAAAGGAGATCTAATGAGAGATCATTTCCCGATAACACACTGTCTGCTTTCAACATCACTAGGCAAGCACTTTGGTGCAAACAATCCCTAGTTTGGTTTAATTGCCTTTGAAAACGGGGCTCAGAGGCAGCATAAACTTCTCAGAGTTTGGGTCTGATTTCCTGAGGTGTTCCATTTCAGAAGAGGCCCCTGACAACAGTCAGAGAATAAAAACAAGTGTGGTCTGGGGCAGACAGTGTTTTTCAAACAGTTGGCCAAATCTCTCCTGGCAGCCGGGAAGCAGCTGAATCATCAAACGCTAGGCCTCGACCGAGATGGAGGCTGGGCTGCACTGAAGTGCATTCCAGACTGTGAAACCCAGGGCTGCTGCTGCTGCTGCCGCTTTCCAACCCTGGCTCTCTTCCAAGGGGCTGGCCTTGCTCAACCGCGCATCAATGTTTGATTTCGTCTCCTCTCCCTTTTTCCTCCTCTTCGTGATTTCCCAGACAGAATGTGCCAGCCTTGGATGGACTATTTGGATGAATTTTGGGGTCACCTCCGTGACAGCTTCTGCTCTGCAAGCTGAAGTTCATGAAATGTGTTTCCTGGTTGCAAAGTCAAAATGGCACAGAGGAAAGCCGCTGAGATGGAGCACTCTGGCAATGGACAAGAATGGGCAGACATTCTTTTCCAAGGGGCTGGAATGACCTAGGCATTCAGAAATTGAGAGCCAGATGTTTGGACAAAACCCTAGACCCAATTTGAATATGAAAAGTGTTGCCATCTTTTATTACATCCTTTTACTAAAACTTTGGAGAGAGGAGGATAACGAAGGGGGCTTACTTAGTAGGGTAATGCATCTTTAAAAATAAATGGATCTCCCCATTTATATCAAAAATAAATGTTTGGATTCCTTAAGTGCTATGATCTGAATGTGTCCCTCCAGAATTCGTATGTTGAGACCTAGTCCCTACTGTGGTGGTAGTTAAAACGTGGGGCTTTGGGGAGGAGACTGAGTCATGAGGCTCCTGAGTGGGATCAGTGCTCTTAGAAAAGAGGCCTGAGGGAGCTTGCTTGCTCTGTCCACTGTGGGAGGACAGAGAGAGAAGGTGGATATCTGCAACCGAAGAAGGGAGCCCTCGCCAGACACTGAGTCTGATGGTGCCTTAATCTCGGGGCTTCCCAGCCTCCAAAACTGTGAGAAATCAATTTGTCTTGTATGTAAATGACCCGATCTAAGGTATTTTGTCACAGCAGCCCAAACGAACTAAGACACTCAGCACGAACAACGAATAATGTTCTCTGTGCCTTGTAAGATGACTGCCTGGAACTCGTAGCATCTCTGTGCTGAACTCTGAAGGAGCACAAAGTGTCTGTTATGGTTCCCCAGCAGAGTGAACGTGGAGATGACTGTGGTTTAATCACACTTGCCCCTAATGAGTAAGGGGGGTGATCCAATGTTTTCCCGACTGATGGTGCCATGGTGGAGCTCACCTCAACAAGCTTAGGTAGGTTTTTCACCTAAAAGAATATTGGGGAAGGGAAGAGCCTCCTTTTTCGCTGTTAATTTTAACTGCCAAGGCATGGAGGTCGGGGGAGGAGGCTGGGATTTGGAAAGAACCTAGAAATTCCCCAGTACTATGATCCATTGTCTGGACTCCGATGGGAAAAAAGAAAGGGACTGCATTTCCGTCCCTTCAGTCCTTTCCCAAAGCACTCCTTCTCCATTGTGCTCTCTCTGACCTCACCCAGAATAATAAAAATGATAATGATAATTTGTGTGTTCATAAAACCCAGAAGAACTTTCAAGCTCATTTATATTTTATCTGTACAACTTAGAGAGGACAGCAAGATGAGATCTGTCCTTTTTTATAGATGAGAACATGGAGACCCAGAGCCATGAACTCATCTGCTCAATGTCACACAGGAAATTAGTTATACATCCAGGTCTGCTGGGTCATCAGTTCCCAGGGCCGTTACTCCTTCTACACACCAAACCACAGAGTGCTGGTTCTCAAAATTTGCATTGGGGCCAGCGCCGTGGCTCACTAGGCTAATCTTCCGCCTGCGGCACCAGCACCCCGGGTTCTAGTCCCGGTCGGGGCGCCAGATTTTGTCCCAGTTGCTCCTCTTCCAGGCCAGCTCTCTGCTGTGGCCCGGGAGTTCAGTGGAGGATGGCCCAAGTGCTTGGGCCCTGCACCCCATGGGAGACCAGGAGAAGCACCTGGCTCCTGGCTTCAGATTGGCACAGCGCTGGCCGCAGCGGCCATTGGAGGGTGAACCAACGGAAAAGGAAGACCTTTCTCTCTGTTTCTCTCTCTCTCACTGTCCACTCTGCCTGTCAAAAAAAAATTTGCATTGGAATCACTTGGGAAGTATTTTACAAATGCAGATTTATGGATGCTATCCTCAGAGATACAGTATGTCTGGGATAGGGGTTTGTAATGTAAGCTTAACATTTTTTAAAATTTATTTTTATCTATTCGAAAGACAGATTTCGGATCTCCCATCTGCTGGTTTACTTCCCAAATGTCTGCAACAGCCAAGGCTTGGTCAGGCTGATGCACGAGCCCAGAATTCAATCTGGGTCTCCCACATGGGTGGCAGGGACCCAAGCACTTGGGCCATCATCCGGTGCTTACCCAGAAGCATTAGCAAGAGAGCTGAATGGAAAACAGAATAGCTGGGACCCAACCAGCACTAACCACTACACCAGATGCCTGCTGTTTGGAATCCACATTTTTTAAAAAAAGATTTATTTATTATTTTAAAGGCAGAGTTACAAGGAGAGGGGGAGAGAGGGAGGGGGAGGGGGAGAGAGAGAGACAGAGAGAGATCTTCTATTTACTGGTTCACTCCCCAAATGGCCGCAATGTCCAGGGCTGGGCCAGGCTGAAACCAGGAGCCACGAGCTTCTTCCAGGGCTCCCACGTGGGTGGCAGGGGCCCAGGCTCTTGGACCATCCTCCACTGTCTTTCCAGGCGCATTAGTAGGGAGCTAGATCAGAAGCAGAGCAGCTGGGACTTAAACTGACACCCATAAGGCATTGCAGGTGGCAGCTTAACCCATTATGACAGCAGCCTTGCCCCTGGAATCTGCATTTTTAACAAGGTTTCCAAATGCTTCTGATGTGGAAGGTCCTTGGGCCATGTCTGAAATGATGAAATGAAAGCAAACTCATAAGCACTGAGCTATTTAGAGATTTCATTTCAATCTCTAGAGATAATCCATTTATATTTAAAGTTCATCCAGGAGTAGAAGAAAAGTAACAGGGCTATTTTTTTTAAAGATGTATTTATTTATTTGAAAGGCAGAAATGAGAGAGAGAGAGAGATCGATCTTCCATCTGCTGGTTCACTCCCAGATGGCCACAATGGCCCATACTGGGCCACACTGGAGCAAGGAGCCTTAAATTACATCCAGGTCTCCCACGTGGGCAGCATGGACTCAAGCACTTGAGCTATCTTCTGTTGCCTTCCCAGGGACAATTAGCAGGGAGCTTGATGGGAAACAGAGCAGCTGGAACCGGAATCAGTGCTCCAATATGAGCTGCCAGCATGGCAAGCGTTTGCTTCACCCTCTCCAAGCTATTCTTCAGAGTACTGTGAGATGAAGGGGTGGAGGAGAGTGGCTATTCTTTGGTATTGGCCACTTTCCCCCAACTCTTTCCTTCCAAAATCCTTTTTCACATGAAACTGGATTCAAATGAACAGCAAAGGAAGCCTTGAAGACAATGGTATCTTGAAAACTGGCCCCTGAGACAGGCGGCCAGCCAATGGCCAAAGTAAGAAAATGTGTAAACATGCCATGGGGGTGGTCCTAGGTAAATAGAATACAGGTGGGTACTTCCAAAAGTTCTTGGAAATTCTGAAATCCATGCATAATCTTTTCATAATATGCACTTTTCACGGAACTTTTGAAGAATCCCTATATCATGGGCTTCAAAAATTTTTGCACCAAAATAAACTTTTCTCTTTTAATTCCATTCTCATGAATTTTTTTAAAGATTTATTTATTCGAAAGTCAGCGTTACACAGAGATGAGAGGCAGAGAGAGGTCTTCCATCCACTGGTTCACTCCCCAGATGACTGCAACGGCCAGAGCTGCATCCATCCAAAGCCAGCAGCCTGGAGCTTCTTCTGGGTCTCTCACAATGGTGCAGGGGCCCAAGGACCTGGGCCATCTTCTACTGCTTTCCCAGGCCATAGCAGAGAGCTGGATTAGAAGTGGAGCAGCCAAGACTAGAACCGGCGGCCATATGGGATGCCAGCGCTTCAGGCCAGGGCGTTAACCCGCTGCGCCACAGCTTCCGCCCCACTCATGAACTTTTTAAAGTACCTTTGTTATAGGCTTGAGCCACAAGTATTTTCTTAGCACAGTTGATGGGGTCTTTTTACTTGGGAGCCAAGCTGCCTGGATTTGAATCCTCCTACTGCCAATTATTAACTGTAACCTTGAGCAAGTCACTTCACGCTTCCATGCCTTAGTTTTTAACTGCACAATGGGGAGAGCATTGCTGCATATTTCCTAATATTGTTGTAAGGATTGAACCAAATAATGTATGTACAGCACCTAAAGCAATGGCTGGCATCCAGTAAGCAGTATTAGTGCTATTATGAATTACACAACTCCCTGAGTCATTGCTCGGCTGCAATCACCATGGCATGGCTTGGGCCTAGAATCAGTCACTACAATGGTTGCCATGTGCCTTGAGAAGCTATGAAGAGAAGGTTCTCTGAGGAAGTACATGGTACTATTGGTGGCAGTTCACTGAGTCCCTGTCCCAGGCTAAAAGAGGAATCCCAGTGACATTTAGGGCTTCAAGTGTTTTCTGTGGTAGCATCACAGGGCAAAGAGACATTTGACCACCAAAGATAATACTCCTTTCTTCCTCTTAAAAATTATTCAGGGGCCAGCGCTGTGGCATAGTGGGTAAAGCTGCCGCCTGCAGTGCTGGCATCCCATATGGGTGCCAGTTCGAGTCCTGGCTGCTCCTCTTCCGATCCAGCTCTCTTCTATGGCCTGGGAAAGCAGTAGAAGATGGCCCAAGTCCTTGGGACCCTGCACCCACATAGGAGCCCTGGAAGAAGCTCCTGGCTCCTGACTTCGGATTGGCCATTTCGGGAGTGAACCAGCAGATGGAATACCTTTCTCTCTCTGCCTCTGTCTCTCTGTAACTACCTTTCAAATAAATAAATACATTATAAAAAATTATTCAGTGGAGGGGCCAACATTGTAGCGTAGCAAGTGAAGCTGCCTACTGAGACTCTGGCAACTCGTATGGGCGCTGGTTTGTGTCCTGGCTGCTCTACTTCTGATCCAGCTCCCATCTAATAGCCTGGAAAAAGCAGCAGAAGATGGCCCAAGTGCCCTGCCACCCACATAGGAGATCTTGATGAATCTTTTAGTTCCTGGTTTCAGCCTGGCCTAGTCCTGATCATTGTGGCCATTTGGGGAGTGAATCAGTAATGGAGGATCGCTCTCCCACCCCCCCATCTCTAATTCTGAACTTCAAATAAATAAATCTATTTTTAAAAAATTATTCAGTGGAATTTGGGGCCGGCACTGTGGTATAGTTGGTAAAGCTGCCGCCTGCAGTGCCAGCATCCCATATGGGCGCCAGTTCGAGTCCTGGCTGCTCCTCTTCCGATCCAGCTCTCTGCTATGGCCTAGGAAAGCAGTAGAAAATGACCCAAGTCCTTGGGCCCCTGCACCAAGGTGGGAGACCAGGAAGAAGCTCCTGGCTTTGGATCAGCACAGCTCTGGGCGTTGCGGCCAACTGGGGAGTGAACTGACGGATGGAAGACCTCTCTCTTTCTCTGCCTCTCCTTCTCTCTGTGTGTAACTCTGACTTTAAAGTAAATAAATAAATCTTTAAAAAATTATTCAGTGGAATTTAATAAAAATATGGTCAGTGTTGGTATAGCAGAATATACATTCAAAACACTGCAGTGTAAGGCTGTTGTTCCCCTTGTAACTTTTCCTTCTCAGGACCACTCCATAAATGGCAAAGGATGAGGCTCCTCCAACGGTATTAGTAAGGCCAGTGGGGATACAGGTCCCTGGTAACTGCACATTATGGCATGGTAGCTGCTTGTAGAAATTATGCCCAGGGACTGTCTTCCCATAACCGGCTAATGAAAGTGAGAAAAAGATGAGAAGGACAGGCAGACATGACATGGCAGAGACAGAAAGCAATAATATAATGTATATCAGGTGGGAGTAGGGATTGGCGATGCAAAGCAAGAGAAGAGGAGTTCTGAGAAGACATGAGCAGAGGCAAGGAGGGATCCAGTACTATGGCTAGAATCTCCTGGAAGTTTCTGGAGCACATCCTGTCTCGCAGCGAAAGTAAAGATTCAGTCCAGCCCGAGTCAGCTCACCTGCCAGTGGCCTCGCTCCCTGCTGCCTGTACTGTCACTCATGCTCACAGGCACATCTGCTCCAGCGCCTCAAGCCATTTCATGGTATATTCGCCTGTACATTTGCTACTCATGTGACCGCCAGCCAGCCAGCAGCCTAGGTTGAAGTAAGAAGGAAACACTGACAAATATAAAATACTTCTATCTAGAAGTGTCTGGTGCCAATTACATCCAGTTAGCACTTTAAAAAAATGAGACACTAGGAGCAGTGATATCAGCACTGGAGCCCAAAGACTTGTGCCTTTGATTAGGTGCACATGTACATCTAAAGAATACACTTGCACATAGCAATCTTTCAGTCACTGGCAAACTTCATGAAAATGATGTAAGAAGGATAAGTCCATTCCAGTTTTCTCTTTCAACAGGTTCAGTTACATAGTGCAAACTGTTCACAGATCAGACCATTTATTCCCCCCATGAGTGTCTGTTTGGCCAGGACCCAAGAGCTGCTAGGTTGGAGGGTGATGGTGGCTGCAGGAGATTCTTTGGCTACTGTGCTTTTTGTGCACATGCAGCTCCCACATTTTACGCTTGGAATTGGATAGTCCCTTGCAGAGTACATTGAACTTGGAGGGCTTTTTTTCCATGTACTTTGCAGCCTTCAAAACATCCAAGGATTTTTTTTTTTACAATCCCAGTTCAGTTGAACTTTGACTAGCTTTTTTTATAGACATAGTTCACTTTAATCACTTAAACAGAAGAACATCATGAAGTATGTTTTCATTCTGATGATTTTGCACCTAACTACCAGACAATGATCAAATATTTTTAAGATTTTTTTCCTACTTGACTATACGACCCCTTTAATTCTTAGATGGATGTACAGTTTGATTTAACTAAAGTTAGGATCTGTAGAAGGGCAGGATAGAAAGCTACAAATAATGAAAATTAATATTTTGCCTCTTGAAGACAAACTGAATAGAACAAAACTATTTAGCCAGAGCAAGGTTCTTGAAAATACCCAGTGAACCAGAAGCTAGAAGCATATCTTTTCACACTTCATTGTAAGAACAATTAAAGTGACTGGCTTTGATTATATACACTATTGCTAATATAATTCTCAGCAAGAATGGTGGGGAAAAGCAAATCATCTATACTTTATGTTCAGGATATATATTTCAGATATCTTCACTGTATATATTAGGCCACTTATGCAGTAAGGCACTGGGCTTGGTCTGCAAACCATTTTTACAACATTGGTGAGGGGCTGGTGCTGTGGCGTAGCGGCTAAAGCCACTGCCTGCGGTGCCGGCATCCCATATGGGCGCTGGTTCTAGTCCCGGCTGCTCCTCTTCCAATCCAGCTCTCTGCTGTGGCCTGGGAAAGCAGTGGAGGATGGCCCAAGTCCTTGAGGCCCTGTACCTGCATGGGGGACCCGGAGGAGGCTCCTGGCTCCTGGCTTTGGATTGGCTCAGCTCCAGCCGGTGCGGCCATCTGGGGAGTGAACCAGCAGATGGAAGACTGACCTCTCTGTAACTCTGTATTTCAAATAAATAAAATAAATCTTTAAAAAATAAAATAAAATAAAACACTGGTGAGGCTTGACCTCAGAAAGGCCTCCTCTGAACCCCCCAAGTTGGGTGCAGTGTCCACAGATATATTTCTAACTACATATCTGTTTATATTGTCATTCGTAGCACACTGTAAGGTGCTTGAAGGCAGAGACCATATTCTACTTGTATTGAAAACATCACTCTCAACATGCCGTATGATATAGAATACGAGCTAAAATAAATATTTGTTAAATTGTTGACAAGGGGACAAATAAAAATTGGGCAGTGGGTGTCCTAAAGTGAACATGAAAAGCATAGCCCACAACAGGCATTTAGACCAGCAATTAAGACACACGTATCCCATATGGGAATGCCTGGGTTTGATTCCTGGCTCCAGCTTCCCTTCCATGCAGACCCTGGGAAGCAGCAGTGACGGCTCAAGTAATTGAGTTCCTGCCACCCATGTGGGAGAGCTGAATTGTGCTCTTGGCTCCTGGCTCCAGCACTAGCACAGCCCCAGCAGTTGTAGGCATTTGAGTAGTAACCCAGCAAGCGGGAGTGCTCTCTCTTTCTCTGTCTCATCTTCATCACCTCAAATAAATAACTAAATTTTAAATGTGGCTCATGTTCTAGTATGATTTCCATGATTTAGATGAAAATCTGTACTCTTGATTTATGTAATGTAATCAAAAAGCCTGCCTTGGGAAATCTCTCTATCCTGAACTTCATTACTTTATTCTTCAATTTTGCCTGAAATCTCAGAATGAGATCCATTTTGTAAAGTTGGAGAATCTTTGTTTTAAAGGTTTATTTATTTATTTGAAACTCAGAGTTACAGAGTGAGAGGGAGAGACAGAGACAGACAGGGAGAGGGAGAGAGAGATCTTCCATCCACTGATTCACTCTCCAGATGGCTGCAATGGCCAGGGCTGTGCCAGGCCAAAGCCAGGAGCCAGGAGCTTCATCTGGGTCTCCCATGTGGATTGCAAGCGCCCAAGGACTTGGGCTATCAGACATACGTTCCTTTCCCCAGGCCATTAGCAGGGAGCTGGATTAAAAATGGAACAGCCGGGAAACGAACCTGCGCCCCAATGGGATGCTAATATCACAGGCAGTGGCTTTACCCAAGTTTGAGAATCTTTAAAGAACTTTCAGGTGATTCACCTTTCATATCTTAGTATGAAATTGTTGGGTCAGATCAGTCTACTTTTTAACATCTTGTTGAGATAAGCACTGAGTTTTTACTAAAGAGGTAGGAGGATGGTGCCACAGTTCGCAAGGACAGCATTTGGGAGCATATAGAAATCCAGCCTAGGTTCACTGCAGATTCGGGTCCTGGGAGGGGTAGGGGTGAAAGTGAAGCATGGGTCAGTTGGAACACTTGAATGTCAAAGTAATATCTGTAATATGGAGATATGGAAAGGTCAAGTTGTGGGGAGCAACTCGGACTAGACTAAGTTACTGGAATTAAGACTTATTCTATGCATCTGCTCTCCCACAATATGGCGCTGGGAGAGGAGAAAACAGCTTCTACGCAGCTGCCTCTTGCCAACTTGAGTGATGACCTCCAGGAGCTGATCCTGCTCCTGATTGGAGGAGAGCAGCGTACTCGGCGTGTGGGCAGCTGAGTTGGGATTGGCGGAGGAGGACTATAAAGGAGGAGAGAGACAACATGCACCAGGGAACATCTAAGGGGAACATCTATCTGAAGGAACACCTGTGCAGCCCCCGAGAGAGCCGGCCGGCGGTGTGCCGCTCCCCTGCGGAAGTGGGGAAAGTGGCCAGGGGGAACCGCCCTTCCACGGAGGTGGAAGGGTCGGCAGCCAACCCGGGAAGAACCAGCAGCAAACCCGGGGATGCTCCTGATTGGAGGAGAGCAGCGTACTCGGCGTGTGGGCAGCTGAGTTGGGATTGGCGGAGGAGGACTATAAAGGAGGAGAGAGACAACATGCACCAGGGAACATCTAAGGGGAACATCTATCTGAAGGAACACCTGTGCAGCCCCCGAGAGAGCCGGCCGGCGGTGTGCCGCTCCCCTGCGGAAGTGGGGAAAGTGGCCAGGGGGAACCGCCCTTCCACGGAGGTGGAAGGGTCGGCAGCCAACCCGGGAAGAACCAGCAGCAAACCCGGGGAGGGCCAAGCAGACAAAAGAACAGCGCAGAGTCCTGTGTCGTTCCTCCACGAAGACGGGGAGCGACACAAGTGATTTGCCCAAGGTCATATAACTATTTCCTGATAGAAATAAAAGCAACAGAACTTTAATGTTTTTATCACATCAACAATTAAATTCAGGGGCCGATGGTTAGCAGATGGCATAGCAGGTGGCATAGCAGATGAAGCTGCTGCCTGCAACACTGGCATCCTGTATGGACGCTGGTTCAAATGCCATCTGCTCTACTTCTAATCCTGCTCCC
This sequence comes from Oryctolagus cuniculus, assembly GCF_964237555.1. Taxonomy (NCBI): domain Eukaryota; kingdom Metazoa; phylum Chordata; class Mammalia; order Lagomorpha; family Leporidae; genus Oryctolagus; species Oryctolagus cuniculus. Next base: position 78,074,874 of record NC_091453.1, on the reverse strand, counting down.
TGCTAATGTGTCCAGGACAGCAGCTGAAGATGGCCCAGGTGCTTGGGGCCCTACCAGCCATGTGGGAGACCTGGATGGAGTTCTAGGCTCCTGGTTTGTCCTGGTCCAGCACCAGACATTGTGGCCATTTGGGGAGTGAACCAGCAAATAAAGATATTCTGTCTTTCTCTCCCTCCCTCCCTCCCTATCTTTAACTCTGCCTTTCCAATAAATAGAGAAATAAATCTTTAAAAGACAAAGAAACAAATTCAATTCCCGTGTTTGTTAAGCATCTATCACATGTATCACATGCTTAACTTGTGCTGCATTACTGGAATTTAAAGACAATAAGTGAAGGGACAGGTGTTGTGCACACTGGTTTAAGTCATCACTTGGAATGCCTGTGCCTAGAATTGAGTCACACCTCTGCCTCTTATCCAGCTTCCTGCTAAGGAGCACCCTTAGAAGGCCATAGATAACAACTCAAACACTTTGGCCCCCGCCACCAATGTGGGAGAGTTGGATGGAGCTTTTGGCTTCCAGCTTATGTCTGGCCCAGGGCCAGTTTTTGCAGGCATTTGGGAAGTGAACCAGCAGAAGGAAGACAGTGTGTGCTTGCTCACTCTTCCTCTGTGTTGCTCTCTCTGCCTTTGAAATAAATAAAAATAAATAAACTATGGAGCCGGCGCTGTGGCACACTAGGTTAATCCTCTGCCTGAGGTACTGGCATCCCATATGGGCATATGGTTCTAGTCCTGGCTGCTCTTCTTCCAATCCAGCTCTCTGCTATTGCCCGGGAAGGCAGTGGAGGATGGCCCAAGTGCTTGGGCCTCTGAACCTGCATGGAAGACCAGGAGGAAGCACCTGGCTCCTGGCTTCGGATCGGCGCTGCTCCAGCCATTGCGGCCATTTGGGGAGTGAACCAATGGAAGGAAGACCTTTCTCTCTGTCTCTCCCTCTCACTGTCTGTAACTCTACCTCTCAAATAAATAAAAAGAAATTCCAAATGAAGTTAAACATCCCTTAAATCAAATCCCTTCCAAAAACTTTAAATAAAACAAATAAATAAACTAAAAAAAGATAATGAGTGAAGGTCTCTTCTTTATCACACTCAAAACAGTCAAGGTAACAAGTATAATAATGTCAATCATATAGAATTAACTTCTCTTTTTGGAATCTATTTTAACTTCCCCTCTCTAGATCCATTATGTCACCAAGTCATGTAGATTCTGACTTTCTAATATCTCCTGGCTCTGCCCATTTACCTACATAGCCTTCATTCTCACCGTAGTTGCATCCTTATCACCTCACCTAAGGATTATTGTAACAGTCTCTGAATTGGTATTCCTATACCTATTTTCTCTCATCCTTCAATCATTACACAGCCATATCGGATTACTATTTCTAAAACACCACTTCACATAGATCCATCATGACTCTGCTCAGAAGCATTTAATGCTCTCCATTGACCAAAGATGAAGGCCCAATTCTTACGCTGACTTCACAGTCACTCCCTTTACCCTCCTTTGTATTCATCTATTTATGGACACATACTGATTTGTGAGGGCAAGGACTCTAGCTTCTCATTTGTCAATTCCTCTATTCTAGCACAAATTAGGCACTGAGTAAATGTTTTTTATTGATGATCATTTCCCATAATACAACATTAAAATATTTTCATTATCTCATAATCAAGTTTGCAGAGGATATTTCTAAATGTATTAAAGCCTTATGTTATTAGTTATTTGATTTAATCTTTGTAACAATTATATTTTCAGGCAATATTTTATATCACCCATAATTTTTCACACATGTGCACATTCACAAAGCCAAACTCTGGCAGAGACTGACCTAATTCCCCAATACGCATGACAAATACCTACACTGCTATCATTTGACTTGCCTTTCAGAATTTTAGCTTAAATCTGTCTTATTACTACTAAATATACAATTCATTCTGGACAAGAATACTGAGAAAGAATAACCAACTCTCCCTTCCCCTTGTGCTTTGTGTTTGCTCTTTGTGCTGGTTCCCACAGTGGGATTCCCAATGGGTCCATAGGCAGTAGTTGACAGGAGTTTTAGCTGAAGACAAATGATGGATTACACTCACTCAGAAAATTATGTACCCATTTTTAACAAGCTGGGAAACAAGGTGTCATGGAGAAATCATTGGCTTAACAATGAGGATAACTTTATTTTACCAAGAACTAGTAGTATGATCTTAGAATCTTGTAAATGCTCATGAATCTATTTCCACATCTGTCCAACACAGTAGTGGTGAATTTAATTCATTCACTTCATAAATCTTCAATAGTTGCCAAACACATGATAGGCATGATGCAAGACACTTTGAGGTATAGAAAGATGACTTGACTAGAACCCAGATATGAGATTCTGTTCTTGAGAATCTTGTAAGTCTAGATGGCAGAAGATACGTATCCAGAGGACTGAAGCATTCCTGTACAGTGGACAGGTATAAGAACCATTAAAAAGGTAAGATAAAATATGTAATAATCTTGCAGATCCCTTCAGCTTAAGCTTTCTATGTTTTGTAACTAATTTCCATGAAAAAATCTTTACTGCTGAAAATAGATACTGTAATAGTTTTTTACTTTATATTGTTAAAAAATTCTTGGAGAGGCAAAAGGGGATAGACAGAGATACAGATACAGATAGAGAGCAAATGCCCACAATGGTTGGTATCGGCTGGGCCAAAGCTGGGAGCAGGGAACTCAATCCAGGTCTCCCATGTGGGTGGGTGGCAGAAACCCAATTATTTGAGTCATCACTGCTGACTCCCACAGTCCATATCAGCAGGAAGCTGGAGTCTGGTGCTAGAGCCAGGTATTGGATGTGGGTTTCCTAACCAATGTCTTAACAATTAAGCCAAATCCCTACCCCTAAAGTGCTTTTGTTATTAGCATCACCTCTCATGTCAATGAGATGTGAATGATTTGGACATTTTGCAGAAGGATTTAATACCCCTCACAAATCAGACACAAAAAAACAGGAGCTTTTAAAATGAGTTTAAAATTTTGAAGACAAACACCAATGACATTACTGAGTCTCCTCTGTACTTTGAGCCTTCCTCAAGAGGCTGTGGGAGTTAGAAATGAAGCTCAACATATGGGGCCTCTCCACATCCTCATTAGCATGTAGGTGGGGAGATAAGACTAAATATACAGAGGATGATTTTAAGACAGTTTGGTATGAATTGCATAGGAGGCAAGAGAAGAGAAATATTGCAAAGATGGAAAGATCTGTCATTTAGAATCCCTCATCTGGCTATCTGTTTCAGATCTAGCTCCATGTTAATGTGTCTGAGAAGGTGTCAGGTAATGACCCAAGTACTTGGGTTCATGTCACCCACTTGGGAGTTCCGGATGACTCCTGCCTCTGGCCTGGCCCAGCCCAGCCCTAGATATTGTAGGCATTTGGGGGAGTGAAACAGCAAATGGGAGACTCTCGCTCTCGCTCTCATTCTGCGTTTCAAATAAATTTTTTTTAAAAAAAGTCAGTCAGACTTGGATTTAAAACCATCTCTACAGCTTACTAGCTATAAAACTGGGGCTATGGCTTAACTTCACTGAAACTTGGCTTCTTTAATTATAAAACAAGGATAATAGTAGAAGCTGCTATGCAGGGTTGTCGTGATGATTAAATGAGCTAATGCACATAAAGTGAAAAGTAATACCTGGTCCACAGAGGTATTTAAGGGTTATTTGCTGGTTTCAGTAATCAGGGAGAGTTGGAACACCTAAGGACATTTAAAGATGGTGAGAGGAAGAAATAGGAAATATATAAACAAAATCTAGTTAGAATTTTGACCTGTAAGAAAAAAATTAAAGGAAAAGAATACACATTCCTTTATACATTTCCACATGTCAACAAGCATCAACTAATAGTGAAAATTAGCAACCTAGTATTGGCTGGATCGCACATCTCTTCTTAGTCATTAAACTCTCTTCTAGTAGAATCTTTAAATATCATAGGGGCTGTTGCAGTTTGGTTCACAGATCATGAAAGTAAACACAAGGGCAATTCACTATTTGGTAAGCTCAACAAATTTTCTTTTGATTTTCCAGCAGTTCAAATGAGTACAGCCTTGAGAAATAGTTCCAAGTAGCATAATATGTCTTATATCAACCTTTATCAAGTTGTTGAAACTGGATGAAGTATTTGACTGACCTTGCACCTTTCTTCTTTCTACATAATATTATGACGACTGGCAAACTAAAAATATTTTGGTACTTTGGGCTGAAATGTGTTAGAAGCAGAAGATACAAATCCCCAAAAATAAAATGTGAAAGAGAAAAGCTTATCCCCTGAATTCAGTTTTTAAGGAAGAAGACCAAGTACATTATGGAGATTGAGTTGTTTTCTGCATTGATACGACTATAGGCATACTGTTTTCTCTGAAGCACAAGCAAGCAACACTCTCATGGGTTTTGACATACTCAAGCTGTTGTGGAAACATCATGTCTCACTTTTATTCATGTACTCTGGGTTAGGAAAATTAATCTGGAAAAAATCAAAGCTCTCTCAATTTAACTTTCCGATGCATTGCACTTGCCTCGTGGGTCCCCGCTACTAGACTCTGAATTGGAGATAGCCATGCCGCTTTCCTAGGACTCTGCAGGATTAGCAAAACTCACAGCAGCATGTGGCCTCTAGGTTGTCTTAGCCTGACACAGGCAATCACCCCTAGGGTCCCAGGAAGGCATATTTCCAGAGGTCAGAAGAAAGTCATTTTTTCCTGAGAAATTTATGGCATTTTATAAAGGGGGGGGGGACTCATAAGGCATTTCCAAACACTAAATACTTCCGCGTTCCTTTCAGAGAGTTCATCTTTCTGTACATAACCAGTGCTTCTAAATGAACCTCACTGTACCCCCTGGCACTGTAACTGAAAGACTTCAATCATTAGTAGAGATTAGCCCCTGAGGGGTGCGTGCGCTATTAGAAGATGAAGCCTAAGTCTAGTTACTTAAATCAATTATTTAAAACCTTCAAGGTTGATCAGGAGTCATGCAGCAATTTTAGGATTTCGTAATGCAAGCTGCCTTAAATAGACTTGAGGCCCAAGCCACAATCCAGAGGTAGGTCATGATCCTGTGGGAGACAAATCCATTATTTCTTCCAAAGACGTTTAAGGAAATTTAAAAAATAGTCAAGTATATCTTATGATTAAAATAATGAGTCACACTATGAATAAACAGGTAACATGATACAGGCACACAAAAAAGTAACACAATTGTAATGTCCTGCTGGTATGTAATATGAATACCCGTTCTTCACAATTAAGGATCCTTAAGAGCTTGCCTTCCCATCTGGAGATGGGTTTAACACAAAAATATGGTAGATGAAATGGATAATTCAGGTTGCGAGTCTATGAATTTTATATTCCTTTCCAACTGCGTGTTGTTTGCCTCCCAAGATACCGTCTCAGAAGTTTGCCAATTACAACAGTGTGACTATTTTGAAAGAATGTTCATTTGAGTTCCCAGCAAAAATAATTTCAAGGAGATGCTGCCATTCAAAACATTCACAAATGAACTCCATACTTCATTACCTCAATTGCAAGCACAAAATAAAGACAATATGATTATTTCATTCAAAATATGCTTTTTACTGAAACAAACGAAAAAATCATGCTTTCTTTAGAAAAAGATGCCTGAGGCAGGGTAATGATAGACTAACTACCTCTACTGCTAATGCGAACTTGATAGTCTGGTTTTTTCTTTCGTTCGTTCGTTCGTTCTTTCTTTCTTTCTCTCTCTCTCTCTTTCTTTCTTTCTTTCTTTCTTTCTCTCTCTCTCTCTCTCTCCCTCCCTCCCTCTCTCTCTCTTTCTTCCTTTCTCTTTCTTTTTTCTGACAATGACATATATGTTTCGGTCCCCATGGAGCCCGTTTTACTACCTCTGACCATTTGATGCTTTGTTGATTAGGTTTGTAGGCTAATAGCTCTGCTTGTGGCAAACCACTGGAGTTAAAATGTGCAGAGGAAAGAAAATGTGGTTTATTGGATGCTAAACTAAACTGAAAGCAGACCTTGGTTCAATTTCTGGCTTCTCTTTGGACAAATCATATGTTCCTTGACCTTGAGCAAGTCATTTACTATTGCTGTACCCCAGATGGAGCAAGTAGGCTTCATTATAAGAAAACTTCAGTACCATATCCCCTCATTAGCATACTTTATAAAGTAGAGAATAAATGTAAAATGCATTAATTGAATAACTGCTCATTCAAAATGCTTTAAGTGCCAGAATCTAATGGTACCATCCAAAGTACAACTGAAACCACACTCCAGAATAGCACTGGGAATCCATGGTTCTTTATACCCTGTGGTGAGATATCAGAGGGGGAGACTGTGGGGAGAAAAAGGAAAGACCCAGGACAAAGACTTATACTTACTTCCTCTCCTTCTCTTCCTTTCTCATATTTCCTCCTTCCTTGTTTTATCAGAAAAGGAATGGAGATGGCTAAATGTTGCACACACCGGGGACACCCACAGTCCTGCTAACCAGAGAGAAGTCCTACCTGAGCAAAGTAAGGGAACAATAATTGAGGGTTTGAAAGTTAAGAGGAAGGGGGATGGTTCATCACAGGCACCTTTGATTGTTATCAAAGTTTCAGGAGGGCAAACCAATGTGATCTGTAGAATGTCTGGGATTTTTAAACAGCAAGGCAGGCTATGAACCAAGCTGCTATTTTGAGACCACCATTTTCTATATGTGAGAGTGTAACCCTTTTCTTTTTTTTAAAGATTTTATTGATTTATTTGAGAGGTAGAGTTACAGACAGTGAGAGGGAGAGGCAGAGAGAAAGGTCTTCCTTCTGCTGGTTCACTCCCCAAATGCCGCAACGGCCAGAGCTGCACCGATCCGAAGCGAGGATCCAGGTGCTTCTTCCTGGTCTCCCATGCTGGTGCAGGGGCCCAAGCACTTGGACCATCTTCTACTGCTTTCCCAGGCCACAGCAGAGAGCTGGACTGGAAGAGGAGGGACTAGAACCAGTGCCCATTTGGGATGACGGCGCTGCAGGTGGAAGATTAACCTACTGCGCCACAGCACGGGCCCCAAGAGAGTGTAACCCTTTAAAAAACCATATCTCAGGAATACACCTCTCCCTATAGGGCATTAGATATTGGTAAAGCAGAGTTCCTTTTATTCAAGGTTGCTCTAATAAACAAACCAAAAACTCAAACAAAACAAACAAATCCAGAGATGTACTTATTCTATATATTGAAGGATAGTCAGACCAGTTAATTACTTTTTTTCTAGTTGATTATTATTTATGATCTACTTTATGGCATCAAGTGAACTTAGTATAATAGTAAAATAGAGAATTCTAGAGCTGGGAGGAGCGTTAGTCATTTTATAGGGAAATATACTTGGGCACAGATAAAATTACCCAAGATTAACAATAAATATTGAGACTAGAAATAAAATCTTCTGAATTTCATTACAGCAATAAATATTCTATTGCTTACATTTGACGACATATGACTTGACAAGATCCTAGAAGTAGTATCACTTGAGGGGCTGGTATTGTGGTGCAGTGGGTAAAGTTGCTACATGCAATGCTGGCATCCCATATCAGAGTGGTGGTTTAAGTCCTGGCTGTTCTGCTTCCTTGCTAATGTGCCTGGAAAAGCAGCAGAGGATGGCCTAAGTACTTGGGCCCCTAACACCCATGTGGGAGACTGGATGGAGTTCAGGGCTCCTGGCTTTTATCGGGACCAGCGCTAGCCACTGCAGCCATTTGGGAAGTGAGAGTGGATAAAAGACTCTGAAGGGCCTGCACTGTGATGTAGTGGGTAAATATGCTTCTGCAGTGCCAGCATCCCCTGCACCCATGTGGGAGAAACCGGAGGAAGCTCCTGGCTCCTGGCTCCTGGCTTCAGCTTGGCCCAGCTCCTGCTGTTGCAGCCATTTGGGGAGTGAATCAGCGGATGGAAGATCGATTAATATCTCTCTCTCTCTCTCTCTCTCTGCCCTGGCTCTGCCTCTCTGTAACTCTGCCTTTCAAATAAATAAATAAATCTTAAAAAAAAAACACTCTGTCCCTCTCTCTAGGTCATGGTGCCTTTCAAACAAAGAAATAAATATTTTTCATAATAATAATAAAATGGTTTTCTATATTCTGTAAGAGGTCAGTTACTAAATATGAAATCAGATACCAAGACCATAACTGACTTTAGTTGAATGTTCCTTAGTTTTGGTTTTGGATTTAATTTCTCCACCAGTATGACATAAATGAGCATTTTTTATGAATATTATCAGTCTCAACAGAATGAAAGGATAAAAAAATATTAAGAGGCTGAAATGTATTGTCCAACAAAGCCACAGGTTCTTTTACAGAAAAGTGTTAATAGGAAAGAAACTTAGTGATGGTTTTGCCTGCCTAAAGATAGCAATGCCATATTCTATGAGTCTATAGCCAGTGCTAGTGCTGCTACCGGCACATGCAGTTCCTTCTGGCAAATTACAAAATGGCATTTCCTGTAGGCAGATGAGTTGGAAAGAGAAAGTTCTCTCAAATCAATGACAAGAAAGTACAGCTTCCACCTATGCCAGCAGGATTTCCCCCAACTCCTGCCCGTGCACCAGGAGCCATCATACGGCGAGCAGCCTGACAACCTGAAAAAGACTTCAGCACTATTCGCTTTATCCCAAATGCTGTCATTTCTGTCAGTGAAGTGTTCATTAGCAGTAAGTTAAAATTCAGCTGTGGAAAGCACACACATCTTGAGTTTCTTTGGCTTGACTTCAAAATCAACAAAGACAAGAGATCCAAGTCTCTGTAGTATCCTAGCAATAAGTATGGGGTTTTACGTTACTAAACACATTGACCCATTTCTGCAGATTTGCAAACTGTCCTATCCACTTCTCTGTCCAGCCAAATTCTGCTGATGCTGTAAAGCCTCCTCTTCCCTGCTGTCTTTACTGACTCCTTCCAATCCTCACTGATATTTCTTCCTTACATCCCCCAAGACTCACTGTCTGTTAACGATTTGGCATTGAATGGCATTTGGCCAGAAGTCCCATTAAAACTGAAATTGCAAGCTGCACCAAAGATGACATTGGCATTCCTGTAGGAATAGTTTCAGGGCAAGGTGGGAAGTTAATTCAGAAATTATCAAGCAGCTCTTTCTCATGGAGTAAGGTGGACTTACAAGGAAGAGAACGAATACATGGCAGCCCAATGCACCCAGTACTGGCATATGCTGTCCACAATTCCATTTTGTTGGCCTGTAAATAACATATGTTCACCCAGCCAATTCTTCTAAAAGCAGAAGATGGGTCCTTCTAACCAGCTACTGTGAACAGTGATTGAAAGTATCCATCTCTCAAGGAATGGAGGCAGGGTATTTACCATTACTTTTTTTTTTTTTTTTTTTTTTTTGACAGGCAGAGTGAACAGGAGCCAGGTGCTTCCTCCTGGTCTCCCATGCAGGTGCAGGGCCCAAGCACTTGGGCCATCCTCCACTGCACTCCCGGGCCACAGCAGAGAGCGGGACTGGAAGAGGAGCAACCGGGACAGAATCCGGTGCCCCAACCGGGACTAGAACCCAGTGTGCCGGTGCCACAGGCGGAGGATTAGCCTAGTGAGCTGTGGCGCCGGCCTACCATTACTTTCTTTTTTTTTCTTTTTCTTTTTTGACAGGCAGAGTGGATAGTGAGAAAGAGAGAGACAGGGAGAAAGGTCTTCCTTTGCCGTTGGTTCACCCTCCAATGGCCGCTGATCCGAATGCGGGAGCCAGGTACTTATCCTGGTCTCCCATGTGGGTGCAGGGCCCAAGGACTTGGGCCATCCTCCACTGAACTCCCTGGCCACAGCAGAGAGCTGGCCTGGAAGAGGGGCAACCGGGACAGAATCCGGCGCCCCGACCGGGACTAGAACCCAGTGTGCCGGCGCCGCAAGGTGGAGGATTAGCCTAGTGAGCCGCGGCGCCGGCCCACCATTACTTTCAATATGATAAATTCTGTAGCCTGTTTAAAAATGTGAAAAAAATAAGAAAGCTACTGAATTAAGTGTGATAGTAACTGCATTTTAAAAAAATGTTTTTGTATTTATTTCCATCTACTTGAAAGACAAAGCAACAGAAAAATAGAAAGAAGGGGGGAATGGAGAGAGAGGGAGAGAGGGGGAGGGGGAGGGGGAGGGAAAAAGAATGGATGTTTCACCTGCAGGTTCATTCTCCAAGTGGTCACAATAGCTAGTGCTGGGCCAGGCTGCAGCCAGGAGCCAGGAACTCCATCCAGGTCTACCACGTTTGTGGCAGGGACCCAAGTACTTAGGCCATAATCCACTGGCTTCCCAGGTACATTAGCAGGAAGAAGGATTGGAAGCAGAGTAACTGGGCCTCAAACCAGCACTCTGATATGGGATGTGGGTGTCCCGAGCATCAGTTATACCCACTGTGCCACAATACCTATACCACGACATTTATTTTAATAATTTAGATGATGCTCTAAAAGAGTTGCCACAAGATATCCTGTTTCCTGACACTGGTGCATGTTTGAGTGAAAAACACAATTTGAAGTCTATCTTTTCAGCTTCAAAGAGAAAAGGCTGTGGAGATAGGAGTGGGAGGAGTAGCAGAAATTGACATGACTCCTGCTGATACCTTGTCAAATATGTGCACAGAAGTGTTTGTTCTTTTCCATTAGTTTGTTGTGGTAGTGCTAATAACTGCTATCTTTTGAGGTTGCTTTGAAGTAAAGTTTGTCTTTCCATGAAGAAAACAAAACAATGCAAAAGAGGAAAAGGTGGCTTTCTATCACAAACCCCAATCCCAAATCTTCGCATTCCAGTGGAGGAAAGGTACGTGTCAATGAAATAACAGATGAAAAATGTACACTCACAAGCTCCAGTATCTAAATAGGCATATGTGCTGGGGAGGGGGGGTGTGATGGTGCAGAGGAGTATAAGTTGGCTTGAAATTTTTTTAATGACAATGCCTGTGGCTCCTCTTAGCCACACGCCAATGAACCAACACTAGCAGACAGGCAGAGTAGCCTCAGTGCTCATAGGAGGAAAAAGGATCCACTTCAGGGGCCGGCGCCATGGCTCACTTGGTTAATCCTCTGCCTGCGGCACCAGCATCCCATATGGGCTCCAAGTTCTAGTCCCAGTTGCTCCTCTTCCAGTCCAGCTCTCTGCTGTGGCCTGGGAAGGCAGTGGAGGATGGCCCAAGTGCTTGGGCCCTGCACCCCATGGGAGACCAGGAGAAGCACCTGGCTTCGGATCGGCACAGCGCCAGCCATGGTGGCCATTTGGGGAGTGAACCAACGGAAGGAAGACCTTTCTCTCTGTCTCTCTCTCTCTCTCACTGTCTATAACTCTACATGTCAAATAAATTTTTAAAAAAATTTTTAAAATTCCCAGAAATACTAAAAAATCTCTGAAATCAAGGCCCAATATCCATTCTGCAACTATCTGCTGAAGGGCTTAATTAGAGACAAAGTGCTTAGTCAATATTTATGTGACTGAAAAATAAATTTCTATTTTTAAAAATCAATACGACTAGATTTTACAGATATGAAGATAATGATATGGCATACTACATTCAAAAGAGTTAAAAAAGAATTAAGGATTGGCAAAAGAATTTAAACCAAGGGTAGCTCCATTGGATGAAAAAAAGCATAGCCCCAACGCTTCTAATCATAGAGTAGGCTCTGTGAGTTAATGACATTTCTTTATAAGACATGTGATTTTTTTTTCTGTCTGGAGGCAACACACATTGAGGAATTGAGACAAACATCAATAGAACAAAAGCTGCAGCTCAGCTGTTTGGAGGAAATCAATTCAAACAACTCCTAATTTGCTGGGTGACACATCATGAAACATTAAGCTAAGTGGTGGCACCTGGCTTCAGAAGCCTGCTCTCCAGGACAGCCACCAATTTGTGCTGAAAGGGAACGTCGCCCCTCCCCACCGCTTTCATATGAAGCTTACACACCAAGATGAAAATGATATCAAAGGGCTCTAAACAAAGAGCTTCCCAACAGACAGTTATCTCTTTGTCAGGTTATCCCATGCAACTTTCTGAAACAAAGCAACAATGAGCTGTACTAAGAAAATGTTTTGAGATCTAGAAGCTGTGAACAGAACTTAAAACGTTCAGTACGGAAGCGAGGCATGTGGTGTGGCCGGATATCAGTATAATGGACATCTGGGTCATGATTTGATGAGGTTGTCAGCGAAGATGTTTTCCTCATCTGGGATCAGTGATTCGGAAGCTCCAGCACCCTGTACCTTAAAAATCTTCAGATCAGCTACTTACTGTCTCAGAGAGACCAATGTAAGCGGAGTTCACAGAAGAAAAATTGGGGAGGGTGGGGCTGACCTTGAGTTGACTGAAAAATCCAGTCAATAGGAATAACATAGATTGTTGGTGATGAAAGAAGGCCTAAAGTGTTGTGGAAAGCTTTGGGGAATATTCACTACAATATTGTGGGCTGTAAATATGCATCGAATGATGACCTACTAGTTGGTCAGTTTGAGTTGGCTGAGATGGAGGATATAAAAAGAAACGAAGCCACTTTCCCCAGAGAACCATATCATCTAATGAAGACAAGATTAATAGTGACCATTTAGCAATTACTATGTGCCAAGTAATGCGTTATATACGTTATAACATAATCCTCACAATATCCCAATGAAGTAGGTACTTTTATTTCTTACACTATAAAGAAGAAGAGACTGAAATCAAAATAGGTTATGCGTCTTGTTCAAAATCCTTCACCCAGTGACAGAGGCAAGATGTGAATTGTCATCTTACTCCTAAGTCTGTGTACTTAATCACTCAAGTACAGCCAACAGTGAAGTGCAGATAAAAATGAGGTCTACCACAGAGTTGACCTCATTTATGAGAATTAATGAGGTAACATATGAAAACAACAAGGAGAATGCCTGGAATGGAGCAAAGGAATGTTAAAAAAATAACTTGTTATCTTCCTCTTCATTTAATGTCATCATGTTTTTCTATATGCTAAAGTATGAATCCCTTTTACAACATCCTTGACGGGTAGTTCCCAGCGTCTGATTCCACATCTCCCATGGGGCAGGAAGCTCAGTCCTTGAGCAAGCTGCTTCACTGTGCAACAGCTCTCGCTGTTTAGAGGAATTTCCTTTCAACAGCTGAAATAAACCGTCCTATAACTTTTGCATACCGGCTCTAGTTCTGCCATCGAGAATAACACGGAATAAGCTGACATCCTCTCCCACTTGTCATAATATGACAAGAAATAGGGAATGACTCAAGATTCCGAGCTGGAGAGCGACAGGAGGAAAGGTAAGTCTAAGGAAGCTGTGTCTGATGAGAATGAGTAGAGCTGAAAACAGACAGGGAGGTCGGGGAGGAGGATATGGCAGTGATCCAGGTCATATGGACCAGGAGAAGAACAATGACAGTCAAGATAGAAGAGAAGCACAGATAAAGAAAACCTTTCATGAGGAAAGTTGACAGGAATATATATGGCAGGGGGTGGGCTGGGTAAATAAAAGAAATCTCAGCACTGTCCCTCAGTTTTCAAACCTAGCTATCAAAAGGAGCCAAGTTTTTGTTTCAAGCACATGTGTTTGGAGGGTGAGATGATTGGCTTTGGATTTAACTTGACAATTTAATAAGCTACCCCGTCCTAATCCAGTCAATAGAGATGGGTGACTAGCAAGAGCTATCTGGGTCTAGAGATGCAATTTTTAAAATCATCAGACAGAAGGGTAGAATAGGTTAGTCAGACTGTGGGTAAGGGTGGCCCAGTGAGAAGCTCTGAAGGACCTGGGATGATGGAGCCTGTTTTCCTCCTGCTTGGCTTCCCAATACCCCATCTCCTTCCCCTTGCCTTCTATCTTATCCCATCTGTGCTGCTGAAATGAAATGCTACAGACCAGATCATTTACAAAGAACAGGAATATATCTTTCTTTTTTTAAAAGATTTTATTTATTTATTTGAGGGGCAGAGTTATAGACAGTGAGAGAGAGTGAGTGAGAGAGAGAGAGAGAGAGAGAGAGGTTTTCCATCCATTGGTTCACTCCCTAAATGGCTGCAACAGCCGGAGCTGCACCGATTGGAAGCCCAGAGCCAGGAGTTTCTTCCAGGTCTCCCACTCTGGTGCAGGGGCCCAAGTGCTTGGGCCATCTTCTACTGCTTTCCCAGGCCACAGCAGAGAGCTGGATTGGAAGTGGAACAGCTGGGACTAGAAACAGTGCCCATGTGGGATGCCAGCGCCACAGGCAGAGGATTATTAACCCACTGCACCACAGCGCCGGCCCCAGGAATATATCTTTCACAATTCTTGAGGCTGAGAGTCCAAGATCAAAGCGGCACCAGGTTCAGGGTCTGGACAGAAGCTATACCTATTCTAAGGTGGTGCCTTGTTGCTGCATCCTCTGGAGGGGAAGAATGCAAAAGGGACAGAGGATAAAAAGGGGACTAAACTCCCTGCATCAAGCCTTTTTCTAAGGGCAATTGTTTCATGAGGGTGGAGCCATCCAACCTAAATATGTGCCAAAAGGCCCCACCTCCCAGCATGTGAATTTTGGGGACACATTCAGACAACAGCCTCATCCCATCCATATTGAAATGGAAGCAAAATTAATTTCAGTGAGTCAGGGTGGTTATGTGGCAAGAACATCAAGTGGAACTCAAGAAACCTGGATTCTAGTGTCAACTCTACCACTCTTCCTTCTGAATCCCGGAACGGCCCTAAGGGCCCTTAAACCCAAAGCAAATCAATATGTGTCCAACTTGCTTGAATTAAACACTGCCCTAATTAATTGGCCCAGGGCTGTGAACCTGTTTCCTGATTCTGTAGTCGCCCTCAAGTGCAAAAGACAAGAGACAGTTTAGTGTATACTGCTGGAAAGAAAGCAGTAGATAATGTGTTTAATGGCAATCCAGAAACACTATTCTTTGGTCTGGGAATGCAGCCTGACATAGATATCCAAACACATGCCTACTAGTACAACAACTCATTCACCCTCTCCTGAACTCCACTGAACTCAGCTGGACAGTTTACTGCCGTATCTGGGTAAGATAAAGTAGGTGAAGAGAGCCATTACATTAAACACACTTCTGATGGGGAAAACCAAGAGTTATCTGTTTGCATACAGTTTCTGTGCAAATATGTATATAACTCATAGAGTCATATATGGAACAGTTAAGAGCATTACTGCTGGGAAGAACAGTAAGATCAGGATGCAGGGGTGAGAGTGGAAGGAGACTCCTGTTCTGCATCGTTCAGCATGTGAATTTTTACAATGGAAATGCATTGCTATGCTGCCATTACTTGCATAATATGTAAAACAATAAAAAATGATTTTCTTTCCATTTCAAAAAAAGAGACAACTGTTTATTAAGTCCAAGAAGCTGAAAAGTTTAGAACGGAATTTCTTTTTTCTTTCCTTATTTTTTATTTATTGGGTTTTTATTTGCGAGATAGAAAGACATAAACACACACACACAGACACACACAGACACACACAGAGAGGGAGAGACAGAGAGAGAGAGGGAGGGATTCTTTCACCCACTAGTTTGTTCCCCCACATTCCTGCACCCGCCTGGGCTGGGTCAAGCCAAAGCTGGGAGCCCAAAACACAATCTGGGTCTCCCACATGGGTGGCAGGGACCCAAGTACTTGAGCCATCACTTGGTGCCTCCCAGGTGTGCATTAGCAGGAAACCAGGTACAGTCAGAACTTGAACTGAGGTACTCTGATACGGGATGTGGGCATCTTAAGTGACAAATTAACTGCTGGGCCAAATGCCTACCCTGAGTGTGACATTTCTGGTATCATAATGATAAATGACTTCGTGTCTTAAGATGCTTGTCTTTTTGAATGGTGGATAACGTCCTCCTCTCTCTCTCCAAGATCAGTAGTCTGTCTAGGCTCATGGGCACTTAAGAAACATAATGGAGAAAAGGAGTATTTATAAAGAAGGCAGAAACGCAGTATTTCAAATGGCATCAGGAAACGAGCTGGCTGATGGGTTATCAGCCTCAAAGGTTAGCCAAGCAGTGTGGCAGGCAGTAAACCAGAGGGTCCTCTTCAACCTGCTCTCACCATTTGACAAGTGAACAAGAGAAAATGTAGCTGGCCTGCATCCACTGCAGAGGTAGGGAGCTCTAACGCAGTAGTGGCGATGCCCCGCTTCCCCAGATCCAGCACGATTCAGAAGTTGCTGACGTGTTGATGCCTGCTCACACATGACGTGGGCAGAAGAATGAATGTGGGCAAGCTCAGCTAGCTGCTCAGAGGGAAATGATCTCATTTCTCCTGCTGGGCAACCCCCAGTTGATGGGAAATGGAATAAGACAGGGTAGCATTTAAATTCCATCATTATGGCTTTTTGCTCAAAAGCCACAAGTTTACAGATGATGGCTTCAACTGTCTCCTGAGCTCCTTATCATAGCTATCGCCAGAAAAAGAGAAAGATTAAGAAATATTGTCTTGGCCGGGATTCCATTTTCTTGCTTCTTTTAAAGGATATTCCTTTTTTCCCCCCAAATACACAGGGGTGGCCTTTGGCACTTGTTATGCTCTTATGTGCTGGCTGGTCGGAAGTCAGGAATATGGGAGCCTTTAATCCATAATCTCTTGCCCAGCGCAATTTGTCTCTGAGATTCCTTTCCTGTCCTGCCAGAGGGTAGTAGAGTTATAATTCATGATCCTGTGATCTTCAGCATGGCTTCTGGCACAGTGAGTAAGTTCTTTGTTCTTTTTGGACAGAACTGTCACTCATCACTGAACAACCCTTCATTTTTTTTCCAGAACACTGACTCATAGAATCATAGATTCTCAGGGATGGAAGGAAGCGGAGAGGTCGTCTCATCCAACCCCTTACTAGTTGACTCCGGGCAGTGCTTAGGCACAGTGCATTACTTCATGCCCCAAATAAGTAAAATTTAGAGACAGAAAAAGGGTGATTTGTGAGGGTCAAGGACAGACCACCACCAAAAAGACTCCAAAGAGAGGTAGGTGCTACAAAGTATGAGGAAAGAAAAAAGTATATTTAATAGCATCTTTGTTTTCTCTGAGAGTGAATCAGATAGAGAGCCTCCTAATTATAGAATAATGATGATAATCAGAAGAAGGAAGAGCAGTTCCAACCAGTTAAGATTTTCAGAACTCTTGCTCTGTGTGGCATGAAGCTAAAGCCAATCAAATCATCAAATAATCCCCTTGGGCCGTTATCACCGTCCATTTTACAGATTAAGAAACTCGGACTTCAGAGAAATATGGAGTAATTCACTCAAGTAAGTGGCAGAACTACTATTGGAACCCAGATCTGCCAAATTCTTCACCACCAGGCCACACCACCCTAATTATCCTCCAAAGAAGACAGTTACTGTAAAAATAGTTGTCTCCTGGATGTATCCCCAGCTGCTTGGCTAGTGGCAAGATTATGTTTCATAATCTTTTCCCTAGACCCCTTGAGATCCTTCACTTGAACTGAAGCCAAAATATTTCTTGCTACTATCCCTTCACATAAAGGATGTTTTGCTTTCAACCAAGAGCATGAGAAATGCTTCTCTGAGTTTGAAATGTCTTAGTTGTCCTACTGGTGCATTTGGAGCAGGTGATAAGTTTAAAGGGAAACTAGTAGCCTATGATCCCGGACAGCTGCTTTGAAAGAAATTAAAACCCCACTCTGATCCAAAGAATGAGGATCTTTCAGACAAACTCTTCGCCCAGTTAATCAAAAATCCATAAATCCATCCAATAGAACGCAATTTTGTCTTAAAAATGTCTCAAATGTAAGTTTTCCTATTAAGTATGTCTTTCTTTGAACACTGCAGTTTTAAAAGTTGAGTTGCTGTGCTATGAAAAGGAGGCAAGAATATCACAAAAATAAATAACCAGAATTACTTGTAAGTACAAGGGGCTTCAAACTGTTCATGGAAAATGCCCATTATCTTTTAATTCTGTCTTCCATAAACTTTCTGAAGCACCCTTTTAACAAAGAATTCATGCTTTTGTTTTACATTCATACTTTACTAAGTGCTCTCCTAGACTTTATAACTTTTTAAAATTTATTTAAGTGGCAGAGAGAGAGAGCGCGCGCGCACGCAAGAGAGAGCGCTTGCATCTGCTGGTCCACTCCCCAAATGCTCACAATGGACAAGGGGCCCAAAGCCAGGACTTCAATCCAGGTCTCCAAGGTGGGCAGCAAGAACCCAACCACTTGGGTCATCACTGCTGCCTCTCAGGGTCTGCATCGGCATGAAGCTGGAATTAGGAAGTGAAGCGGAACCCAGGCACTCTGATGCAGAACATGGGCATCTTAGCTGCTAGACCAAATGCCCCCATGCTTTATCTTATTTGATAGTCAAAACTCTGTGAGGTTGGAAACAGCTTTTATATTCTCAACTTGGTGAAAAAGTAAGCTGAGATGCAGAGTTTAAGAGAATCATTCAAAGTTTTGTGTTGAAATGATAAAAAAGGCAGTACTAGGACATAGGAATCTTTTTATCTTACTCTATGCGCATTAGATCATCTTATATTGATGGATAGTGTGTTTACCCTTTTTAATCATTATAAAATATCTCTGACAGTTTTATAGTCCTCCTGTAGTCTTAAATATCTTGGTGTTAACAAGGTATATGTTCTTTGATCATCACAAAGCATTAGTAGGTTGAGACTGCTGGAATTTCCTAAATCTAATTTTTTAAAATTTATTTATTTATTTTTATTTAAAAGAGAGAGAGAAAGAGAGGTAGATTCCATCCACTAGTTCACTCCCCAAATTCCTGCAACAGTAACGACTGGGCCAAGCTGAGGCTGGAAGCCTAGAATCCAGGTCTTCCACTTGGGTGGCAGGGACCCAAGTTCTTAAGCCATCACTTGCTGTCCCAGGGTGTGCATTAGCAGGAAACTGGAATTGGAAGTGGGGCCGGGACTTGAACCCAGGCACTCCAACATGGGATACAGGAATCGCAATCATCACCCCCCCCATGAGTCATTTTTTTTTTAAAGGCAGAGTGGACAGTGAGAGAGAGAGAGACAGAGACAGAGACAGAGACAGAGAGAAAGGTCTTCCTTTTTCCATTGGTTCACCCCTCAATGGCCGCTGCAGCCAGTGCACTGCGCTGATCTGAAGCCAGGAGCCAGGTGCTTCTCCTGGTCACCCATGCAAGTGCAGGGCACAAGGACTTGGGCCATCCTCCACTGCACTCCCGGGCCATAGCAGAGAGCTGGCCTGGAAGAGGAGCAACCGGGACAGAATCCGGCACCCCGACCGGGACTAGAACCTGGTGTGCCGGCGCCGCAGGCGGAGGATTAGCCTATTGAGCCACAGCGCCAGCCAAGAGTCTTTTTTTTTTTTTAATCTGTTGTAGGCATTAGGGGAATAAACCAGTAGATCTCTCTCTGCCTTTCTCTCCTTGTGTGTGCCTCTCTGCCCTTCAAATAAAATAATTAATTTAAAAATTGACTCTTAGAGGTATTAAATAACATGATAAAGGTCTCATACATATTAATTCGAAAAGCTAGAACTCAAATTGGTGTAGTCTGATTCCAAAGTCCAGGTTTTTAACAAATGTGTACACTGCTTTCTATTAGCTAAAGCTAAGTATTAGTAAATCATCATGTTTATTATAACCAACTACTGTGCTCATGAGTTGACCTTCTATATCTCAATATTGTCCAACCCTATGAAGTAGACACCTATACTATTCGCATTATATGGGCAATGGAACTGAGACTAATAATGTTACATAATTTAAAATCACACAACTGGTAAAAGAAGGAACCAGAAAAATTACTATATATCTCTGGTTTTCCATGTGCCATTTAGAGAAAACAGACTATGAAGTTATTATTATGAAGGTGGGGGGAATTTTGATATGCTAAGAAGCCCTTAGTAAGGACAGAAAACATTAAATAAATCAGTAAGGTTAAGAACAAAAGTACCAACTGGGTCACAGTTTAACTTGCTGGCTCTGATGACATTAACCAGTTCATGAACTTGAGCCCTGACCTATATAATCTTGTATTTGTTTTACAAATTTTATAGAAGAACAAAATCTAAATAATGATGTGATGACTTGCTATGCAATGATACATGAGCTATGCTGTCAAAACATATGAAAGATCAGGTGTATATAGACAGAAAGACAGGTGGCAGTTTGAACCCCAACTCTGTTATTTCCCAGCTGTTTGATTCTGGTCAAGATACTTGACGTCCCTGAGCCTTAATCCACTAGTCTTTAAAATGAGACCAATGGCATCTACTTCACAGGGTTGTTGTGGGCTTCTAATGATTTTAAGTATGCAAAATGCCTTGTCCTGTTCTTAGCACATAGTATTAATTCACTGTATATCAGTGCCCTTTGCCATTCTATTGAAAATCATTATTTAAAATTAATCTCCATACAGCAAGGACTTTCAAAGATCTAAACTACAAATACTTTGTGTGTATTGATCATGATGAACAGTTTCATGTTATTTTACCATTTCTATTTTGTTTCCTAGTTGTGATTGCCCCAGCTCCCTTGCTTCTTAATACTATGTACAGAAACTCATTCAAACAATTTTATTTCATGGCTGATTTAATAAGATTTGTGCAAAATTATTGCTGCATTTTAACTTATTCACTCTTTTTTGTCTCTTCACGCTACTTGCCAGAATTGCCTAAGTGGCACTTAGGAAACCAGAAATGCCTGGGAAAGTAAGTAAGTTATCCAAACAGACACCCAGAATAGCTTGGTATAATTTATAACAACTGGCAGATAAACCTTCACACACTCTGATAGTACTGCAGAATTAAAGGAGCAACTGTATGTGCCTCCATGCAGCTGTCTAGTTTGCTAATGCATGTTCTTAAAATAAATCTTTAAACATCCCCCCCCACCCCACACACACATCTCTTTCCTTTCAACAATCCAGCTACTCAGCCCTACTCTTGCAGCCCATTTTCATAAACACTGTACCGACCAAGAAGTGTCTGAAGATGGGAGGGAGGAGGGAGAAAGCTTGTATTGTTTATTGAATATGAGAGGGTGCTTCCTTCAAGCGACCTAAGGCATGTGTGAGAGCTATCATAAGAGCCACATTTTCAAGGGCTGAGGTCATTGCAAACGCTGCCTTAGAACACGGTGCCAGTGCCAAAGACTATCCTCAACAGCATTTCCAGATTTGCTTTTTTAAAAACCCAGAGAATTTCTTTAAACGTATAAATCAAGAGTGAACAAAGCAAAGGTTCAGCAGTTCATTTCCATGCCTTTCTCCCCTTCTCCTTGGAGCTCTATTTCTTAGCCAGGTTGCCTTTTGAGGCTAAAAGAAAGGAAAACGGAGATGGGGGAGACAGAATGGGCCAAGAATTCAATAAAGAGACAAGTCACACAGAGGTGTAACAATCTAAGCAGAGAAAGCACAGGGGAAGGAACGTTTCTTAAAATCAGAGGAAGCAGAGAGGAAGGAAAATTTCTGAAAATTACAGCTATAAATAAATAAATACCCCCATTTTACTGTTCAGTGGCCTCTAATCTGCCATTAGAATGTCATAGTCTAAACAAAGAGCCATATTTAATTCCCTGAGAAACTCCAATTTTTACGTGGCTTTAATAAAAGAAATTTTTTTGTGTGTGCAAATTCAGAAATCACACACATACAAAATCAAAGAATGTAAAAGCCTCTCCTAGGTAAATGAAAATCTTTTCATGCAATTGCCCTGTACTCAAAACTTCTACCAATCCTGACCTTTCAGCTTTTGTAAAGCATCAAATGCACATGAAATTAAAGTGAAATCACTGGGCCATAGATTTTAGAGAAAGGAAAGGGGTAATCAGGAATGCTTTTTATGGGCAAGAACTCTTCAGGTGCATGTAGTGCTCGGCCATTACTCAGAGAAAGTGGTATAAATAAGCTTCTCTCCTACCATGAGGCTGCATGCACACTTTCTCCTCAAGCATAAAATAAAGGAATAAAGGTTAATGGGGATCTGGCCCATAGAAGTGTGTTGCTTTATGGGAAACAGGAGCAATTCCCAGCCTAGGAAGTTAGGAAGTATGTAAACACACACACAGGCATAGTGCCTGTGCCTTTCCCTGCCTTTCCCTTCTGTTTCAAAGTCAAGGGAGCACATACCATCTCCCTTTCTTAGGCCACTGGTTTATTATTATTGTTATTATTATCATCATTTTATTTGAAATGCAGAGGAGAGAGAAAGAGAGAGAAAATCCTCCATCCACTGGCTCACTCCCCAAATGCCTGCAACAGCTAGGGCTGGGCTAAACTGAAGCCAGCAACTAGGAACTCAATCTGAGTCTGCCCCATGGATGGCAGGGACTCAACTATTTGAACCATCAGCAACTGCCTCCAGGGTGCACATTAACAGGAAGCTGGAATCAGGAACAGCACCAGGACTCGAACCTAGGCACTCCAATAAGGGACATGGGCAGCCCAAGCAGAGTCTTAAACATAAGACCAAAAGTTGCCTTTAAAATATATATATCCTTGACACTCTTGGGCATTTCAAGTTTATCCTGGTCAAACCCATATTTATTCTAGATTAAAATCAGAGAAGATTAGAGCCAGAAGTTACCTTATATGTACATAGTTTAGCCAGGCACTCAACTCTTCCAATACTGACATAATTTAAATAATTTAATTGACAAATTAAATTTAAATAATTTAATTGGCAAATTAAATTACCTCCTTCTTTTTGAAAAAAAAAAAAGACTATTATGTAAAGTTTAGTTGGCCTCTACAAAGTATGTGTGTTAGCTATAATCTAGTCAATTATTTTAGTGACCATTCATGAAAATGTATTATCCTAAGTCCTCTTAGGCATTTAATAAGTGAATCAAAAGCATTTATTTCTTAATTTGTTCCTCCTCCTTTTTTTTATGAACCATTCTATCTCCCAAATGCATACATCTGAGAAGGAGATAGGAACATTTAGGAAAACAAAACAGGCATTAACAGAGGCTGAAGACAGCAGCTGGAGGTTCTGTGGAATGAATGAATGAATGGATGGATGAATGAAAGGGGAGATGCCTTTGAGATATTCTTTGTCAGCAAACAAATCACAGAACGGATGTTACAGACTTCAAAATGGATAAACACTGTTTATGCCTCCATCTTTATCTCCTTACCATCATCTCAAGATTCAATTGTATGATATATTAGCGATGTCTAGTTCTCCTTCAGTTGAAATATATTTTCTTTGATGCCAATCTTTCTAGTGGCTGGATTTCCCCCAGATTATGAGAACTGGGACTGACCCAAACAGCAATGCAGACCCCGTAATACTCAATGCAGTTCAAGGTTGCTTTCAAGGACTAAAGAGTAGAAAATCATACCAGCACAATTAATGGTAAAACAAAATACACTAACATCCCACTTATCCAACCATCTAGCATTTGGCTATATAGAGAAAGTCTTATTATTTCTCTTGATAGTACAAAGTGTGTCACTTGAAGTCCTCTATTGTTAGATGATTCTATGAAAACTGAAAAAGCAGATTAGAAGGGATATAACCAGGCATGAAAATCAATGGCAACAGGAAAGGAGGAAAATGTGCAAATTACCCAGAGTCCAAGCACAGCACACTATGATTAATTAGTGGAGAGGAGTAACAGCTAGGTGGTCTTCAAGAGCCCCAGGGTATCACTGTCTAAAATATACTGTGATAATTACATTCACAATGCTACTTCTGCCCCTTCAGGTATCACACTCCTCACCCCACCATGTTAGCACATCTCTTTACCTGCATCAAGTTTCAATGGAGTCAATGAGCTCAAATGTCTTCCCTTCAATAAAGCTCATGTATACTTTAAGTCTACCACGCATGAAGGCCTTGACACCTCAAAATGGGTTAGGTTGATTCTTCATGTTCTTATTCTACCTTGAAGTTTCATTCAAAGCACTTATCCAAACCATAATTAAATAAATATTTGGGAGATCATCTTACTAACCCCTGTGCACACACATTTGGTATGTATGTATTTACTTGTCATACTCCAAGCCATACACTGTGCATGGCCTTGCTGTCAGGATGCATCAGAGTGGACTGCAACTAACCGCACAGTTCATTACTTAGCCACACTCGTCTAATGACGGCTTCCTATGTGGGACTGTAAATACAGTAAGACAGGAAACTTCATTCTTGCTTGGTCTTAGAGGGTTAAGAAAGCTGCTTTTTCAGTTAAAAGCATGCCTTGGGCTTCTGAGATAGATCGGGGGCTATTCCTGCAAGTTCTCAGGAGGTGATGCACCAGGTTCCTCTCTGGCAAAGGGAGAAGACCTGAATTGGCTTCTCCAACTTCTAAATGTTCAGTAGAAGTACATAATATTATATTTATTTAAAAAAGGAAGGAATAATAAAGCTAGAACAAAAACGCTTCTTTTTCTCCTTCTTAATTGTTCTAACAGATAGCAGGTTGTGGCAAATAGTAAAAGTAATAGAGAAGACATAAATTACTACTATGAGAAATGAAAGGGGGCTATCACTATAGATCCCATGGACATTAAAAGGATAATAACGTGACATGATGAGGAACTCTGTGCCCACAAATTCGATAATCTATATGAAAGAGACCAATTTATTGAAACAAATGTGCCAAAAACTCACACAGATAGACAATCTGAATAGACCTACATCAGTTAAAGAGATTGAAACAATAATTAATTACCTCCCAAAAACATAAAGCATCCAGACCAGAGGGGTTCACTGAATTTTAACACTTGAAATTGTTAAGGCAGTTCTCTACAATGTTTTTCAAAAGGCAGAAGCAGATGGGGCTGGCACTGTGGTGTAGAGGGTTAGGTCTCTGTCTGTGACACCAGCATCCCATATGGGTGCCAGTTCGAGTCCTGGTTGCTCCACTTCCAATCCAGTTCCCTGCTAATGACCTGCGAAAAGCAGTGGAGGATAGCCCAAGTCCTTAGGCCCCTGCCACCCATGTGGGAGACCCAGATGGAGCTTCTGGCTCTTGGCTCCTGCCTTTGGCCTGGCCCTGCCCTGGCTGTTGCGGCCATTTGGTGAGTGAACCAGCGGATGGAAGACCTCTCTGTAACATTGAGTTTCAAAATAAATGATAAATAAATCTTTAAAAAAGAAAGAAGGACTACTTCTTAACTGCTTTCATGAAACAGCATGATCCTGATACCATAAGGAGACAAAAACATTACTAGAAAAGGAAACCACATACCACAGACATATCTCTGATGCACACAGGTATAAAAATCCCCAACATAATATTAACACATCAAATCCAACAATGCATAAAAGAATTATACACTGTGATCAAGTGAGATTGACCCCAGGTATGAAAGGTTAGTTTACAATTCAAAAATTAATTGGCACTGGCACTGTGGCACAACAGGTTAATGCCCTGGCCTGAAGCGCCGGCATCCTTTATGGGTGCCGGTTCTAGTCCCGGCTGCTCTACTTCTCATCCAGCTCTCTGCTATGGCCTGGGATAGCAGTAGAAGATGGCCCAAGTCCTTGGGTCCCTGCACCTGCGTGAGAGACTTGGAAAAACTCCTGGCTCCTGGCTTCAGATCGGCACAGCTCCAGCCGTTGCGGCCAACTGGGGAGTGAACCATCGGATGGAAGACCTCTCTCTCTCTCTCTGCCTCTGCTCTAACTCTGACTTTCAAATAAATAAATAAATCTTTTTAAAAAATTAAGTGTTGTAATCTATCACATCAACAGGCCAATGAAGAAGCACATGATCACATCAATAGGTACAGAAAAAAATATTCAACAAAATCCCATGCTTATCCATCATAAAAAATCGCAATAAATTAAGAATGGAGGGAAAGTGCCTCAATTTAATATACAGGAAACCAAAAGCTAACATCATACTCAGCAGTGAGAGTCTCAAAAGTCAGCACTGGGAACAAGCAAGGCGTCACTGCTACATCTCCATCTGGCCCCAGAGGGGGAGTTGTGTCGATGAAGGGCTCTTTCTGCCTCCATCAGGCTTTGGGAAAAACCTCATCACCTTTGGTCAGATTATGATTCCATCAAGTGCCTAGGTATTTGTGGCATATGCTTTGGGTTAGCCGTTTGGCTTCTGATTTGGTATGTACAGGAACCTAACTCAAGTCTGTAGATGGTAAACAAAGGGGAAGATGAGGGCAATGAGATACCACAGGATAAAAGAATCAAGAACCGAGATAGAAAGTTATCATAGATTCAAAGAAGTCTGCAGATTTTTTTTTCTTTGGAATAAAAAATAATTGAAAGCAAAACTCACGGCTGGCATTGTGGCATAGCGGGTTAAGCCATGGCCTGTGCGGTGTTGTTATCCCATCTGGGTACCAGTTCCAGTCCTGGCTGTTCCACTTCCAATCCAGCTCCCTACTAATGTGCCTGGGAAAGAAGCCGAAGATGGCCCAAGTGCTTGGGCCCCTGTACCCATGTGGGAGACCTGGATGAAGCTGCTGGCTTTGGCCTGGCCCAGCCCTGGCCATTGTGACAATCTGGGGAAGAACCAGTGGATTGAAGATCTCTCTCTACCTCTCTCCCCCCTCTTTATGTAACTGACTTTCAAAATAAATAAAGTCTTTTTTTAAAAAAAAAAAAGTAAAACACCTAACAAATTGAATCTCTCCCTTTGTCTCCTATATCACCACCTGTCAACACATTCACACCGCATACACACTCATAAACGAGTGCATGCACAAATGCAGGACCAAGCCCTTGAGAGTAAAAAGAGGGAGGAGTAGAAAATGGAAAATTTGGAGTTCAGAAGACGAGCTGCAATCTCCCCCTTCCCTTCCCCTCCCCTCCTCTCCCCTCCCCTCCCCTCCCCTCCCCTTCTCCCTTGGCTAGTTGCTTCTCCACCACCTCTGCCAGGCACGGAGCACATGCTTAGAGGGTAAGCTGCAACCTTGCCCACTCCCGCCCCCTGGTCCAGTCACCTTTCCACCAGCACTGCTGGGGACTGCAACCAGCTTCCCGTGGGCCTGCTCACTACTACACTAGTCTGAGAGACAAGAATGATGTCTCCACTCCCACTTGCACCCCCAAGACAGCGAGTCACTCTGACACTACCACTTCAGGCATCAGTTACGGCCAAAGAAATAATACAAAGGCCACACTACGGGCTTTAAGTGAAACCAAAGAGAATATTGCCTACCACACCAACACCTCAAGTAACATCTTTGAGAGAAAGGAGATTATCAGAAAAGCACACCTATGAAAGAGCAATAGAGGGGCCAGAGTTTGGCCTGGTTGTTTTTTTTTTTTTTTTTTTTTTTTTTTTTTGACAGGCAGAGTGGACAGTGAGAGAGACAGAGAGAGAAAGGTCTTCCTTTTGCCGCTGGTTCACCCTCCAATGGCCGCCGCTGCAGCCGGCGCACCGCGCTGATCCTGGCAGGAGCCAGGAGCCAGGTGCTTTTCCTGGTCTCCCCTGGGGTGCAGGGCCCAAGCACCTGGGCCATCCTCCACTGCACTCCCTGGCCATAGCAGAGAGCTGGCCTGGAAGAGGGGCAACCGGGACAGAATCCGGCGCCCCAACCGGGACTAGAACCCGGTGTGCCGGCGCCGCAAGGTGGAGGATTAGCCTATTGAGCCACGGCGCCGGCTTTGGCCTGGTTGTTAAGGTGCCAGTTAAGAGCTGGTGTCCCACACTAGAGTACTTGGTTTGAATTCTGGGCTCCAGCACCAGGATTCAGTGTCCTCTAAATGTACAGCATAGGAGGCAGCGGTCATGGCTCAAGTAATTGGATTGCTGCCACCCATTTGGAACACCTGGAATGTGTTTCTGACTCTTGGGTTTGGCCTGGCCCAGTCTAGCTCCAGCGTTTGTGGGCATTTGGGGAGTGAACCCGTGGGTGGGAGAGCACTCTCTGTCTCCCTCCCTCTCTCCTTCCCTCTCAAATAAATAAATAAATAAATATTTGACAGGTGGAATTACAGACAGTGAGAGAGAGAGAGACAGAGAGAAAGGTCTTCCTTCTGGTGGTTCACTCCCCAAATGGCCGCAACAGCCGGAGCTGCGCCAATCCGAAGCCAGGAGCCAGGTGCTTCCTCCTGGTCTCTCACATGGGTACAGGGGCCCAAGCACTTGAGCCATCCTCCACTGCTTTCCCAGGCCACAGCAGAGAGCTGGACTGGAAGAGGAGCAACCGGGACAAGAACCGGCGCCCATATGGGATGCTGGCGTCACAGGCAGAGGATTAATCTATTGCGCCACGGCACCGGCCCCATAAATAAATATTTTTAAAAAGAAATCTACGTTTTAACCCAGCCATCCTATTTCTAGGTATAGATCCAAAAGAATTGAAATCAGCATATGAAAGGGATACTTACACTCCCATGTTTACTGCAGCACTATTCACAGTAGCCAAGATATGGAATCAACCTAGCTGTCTACTGACAGATGAATAAATAAAATGTAGTGTGTGTATGTATAATGGAATATTATTTAGCTATAAAATACGGATATCCTGATATTTGCAGCTAAATTACTGAAACTGGAGATCAGTATGTCAAGAGAAATGAGCCAGACACAGAAAAACAAATATGACCTGTTCTCCGGCATATATAGAGATTAAAAAATAGTTGCTCTGAACTAAGCATAGTGAGCATTACAAGGTAGGAAAGGTGTGGGGAAGAGGGAAAAAGGGAGATTGGATAATAGGCACGAAAACGCAGGCAGACGGAAGGAGCAAGTTCTGCTCCACCGCCCGTGGGGGTGACTATAGTTCACCGTAATGTATTACATATTCTAGAAAGAACTGGACAAGAGAAGCTGGTAGGCTATGAGCACGGGTAAAGCACAGGGAGAAGAAAAGACTGGTTGCCTGGCTTGATTGCTTATTCTGCATGTATTTATTGAAGTACTGTACTCTACCCCACAAAAATTGTACAAGTATTACAAGTTAGTCAAAAACTTGAAGAAAACATTTTAAAGAGCTAAAGTTTATTGAAGACCCTCTCAGAGGCTCTGGGACACGTTCTAAAAGCAGTCTAGTAGGCAATGGAACTCAGAAGAGTCCCTATCACCCAGAAGAACTGACTGAAAGCCACAGGGTTTGCATCTTAAGGTCAAAGTCTGTGCATTCCAATACAACCATTTACTCAGAACTCTAGATCCTTTCCTTCACTATGAAATTCCATCACCTAAAAAGCCAAGTATACGCCCTTTATTAGGTCCAGATCTTCGTCTGTACTTTCAAGGACCTGTCTGCTCTTTTGGATTTACTTTGATAAGAACTTCTCTGACTTCAAATAGGAATAAAGGGGATATAAATGTGGCAAATATTCATTTACATGTTCTGCCTCTATTCATAGGTTGGAAGGGGCTAACTACACAGCACAATTCTATAAAGCTGTTGAGTTTGTAAGGCAAATTCATTAGAATTGCAGTCCCATTGCTCATTTCCCGGTAACTTACAGGGCATAATAATTCAGCATGTGTTTTTTGGGTGCCTACCACTGTGTTTCTAGTGTCTAGCCTGGTGTCTCAAAAATTGATGCTCAGGGCCAGAGCTGTGGTGTAGCAGGTTAAGCCACCGCCCGCAGCACTGGCATTCTACATGGTCATCAGTTCGAGTCCCGGCTGCTCCACTTCCAATCCCGCTCCCTGCTAACGTGCCTGGGAAAGCAGCAGAAGACGGCCCAAGTGCTTGGGCCCCTGCACCCACATGGGAGACCCAGAATAGGCTCCTGGCTCCTGCCTTTGGATCAGCCCAGCTCTGGCCATTGTAGCCATTTGGAAAGTGAACCAACAGATGGAAGACCTCTCTCTCTGTCTCTGCAACTCTGTCTACCTTTCAAATAAATAAATTTTTAAAAATACAGTTTAAAAAGAAGTTGATGCTCAATTATCAGATCAAACTGCTATTAATTTCATCAACCAAAAGCATATGAGAAGATAGCTTCCTTCCCCTGGCTGGCATATAAGGGGTTTCCAAAGTATCAGGATTCATTCCTGGAAATGGATATATCTGCTACCTGGGGGGCTGGAGTGAAAAAAAAAGTGGAGCTCAGACCTGATTAAGAAATGGGTGAGATTTGTTTTCCTTCTTTGATTATTCAGTATTAATGTTATGTTGACCCCTCTTCCCTTCAGGGCAGAAGGAACAGCATTAAAGCATTCCTCTATGCTTTGGTTAAATGGATACATGGGGCAATAGGAAAAGAAGATAAGCCATACAAGTTGAAAGCCACTAGAATTGATTCATAATGGATGACCTGAACTTCTTGGAAGGGGCTTTGTTTGGAAGAAGGTTTACAAAAGTGTCATAGATAGGAAAGGTGTCCCTGGAAGCTTGTCAAAAAGACTTGAGGCTTCTTCAAGCTTAGTCAAGGAATGGAGTGACTGGAATGTGATGTCTATGAAAAACTGTCAACTGACCACCTTGGAAGTTTCCTCACATGACATGAGGTCATGGCAAAAACATGAAAGGAGGATGAAAATATTAAGACTGGGAGTTGAAAAACAGGAGGAAATAGAAATTGAAAATGGGAACCATTTGTCAATTTACAGAGCAGAGTAGGCTTTGGCCCTTCTTATGAGTTGCAGAGAGACAATAGCCTCAAAGTTGAGAAGGACATTAATCAGGCTGTGTTTATTTGATGAAAATGAAGCTATAGAACTCTAGAACACTCCTTCCTTTTAGTCATGTTCTGTGCTCACCAAGTCATTTTCCTATCAATAATTCGAATCCCTGAGTGGCATGCTAATCCAAAAAAAAATGCCTTGAACAAATGACAGGTGCACTATCCCACCAGATTAACAAAGTAGTTCTTGATTTATATGTCTGTATTTTGCAAGTATAATTACTGTGAAGTAGTATCCCAAACCTGACCACTTGTGGGGCACTAAAGAAATGGTTTCTAGGGGCCAGCGCCATGGCTCAATCGGTTAATCCTCCGCCTGTGGCGCCGACATCCCATATGGGCACCAGTTCTGTCCTGGTTGCTCCTCTTCCAGTCCAGCTCTCCTCTGTGGCCCAGGAGGGCAGTGCAGGATGGCTCAGGTGCTTGGGCCCCTGTACCCATGTGAGAGACCAGGAGGAAGCACCTGGCTCCTGGCTTCGAATCAGCACAGCACCAGCCGTAGCAGCCATTTAGGGGTGAACCAATGGAAGAAGACCTCTCTCTCTCTCTCTCTCTCTCTCTCACACACACACACACACACACACTGTCTAACTCTGCCTGTCAAATAAAAAAAGAGAAACAAATGGTTTCTAGAACTGCGAAGCTGAGGATCTGACCCTGAACCTATGAGTAACTTTGAATCAGCCTGCCTGGTGACCTTTGCTAACTTTGGCATATTAACCCTTCTCATTGTTATTTCTTAGCTTTCTCAGGGCCTATAGGACAGTTTTACTTCTACTAAAAAATGAATATGCAAAAATCAAGGAAATGGGAGGCAAATAATATGGCAGAGAGGCAAAAGACTTTAGTGTTGTAAAACCTGAACTTGGTCAAGATTCCCAAGCTCCTGCCCTCCATTTCTTCATTTGAAAATAGGGTTAATAATACCCATTTTGGAAAGGTTTCTTGTGAGATTATTCAAAAGTATCTAGCAAATGGAGGGTGTTCAATAAGATAAAAATTCCATTAGTACAATACCAGGCTGAATTGTGTGTGTGTGTGTGTGTGTGTGTGTGTTATTTAAAAGACAAAGAGACAGATGGAAACAGACAGAAAGACATTTCATATCTCCTGGTTCACTCCCCAAATGCCTGAGACAGTCGGGGCTAAAACAGGCCAGAGTCAGAAACTAGGGAGCCAATCTGTTTCTCCCACATGAGTGGCAGGGACCTAACCACTGGAGCCGTTTACTGGCTGCCTCCCAAGGTGTGCATTAGCACGCAGCTGGAATCGGAAGTGGAGCTGTAACTTGAACTCAGACATTCTGATATGGGATGTGAGTGTACCGAGCTGAATATTTCAAAACATTTTTTTTCTATTCATTTTCATTTGTATTTAAAAGGCAGAGACAGAGAGATCTTGCATCTGCTGGTTCACTCCCAGATGCCCACAACAGCCAGGGCTGGGCCCAGTTGAAGCCAGGAGCCCAGAACACCATCTGGGCCTCCACATGGGTGGCAGGGGTCCAAGTACTTGAATCATCACTGCTACCTTCCAGGACGCACATTCACAAAAAGCTGGAAAAGAAGAGGAGGTGGGACTCGAATCCAGGCACTGCGGTACAAGACGAGGGCATTCCAAGTGGTGACTTAACAGCTTGAATGGACTAAGACAACCTGAAAGAATGATCCCTACACTCATCATGACAGGGTATTATGAATTCATCATTTGAACTCCAAGAATGATGCAACTCCAAATAAAGACTGCTCCTTAGAGAGATCCCAGAATATCTAATTTCATGATTTTTCATGGATTAAATAGCAAATCAATATAAAACTGCATTTGATCAAAATAATAATAAATATTATTGATAACACAAAGCTGGAAAAGGTGTTGTTAAGTGTATTTAACAATCTTTTTCAGTGAGAAGACTGCAAAAGTTGACCTGATAAATTAGACCAGGTAAAATGTATCAATAAAACAATATGGAAAATGGATAAAAACACAGTAAGCAAAATATGTCATTAACCGCAAACTGAATAGGGAATGAACTTTGGAAAAAATGCATAGAACTATTAAATATGACTCAGGCAAATTGGACTGTGTAGAAATAATGGCCAATCCAATAAAACTACGCATATACAAAATAAATTCCCTTATAACCTTGACAAAGAACTAAATTGATTCTGATAAAACTAACTTTAGTGAATTAAAAATAAAAAGAGAAAAACTTTAAGTATTTTAACGTCAATGTATAGAGAAAATGATACAAGAAATAAATGGGATTAGTAGCATTCTCTCTGGAAAATACATTAATGAAGAAAATTTATCATGGTGGTTATAATTAAGAATAATTAAAGCAAGATGGATTAAACAGTGTGAGCTCTGGAGACAGACTACCTGGCCTTGCATTCCAACTCTAACACTTACTTTTGTGCATTTAATCTTTAGCTGCTATCCTAACCTCTCTGTACTTCCAAAAACCACATCTGTAGAATAGGGATAAAAATATTACCAGGTTCTTGGGAGGAGTAAATGAGAGAGAGTATATAAAGCACTGAGACAAGCTCCTGGTACATAACCAGGGGCTTTGGAAAGTTCATGGAAAATGTAATTAAAAGACAAGTTTATTTTGGTGCCAAAAAGATTGAAAGCCATGCATAGTTTTTTCACAATATGCATTTTCCAATGACTTTTGGAAGACCGTTTGTCCTGACTGCTATATAAACATTAGCTACATACAAATCTTTCCTTTCCTATTGATTAATTCCAGGGCCCTGTATTGCTTCACACTGAGTAACAACAAGGCATGATTGAACCATTATCATATGTCTCTGCTTGGAAGAACTAGTGTGTTATCAATGGCCCAAACCCTGGGTTTGATAAGCGAGTTTCAGGTTGTTTCAATTGTCAAAACTAAATTGTTTTATAATGATTACAGAAAAATAAGTTGGTAGTGTTATAAGAGAATTTTCTTAATGGCTTAACTGCAGACTGCTTTGTTTTTGTTGCTGGGAAGGCGGGTGGGTTGTGTTTATAAGAAGGACTTGATTGTCAGCAAAAATATATGTAATGTAGGTATATATGTGAAGGCATTACAAAAAGTTCATGGAAATGTGAATTATGAAAAAACTATGCATGGATTTCAAAAATTCTTGTGGCAAAATAAGCTTATTTTTAATTCCATTTTTCTGTGAACTTTTAATATTTACTTATTTATTTTCATTTTTACTTGCAAAGCAAAAAGAGGTAAAGAGAGAGAGATTTTCCATCTACTAGTTCACTCCCCAAATGTCTGTCACAGCCAGGGTTGGGCCAGGCCCAAGTCAGGAACACACAACTCCATCCAGGTGTCCCACCTGAGTGGCAGGGACTCAGGTACTTAAGTCATCATCTGTCACCTCTCGCGGTGTGCTATAGCAGGATGCTGGATTGGAAGCAAAGCAGCTAGAACTCGAATTAGGCACTCCAATATGGGCTATGAGCAGCTCAAGTGATGACAACTGCTGAGCCATATGCCTGCCCCTTCTGTGAATTTTTTGAACTACCTTCAAATATTCAGGCTATAGAGTTGCCTTTTGGTTCAAAGATGTTGATTGGGAGTGCCTTCCTGCTAGGTATTTCTGTTCTGTATTCTACTCCGATTGATCCCTTTGGTTCTAGATAGAAAGTTGGTGTCTCACATGATGAACCTGGAAGGCATAACAGTGAAAGAAATAAGCTAGACACTGCAAGACAAATACTGCATGATCTCACTCATATATGGAATCTAAGAATATTGTATTAATAGAATTAAAGAGTACAGTAGTGTTTATTACCAGAGGCCTGGGGTGATCAGGCAGATAGGGGTCCAAAACATGCTGTTCAAAGGATATGCGTTTTCCATTTAGGAGGAATAAGTTCAAGAGTTCTGCTACACAGCCTGGTGACTACAGTTAATAGTACACGGTATTCTTGACAAACACTGAGAGAGTGGACGTAAAGTGTTCTCTCCACAAAAATGATAACAATGTGAGATAACGCTCATGTGATTAGCTAGACTTAGTCATTCCACAAAGTATATATACTTCAAAGCATCAGGCTGTATGTGGTAAATACATATAATTTTACCTGTCAATGAAAGAAAACGAAAGCATTTGTCTCCCTCAGTAATCCATCCTGGTGTTTACAATTCACCATGTAGAGATGTTCAACCCTGGACATGGGAGGAAAATCAGAAAATAAATGGCCTGGGGAATAGCTTCCCTTCACCACACGATTTCGTTTGGTGATCCCATCAGACAGATGTCCAGATTTTTCCATTTCCCCAACCCAGAACTAATTTTTACCCCTCATATGCCTGTCACTCTCCTTTCCCCCCTTTCTTTTACCTCTTTTTTTTGAAAAAAGATTTATCTATTGTTTGAGAGGAAGAGTTAGAGAGAGAGAGGGGAAGACACAGAGAGAGGTTTTCCACCTGCTGGTTGACTTCCCAAATGGCTGCAACATCCAGAACTGGACCTATCAGAAGCCAGGAGCCTGGAGCTTCCTTTGGGTCTCCCACATGGGTGCAGGGGCCCAAAGACGTGGGCCATCCTCTGCTGCTTTCCCAGGCCATAGCAGAGAGCTGGGTCAGAAGTGGAGCGGCCGGGACTAGAACCAGTGCCCATATGTGATGATAGCACCACAAGAGGAAGCTTAACCTACTAAGCCACAGTGCTGGCCCCATTCTTTTGCTTTTATATATTTATTTCCTAAAGATTTATTTATTTATTTGAAAGGTAGAGTGACAGAGACAGAGAGGAGAGACACACAGAAAGAGAGCTCCCACCACTGTTCACTTCCCAAATTCCTGTAAAAGCCAGGGTCTGGGCCAGGTCACAGCCAGGAGCCAAGAACTCCATTCACATCTCCCAACTGAGGGGCAGGGACTCAAGTACTTGGGCCATCATTCACTGTCTTCTCGGGCACATTAACAGAAAGCTGGATCAGAAGCATGAAGTAACCAGGACTCAAATCAGTGCTCCGATTAGGGATGCGTGTGTCACAGAAGCGGCATCTTAACCCACTGAACCATAGTGCATGACCACTTTCCTTCTTTTTTTTTTTTTTAATTTATTTAAAAGGCAAAGAAACAGTGAGACAGAGATCTGCCACTCACTGGTTCACTCTCCAAATGCTCACAACGGCCAGGGCTGGACCAGGCGAAAACCAGGAGAAGCAAGAGCTGGGAATTCGATCCAGGTCTCGCATAGGGGTTGCAGTGATCCAACCACTTGAGCCTTCACCACCGCCTCCCAGGGAGCACTTTGATGGGAAGCTGAAATTGGGAGCGGATCCAGGACTGACACCCAGGCACTCAGACATGAGACACAGATGGCCCAAGCAGCATCCTAACTACTGTGCCAAATGACTGCCCCCTTCCCTTTCCCACTTTACTGCCCAGTTTTCAAGGACCTTTTCATTTATCATCTCCTTCCTCTAGTAATCAAGACATTCTCTTCTCTGAATTTGCAATGTATTCTTTCCATGACTTTAAACTTCATTATTTGTATTACTCTCTGTGGCATCTGTTCTTTTATTCCAATGTTCTCAATCACAGCTGCCCACTAGAATTATCCTAGGTAGCTTTAAAGATGCTGATGCATAGATCCCAACCCAGAAATTCTTATTTACTTGATCTTAGATGCAACTTGGAGATCTGGATTTTTGAAAGCTCCCCAGGGGGCCAGCACTGTGATTTAGCAGGTAAAGCTGCCCCCTGCAGTGCCGGCATCCCCTGTGGGCACTCCGTATTGTGGCTGCTCCGCTTCCAATCCAGTTCTCTGCTATGGCCTGGGAAAGCAGTGGAAGATGGCCCAAATGCTCCAGCCCCTGCACCCACGTGGGAGACCAGGAATAAGCTCCTGGCTCCAGGCTTCAAATCAAAGCAGCTGTAGCCATTACGGCCATTTGGGGAGTGAACCAGTGGATGGAAGATCTCTCTCTCTCTCCCTCCCTCCCTCCCTCTCTCTCTCTCTCTCTCTCTCTGCCTCTGCCTCTGCCTCTCTGTAACTCTGCCTTTCAAATAAATAAATGAATCTTAAAAAAAAAAAAGCTCCATAGGAGATATTAATAGTCAGACAGGGTTGAGATCTCCCATTTCTTTCTTTCTATTTATTTATTTATTTATTTTTTGACAGGCAGAGTTAGAGAGAGAGAGAGAGAGAC
This sequence comes from Oryctolagus cuniculus, assembly GCF_964237555.1. Taxonomy (NCBI): domain Eukaryota; kingdom Metazoa; phylum Chordata; class Mammalia; order Lagomorpha; family Leporidae; genus Oryctolagus; species Oryctolagus cuniculus. The sequence goes on along the minus strand of NC_091453.1, from coordinate 78,038,189 downwards.
AGAGAGAAAGGTCTTCCTTTGCCGTTGGTTCACCCCACAATGGTCACTGTGGCCGGCACGCTGCGCTGATCCGAAGCCAGGAGCCAGGTGCTTCTCCTGGTCTCCCATGCAGGTGTAGGGCCCAAGGACTTGGGCCATCCTCCACTGCACTCCCAGGTCACAGCAGAGAGCTGGCCTGGAAGAGGGGCAACCGGGACAGAATCCGGAGCCCCGACCGGGACTAGAACCCGGTGTGCCGGCGCCGCTAGGCGGAGGATTAGCCTAGTGAGCCACGTTGGCGAGATCTCCCATTTCAGTCCATCATGAATGTAAGCTGGTTTATAATAGAAAATGTTTTGCATAAAAGCCCTTAGACTTACTCAGATGCTAGCATACCTGGGAATTATGGTGCTCCTTGAAGAACACTATAAAATATGGATGTATTTTACTGAGTTCTAGAAGGGAAGAACAATTTTAGTGGCAAAGGAATGACTCTGGTTTGAGTATACAAAAAAGTGCAGTCCTAAGCACATGTAAACAAGATAAACTCTTGAACTAAACATGATGATTTGGTTCCCAAATTCAGGGGTTTTCCCACCAAAGATACTTAAATCAGGGACAGCTATGACAGTGCACTCACATCCTGGTGACAACAGGATGGCACACTCATTGAATATTTAGTTTCCTGTAAATTTCCTAAAAGATAAACTCACTTTATTTACAAGTCAGCAAAGATGTTGATGGGTCATTTGTAATTAAAAAAGGGGGAGTCCATATGAAGAATACAAAAATAAAACACCATTTAATGAAACAGGTGTTCTCTTGGGAAGAATTGTCGGGGGTTGGGCTGAGGAATGAAACTATTTTTCAAGAATCTTGAGTAATCTGAAAATGACCGACTCAGGTTAATGGCTACCACAGGTAGCTAATAAAAGTACACTATTCCTAAAAAGTACCAAGCCAGAAATTCTACATCAATGAGTCTATGTTTCGCAAAAGAAGCAAAAATAATTGTGATTTTTTTTTTTTGTCTTGGAAGCTGTTGTTGACTTTAGTTTTGTTTTTAACAACAACAATATGCACCCTGGAGAGCAATTATCTGTCTTTTATTTCCTGGTCGCAAATTACCTCTAAGCTTCATCTTTGTTTTGTGGTGCTTATTTCTGTTTTTTAGTCATGGATGCAAATGTTGGAGCAGGGCTGTGAAAGTAATATATCACAATAAGAGTGCAAAGCATTGCTATACATGTAGCCAATGTCTAATTTAAGCTGTTAAACTTTATACAAGCAAATTATTTGCCCTTTCTAGGTCCACTAAAAATCACTTTCTCCAAAGCAGTTTTAGAGAAGCATTGTAACTAAATTAGATTCTGCTGAATTAGTAAGCTTATACTCCCCCAAAGGGTATTTAGTATCTCAGCACATCTGTAATTTCTAAATTACTGCTCTTATAAACAAAGACAGAGATAACTGGAGGCTACAATTTAATAGCTCTCAAGACAGTTTTCTATTGCAGTTTATCACTGGATAATATCTTTATGGGGATTCTTTACATCACGTAACTTGATACAGAAATAAAAAGGTGACAGTGGCAGAAGGTAGTAGCAAAGTCTCTGGCTTGTGTAACAGGAATCCTAGGGTCCATCCTTCTAGTGAGGACCCTGACCTTGAAATCTAACCTCAGAAAAGCTGGATCATTGGTCTTGTCAATCCAAAGTCTTTTGTAAATTAATACCCACCAGGCTTCATGAGTGTGAAACAGAAGATGACTTTTTGACTGAGAGTAGGTTCCTGTGATGACGAAATTAAGACCCTTAAACAAAGGAATGGGACAACAATTGCCCTCATGGTAAGGAGCACAGAGAGCAGTGTCAAAAATGAGTGAAGGAGAAACGTTCCAAAGTAAAGTAAGCCTGAAGGGCCTATGGACTGCCCAGATGTTAGTTTTCCATTGGCAGGGAGAAATATTTCTGGTAAGATCCAGGTGGCTATCAATCAAATGTCTATAGTAGATGCTGGTAAACTTTCGCTGTAAATGGCTAAAGAGTAAGTATTTTGGGCTTTGTGCCCCAAGAAGTGATGTTGAAGCTATTATATAAGGGTTTATACAACAACAGAGAGAGTAAATCTCTATATATTTAGTGTTGACTAATAGTGATTGAGGGCAGATCTTCTCAGCCAGAGGGTGGGAAGGAGAGAGGGGGAGAGAAGGAGGGAGGAAGGGAATTTCATCATGTTCTTAGAATTCTGTCTACAAATGACATTGAACTTGTTAAAAACTAATTACAAATTAAAACAATTTTTTTTTAAATAATTTTTAAAAAAACTTCTATCTCAGCTCTGAGCTTAAAAAAAAAAAAATTTCCACTGCCAAGTCATTGAACTTCAATGTTGCAGGGCAAGTCAGACACTCATTTTCTGTTTTTGACAAGAATTCATGGCCGGCGCCCTGGCTCACTAGGCTAATCCTCCGCCTTGCGGCACCAGCACACCGGGTTCTAGTCCCGGTCGGCACACCAGATTCTGTCCCGGTTGCCCCTCTTCCAGGCCAGCTCTCTGCTGTGGCCAGGGAGTGCAGTGGAGGATGGCCCAAGTGCTTGGGCCCTGCACCCCATGGGAGACCAGGAAAAGCACCTGGCTCCTGCCTTTGGATCAGCGCGGTGCGCCGGCCATAGCGCGCCGGCCGCAGCGGCCATTGGAGGGTGAACCAACGGCAAAGGAAGACCTTTCTCTCTGTCTCTCTCTCTCACTGTCCACTCTGCCTGTCAAAAAATTTAAAAAAAAAAAAAAGAATTCACAGAAATATCATTGGCCAAGTCGAGAACAGCATATGAAACTTACCACTGACACTACTGGTTCAATAACACATAATAGATGTGAATATGTTATGCCAAGTACCTTTTGCTAAATAATGCAGTGAATAACAATAGTCTTTAAACACCTTACATTGTTAAATGTTTTGTTCATATCTTAGCAAATTCTACATCAGGTTGCTCTGAACTAATATTTTCTCAAATCCTTTGACAATATTCTCTCCTATTCATATTCATATTCAATCACTTCTCCTTTGGTATCACCTCCTCAAATAACCAACAACTGAGCAGTACTGATAACATCTGTCAACTCATTAAGAACCAAGGGAATCCACTCAAAATCATTATTTTTTTTTTCCACAAGACAAGCAATATACAGCTTTATTAAAGATTCTGTTCATAAGCAATCATGGCATCCCAGGCAGGACCTGGGCAGAAAATCACTAATAGTATACAGCAATTTTCAAACCCCCTTCTTCAATAGACTAGCAAAATCAGAAAGCCACTATGAAACCCAGTGAAGTTGTCATCTGATGCTCTCAACAAGGAAAGCTTAGAGTGAGGGTTGACATTTCACAGTTAGCATGCTTACCAATTTTGTACATGCTGACTCTGACCTTCAGGAAATTGAATGAAAATGAAAGAATGATCAATCTTGAAGATCGCTCTTGTGAGGGATGCCATCTCAGTGGTGTCACTGTGAAGTCCAAATTGCTGTCATGCTGGTAACAAATTTTGGGGGGTCAGGTCCCAAAAGGTCTTTGGGTATAAGAGGGTTAAGTCTATGTGGAAGGTGGACAGGGATGAGGAAGAGGATGTAAAACTGAATTGAATCTTTCACACACACTACAAGGTGTCTGTGCCATGGTGGCCGTGTGGATGTGTCAAAGGCAGGAAATCCCTCCTGGGAGCCAAGAGGAAGTCTCTCAAAAATAGCCGGGAAGGTGTTTTCCCCTACATCAATCCAGCTTTGGAGACATTGTGTTAGCATCCTATGCCCCTTCCCCTCAAATGAAGAAGTATTCTGTGTGCTAACAACATAGCTTTAAAAAGCCAGAGATCCTAATTTTTATAAACGTTGATGAAGAAAAAAACAGTATTTAAAACTGTACAGTTGCCAGAAGTACACAGTTACCAAAAATGCACATACTTCTCTTGGCATCTCCAGCACCTGTAGCTATCTGTGCCCGGTCTCCATTCTCTACAGGGTTATTCCCATCCTTGTCAGTGCCAGCTTGTCCTTTTGGGTACCTTCTCTCTCTCTTTTTTTTACAGGGGCCTTTTAAGGCTTGGAGTCTGGCTTTGGAGAGTAAGTTTAGCAGACAACCTTATGGATTTTCTCTGTGGCTTGTCGCTTATCTTGGCTTCACCTCCTTTAGCATCCTCTTCAGCCTTTCTCTTAGGTGTGGCGATGGTGGCCGCTGTAGGCACTGGGTTCAGGGATGCAGCAGCATACAGGCTTTGGTCCATGCAGGGGTGGCACTCACCTCTTCTTCCTATTCAGTGTTTTTTTTTTTAATTTACTATGAATATCCACTCCCAAATACCCGCAATAGCTGGGGCATGGTCAGGTAGAAGCCAGGAGTCCGGAACTCAATCTGGTTCTCCCAAGTGGAGGGCAGGGACTGAACTAGTTGTGCATCTTCTGCTACATCCCAGGGTGTGTATTAGCAGGAAGATGGGATCTGGCATAGAGCCAGGACTTGAACCTAGGCACTCTGATATGGGATGTGGTTGTCCCATGTAGTTGCGTAACTGCTATGCCAAATGCTTGCATGTTCCTTTTCTTGACACCTCATGCAATCTTTGCCCTGGCAACCTGAGGAAATAATGGAAACACGGGAGGGGATCAGAAGCCATTGTTAACTCCAGGTTCTCGCTTCTGTAGCAGCTATCTCCTGCTGTTAAATATCTCTGAAATCTCTTCCAGTTCTTTAACCAGAATGGTACAGAAATGGGGTCTTGTTTAAGAAATGAAAGTGAGGCTGGTGTAGCAGCATAGCAGGTAAAGCCACTGCTTGCAATGCTGGCATCCCTTATGGGTGCTGGTTCATGTCCCAGCTGCTCCACTTCTGATTCAGCTCCCTGCCAATAGCCTGGGAAAAGCAGCAGAAGATGGCTCAAGTGCTTGGGCCCCTGCCACCCACGTGCAAGCCTTGGATGAAGCTCCCAACACCTGGCTTTTGTTTGGCCCAGTGCTAGCCATTGTAGCCATCTGGGGAGTGAACCAGAGGATGAACAATCTCACTCTCTTTGTCTTGCCCCCTCTGTCTGTAACTCTTTCACATATATAAATAAATCTTTTAAAGAAATGAATGTAAACCTCAGCGATCATTCAGAAAAATCATCATTATGTGTGACAGCCTTGTCATAAACGACAAACACATTCTTATAGCTTTTAAAAAATTATCTTAATACTTCATCTGTGACTACTAAGATAAAGCAGTTCAGAAAGTGTCAGAGAGGAGTCTGACACATCAGTTAAGACACCACTTAGGACACCAGCATCTCAGATTGGAGTGCCTCAGTTCAAGTCCCAATTCTACTTTCTGATTCTAGCATCCTGCTAATGCACACACTGGGAGGCAGCAGATGATGGCTCAAGTACTTGGGTCCCTTCCAACCAAATTGATACCCTGCAGTGAATTCAGGGCTCCTGGCTTCATCCCGGTCCAGCTCAGCTGGCATTTGGGGAGTGAGGCAGTGGATGGAAGATCTCTCTCTCTCTCTCTCTCTCTCTGTCTTTTGTCTCTCTCCCCTTTTGTGTTTCTCTTTCAAATGAAAAAATGGAATCATAGGCAGAGCTTCCTCCTTCCAGCTATTAACCAGTTGTTAACTTCCTTCTTTCCGAAAAAGGAAGATGGTTCCGCACTCTTGGCCTCTAGGATGTGTGTGGGAGAGCCTTTGTTAATGTGGCTGCTCCAGCAGCTGTCTCCTCTGTTTTCCAGTTTGCAGCTGTCCTGAGATCTATTTGAATCTCAGCCTCAGAACTTGCCTTTGTCTCTGGCCCAAGGAAGCTCTAGTTACAATAAAAAAGTTCACTCACATTGTTCAAATTAAAAACATTGCAGCAGGCATTGTGGTATAGCAGGTTAAGCTATGGCGGGGGTGGGGAGTGTTGGGGGGTGGGGAGCCCTCATCCCATACTGAAGCGGCAGTTCAAGTCTCTACTGCTCTGCTTCCAATCCAGCTCTCTTCTAGTGGCCTGGAAAAGCAGATGATGGCCCAAGAAATTGGGCCTCTGCTATCCACATGGGAGACCCAGATGGAGTGCCTAGGTCCTGGCTTTGGCCTGGCCCAGCTCCAGGTGTTGGAAGATATCTCTCTCTCTTTTAAACAATCTCTCCCTCTCTCCCCTCTCTCACTTTCAAATAAATAAATAAATAAATAAATAAATAAATCTTTTCAAAAAGAGAGTATTATGCCCAGGTCAGCATTTTCAAAGTGAATCCCTTTGCCTATGTTGTGCTTTTGCTTTTGTTTATTTCTGAGGTTGGATATCCTGTTAGCCCATGTTTGCTTAGAAATTTCCCTAGGATGATTTGATTGTCATAATGCTTTTGTCCAAGAAAAAAGAAATTAAAAGCCCATCAAGTCCCTTTGTACATTCATTGCCATGTTATAGTTAGGGTTTGAATAATAGCTCTCAGTTCTAAAATGTGATTGGTTACACAGCACTTACGCCTAGGAAGGCACTTCAAAAATTTCATGGAGAAACGGAATAAAAAAATAATGTGTACTTTCCATTAACTTTTGAAAGACCCCTTATAATTTTTTTATTTAACACAAGAAACACTGTGAAGTCAACAGAGTAAAAGTCATATCCCCACTTGACTTAGGATGCAACCAGAGCTCAGAGAGGTTTAGCAACCTGCCTAAATTAGTAGTTTGGCTGGGACTAGAACCTACTACAAAATTAACAGCTTTTTACAGAACATTGCATCATCAACCTTCTCTCAGAGAGGCAGATGTTGTGTATGATAGGGCAGCTGGGAGGCAATAGGAGTGGTTAAAACCATGAAACACTTATTACTCACTTGGCTGCCTTGGGGCCAGTGTTGTGTCATAGTAGGAGAGGCCTCTGCCTGTGGCACCAGCATCCCATATGGGCACCGGTTCGAGTCCTGGCTGCTCCACTTCCAATGCAGCTCTCTGCTTGTGGCCTGGGAAAGCAGTAGAGGATATTCCAAGTCCTTGGGCCCTTTCACCCATGTGGGAGACCTGGTAGAGGCTCCTGGCTTCAGATCAGCTCAGCTCTGGCCATTGCACCCAATTGGGGAGTGGACCAGAGAATGGAAGACCTTTCTCTGTCTCTTGCTCTGTCTATAACTCTACCTCTGAAATAAATAATCTTAAAAAAAAAAAAAGAACTGCTGCCTTGAGCCCTTTGAACAATTGCCTCATTGTCACCAGCACCAGGGAGTCCCTCTGGATTGCGGTTGCTCAGTGCCTGCCCGACAGCTCCTTTGTGCAAGCTCCCATCCATGTGAGTCCCAATGACTAGGGTTGAGATAGCACCAGCTAGTGGGGAACAGCACTCTTAGGAGCTGGACTGACACCTCAGTGAGCAAATGTGCATTTCTCACCTAAGGTCACCGCTGGCCAGCATGCCCCCTTGAGTGCCTTCCTTTAGCCATTGAGGAGAATTTCAATCTTTCTCATGTATCAGATTGCTTCTTAAGCATTTTTATTCATTCATTCATTCACTCATTTGAGAAGCAGCAAGAGAGATAGGCAGAGACAGACCTCCCCGTTCTGGTTCAGCGAATCTGCTGGATCACTCCTCAAATGCCTCCGGCCTGGGTCAGGCCGAAGCTGGGAGCCCGAATTTCAGTCCAGGTCTCCCACACAGGTCACGGCAGCCCAATTACTGGAGCCATCACCTGCTGCTTCTTAGGGTCTGCATTAACAGGAAGCTGCAGCCAGGACTCAGAGCTGGGGACCAAACCCCGGAAACTCCGATGTTCAAGCTGGGCATCCGACCACTAAGGCCAACACCCACCCTTTCTGAAGTAATTTAGTTATCAGCCAGATGTATAATCAGGCGAGACAGCAGCTAAGCAGACTTAGATCGCGATTACTTCTCTCGTCACAGTGGATGCTGCCTGGTTCCTCAGCCTCCCGAGTCCTCCCCACACAGGCTGCTAGAGACCCTCCGCAGCAGAGTGCTCTCTGACCAGGTCTCTTCAGGCTGTTCCTCCCTCCCTTGTCCCATGCCCACCTAGCTAAGCTGTCAGGGCCTGACTTTTGAAAGTGTCAGTAGCTGGTGAGGATTACTTACCACGCTTAAATATATAAGGTCTTAGAGGGATCTTTACTGGTGTCCTTTCAAGTCCTGAGGGGGAGGGGTAGAATGGGAAATTTTGTTGTCATTGCTCGAGTGCTGGCTGTCCTGCTCTCAAGCCATATCATTTAATGAACAGCTACAAAGAAGGTGGCTTTTTTGATTGTTCAGTGTTTCCAGTGAATATTGAAACATTTCTGAGATACGTTCTTAATGTCTGATCACATCCTATTCTACAGGGAAATAAGGAGTCACATAATGCAAGAAATATGTTTGGAAAGAGGGTATTTCTTTTCCAAAGGCATAGCTCTTTAGCTGTACATAAATGTCATATAATGTGATTAACAGCACAGGCCTTCAATTTCTTTTTACAAATGATAAGAAAAGAAAAGAAGGAGAAACCCATAGATTTAAAAGAGACTTAACAGATGACATATCAACCAAATGCCATTATATGACATGGACATGACTTGGATCATGGTTCAAATATAATGTGAAAAAAATATAAGAAACTTGAGGAAATATGAGCATGGAGTTGACACCAGATTATATTATGAGTAATTTTATAAGTATTATAATTATGGTTTTTTTAATTAAAGTTTTGGTGGCACACAGCCAGGCTCAATCATTTATGTGTTCTCTGCGGCTTTCCTGCCATGAAACAGCAGAGACCACATATATGGCTATGATACAGCAGAGACCACATATATTGACTCCGTGGCCCCTTACAGAAAAAGTTTCCCAACCTTTGGTCTATGGCCTCCATTATAATTATGGTTTTTAAAGAGTCCATTGCTTTTGGAGCTATATATTGAAATCTTTACAATGGGAACATGAAATCTTGTGTGTATATGCACATGTTGGGTGGGGGCTGGGTGGGGTATAACTGAAACAAGATTGGCAACGAGCTCATTATTGTTGAGGCTGGCTGATGGACACATGGGGTGGGGATTCATTATACTAACTTGTCTACTTTTGTTTATGTCCGGACATTTCTTAATAATAACAAAGGTTAAAAATAATACAGCACAAAGTTGAAGTCAGACCTCCTTTAATGTGAATCCAATTCCTAGCTGGATGCTAGCCTTAGAAAAGTCTTCTTTGGTTAAGTGGTGATAATACGAAGACTGAATGAAATAATATATGGAAAGGACTTAGCATGGGAATGGCACATAGTAAACAGTCAAGAAATAGTCAGCTCTTATTATTGACACATTATTCTGTGCAGCTTTCTGAACCTAAACAGTAATTGTGGACACTAGAGAATTCATGCTCTAAGAAGTTCTTACCACTAAAGAGAGAGAGTTTTGCAATATACAGGATGCCTATTGTCACTTTCCAGGTTGGGAGCATGTCTGGGAGTGACAGGTTGCAAAAACAGTGCAAGTGAACATAATGGCGAAGAATCAATCTAGCCTAAGGAATAAGAAGGTCTTGTTTTGCAGCTCTGAGCCTTTAAAAGTATCCTTGAGGCCAAACAGTATCTGATATTTATTTCTTCTGGGCTTCCCTCCTTCCCAATCCCCTGCCCCATAGTGAATGTTGGCTCACCTATTAATTCTCCTCAGGGTTCTTCAGAAATACAGAGCGGAGAAAGGCTGACTGCCACTGAAGCAGGAATACATACATACACATCCATTCCTGACACAGTCCTTATGCCTCACATGGGGCCCAAGAACTCTGTAATAGTACTCACATGAACTCTTTCAACCAATAGTCACTCATGGCTTACTGTGTACCAGCCCTCTGCTAGACACTTAGCGTGCATAATCTCAATAATCTTGTCCAACTCCATTTTAGATATGGGTAGACTGAGGTTTGGAAGAGATTAAGTGGCTTGCCTACGGTTAACACTATTTATAAGTGGCAAAGCTGTTATTCTAAACACAGAGCTATCAGCCTGAGAAACCATGACCTTAACTTCTAAGTCTTTGCTGTAACTTCACACCTGCTATCAGAATTGAATTGGAGGAGGCTGATAATATTTTTCTCTTTCTGTGCCTCTTTAGTATCTCAAAAGTTTCTCCTTAGTGTGGATTATATATGTTGCTAAAGTTGTGATGTGTGGACATAGATAGCAGCTTCAGAGATGTGGGGAGTTCCGTTGGTTTCCATTCCTTTTTCATGAATTTTTGATATACACAGCTGTCAATGCTTCTGAAGACCACATGACCTGGGCAGAGGAGGCAGCTACAGAACAAAGAGGCCCTTCATGTTTAGGTTCAATACTGAGCATACGCTGTACATGAACGTCTAGAATAAGTGAATGGCATGGAATCCGCTGAGCTTGGTTATAAAGAGAGGTGGTTGCCAGACAGGATCCTTGCCAGCCCTGGGCCATTACAGGCTTCCTGAACCCAGCCAATTTACCTGCTTCTCAATAAGATCATTATTTGTCCTTCTATTCTCATCTAAAGCTGTTGTCATTTCCTTTTCTGTCTGGCGACACTGGGAGCTGCCTCCAGGCGGTCTGACCGCACTGGCTCCTAGTGTAACTCCCACTACACCAAGATGAAATATATCTTCTAATTCCCTTTGTTTGGCTTCCCCTTCCTTATTAAGCAGAACATCTTATCTCTTGCATTTCTTGAACTTCAAATATCCAAAAATCTTGGTTGGATCAGCAAGCCACTCAGGGTTGGGGCAAAATGAGACGTGCTGTCCTAGCAGCTCTGGTTTTCTGTTAAGCAGTTGCATTTGGAAGATATATGGAGGCCCAATTCAGAGCCCCTTAAGGCTGCAAAGCCCTCAGAAAATGTAGAATCGATTTTAGATGTGCTGCAACTTGGCTTCTACAGTTCCATTTGTTCATTAATTTATTCGTTCCTTCATTCTTGGATTCCATAAACACTTCTTAATTGCCATCTAGATATCGGTAGATGGACAAGTAAATAGATGGTCCCAATACAATGTGGCTAGTTCTGTTAAGGAGAGGTGGTATCAGATAGTGGTTTACAAAGGACATTTTAAAATTACACAGTCCCGGGGTCGGTGTTGGCCATAGTGGTTAAGATGGCGCTTCGGATGTTTTGTGCCTGGGTATAAGTCGTGGGTAAACTCCTGATTCCAGGTTCCTGCTTTTGTTCACGCTACAAGGCAGCAGGTGGTGGCTCAAATCGTTGAGTCCCTGCGACCCACATGGGAGACCTGGATTGAGTTCTGGGCTCCTGGATTCAGCCTGGCCCAGTCCCAACTGTGGGTATTTGGGAAGTCAACCAGCAGATAGAAGAATTTTGTCTATCTCTTTCAAATAAGTCAACCAAAAAAAAATTGAAAATCACACAGTGTTGGTTTAAACCTCAGTCTCACATATGTGTGGGCCTTAAATAAGCAAGGAAACTTCTTCAGAGGAGGATAACGGATGTACCTTCCCCATGGGAGGGGGTACCAATAACAGAGCAGCACAGAATAGGTAGTAGGACATGTGTATATCACTTGAGAGGCTCTAGAACCTTTGTCTAGGTTATGACAAAGCTAACAAGGTAGAATTTTATCCCTAAAAATATGTCTCCTCGGGCCTGCACTGTGGTGTAGCAGGTAAAGTCTCCATCTTCAGTGCTGGCATCCCATATGGGTGCCAGTTTGAGTCCTGGCTGCTCCATTTTCTGATTCATCTCTCTGCTATGGCCTGGGAAAGCAGTAGAAGATGGCCCAAGTCCTTGGGCCCTTGTACCTGCATGGGAAACCCAGAAGAAGCTCCTGGCTCCTGACTTCGGATTGGCCCAGCTCTGGCAGTTGCAGCCATTTGGGGAATAAACCAGTGGATGGAAGACCTCTCTCTCTCTCTCTCTCTCTCTCTCTCTCTCTCTCTCTCTTTCTCTCTCTGCCTCTGCTTCTCTGTAACTCTGACCCTCAAATAAATAAATAAATCTTTAAAAAAAAATATGTGCTCCCAACATAGAGTAATGATAAGCAGATGAAAATGCCAGTTGCTCTGATTTGATCACTATATGTTGCATACATGTGTTGAAATATTATACTATATATCCCATAAATATGTACAATGAGAACATGTTAATCAAAAATTTAAAAATAAATTTAAAAAAATATCCTATGTGAGGGCAGACAATCCAGTTAAGAATTGGGCAAAGGACTTGAACAGGCATTTTTGAAAGGATGAGATTGAAATGGCCAACAGTCACAAGAAAAAATCCTCAGGATCACTAGCAATTAGGGAAATACAAATAAAAACCACAATGAGGTATTATGTCACCCCAATTAGAATGGCTATCATCCAAAAATCAAAAAACAATAAATTCTGGCAAGGATGTAGGAAAAATAGCCTAATACACTGTTGGTAGGAATGTAAACTAGTACAACCATTATGGAAGACAGTATGGGGATAACTCAAAAATCTGCAAATAGATCTACCATATGACCCAGCCATCCCACTCCTGGGAATTTACCCAAATGAAACGAAATCAGAATATAAAAGAGTTATCTGTACTCTCATGTTTATTGCAGCTCAATTCACAATAGTTAAGATATGAAATCAACCCAGATGTCCATCAACTGATGAATGGATAAAGAAAATGTGGTATATATACACTATGGAATAGTACACAGCCATACAAAAGAACAAATCCTGTCTTTTGCAACAAAATGGATGCAACAGGAAACCATTATACTTAGTGAAATAAGGCTGTCTCAGAAAGACAAATAGTTTTTTTTCTGATATGTGACAGTTAATACAGAATCAAAAAATATATAGGAGTGAAATGGTCATTTTGGGATATGATTGCCCTGGTTTATATGCCTGTGGTCTTCCTACTTTTTACTTGTTAAATAGTATGGCTAGTGGTGAATTAAACCTGTGATTACATAGAGTGGACTAAATTATGCCTTTTTAAAATTAATGAAAAGATAATGAGGGAAGGAGAGAGATTGGGGGAGGGAGGGGGAGGGAGGAAGTATGGTTATCTTCTCAGAACTATACCTATGAAATATGTGAAATTCATTCTCTTTATATTAGTAAAAATAAAAATAAAGTAACTGAAGGGTAGATATTTAGCAGAGCAGTTAGGACATTAAGACGCTGGTTAAGATGTCTGTGGCCTGTATCAGAGTACCTAGGTACCTAGGACCTAGAACCAGCTCCAGCTCCTGACTCCAGCTTCCGATTAATAAAGATCCTGGGAGGCAGTGGTGATGGCTCAAGCATATGGGTCGCTGTCATCAATGTAGGAGACCCAGGATTGAGTTCCCAGCTTCCAGCCTTGGCCTGGCCCAGCCCCAGCCATTGCAAGCCAGGGAGTGAACCAGAGGACAGATGTCTGTCTGTCTGTCTGCTTCTCAAATAAATGAATAAACAAAATTTTTTAAAAGAAACTAATTAAGAAAATATTTTTGATATTTTCTTCTAACATCTTTATTGTACTCTGCATCGGTCAGCATGAAATGCTTGCAGTTCCCAGAACCCTCCACCTTCCCTCTTATTTTGGGTCTTTTCAAACGGTAGCTTTTGTTTAGTGGCCTTAGACCATTTGCCAGGTTATTTCAGTTATCCCTGCTCTGGGAAGTATTGCCCATGCAACTGTGCTCCCATAGCAGCCTCTATCCTGAGCATAGATTTCATTACAGGGAAGTAAATGGAAAACTACAGATGCAAAAATGATGCCAGGCACAAGAAATCTGTCTTCCCTCTTTCCAAATATGTTGGCTCATATTTAAGAAATGATATTTCCACTCTTAATACTCAGGCCAAACTTGACTTCTGCTTTGTTACAGAGACCGCTAAGTGCCTCCCAAATATCTGTTCTTTCCTGCTTCATTAATGTAATAATGGGCCCGGCTGAAACATCTGTGCTTCCTAGTTTCTTCTTGCAGATAGAGGCAGACAATTATAAGAAGTCAAAGGGTGGACCCTTTTTGCCTTTTGACTCTCCCTTCTACCCACTGCCTGTTATTTGAATATGATGTGTAAAGTTCCAGCAGACATCTTAAGACCATGAGGGAAAGGTCAAGAGGATTACAAACAGCCCTGTCATCCTTGAGCTGCTAAACCAACACCAGAAACCGCCTACCTTTGGACTTCTCATTACATGAGACAAATAAACCCACATGTGTTTCAGCCACTGTAATAAAATTTCTGTTACTCACAGATTAATGCAATTCTGGGCTGATTCATGTCAACAAATTCTGTTCCCTGCTTCTTGGCTGTAGTCATGCCTGGAGTGTCTCCCTTCCTCCACACCATCCATCCTTCCCCCTAAATCTCTGCCTACCAAAACAGGTCCATCATCAGTTCACATAATGATGAATGATGCCCACTTTATGGTATCTTATTTTATATCCCTCCCAATATAGATGTGCTATTTTCCTCTTTTGACTTTGCCATTGCACATTACTGGAACTCTGTTGCGGAATACGTGTGTGCACGTATATACACATAGACATACATATATTCTGCCTTGTGTGATAGGTATTAGCTCTCTTATTTGTACTGCATATGCGTATGTATGAATTAAAAGTAACATACATATGTAATGTTACCATTGGCTAAAGTGTGCTTTTCGAATGACGTGGGCAGAATACAAGCAACCAAATAGATAAAATATGTCTCCAAATAACATTTTCTTTAATTGATTTGGAAAATGAAATTAGTCACAAAACAATGGGATGTTTACTTCTCTTTAACTTTAGACTGAAATTCCCTCATTTCAACATTTATTTGTTGAATGTCTCTACACGATGAAGCCATAGTGCAACAGACAGGATTGTATTAAGATGGAGGAGGGTTTGATCTGGGAATATTGTGGAGCTAAAGTATGGAAGCTGTAAAAACTTAGGAGAATGTGATAAGATCCTGAACCGAATTGAGGGCAGGAAGGATGAAAAGGAGAAACAAGCCTGTACTATGTAGTCGAGATGCTGAGAACAGGTATACCAATGTTATTTATCAGTCTGCCATTCAAGATCACACCAAATACTGGAATTTTAGTGAATATTACAAACCCCCAAATGGTATGGACCCACAGAGAGGAAACGCTAACAGTCTGTGTTTGAAGGGGATTTTTGGGGGGGGGTGTGAAAGATAAATTCTTGTACAGAATTCTAAGAAAACAGCCATGAGATCAACAGATGAGGAGAGTTCATTAGGAGGAAAGTCTCCCTCTCTCTGCTCATAGAGCACTTTGTTCCTGTCTACTATAGCCATCATCACATTGCATCGTAACCCCTTATTTACATTTCTCCCATCATTTTGAGCACAAGGATCACGTATTCTTCATCCTTGCGTTCGCCCTAGAGCTACGCCTGACACACAGCAGACACTCACTATGTGACTGCTGACTGTGCTCTTCCCTGACTGGCGGCAGCATTTACAATGACCCATCACAGCCTTCAGAAAACACGCTCCCTCTTTGTTTTCGTGGCTCTTCTTGATCCTCTCCAACATGTCATTTTTTATTTTCTTTGCTGAGTCCTTTCCCCTCCAATTCTCTTTTTAGGGCTGGTTCTTCAAAATACTGTTTATATATAGTATGTAATATATAGTATATCTCAAAAAATTGTTAGCACTTTTAACATGCTTTCTATCCTTGCCTTCTCAAACTTTAATTAGATGCATTTTAGACTTTCTTATTCCATCCTCAGTGTCTCTTAACCTTTTAGATTCTTTGTTTCTTATCTTTGTCTCTTTGTGCTTGTTACTGGGTAGTATTGTCGGGCCTGTTTTCCAACTCTCAGAGATTCTCTTCAGCTCTCTGTTTATCTCATCCAAGGAGATTTTATGTTGTACTTGACTTATTTATTTTTTTTTTTGACAGGCAGAGTGGACAGTGAGAGAGAGAGACAGAGAGAAAGGTCTTCCTTTACCGTTGGTTCACCCTCCAATGGCTGCCACGGCCGGCGTGCTGCAGCCGGCGCACCGCACAGATCCGATGGCAGGAGCCAGGTGCTTCTCCTGGTCTCCCATGGGGTGCAGGGCCCAAGCACTTGGGCCATCCTCCACTGCACTCCCTGGCCACAGCAGAGAGCTGGCCTGGAAGAGGGGCAACCGGGACAGAATCCGGCGCCCCGACTGGGACTAGAACCTGGTGTGCCGGTGCCGCAAGGCGGAGGATTAGCCTAGTGAGCCGCGGCGCCGGCCCTGTACTTGACTTATAATATTTTTTACTCTTCAAATTTCCATTGCCCCCCCTTTTCAAATCTACCTGCTCAGTTTTCAAAGTTTCTTACTACTTTATCATCTTTTAATTCCCTTTTCTTTTAGCATATCAAATATATTTATTTGAAATTCAATATCTGATCATTCCTAACTGTGTGAGCCTACCTCTGTAGACGCCTCACTCATAATGGCTTGCTCCTTTGTAGATTCAGTAATGGTTTTTTTTATTATGAGTTCATGCTCTTTGGAATTTTACCTGTGGCCATTCTTTGTTGTCACTTTGAAATTCTTGAGAAAAGTTTCATTTGTTACTGTGATGTAACTGGGGGTCCTATTAAACAAGGACTACCATGAACAAACTTTTCTGTTTGGCGGTTTTGAAGACATAGAGATAGTATTCTGCTCTCAAAAGGCCTTCAGTGTGGGTTGGGGTTAGGAATTCTTAAGGGAAATAAGTTTTCCCCTACATTCTTCTGCCTAATTCATAGGCAGGTGAGTCTCACTGTGGAGAGTTGGGGTATTTTCTATGTCATTCAGGGAGGCAGTCACCATTAAAGGATTGTAACCTTATGATAGGGTTTCCCAGTTAGCCTGTCTTCCTCGGGTCCCATGCTCTAAGCCTGTCTTGGTCCTACTACACAGTCCTTTGAAGTACTGACACTAGAGAACCAGGGATGAGCAGATATCCCTGTATTAGTCTGTTTTCTTCTGCTATAACAAAATATCTGAGGTTAGGTACTTTATAAAGAAAAGAGATGTATTAGACTTTCAGTTATGAAGGTTCAATGTCATAGCACCAGCATGACCTTAGCTCTGGTGAGGACCTCATGATGGATAGCATCACAGTAGGAGTGCGTGCAAGACAGGAAGCCAGAAGGAACAAGGAGGGACCAATATTGCTTTCTCTCTCTCTCTCTCTCTCTCTCTATATATATATATATATATATAGTTGTGTATATATATATAGTTGTGTATATATACAGTTGTGTATATATATAGTTGTGTATATATATATAGTTGTATATATATACACACACACACACACACACACACAATTCTTTATAGAGAACTAACATGGCTCCCACGAGAACCACTTTAATCCCTTTCAGGGGCAGTATCCCCCATGATCTAGCTACCTCCCACTAGGCCTCACTTCTTAAAGGTCTCACCACCTCCTAAGACCAAGCTTCCAACATATAAACTTTTGAGGGACAAAATACATACAAACCACAGCATCTCCCAACACAAACTCTGCCTTGATCGCCTCTAAAAAATCAGGCTTAATTTTCTGGCCTCTGATTGCTTCCCTTACTTAACTTGACTTTGGCTCTGTTTTTGATCTGTTAATTCATTTTGTCTATTTATTTAATTTTTATTTAGCTGAGAGGCAGGAGGAAGGGGGAGAAAGAGAGAGGGAGAAGGAGAGGGAGAGAGGGAGGGGAAGGGGGAGTGGGAGAGGGAGAAGGAGAATCATCCATCAGCTGGTTCACTCCCCAAATACCCACAACAACCAGGGCTGGACAGGCTGAAGCCAGGAACTTAGAACTCTTATCAGATTCTCCTACATGGGTGACTGGGACCCAGATACTTGAACCATCACCTGCTTTATCCCAGGATGTGCCTTAGCAGGAAGTTGGATCTGAACAGAGGAGCCGGGAATCAAACCAGGCATTCTGACATGGGATGCCCCTTGGCTCTACTTTTAGAATAATGTAAATACTTTACCCAGATTTTTGGGCATTCTGTATTACAAAAGGTGTCTGCACACACTACCTGTCCTATTGCCGGAAGCAGAAATCATTTAACAATATTCTCCCTAGGTAGTTTCATCTTCAGACTGTATTTTCTCTTCAGATGACCCTCAGATCTATATTCTTACCTGTTCCCTGAGCTTCAGACAAGACTAATGACTGCCTACTGCCTAATATGAATCATCCAATTAATTGTCTATCCCTTCCCTTCTGAAATTTGCTCCTTGTCCAATCCTATACCCACTGTCTCAGAGGCACAACAATTTAGCTAACCAATCAGGCTAGAAACGTTGTTATCCTCTTCAAATTACCCATTGCTCATAGTCAGTTACCAATCCCTGTCGTTACCAACTGGAAAATTGCTTCTTCCCCATTCCCCATGGAAAAGCCCTGGTTCAGGCTCTCCCCTGTCACTTACCTAGACAATATCCCTAGTGGCACAGCTTGCCATTGGCCTCTAATCTATCTGATTTGCATTCATTATTAAAGCTGCCAGTAGAATTTCTCTTCCAAATCACAGATCTGATGGTGCTACTTGCCTGCAAAATAGCCATTACATGTTGAGTAATCCTTATCTGAGATGTCTGAGACTAGGGCATGTTTCAAATTGAAGATTTTTTCAGATCTTGGATTGTTTACATTTTACCATTTGAATGCCTCAATCTAAAACTCTCAAATCCAAAATGCTTCAAAATTTGAAATGTTTTGAGTATCATGCCGGTGTTCTCAAAATATTTTGAGTTTTTGGAGCATTTTGGGTATCAGAATTTGGGATTAACTTTACAGTGCTTATTTCAGAAAGAATAAAATCATGATGTCTGGACTTCCTGTTCAAGGTAATGGGTAGCAATGTTCACAGCCTTTTCACTGTGACCCCTCATTCTGCGACACAAGTAATGCTCCAGTTGCACTGTAGTTGTCCTTCTGTGATTGAATGCTTTTCCCTGAAATAAATACCGTTTTCCTCGTTTCAATCCACCAAAATCCTACTTATCATTTAGAGCTCGTTTCCATTTTTATGCTTTTCATAACGCCCTCTCAGAAATCAATTACTCCTTAATCTATACCCCCTTAGCAACTGGCTTGTGTCTTCAGTGGCATTTTCCATATTATGCCTTTTATTAGAGGTCATTCGTTGAGTATGTTTCTTTCCCTTGCCAGACTCTGAGTCCTGGAGGGTATTAGAAGAGTGGTTACATGCTCTGGTTTTGAATTCAAAAGCATCAAGCTCAATCTTAATCCTGTAACTAGCTGTGTGCCTTCAGACTTAAGCTCTCTAACTCTGTTTCCTCATTTACAAAAGGGACTCTGAGTACAGAAGTACTGGAAAGTTGAAATCGTCTCCTTCATGTAATGCCATCAACACAGTGCCTGGCACATAGTAACTGTCCAGTGAACACTTGCTATAGTTATCAAAGGCAGGTGCTCCAGCTTGTTCATCTTTCTATCTCTTCACTGCTTCTTTCAGCTTCTTTTCCCGTGCCCCCCACCCCTTTCCAATTCCAGGGCTTAGCTCAGTGCCTTGTACAGACTAAGTAATCACTAAATTCTCCCTAAGTGAATGCTGAAAACAGCACATAGTTTTTATAGAAAACGTTTAATTCAGTCTGGGCAGAAACAGTTCGCGTTTGTATGAGACACCAACAGACGAATGCTTATGGGCTGCCCCAGCAAGATATATCAATGGGACATCCTGTCTGAGCACCAAAGAGCAGCCCCTTTCAGTATTGTCTGTACAAGCCGGCTTTACTAGGAGTGGTGGAAGAGAAAGGGGAGGTTTCATATCCTAAGGAAGTGTTTGGAACTTAATGAGAAGTGTAGGCTGAGAAAATGACCCTGTTCTTTGAAAACCAAATGCGGCTGCTGAATGTGAGGCTTACACACAGCCATGTGTGAGCGACAGGGGCCAGAGTTTTGCAAAATCTTTTTCCTGGCCTGTGGTGAATTTTGAATCAAACCCACTCAGCATTTTGCTCTCTATAGACACAGCACATTTTTTCTCTAAATCCTCACTCTCAGCATGCTTACTAACCAACATTCCTGATAAAAACCAATGAAACCAAATGAATTATTTGGGGTGAGATATAAAGTTGGCCTTCCCTCCATTTCATGTTCTAGCACCCAAAGATATTTATGCCCTTACTTTTACACTCCTTAAAACTACCAATATTCCCAAGCTATTGCTCTTTGGAATCCATAGGTTTTGCTGTTCCGTGTTAAAGATGAAAACACCGTATCTTAAGGCATACCTCTCCTAATGTTACCAGTAAGAGTCCCATCCAGGTGAAAAGTTTCAAAATCCAAGTTTTGCCTTTTAACTGAATTATATCTTACAGAGCTGCAAATGTATTAAAACGCACACATATGGGAGCCAGCAGTGTGGCATAACCAGGCGGCGTTGTGACATAATGGATTAAACAGCTGCCTGCAGTGCTGGCATCCCATATGGACATCGGTTCAAGTCCCAGCTGCTCCACTTCTGACCCAGCTCCCTGCTAATGCATTGAGAAAAGTGATGGAGGATGGCCTAAGTGCTTGGGCTCTTGCACCCACATGGAAGACCTGGGAGAAGCTCCTAAAACCTGGCTTTAGCCTGGCCCAGCCCCAGCTGTTGAGGCCATTTGGGGAGTGAACCTGTAGATAGAGGACCTCTCTTGTTCTCTCCATCTCCCCCAACCCCCTTTCTGTATGTAACTCTACCTTAAGTAAATGAAATAAAATCTTTTTTAAAAATGCACATATGGTTGAATATGTGCTTCCAAGTTTACTTGTTTTATGAATTTGAGAAAGATTCAGAATTTTGCTTCTTCAAGCTATTTTAGTATTATAGAGATTTATCATTCAGAAATGACAAAAATGGAAGCTTCCTTTAGTCTCATAGCACAGACAACTCGATGATATTCCCAAGATCTGATTATTGTCTCTTGGGAAAATGTGGAATAGTCCTGTTACACAATACACTTCAGGTGGTCCTTCACACTGCCCTCCCCCCCGCCACATACACGCACACACAATTCATAGGACAGGCATTTGGCACAGCAGTTAAGATGCCTTTTGCGATGCCCCAATCCCATATCACAGTCATGGGTTAGAATCCCAGCTCCATTCCTGATTCCAGGTTCCTGCCAATGTGCACCCTGGGAGGTAGCAGTGGTGTCTCAAGCAGTTGGGTCTCTGCCACTCTCGTGGGAGAATCAGATTGAGTTCCAGGCTCCTGGCTTTGGTCTGGCCTGGCTCTGATTGTTGCGGGCATTTGGGGAGTGAGCCAGTGATTGGAGATCTCCCTCTACCTCTCTGACTCTCTCTTCCTCTTTCTTTCAAATAAATATATTTTATTAATAGAAAACTTTTATTTAATAGATATAATTTTGAAAGCACAACTTTTGGGCCGGCGCCATGGTTCACTAGGCTAATCCTCCGCCTGCGGCGCCGGCACCCCAGGTTCTAGTCCCAGTTGGGGTGCCAGATTCTGTCCCACTTGCTCCTCTTCCAGTCCAGCTCTCTACTGTGCCCCGGAAGTGCAGTGGAGGATGGCCCAAGTCCTCGGGCCCTGCACCCACATGGGAGACCAGGAGAAAGCACCTGGCTCCTGTCTTCGGATCGGCACGGTGCGCTGGCCGCAGTGTGCCGGCCGTAGCGGCCATTTGGGGAGTGAACCAATGGAAAAGGAAGACATTTCTCTCTGTCTCTCTCTCACTGTCCACTCTGCCTGTCAAAAAAATTTTTAAAAATTAAAAAAAAAGTACAACTTTTGGATTATAGTGGTTCTTCCCCCCATAACCACCCTCCCACCCGCAAACCATCCCATCTCCTACTCCCTCTCCCATCCCATTCTTCATTAAGATTCATTTTTAATTAGCTTTATATACAGAAGATCAATTCTATACTGAATAAAAATTTCAACAGTTTGCACACAAACAGAAACACAAAGTGTAAAGTACTGTTTGAAGATTGGTTTTATCATTGATTCTCATAGTACAACACATTAAGGACAGAGATCCTACATGGGGAGCAACTGCACAGTGACTCCTGTTGTTGATTTAACAACTGTCACTCTTATTTATGACATCAGTAATTACCCAAGGCTTTTGTCAAGAGTTGCCAAGGCTATGAAAGCCTTTTGAGTTCGCTGACTCCTATCTTCTTTAGACAAGGCCATAATCAAAGTGGAAGTTCTCTCCTCCCTTCAGAGAAAGGTACCTCCTTCTTTGATGGCCCCTTCTTTCCACCAAGATCTCACTCATGGAGATCTTTCATTTAGGTAATTTTTTGCCACAGTGTCTTGGCTTTCCATGCCTGAGATACTCAGGGCTTTTTAGCCAGATCTAAATGCCTTAAGGGCTGATTCTGAGGCCAGAGTGCTGTTTAGGGCATTTGTCATTCTACGAGTCTGTTGTGTATCCTGCTTCCCATGTTGGATTGTTCCCTCCTTTTTAATTCTATCAATTATTATTAGCAGACACTGGTCTTAATAAATAAATTTTTGAAAAGAAATTCAATTAAAAGACTTTGTTCTTGAAACCAAAGTTTATACATGGCTACCTGATTGATCTTTATTTGTATATAACATTTAATTCCTAACCTGTCTGGGTCCAGGATATGGTCAACGGTCAATATTATACAGTGCTGTCCTCTAAATAGTTTTTCTTTCACAGCCTCAGCTCCCTTACCCCCAATATCTATCTTTATGTCAGCTAGCTGTCAACTAATCAATGACAAGGTCTTGGCTGATATGGCTTAAAGGAGATGTTTCCAATAGGTGTGTGTGTGTGTGTGAGAGAGAGAGAGAGAGAGAGAGAGAGAGAGGAGAGAAAGAAGAATAAGTGGGGAAAGAGAGATAGAGGAAGAGAAGGGAGAACCCAAAACACAGAAAACATTGGGTCTGGCAAAAGCAAGTAGCTTGGTGATCCAAAAAATGAAGCCAGGATGTTTTCTAGATCAGAAGCCCTAGCCTAAGATGCTACCTATCTCAATTAAGAAAAAAAAAGTCTTTATACCAATCAGTTTTCAATACTTGAAGGGATGTGTTTTCTTCATGGCAGAATTTCAGGCACCTGGACAACTGTGGAGGAAGATAGTTTGGGGATGGTTTTGAGTCACAGACATCAGCTCAGTGTTGTCATCTCCAGGGTGTTAAGCAGAATCCCTAGCTCCATTCTCTACTCAGACCTTACTGAATCAGTGAGACAAAGAGAGGGAAATCATCTCTTGCCATACCTTATTATCCAGACAAGGGAATGTGAGCTTATTTAGCTACAAGGAATGAAGCTTTGGGAGCCCTCGTTTTCCTATTCCAGTTCCACTCATTCTAATGTTCCTCCAGGGGTAGAATGTGAGGCATATACAAATGTAGTTTTTTTACTTACTTATATTTTTTTGACAGGCAGAGTGGATAGTGAGAGAGAGAGACAGAGAGAAAGGTCTTCCTTTGCCGTTGGTTCACCCTCCAATGGCAGCTGCAGCTGGCGTGCTGCAGCCAGGGCACTGCGCTGATCCTAAGCCAGGAGCCAGGTGCTTCTCCTGGTCTCCCATGGGGTGCAGGGCCCAAGCACTTGGGCCATCCTCCACTGCACTCTCGGGCCACAGCAGAGAGCTGGACTAGAAGAGTGGCCACCGGGACAGAATCCAGCACCCCGACCGGGACTAGAACTCTGTGTGCCAGTGTCGCAGGCGGAGGATTAGCCTATTGAGCCGTGGCGCCGGCCACAAATGTAGTTTTGCACTCTAAATAGGTTACCTGGGAATAACTGGTCACAGAAACTCCTCTAGGAAATAAGCTAGATCTAATTTGTTTTATATTCTTTTTTAAAATAGCAATTACCTTTTTAAAATGTTCATTTTTATTTATTTGAAAGGCAGAGTGAAAGGGGGAAGGAGAGAGACAGACAGACAGAGAGACAGAGATTGAGATTAATCTTCCATCTGTTGGTTCACTCACTAAGTGCCCACTACAGCCAGGGCTGGGTCAGGTCAAAGCCAGGAGCCCAGAATTTAATCTGGGTCTCCAACATGAGCATCAGCAGCCCAATTACTTGAGCCATCATCTGATACCTTCCAGGATGCATTAGCCGGAAGTTGGGTCAGATGTGGAGGAGCTGGGACCCAAACTGGAATGTCATCATCTCAAGCAGGAACTTAACCCACTCAGCCACAACACTCACCCTTTTTTCAAAAAAAATTATTTACTGCTTATTTTTATTATATTCAAAAGGCAGAGAGACAGAGAGAGAGAGATCTTCCACCAACTGGTTCACTCCCTAATGGCACTCAACGGCCCGGTCTGGACCAGGCCTAAATCAGTATCCAAGAACTCCAGCCAGGTCTTCCATGTGTGTGGCAGGGACCCAAGTACTTGAGCCATTACTGCTTCCTCTCAGGGTTCACGTTAACACGAGGCTGGATAAGAAGTGGAACTGAGGCTCAATCAGGAACTCCAACATGAGATGCAGGCATCCCAGGCAGCAACTCTTAACTGCTCTGCCAAACTCCCACCGCATTAAATCATTTTCATTGTGACTTTCAGAGATCAGACTTTGTTCCCAAGTCTAACCCATAATCACCCTTGGAAGGTAGGTGTGGCATTTGGTTGCCTTCTTCTTGTCTTTTTATGCAGTACTTATCCTCTTCCTCTTGGCTCTTTCAACCCCAACTACTTAATTCCCCTGGGGCCTTGGTTTCACCCAACCCACTATAAAATCACCTTTACTTTAGGTATTAGGTCAGCCTGGCCATGGTACAACTTTGTTATTATAATGTTCTTCCTCATGTAGTCTTTCATCTTATGGGACACATGCAAATATAAGAATAGGTGAGACTTTCTAAACAGTTGATTGAGGTCCTCTTGAAGCAGCAAACCCTTCAAAAACTTCACAGTTAATTGTTTCCTGCTCCTGCCTGCTTCTGCAATTATGTCTCCAGAGAAATACTGTTGGTTTCGATGGAACATCTTTGGATAATGTAACACATGATAGGGAGGGATAGCAAGGACCTTTTTAGGGTCATACATCCTAGGCACAGTGCAGGCAGCTAAGAGCTCCAGCTCTTCAGAAGCACAGCCACATTCACAATGAACCAAATGGAAGCAGTATACTCATCTTAGTCTTTTCAGGCCACTGTAACAAATGCCATGAACTGGGTGGCTTTATCAACAAACCTATTTCTCACAGTTCTGGAGGTTGAGGTCCAAGGCCAAGGTGATAGCAGATTTGGTGTCTGGTGGGGGCCCAGTTTTGGTCCATAGATGGCACCTTCTTACGGTTTCCTCACATGGCAAAAAGAAACAAAGCAGACCCCTGGGGTCTCTTTTATAAGGGCACTAATCCCATTCACGAGGGCTCTGTCCTCATGACCTACTCAACCCCAAGGCCCAATCACCTAACACCATCACAATGGAGATGAGGTTTCAACATATGAATTTGAGGTGTACACAAACATTTAGACCATAGTAAGGCTAGAGCAAGATTTAGAACCTTATCGGTATATTGTAATCTTTGGAGGTATTTTAAAAACACCAATACCTGGGTTCTACTCCCAGGAAACTCTGATTTAAACGGTCTGGTGTACAGCCCAGGTAGCCAGGTTTTTTTGAAGCTCCTCCATAGATTTTAATATACAGCCACTACGATTGAGTACCATAGTGTTGTAGTGTGAGATTCTTTACTTGCTGACAAAGGACATCCTGGGAGGGAGCCCACACACAGCAACCTATAGTTGCAGGAGCCTGGAACTCCATCCAGGCCTCTCATGTGGGTGGCAGGGACTCCAGTACTTACGTCATCACCTGCTGCCTCCCAGGATAGGCATTAGCAGTGAGCTGGAACAGAGGCAGAGTAGTGAAGCCTGAACCAGACACTCCAATAAGGAATGCGGGCATCACAAGACAAAGCTTAACCTGCTGCACCACAAGATCCAGCTCTTCCCTCTTGGACAACATTAAAGGCTGCCTCTGTGGTCTACTTTACCAGAGATCAGGAGGAAGAGGAGCAAGCTAGACAGCAGGCAGGCCAGCTCTCCTCCCAGGCCAGCTAGGTAATGGAAGTCAACAGGGTGCCTTCCCTAAGGAGGTTCACACCTCCCTTATGTCTCTTTCTGGTACCCCATGTGAAGAGACAGATAGATCTGGGCTTCATACTGGCCAGGCCTTAAAGCCCACCTGATTATTATCAAGCCCCTTCTGTCAGTTTCTATTTGCCTCTCAATGGGAAAACTTCCTCATGGTTTAGACAGTACCTTTCTTAGGTCCCCCAATAATGACTTTGCCCTTTGTTTTAGACCCTGTGAGTTAAATTTACTTGTTAGATTTGTTTTCTCCAGACTTGAAACAGTGACACTCTAGGTGGCCATGCACATGAAACCTCAGATGGAAGCAGTTTCTACAAGCTGGCACTGTGTCCCCTTTGAGAAGCCACCTCCTGCTAGAACACTGCCTTGACTGACATTCCCTACTTCGCCCCTACTCAGCTTGAAAAAGTCATTGTCTCTTACCTCCTAGCAGAAGTTAGGGTCCATTCTTCTGGGAGATGGAATGTGAGGAGTCAGACAGGTTAATAGGTAGTCAGGGTAGTCCCAGTGGAAATTGAGGGTGCAACATGCTTGCTTTCCCCAAAAGTTACCTTTAGCAAGATCAAAAGTGCCTGCCACATTTCTTAGGAATTTCCAGTTTTACCATGAGAATAGCAAGGGAATGGTGTTTCCATCCTTTTGGGCTCCCAGTTTACTGTAAAACAAATTAGGTATCCCACCCTTCTGATGGCTCTCTTGGCAGACAGGGTAAAAAGATTACAAATCAGGTCTTTTGATGGGTTTGTCCCTGCCTTGTACTGATTGACAGCTTTTTCCCCAAAATTGTACCTAAAAACCCCACTACCATCAGCCCCTTTGGGTTTTGCTTCTCTTGGAGCCCCCTTCCAGACCATTCTGGCTGGAGGTCTCTGACTAATAAAATCTTGCTTTAAAATTAAAAAAAAAATCTAGTTCTGCACACTTGCATTCTGAAGAACACAAATTGGGAGACTGTTCAACATGGAGCCAAGGCTTTTTGCAGAAATCTACTACTTTTTGTGGGACTGTATTTACTCAGTTTAATTTGCTTAGCATAGTCCTACAAAGGATAAATTCACAGTTACAGTGGCTCAAAAAATACAGCAAAACACATTAAAAAGAACTACCAAAGTTCCACATTCACTAAGGACTTCTTGATCTGGATTTGTGTACCTTGATTGGAGTCTGTGCTCCTGCCTAGTTATCACCAAGAGACACGTGGGTAGTGTGCATGATGAATGGAATCAGCACAGAAGTCCAACTGTGATCCTAAACCCAGAAAGAAACCATTTCATCAAGTGGAAGTCGCATAGTATTTGAGAACGGAACTGCTGTGGGCCATCATTGGAGAGCTGTTTTTTCAATTAGAAGATACCCACAAGTGGCAAAACATGGCATCTTGCCATGTACACAACTGATGTGCCTGATTCAAGTCTGTTTTGTCTAGGAAAATGCCATTTTGTTATTCTCAGGTGGAAAAGATAAGGTTGAGCAAGGAGCCCTTGGTAAACTTAGGAAGAATGTGGATTTTAGTGGACCAGCAACTGTATTTTTAGAAAAATGATTTGCAGGAGATACAAAGGTTTGGTGGTCATCTGTGTAATATCTTTAATACAAAGTGGTTTAAACAGTGACTTTAGTATCAGACAAATGGGTTCAAAATCCAGTTCTGTTTCTTCGGACCTTGCAACGTGACCTTGGGAAAATTACTTAACCGCCCCAATTCCCCATTTCACTACTTGTATGTTAGGAATCATTTTAGCTCCTTTGTTGGATTGTTGTGAAGACTGCACAGAATCATGGCTATAATTGCAGTGCTACCAACATTTTGGGCCACATAATGCTTTGTTGCAGGTGTCTGTCCTGTGCATTGTAGGAAATGTAGCAGCTCTAGCTTCTACCCACAATTATCCCTCCAATAACTGGCAACCAAAAATCGCCTCTGACTGAGAACTATTGAATATAAAATGTGTAGTGTGGGGGCCAGCGCCGTGGCTCACTTGGTTAATCCTCTGCCTGTGGTGCCAGCATCCCATATGGGTGCCGGTTTCTAGTCCTGGTTGCTCCTCTTCCAGGCCAGCTCTCTGCTGTGGCCCGGGAGTGCAGTGGAGGATGGCCCAAGTGCTTGGGCCCTGCACCCCATGGGAGACCAGGAAAAACACCTGGCTCCTGACTTTGGATTGGCGCAGCGCTGGCCGTAGCGTCCATTTGGGGAGTGAACCAACGGAAGGAAGACCTTTCTCTATGTCTCTCTCTCTCACACTGTCTAACTCTGTCAAATAAATAAATAAAATGTGTAGTGTGATACCTTGAAAACAGTAGGTCCCCCAAATGCAATCAGAGGATAGCAATGGACGGTGGTGTCCCACAGTGTGGTGGGGTGACTGTAGCTCACAGTATATTACATCCTGGATGGGGAGTTGGAGGGGAGGAGCTGGTGGAGTGCAAGCACGCAGGGAGAATAGGAAAATGGAAAGGCTGCTTGTCTGGTATGATTGGTTTGGGCAGTGTATATGTGTTAAGTATTGCACAGCACACCATACAAATGTGGCAGTGTGGCATGCTAATCCAATGTTACAAACAAAGCAATTTGAGGCTGCCATTCTGGCATAGCAGGTTAAGCTGCTGCATGCAATGCTGGCATCCCATATGGGCACCAGTCCAAGTCCTGGCTGCTCCACTTCCAATTCAGTTCCCTGCTAATGGCCTGGGAAAAGCAGCAGAGAATGGCCCAAGTGCTTGGACCCCTGCTACCCATGTGGGGGACGTGAATGAAGCTTATGTCCCCTGGCTTCAGCCTGATCCAGCCCTGGCCATTGTGGCTGTCTGGGGAGTGAACCAGTAGATGGAAGATTCTCTCCCTCCCTCTCTCTCTCTCTCTCTCTCTCTCTCTCTGTAACTCTGATTCCAAATAAACAAATCTTTACTTTTTTAAAAAAATAAGTAATTTAAAAAAGAAAATAATAATTACTCATTAAGAGGTAGCTATCATAATTAATAATGCTATATCAAAATTAGAATTCATTATTGGTGCTGAACCTTAAAGATGTCTTGGGGCCAGTACTGTGTGGCACAGCAGGCTAAATTAGCACGTGCGACGCCAACATTCCTTATCAGAGCACCAGTTTGAGTTCTGACTATTCCACTTCTGATCCAGCTTCCTGTTAATGTGCTTCAGAAGGAAGCAGATGATGAAAGAAGTGTTTGGGCCCTGCCAGCCATG
This sequence comes from Oryctolagus cuniculus, assembly GCF_964237555.1. Lineage (NCBI taxonomy): Eukaryota > Metazoa > Chordata > Mammalia > Lagomorpha > Leporidae > Oryctolagus > Oryctolagus cuniculus. Next base: position 78,008,992 of record NC_091453.1, on the reverse strand, counting down.
TGGAAAGCCCACATGGGGTTCTAGGTTCCAGGCTTTGTCCTGGACCAGTAAGGACTTGCAGCCATTTGGGGAATGAACCAGCAGATGGAAGATCTCTCTCTGTCTCTTTCAAATAAATAAATAAATAAATAAATAAATAAATATTTTAGAAGATGTATAAGTATATTTAATTCTAAGAATAGCTTCTCCAGGTCTTCAAAGAAGGAGGTACCTTTCTCTGATGGGAGGAGAGAACCTCCACTTTGAATATGACCTTGTCTAAACAAGATAATAGTCGGAGAACTCAAGGGGCTTCCATAGCCTTGGAAACTCATGACTGGTGCATAGGGAGATTACTGATGCCATAAACAGGAGTGTCAATTGGTAAAGTCAACAACAGGAGTCACTGTGCACTTACTCCTCATGTAGGATCTCTGTCCTTAATGTGCTGTACATTGAGACTTAATGCTATAATGAGTACTCAAACAGTATATTTCGCTTTGTGTTTCTATGGGGGTGCAAACTGTTGAAATCTCTACTTAATGTATACTAAACTGATCTTCTGTAAAAAAAAAAAAAAAGAAGAAGAAGAAGAAATTATCAATTCCCAACTTGACTCTCACTGGGATTAAACATGACAATAGGTCTGATCTGATTTCATCATCATTTAAAAAATCATCTATTATTTTTCACTTTATGTTTCTGTGTGGGAGCAAACTGTTGAAATCTTTACTTAATGTATGCTAAACTGATCTTCTGTATATAAAGAGAATCGAAAATGAATCTTGATGTGAATGGAAGGGGAGAGGGAGTGGGAAAGGGGAGGGTTGTGGGTGGGAGGCACGTTATGGGGGGGAAGCCATTGTAATCCATAAGCCGTACTTTGGAAATTTATATTCATTAAATAAAAGTTAAAAAAAAAGAATAGCTTCTCAGACTTATTCTTTTAGGTTGTGTAAACCAGCCCTATTCTGATGAAAGAAATTTCAGAAAAAATCACTTTCCTGCTTTACATCTTCTGCATCTACTAGGCCTGCAAATCTAAGATCTTTTAGATATAGTGATGTATTATTTAACCACGTTAAACATTCACAAACTATAGTCATATGCTTCACAATAATATTTCAGTCAATGATGGTCCACATATATAATTATGATCCCATAAGATTATGAGAGGTGAAAAATTCTTAATACCTAGTGTTTTTACTCTGCCCTTTCTATATTTAGATAAATAACATTGTGTTACAACTGCCTACAGCATTCAGCCCAGTAGCATGAGCACAGGTTTGTAACCCAGAAACAACAGGCTATACCACATGGCCTAGACATGTAGTAGGCCATAGCATCTAGATTTGTGGAAGAATACTCTATCATGTTGGCACAATGAAGAAATAACTGAACAAAACAGTTCTCAGAATGTATCTTAACTAAGTGACACATGGCTATACTTTAAGATTGCTGAAATGATAAGTATTTGTCAGGAATGATGTAATTTGCAACTTTATGGTGTTTGAGGCATTTTTTTCTTTCATTAAATGCATTTCCCCTCTCTTCACATTCATATTTTACAGAAAATTCCAACTCCTACTTCACTGATAAAATGGAAATCCAGTATGAGCTTCCTCTGCTACTAACACCTCTCCTTCCTCAACTCTCTCCTCGCATCCTTGTTTTTTCTAAAGGAAGATGGGTCTTTCTCTGAGTCTTCACTTTTTTTGTGGCCATTTCCTGAAAAACCTTATTATAGCATTTGTCAATTTCTTACCCACATCTTAAGCAGCTGGTTTTTCTCCATAATTAGGTTAGGGTTCCCTCATCTAGAAAGTTCTGATGACTTCTGAAATTGCAGCATTATTTCTTTGCTGAACCCCACACATAATTCTTTGTTTCTTCTGTTGGATTCCTTTCATTTTCCCAGCTCTTAAATGTTTTTATTATTTAGTGTTTTGTCTTCAGACAGCTTCTCTTCTCACTCAGCACCCACTGCCCTATCCCCACCCATGGAAACCTCCATTTCTGTGCATGGATTCAATTACCAACAGTTTTCTGCTCTCTCCAAAGTCTCTATTTTCTGGATTAAATTTCTCTCCTGAATTTGAGATACTTAGCCAACTGCTTACAAAATTCCCCCAGTAGGATGTCTCATAGGTACCTCAAAATCAACATACACAAAACTGAACTCATCATATTCTGTTCTCAAAACCACTCCTTGAGCAATATTTCCTGTATCAGCACCCACTCAGTTGTCCAAGCCAAAATCTTGATGTCATTCTTGACTGTTCTCTCTCCCCAAACCTCCCACTACCAACTAATTAGCAAGAACTGTCAATTCTACCTCCTACGTATTTATTGAGTCCCCCCCACACCACTCCATCTCTACTGACACCATCATCTCCTTCCTAAACTACAATAGCCTCATAACTAATCAACCTGACCTTGATGTGTCCCATCGTGTATAGTCAGAGGAATTTTTCTAAAGTACAAACCTACTTGCACAGCTATAGGTGAGGTGGTACAAATACATTTGCTTCCTGTGACAATAAAGATTTTATTTGCCTTAAAAAAATCATAGTGCAAACCTGATTACAGCACTCTACTGATTAAACCCTTCAGCAAGCTACCAATGCCAACTTGGCTTGAATTCAAAGTCTTTGACATGGCTCTTTAAGGTTCCTCATTAATTGACCCCTGCTTATCTGTTAAACTGTATCTTTGAAGTAGTTAAGTTATGAGTGATTCACTCTCTTAGACTGCTATTTCTTTTGGTTTCTTAGGTGATTTTTTTTACTTTTTTTTTTTGACAGGCAGAGTGGACAGTGAGAGAGAGAGACAGAGAGAAAGGTCTTCCTTTGCCGTTGGTTCACCCTCCAATGGCCGCCGCGGCCAGCGCGCTGCAGCCGGCACACCGCGCCGATCCAATGGCAGGAGCCAGGTACTTATCCTGGTCTCCCATGGGGTGCAGGTCCCAAGCACTTGGGCCATCCTCCACTGCACTTCCGGGGCACAGCAGAGAGCTGGCCTGGAAGAGGGGCAACCGGGACAGAATCCGGCGCCCCGACCGACCGAGACTAGAACCCGGTGTGCCGGCGCCACAAGGCGGAGGATTAGCCTATTGAGCCACGGCGCCGGCCTCAAACGAACTATTGATAAAAGCCATGACACTCAATTTTGCCAAATGGCAACCAAGATTCTCTTAATCACTGGGGCTCCAACAGGCACACCTCTAGCTCTCCCAGCTACTTTACACCTTGTCTGCAATTAGCCATCAAGTAATATACATTTTTCTTTGAAAAACGTCATATGTATTGATCCCCCCCCCTTCTATTTGTACTCTTCTCTTTACCCTTACATTGTTAGTAGATTTCTTCCTGATGGACCTTCTTGACCTCAATATCATCCAATTTCAGTTTTGCTTTGTCTACTGCTGGCAGAATAATCACTAACACACACTCCTTTCATGGTCAAGGACTTTTCACACAGTAGACTCAATAAATATGAAGAAACCAACTCAGCCTCCCCTTAAGGACTTTTTAAAGTCACCAAAAAAAAATCACCTGCTAGATCCAAACTCCTCTTTCTGACATTGGTCTCCCTTCTGGCCCTAATTAACTTTATCAGCATTATCAGAACGCTTATACTGTTCTTCCATGTACCCTACTTTCCTGACTTCTTGAACTTCTTGTCTTTTCCAAAACATACCCTATTTCATTCCATGGCTTCTGTTGGTTCCTCAACCTTGAGCAAACCCATTCTACCAGTGCTAAAAATTCTAGTATTTTTAATATTGAGTTAAAATGTCTTTTTCTGTTTTCCAACTAGAATTAATGCTCATTCTGTGTCTCCTCTCTATGGTACTTTGCACTTAAAACATTCATTACAGGGCAGGCATTCAGATTAGTGGCTAGACTCTGGTTAAAACAAAGGTCTTTCTTATCAGAGTGCCTGAGTTTGATTCCTGGCTCCAACCCCTGACTCCAGCTTCCTACTTAGCACGCAGACCCTCAAAGGCAAAGCTGGATGCTCAAGTAATTGGTTTCCTGCCACCCATATGGGAGACCAGAATTGAATTCCTGGCTTCCAACTTTGGCCTTGACCCAAAAGCTGTAATGGAATTTGAGGAGCATGCCAACAGATGGAAGATTTCTCTTTCTCTCTCAAATTGAAAAAAAAAAATACATTACTTTCTTCCCAGTATCATAGTAATCTGCATGTCTAAGCTGCAAACTCCAGATCAGTGAATCTCACTTGTTCATCCTTGTAACCCTTGAAGCATCCAACTCAGTACTTAAAATGCACATATTAGGTACCGACAATATTCCTTGAAATGACTTGGCCACATATGCAAGCTCCATGTCCACCCTCTTCTCTATCTCCCCACTCTTAGTCTCTACTAATTTAGTAATCAGTCAGACAACTAACTGTCTTTGAATAAAATCCAGCCAGACCCACCCAGCTCTGGTGAGACACTCCAAGCTTCAACAGCAGCAGCAGCTTCTGGATGTCTGCCTGACTTCTAAGGCTTACCACAATCTGTGCGGCCCAATAAACACACACACACACACACACACACACACACTCCATTGGTTTCCAAGCATGTGTCTTCCACTCCACATTATGTTCAATCTTTCAGCTCAGTCTTTGTTCACATTGTCACCCATGCCAGAAATACTCTTCCCTTCTTCTGATCTAATCATCCCAAAACTTCAGAACCACATTAAGTCTTACGTTATCCATGATGTCATCTTTAACTATTTGAATCCATATCTGTCTCTCCTATATTTGAATTCCTTTGACAGAAATAGTGTAGTATCTTACAGTATTCTCAGATTCTTTCATGCTTATGTCTTTTTTTAAAAAAATATTTACTTGAAAGGCAGAGTTACAGAGAGGCAGAGGCAGAGAGAGAGAGAGAGAGCAAGAGCGAGCGAGCCTCCATTTGGGTTCATTCCCCAAATGGGTGCAACAGCCAGAGCTGGGCCAATCCAAAGCCAGGAGCCAGGAGCTTCCTTCAGGTCCCCAATGCAGGTGCAGGGGTCCAAGGACTTGCACTGTCCTCCACTGCTTTCCCAAGCAATAGCAGAGAGCTGTATCAGAAGTGGAGCAACCGGGACTGGAACCAGTGCCCATATGGGATGCTGGCACTGCAGGTGGAGGCTTTACCCACCATGTCACAGTGCCTGCCCTTCATGCTTATGTCTTGTTTCCAGCAAGAACATTAGTGGTTTAGGGCAAGAATCATATCTTACAGACCCATTTTCTTCCTTATTACTAATTTCTCATAAGTTCAAAATGATCCTTATAGCTTACTTTTGCTGATGAAAGAACTATATAGCCAGACCTGGAAGATAACCAAAGGATTGGTCAGTATTACTCAAAAGAAGAGATTTTCAAAAATCAATTTGGTTTTGGGGACAAGTAAATCAGTTTCTTTGCAGTTAATCTAGCTGGATGTCTGTAATAGGTTAAAGCAATTTGGAGATAGAGTGAATTAAAAATGATTGATTTTGTAGCTATTTATGAAACAGGGTTGAATAAGGCTATAATAAATCAAGTTCATTATCATGGATTTTTTAATTATAGGAAAAATAATAAAGCCTACATTCCTGATGATTAGGTCATTCTGGGACCAAAATCTCTCTGGATGAAACTTGGACTTTCCTTATAGATTCAGTTCATTCAAACATTTAAGAAATTTGCTTACAAGGTTAAATAACTAGGCATGGTTTGACCTAGAGATGTATGCATAAGCTCCAGATATGACACAAGGAAGAGTTGAGAATCTGTGATGAACAAAAGACATAGTGTAGCTTATGCTTTGTGGGAATAGAAAAAAAATTATGGCATTTCTCCTCATTTTCTCTATTGTTAGATACATTTTGTATGTTAAGGAATTAGTTCCATCTTAAACATTTTGATATTTTTCTAACACACTGAACAGGTTAGGTTAACTACATTTTGACTTTCTACGCTTTGCTTTAAACCTGCTAAAATCAACTATACTATGGGCCATGTCAAAAGGCAAATGAGATCAGACATTATATGGAGGTCTGGTTTGCTTCTTACAGTTCCTCATTTCTCTATTTCTTATATTAATGAGGGTGAAAGTTGCATTCTTTCTTTGGTCTCTGTTTTGTCTTTCCCAGCTGTCACAGAATATTAAGTAAGTATTCTGCGATCAAAGTTTCTCTGAAAGCCTTTAACCCTCACCAGTCACTAGCCAGTGCTTTAGTGAGTCCACTCCAGTTGTCATGTTCTTACTGCCTGACAATAGCTACTTACAAGGTATTTGACTAGAAATGTCACTTCAAATTTATGAAGTTCACTAGTTTAAACAGTAGAAGACTTAGAAACAATGTCCACATAGAAACTTCAACATGGATGTTCATAATAGTAATATTTATAGTAGCAAAAATAGGAACAATCCAAATGTCTATTAAGTGATGAATGGATAAACAAAATGTGGTATGTCCATAAATGGAATATTATTTGTCACTGAAAGGAAATGCCATACTGATACATTTACAACAAGGATGATACTTGAAAGCAACATGTTAAGCAAAAGAATCCAGTCACAAAAAAACACACATTGTATGAGCTCATTTATATAAAATGTCCAGAATAGGCAATTCTATAGAGACAGAAAGCAAACTGCCAGGGCTGTGTATTTATGTGCATGTGTGTGTGTGTGTGTGTGCGTGTGTGTGTTGGTAGGAAGTGGATGAGGAGTGACTCCAAATGGTTAAGGGTATTCTTTTGGAGTGATGAAAATATTCATAATTATATTACAATGATGGTTGTGCAATTCTGTGAATATATCTTAAAACTTTTGGTTGCACCTCTTCAGTAGGTGATTTGTATAGTATATGAATTGTATTACAATTAAAAAAAAAAAACAAAGAAACCTCTTTTGAGTACAGAGCTAGATCTAAATTTCAAGTATAGTTCTTCAACAGAATCTTCAGGGGTAGGGGCCTGGTATTGCATTTTCACAACTTCATGGGTGAAGTACAACTTAGGTTTAAGGATCACTGAATTTTAAGATACAAACCTTGAACTTGCTTCCTGAGATTTACTGCAAATGACTTCACCCATGGAGAAGTTGTAATTACTCTCAGGTGAATAATACTCACCTTTTTTGTTGCTGTATACTTTGGGTATTTAAGTTTCTGGTTGTATTATTCTCTGTGTATCTACTTTCAACTTTTAGATCCAATTTCTTTTACTCCTCTGGGAGAAATGGACCTACTAATACTCTGTTCTCTACACATTAAAGTCAGATAATTATCACTCTTACTTCTGAAGGCATTAGTAGAAAACTAGTTCTTCCTTCACAGCAAAGGGGAGAGGAAGAAGATTCAGTGTCATACAGTAAGCAAAAATATGAGTGAATATAATTAGAATGTTATATATAAATTAGAACATACGATTTTCTGTCTTGAGTGGTTTGGCTCAGCTGTCATCAAGGTCTTAAATTGTAGATCAGGCTGTGGTATTGATTTCCAAAAAGACAAGGGGCAACCACATACCACATATTAGCTCTGTGAGGAAAAATCTTTGTTTCCTATACCATTCTAGGAATTAAATTTCTCCTTCATACTATGCCTACCAAAAAGGAACAAGAACACAACCCTAAATTATCTGTACTATTCAAAGCAGTGGACCAATCAGTAGCATTAAAATTCAGGCACTAAATGAATCCTTTGACTATCATTAAGGATAAATCCTTTTGAGAGAACGATCCAACATGGGAAGTGGGATACACAGCAGACTCATAGAATGGCAGATGTCCTAAACAGCACTCTGGCCTCAGAATCAGCCCTTAAGGCATTCGGATATGGCTAAAAAGCCCATGAAAAGTATTTCTGATATGGAAAGCCAATACACTCTGGCAAAAAAACAAACAAACAAACAAACAAAACCTAAATGAAAGATCTCTGTGAGTGAGATCCCAGCGGAAAGAATGGGCCATCAAAGAAGGAGGTACCTTTTTCTGAAGGGAGGAGAGAACTTCCACTTTGACTATGACCTTGTCTAAATAAGATCAGAGTTGGCTAATTCAAAAGGCTTCCATAGCCTTGGCAACTCATGACAAGAGCCTAGGGTGATTACTGACACCATAAACACGAGTGTCAATTGTTAAATCAACAACAGGAGTACCTGTGCACTTACTCCCCATGTAGGCTCTCTGTCCTTAATGTGTTGTCCAATGTGAATTAATGCTATAACTAGTACTCAAACAGTACTTTACACTTTGTGTTTCTGTGTGGGTGCAAACTGTTGAAATCTTTACTTAATATATACTAAATTGTTTTTCTGTATATAAAGATAATTGAAAATGAATCGTGATGTGAATGGGATGGGAGAGGAAGTGGGAGATGGGGGGGGGGGGGTTGTGGGTGGGAGAGAAATTATAAGGGGGAAAAGCCACTGTAATCCAAAAGCTGTACTTTGGAAATTTATATTTATTAAATAAAAGTTAAAAAAAGAATAAATCCTTTTCTTGATAACAGTTCCAGCTGATCTTGATGATATTTCTATCAGAAGTAAGTGGACAAATTGGACTAATATTTGATGGGTGACTGACAATTGGCTAATCTTGACAATCATATAGTACCAATTTAGGGAAGTATTGGGTAATTGGCTAGCTATAGCATGAGTTAATAAATGCTATATAGATTTCACAAAGATGGAGTTACTGTGCTATGAGCTATTTAATAATTGATATGATAAAAATGTTACATTATTTTTCATCATAACTTTTTTCAAACAAAAAATTACATCTGTAGAGCACAGTTTAGGAATTTTTACTCATGTGTGAGAAAATTTTATTTTTTATTGCCTGAAAATCCAAACACATGGAATATAAATTAAAGAATAGGGTTTAATTTAGTGTAGTTATCTGAAATAGGATTTTCACATGTGGACAATTAGAAGCAGCTAATCTTCATATAGTCAATAAAATTTAATAATTACATGTTGATCTTCTTCTGTGGTATCATTAAATAAACCTGATAGGTATCATGATATTAGAAGAATAAGACATGGCTTCTGGTCTTGTGGAGTTTGGTGGGGGAATAATGCAGCTTTACTTATTCATAAATTATCTATGAGACAATAAAACATGTTTCTAGGCACTCAAATACCAAGAAACAAAATAACCAGCAAGATATGTGAACTTGGCAAAATGAAAAGCTAAAAAGCTTATATTTTCATAAAAGTCATATTGATATGTGGCCTATGATAATAGCATGAAATTCCAAATGCAGTATGCGAAAGCATGTTGATTCTTAGGTAAACTATTTCCTGTCATCTTAAGAGGTGGGACATGCAAGTTGGGACATATACTGTTACTCTTAGAGAATTCTTCATATTTCCTGCATTTTCATCAGTTTACATCTATAATGTTAGCACTTTGTTATCACAGCTTTTAAACATTTAATTATTGAAGTCTGGAGGGAAAAAGGAAAATATCAGTCAAAGTTAAAAGTCCTTAGTAATGTTCATATTTCAGTAACTCAAGAGGTGTCTGCTAAAAATAAGCTTGGTTGAGATTTTTCACATCCTTGAGGCTACTGGTCCATTGGAAAAAACTTGTGAATGGAATTTTGATGAGTTTGTACAGACTGTCCTTCCCAGTAGGGCTAGCAGACTGCAGACTGAGCTTTCACCATTACCCCTTTCTTCCCTTTGCATACCACGAAAAGTTTCAGAACTAGATATTGGCCTTCAGTGAATTTATAATTGCTCTCATGTGCATTATAAAACATCATCGACTGGAAGCGCCTTTCAGCCCTCCCTTTGTAGTAGTAAAGGAGGAAAATTACAAGTAAGCTTTCTTAAACCTGCTTAGAAGCTCAATTTCAGAAACCTATCATGGGATCAGCCTCATGGCAGGGAAAACCATACATTTGAGGGTACCACAGTACAATTTAAAATCTCTCTTAATTAAGGTGGCTAGTAGAAATTATTCCTTTTTAAAATACTACACGGAAAGGAAAGTTAATCAAAGAAAATGTATCGCATGACAACATTTGTCACTTTGAAGCATAAAGTAAATCCTACAATATGTGAACACTTTCTTCCAAACTATTTAGAATAAAGACAAATTGACTAATTTTTGAAAACCAAAATTCAATTTCCAGCTACTTCATCATTTAAAAAAAAAAAAGGTTTTTTGAGCAGTTTTAAACTCACAGCAAAACTCAGCCAAAAGTACAGAGAATTTCCATATACCTCCTGCTCTTGTCCAGCTTCCCCATTATCAACATCCGGAATAAGAGTATTACATTTGTTTTTTTTTTACCTTTTATTTAATGAATATAAATTTCCAAAGTACGGCTTATGGATTACAATGGCTTCCCCCCCATAATGTGCCTCCCACCCGCAACCCTCCCCTTTCCCACTCCCTCTCCCCTTCCATTCACATGAGGATTCATTTTCGATTCTCTTTATATACAGAAGATCAGTTTAGCATACAATAAGTGAAGATTTCAACAGTTTGCTCCCACACAGAAACATAAAGTGAAAAATAATAGATGATTTTTTAAATGATGATGAAATCAGATCAGACCTATTGTCATGTTTAATCCCAGTGAGAGTCAAGTTGGGAATTGATAATTTCTTCTTCTTTTTTTTTTTTTTTTTACAGAAGATCAGTTTAGTATACATTAAGTAAAGATTTCAACAGTTTGCACCCCCATAGAAACACAAAGCGAAATATACTGTTTGAGTACTCGTTATAGCATTAAGTCTCAATGTACAGCACATTAAGGACAGAGATCCTACATGAGGAGTAAGTGCACAGTGACTCCTGTTGTTGACTTTACAAATTGACACTCCTGTTTATGGCATCAGTAATCTCCCTATGCACCAGTCATGAGTTTCCAAGGCTATGGAAGCCTTTTGAGTTCACCGACTCTTATCTTGTTTAGACAAGGTCATATTCAAAGTGGAGGTTCTCTCCTCCCATCAGAGAAAGGTACCTGTCGCTCCCCCTCTTCGTGGAGGAACGACACAGGACCCTGCGCTGTTCTTTCGTCTGCTCGGCCCTCCCCGGGTTTGCTGCTGGTTCTTCCCGGGTTGGCTACTATCCCTTCCACCTCCGTGGAAGGGCAGTTCCCCCTGGCCACATTCCCCACTTCCGCAGGGGAGCGGCACACCGCCGGCCGGCTCTTCTCGGGGGCTGCACAGGTGTTCCCTTAGATGTTCCCCTTAGATGTTCCCGGTGCATGCTGTCTCTCTCCTCCTTTATAGTCCTCCTCCGCCAATCCCAACTCGGCTGCCCACACGCCGAGCACGCTGCTCTCCTCCAATCAGGAGCAAGTCCTACAGTTTATTAGCTGAACTGGAGGCAGCTGTGCGGAAGCTGTTTACTTCTCTCCCAGCGCCATATTGTGGGAGAGCAGATGCATAGAATAAGTCTTAATTCCAGTAACTCAGTCTAGTCCGGTTGCTCCCCACAGGTACCTCCTTCTTTGAAGACCTGTTCTTTCCACTGGGATCTCACTCACAGAGATCTTTCATTTAGGGTGGTTTGTTGTTGTTGTTGTTGTTGTTGTTTTTTTTTTTTTTTTTTTTTTTTTTTTTTTTTTTTTTTGCCAGAGTGTCTTGGCTTTCCATGCCTGAAATACTCTCATGGGCTTTTCAGCCAGATCGGAATGCCTTTAGGGCTGATTCTGAGGCCAGAGTGCTTTGTTACAACTGATGACCCTATATTGACACCTCATTATCACTCATAGTACATCAGGGGTCACTCTTGGCACTTTGCTGGGGTTTTTGACAAATGTATAATGCCACGTATTCGCCATTAAATTTTTCTGTTCTGCCTTTTTACCGCTGTTCATGTACTTTTTAAAAGCCAAACTGCAGAATGGGCATTTGGGGATGTGGTTAAGATGCTGTTTGGGATTTCTGTATTCTATATCTGAGTGCTTGGGCTTCAGCCTTGGCTCTGCTTCCACTTCCAGCTTCCTTATAATGCACATCCTGGGAGGCAGCAGGTGATAGTTCAAGTATTTAGGTCCCTGCCACCCATGTGGGAGACCTAGATGGAGTTCTGGGCTCCTGGCTGTGGCCTGGTCCAGCCCTGGCTGATGTGAGCATTTGGGGTAAACAACAGATGAAAGATTCTCTCTCTCTCTCTCTCTTTCAGTCTCTCTTTCAGATAAATAAAAGATTTTTAAGTCCTAAAAAAAAGCCAAACTGCATATACCTTTTATCTGTCTAATCCAGGATTTCTCAACCTTGTACTCTTGACATTTTGGACTGGATTTTTTTTCAAATGTTTATTTATTAATTTTCATCTACTTGAAAGGCAGAGAGAGGGTGAAGGGAAGAGAGAGAATCTTCCATCCAATAGTTCACTTCCCAAATGCCTATAACAGCTGGGGCTGAGCCAAGTCAGGAATCCAGAACCCAGAACTTCATCCATGTCTCCCACATGGGTGGCAAGGACCCACGTACTTGGACCATTACCTGCTGCCTCCCAGGATGCATTAGCAGAAAGTTAGATTAGAAGCTGAGTAACCAGGACTTGAACCAGCACTCTGATATGGGAGTTGGGTGTTCCAAGCAACAGTTTAACCCCTGAGCCACAATACCTGCCCTGGATAATTCTTTTTAAGGGAACATCGTATGCACTTTAAAACTTTTATCATATCCTTGGCCTCTACCCAATGGGTGCTAAAATCATGGCCACCCTCAGTTCTGAAAACTAAAAATGTCTCTAGACATTGCCAAGCGCCCCCCGGGTGCAGGTAGCCAAAGTGTCCCCTGTTAAGAACCACTGCCCTAATCTAAGGCATACTTTACTTCCGAAACACTATCTCTTCTATTGCAATTTTTACAATTAGTCATTAAATGCTAGTCAACACATTCATTGTGCCCACTATGTGCTGGACACTGAACAGTCTATGTATCCAGTCAAGAGCTATTAAATTCTTCCTATATTAAGAAACAACAGGGCAGGGAATAAACTGTTAAAATAAATGGACAAGAAAATACCTCTGTGTGCTAGCTACATTGAACCCTGTAGGATGGTTCATCAAATCACTTCCACCCTCTTCATGATCTAGTGGCCATTCACAGCAGAATGAACTCAGAAGATTAAAAATGCAGTAGTCTTTAAAACTGCTTAACTGATCGTTCCTGCAATGCTGTGGCCTCCTTCAGCAGTCATATACAAGATATGGATGTGCTCCTACAGGGACAGATCTGCATAATTAGCCAGGGGAGATGAACTCTATGCAAATCCCCACTTCCAGCCCACCTTCACCACTGCTTCCCCGTGATAGCAAAGGATTTTTCATTCCCTTTTTGTCCTTTGGGAAGTTCTCCTTTTCTTTAACCTCTATAAATAGAAGCATGACTAATGATAAGCTGGAATCCTTTCTGATTGATCAGAACTTGTGCTGCTCTGGTCATTAAATCAGAAGGTAACTGAGCAAGTACCATTTGAAATTTTATTTGGAAATTTTACTTGAAAAGTTTTAGGCAATAAATAAACACGGAGATGGGTTGGGCATTTGCGCTAGTGGTTAAGATGATGCTTAAGATACCAGTGTTCCACACTGGAGGGCTTAGATTCAATGGCCACCTCTGCTCTTGACATCTGCTTCCAGCTGGTGCAGGCTGTAGGAGGCAGAGGTGATGCTTCTGGACTGTTGAGGAACAGTTTTTGTTTTTTCTTTAATGTTTTTTGTTTTTTTTTTCTTTCTTTTCCTTTTTCTTCCTCATACAAAGTGTTGAACTCTTTACCTAGAATAATCTTCTGTGCATAAAGTTAAATGAAAATAGATCTTAGTAAAAAACAACAAGATTGGGAACAGGAGAGGGAAGAGGGGTAGGAGTGTGGATGGGAGGACAGGAACAGTAGGAAGACTTACTATGTTCCTAAAGTTGTATTTATGAAATGCATGCAAATAAATAAAGAGAAAAAAATTAAGTAGTTGGTTTCCTGCCGTCCATGTGAGAGGCCTGGATTGAGTTATAGCCCCTACTTTGTTATGGGCATTTGAACCAGCACATGGGAATTCTGTTTGTCTCTGATTCTTAAATAAAATAAATAAATATTACAAAAAAGTCTTAGACTTAATGAATGGAATCACATTAATAGGATATGGAACATATTAGAAAAGTTAACAGTATTTTCATGTGGCCAAAAATCTTCTCCTTTTTTGGACATTTTAGTCATTTTGGTTTCTCTCATTTTTGTTTCTTTTACTTTTTTATGATGGACAAAAAATAAATTCATAATTGATGCACTGAAGACAGTCTACTATGTTTAAGTTTTATTTCCAAGACATCTTTTGGAGACTAGGAAGCTACTTATTCCTTAGCCATTAGAGTGGATTGGTATGTATATTCTTTTTTTATGGCTCTCCAAATTGGTCTTCCCAGTGTAACTTATAAAATTCCTTCTCACTCTAATTGTCTATGATCTGTTGGCTACTTTAATTCATATACATTGCAAAATGATACATGCTGGGACCTCCGCAGAAGGAAGAAGAGGAAAATGGAGGAAAGAATCTTAGAAAGTCCACATTGAATTTTCATGGACTAACTTAGTTTGTGGGAATATAACCTCAGTATTGTATTTGGCACCTCAAATCAAAGTTCAAAAGATGAGACAAACTTGGACTTGTTCAAGGGATGATCAGATCCTAGGGTAGGAGTAAAAGAAAACAGTTGGACCAAACATTTCATGGCAAGACTTGGATCTCAGGTGGTCTATTTGGATTTCAGCTGGACACCAGCTACTAGAGAATTAGCTGGTACAGAGCAGGATACAGAGCAGGATTGAACTCCCAGGGACAATCGGAGTAGGAAGGATTTCTTAAAGAATCAGTGTCCTAGCCAATCAGACTGCAACCCAGGGTAAGACCTAACTTCAAGGTGGGAATTAGATCCTTCATCAGAAAACCAAGACAAAAATAGGTCAGCCACACAGGGTAGCCCAACACTGGGAGACAAAAAAGAAGAGGAAGTTCAGTGAGCACAAAACAGACACAGTGGACTTGGGGCAACAATGTCTACTCTCTCACACGTACTGTCAAGAGGGATACCTGATATTCTGCTGGGTGTAAGCAGGATTTTGCTTACTAGATATAGGAATTCAAATTTTCCTAGCCCCTGTCAGAGCAGGGCCAGCAAAGACCACCTCAAATGTTTAACTCCTCTATTTGTTAATATTTAGTCACAAAACCATCGGACTCATTATTTTTACTTCTGTCAGAATTGTGTGCAACTCCTTAAAGAAGTAAATATAACACTATTTCAAAAATTTCATGGAAACATGAGTTAAAAGATAAGTTTATTTTGGTGCCAAAAATATTCTAATCCATGCAGTTAATTCATAATATTAATTTTCCATGAACTTCTTAAAGACCCTGCATATGATCAGGCCCCAAATATTGCACTGTGAGATTTTTTGGTATATCAGGAGGGCTTATACAGTAAGCCAGGGTTGGCAAGCTTTTTCTATAAAGGTCCATATAGTAAATCTTTGAAGTTTTGCAGCCCACATGGTATCTGTAATGACTACTCATATCTGCATTTATGGTATGAAAGCAGCCATGGTCAATATGCAAATATGTAAGCATGTTTTATAAGTTTCTATGGACTTTGAAATTTAAATTTCATAAAATTTACATGTCATGAAATGTTATTCTTTATCTGATTTTTTTCAATGATGTATACATGTAAAAATTATTTTTAGCATATGGACCATACAAAAACAGGAGACAGGCAATGATTCTTTACAAAGTGAGCAGTGATCTGCCTAAGTGTGCCTAGAAGGCCTCTAATACAACATTCAAGGTCACATAAACCTACTGTTAGGATTAGCATTGCTCCAAGCTCTGGTAAAAATCAGGCCACAGACAGTGAAAATATAAAAAGCTCTACATATTATTCATTCACCGTAAAACTTAATCTGTTTGACGATTCTGCTGTGTCTGCACTTTGTTCTGATAATAGTGCTCTGATGTGATTGCTATCGAGAAACTCACTTGGCGAACTCCAGTTCCTACAAACTTTTTTTTTTTTTTTGGTGTTATCTGAGTTTTAACATCCAGTTCCTAGAGAACTAGAGTTAGCCATGACTTCCCATCCAAAATGTGCATGGCAATGAGACTTATATAGTAATCATAGGACCTATCACCAGGTACTTGGAATTTACTGTCTGGTCTTCTTGATGTCAACTCTCTACCTTTCTGAATCATCTCCCCGTGGTTGCTTGAGTTCTAGGTCTTGCTGACTTGGCCACCTCACCAAGCCTGATAAAGGTAATTAGTATCATACAAACAGAAAGGCATGCAGGAAAAGAAGATGTAAAATAACAAACACCCGAAGAGTGCTTCAATATATTTTGTTATAACCGGAAACCAAGATGGCACAATCTCTTTACCTCATTCCAACCTTGAAGGAAGCACAAGTGTTGAGAACTGAATCTCTTTCTGTAACAATGGCTGCTCAACATTGAAGTACATATTATACACAGTAGGAGTGAGTGTTTGGCCTAGTGCCCTAGACATCAGTTAAGATGCCCATGTCCCACGCCAGAGAACCTGTGTTTCATTCTCAGCTCCAGCTCCCAATTCCAGGTTCCTGCCAATGCAGCAAGTGATGGCTCAAGTAATTAGGTCTCTGCCACCCAGGTGGGTGACCTGAATTGAGTCTCCAGCTCCCAGCTTTGGCCCACTGACCTGCTGTGGGTATCTGGGGAGTAAATCCGTGGATGGGAGCACTCTTTCTCTCCCCCCACCCCACCCCTTCCTCTGTCAAATTAAAAAAAAAAACTCATATACATGGTAAAATTCTTAGTAACTGCATCTAGACATAATAAAGATTGTTTACTTTTAACCTTTACAAATGCTAGCTTTCATGTCTCTGATTTCATTTTTTGTGGTTTTAGTTTATTCTTGATTAATTGAGACTGTTCCAGATTTTTAGAGAATATGTGAAGTGATTCAGTCACATAACTACTATTTTGTCTAATTCTTTCAAATGTAGAGAGCTGACTACATTTGCCAATGTAAAAACTACTTGAAGATGAAACTATACCTTATAATGCAGATGATGCTACATCTCAGCTTTTCATCACTGTATCATACAACCTCCACAAAGCTAATGGGAAAAAAAACATCTGAATTGGCAGCCTCCATGCTGAGTTCATGTTTTCTCTGGGCTGAAATTTGGGAATGTATACTTCTGACCTGTGTTATATCTGACCTTTCATCACAAAGAAGGTAGGTTACCGGCTCTGTGCCAAGATTCTCAGGTGTGATTAGTTATCAAAAACATGCACGGTCTGTAACTTAGTGACACTGAGCACAGAGATAGCGTGACTTAAGGATTTCGAATATTCTTTCTTAAACACCTAATAGTCCTAAAAATCAGTTATGTACACAGAGGTCCATACTTTTGTTTTTCCAAGTAGAAGTACAGACTTACAGTTATTGGCAGTTAATGACAGTAACATAATACACCTGTTATTCTCCACAATCAGGACATGCTGTATGTCATCATCAAGTTGGCTCTTTTTGATTACTCGGGTTATGTTTATTCAGCTATCTTATTTGGCACAGACTGACATAATGACACTTTGGGAACCAATCCAGGTTTTTTTGTTGTACAAATATTACCTCAGAGCAAAGCATATAAGCTCCTCAGTGAATGTATTTGTCATGTGGGAAAATGTTCTCATTACTTTACATTCTTAATCATATGGCAAAAGAAATGTACCTTGAGCTACAAAAGAAACATGGGAAAATACAAGAGGAAACCAAAGACAGTGCTAATGAGCTCTACCTTCCAATTCCAACACTGCTTTCCTTGGCTTGCAACCCTGCTGGTGGTTTCTTCCTCACTACTTGGAGCTCTGAACTACCACAAAGGAACAGGAAGTCTTCCTTTCTTTAGTTCTTCAGTTTGAACGATAAGAACCTTTTGTTTACACATTCAAATTTATAACTATGAGGCTTTTATTTTACATTTGTATTATATCTCTGTTTCTTCTTTCTCTCATGCTAAGCATTCCAGTGATACAGGAGGGCTGTGGCATCCTGGCTGGATTTATTAAGATGGGAGAAACTGGAGAGGTGGGCATTTTGTTCACTGGGACACCAGCATTCCCTACAGGAGTGCCTGGATTCAAGTTTGGGCTCTGCTCCTCATTCCAGCTTCCTGCAGATGTGAGCCCTGGGAGGCAGTGGGTGATGGATCAAGTGATTGGGTCCCTGTCACCCACACGGGAGTCATAGATCAAGGTTCTGGCTCCTAAGGGTTCCTAGCTTTGGCCTGGCCCAACCCCAGCCATCATGAGAGTGAACCAGCAGGTGGGGGCTCTGTCTGGCTCTCTCTCAAATAAATAAAAATAATTTTTAATGGGATAAACTGGATTCTACTTAAATGGAGATAGGAATGTGACAGTAGATTAGGAACAATTGAATATAAAGGGAAAGAGAACAAACAATAATGGAAGATTCTTAATACAGTGGGAATAGAGACACTTCATGCATAATATCACTAGGCAACAAGCAGTACATGGTCACAAGAATTATGCAAAGTCTTTTGGATAACTCCCATTGGGATCTTCCTTTATTTAATCTTCTCTTGATCATTTAGGCTTAGGAGGGACATTTTAGGCAGCTGTCTGCTGTGCATGGCAGTGGCAGATTTAGGAATAAAATTGTCTCAGATTCCCAGGCCAATGTTTTTCCCCCACACCATACTGTTGTTGTTTAAAAAAAATTGTTTCTAAAAATTATTTTCATTATTTTTTAATTGCTGATTAACTATTTGCTCTGCTCTCCAGTACATTCCACCTGTTAGATCTGGAGCTTCTTTTTGCATATGAAATTCATCTAAGAGGGCTAGCATTTATCACAGTATTTAAGATGCCTCTTGGGATGCTACATACCCTGTCACAGTCCCTGGGTTCCAGTCCCAGCTAGACTTGGTAATTCTAGCTTCCTGTGGATGTGCATCCTGGGAGGCAGTAGACGATCGCCCAAGTACTTCAGTCCCTTCAGTTCCTGTCACCCAGGGATTGAGTACCTGGCTCCTTGCTTTGAACTGGCCCAGTCCCAGATAATGTGGGAATTTGGGGAGTGACACAGCAGATGGGCAATCTATTTCTGTGTCTCTGTATGCCTTCCAAATGATTTTTTAATAAATACATATTTTTTAGAAAAGAAATTAATCTGAGCAACAGGGTTTTCTCTGTGTAGGTGTCCCAAGGAGCCAGTCCTCCTGCTCCTACTGCCCTCCCCCACCCTGCCCTGTACTTTTCAGCACCACTAACTCATAAGAAATTCTGGAAGAAAATAAGGATGATGTTAATATAATGTTTCACTCCCCAAGTTTGACACTGTTTTCACTGGAATCAGTAGTTTAAAGACATTTCTATTGTTCTTAATTCACTGCTTAGTACTGAGACGTAAGAATAGGCTGTCTTTTCCTTTATGATACAAATTTGTATTTATAAATTTCCCAGGAGCAAATGCAATAATAAGCCTTAGACAGAATTTATAAATTCCTCAGGCCAGTGCTGTGGCTTAGTTGGCTAAGCCTCTGCCTGTAGTGCTGCCATCCCATAAGGGCACCAGTTCGTGTCCCAGCTGCTCCTCTTCCGATCCAGCTCCCTGCTAATGGCCTGAGAAAGCAGTGGAAGATGGCCCAAGTGCTTGGGCTCCTGAACCTGCATGAGAAACCTGGGAGAAGGTCCTAATTCCTGGCTTTGATCTGTCCCTGCTCCACCTATTGAGGTCATTTGGGGAGTGAACCTGCAGATGGAAAACCTCTCTGTCTCTCCCTCTCTCCATAACTCTGCCTCTCAAATAAATAAAATCTTTTTAAAAAAAAAAAAGAATTTATAAATCCCTTACTGTTAGTACTCTTTAGACTCAGCCAGCCAGCCTTTGACTACTTCCTCTACCCTTCTTCTAGGATTCGAGTCACCCGTTCAGCTATTCACCTTTTTTCATTACTCAAATTGTGAATTCATTTTTGGATTCTTGACCCTCATACCTTTACTTATTTTTATAAGGCCCCATAAACTTGCTTGATGGCTGTTAACTTACTCTTTATATTTTTCTGTCATAACATTGGCCAAAAAGAGCTCTTGTGTGACATTTTATGAGGTTGTGTTGCTACGGAAACTGCTGGGTTGGAAGCTAGCCTCCATTTTACTATTTTATTATCATCTACTTTCTTACACTTGAAGTATTAAAACCAAAAGTGTCCAATAATTCTGTATTTATCATGTCTAGCCTTACCTTATATTGTGGCAAGCTGCCTTCTAACTGTAATTCCTGAGGGCCAGGTCAAAGGTCCCCACTGGCAGACCTAGCATGGGAAAGGGAGCCACGCAATTAACAGGACACAGAAACCAGAACTTTCTTGATCAACAATTTCCTAATGTCACACTCCCCAAACCTCCAGATAGGTATTTTCATTGACTTTATTTTTTTTAACTTGGCTTTTTGTAAATTTTAAATTTTTTTCTACTTACTTGAAAGATGGTGAGAAATCTCCCATTCTCCGATTCATTTCCCAAATGTCCATAATGGCAGGGACTGGGCCAGGTCCAAGCCAGGAGCCTGGAATGCCATCTGTTGGAGAACTACATACTTGGGCCTTCACCTGCTGCCCAGTAGCAGAAGCTGGAATCATGAGGGGAGCTGGCACTGCTAAAGACATTACTATAGAGGCCGACAAGAACCCATACAAGGATAGCCCTGCCAATTGGCTGCCTCTTCCCTGTTGTCACCTTAAGAAAGAAGGATATGAGGGTGGGAATCTGTAATTCTGAAACACTGAGAATTAAACAAGACTGATGTATCCAAAACAAACTATTTCAATAGAAAGAAACTGAGTTTCCATCATGATTAAATAATAAAAACTTAGTCCTCAACTGAGCACAGTAGACAAAGGCCTATACCTTGCTGCTCACTTACAGTGCCCTAAAGGACCATAGCAGAGTCTTGGGGAATCACACTGGATTCTGCAGAGTCCCATGTAAGCCACCAACATTTCCAGCCTTGGGGATATGATCAGGATTTCCATAATGAAATTTGAAAGCAGGAAGCTGTGAGACTGTATTATAGTAACTCAAAATTTGTTTCTATTAACACTGGAATAAATTTAGGAGCCAGGTAAAAATGCCAAATGCCACTTAACAAATGGGGATTTGTTCCCACTAATCCAGGCATTTCTAATCTCCATCCATGAATTTTGATGGCACATGAGTGCTTTGAAAGGTGAGTGTCAAATTGAGAAGATATACATACATATGGATATGCATCAGAAAGTGTGGGAAATGGAATTAAAAGCTAAGTTTATTTTTGGTGCAAAAAAATTGAAATCCGCACATAGTTTTTTTTCATAATAGGCATTTTCCATGAACTATTTGGAGTCGCCTTGCATGTGTACATTCCAGGACAGAGGTTTTGTAACTTTCATGAGTGTTCCAAAGAGTGAGGGGGTAAAAAGGTTAATTACTTATAGAAAGAGTACTTGAAGTTTGGGGAAGAGGTAAGTTTAGCCAGAGAGATGGGGGTCAGAGCAAGATCTCAGACAGAACATTAGGAAATAAAGCAACTGTAAAACAAATCAGATATCTTAAGAGACCGCTTCGCAAACCAGTGTCACATGAATGGCAGATGGTGTGATAGACTATCATGATGCAAGGTCGTTATTGAAGACTATTGACCTGGGGCTTATGTATGCACTTTATGAGCTACATAAACTCTCTGAAATGGGCTGGGAGATATCCTATGTGTTTGTATATAAGCATACTTCTTATATGCAAAAAAAGTCTTAGCTTTCCCAGAATCTTAGACAGGTCTTTGAACTACACAAGGTTATACCATTTACTATAACTTCTGGCCATGACAATGAATCAGCTTCCTTCCTATATGCATTTCTCATTTTCCCACCTTCATATAATCATACTTCTTCTCTTCCTTTTCTTTCCTTTCCTTTCCTCCTGCTCCCTCTCACTCCTCCCAGTCCCATCCTCTCCCCCCGCCCCACAAAGCAGTAGAGAATAATGCACTGCAGTATTAGTAGGAGAGCTGAGGGGACAAAGTTCAAAGGGGTGATACTAAAGGAATTAACCACCCTTCTGAATGAGGAAGACACTGCCAGCAGGAACACTTCATGGGCTATTTATCATTATAAAGTAGGCAAGAGGAATTGACTCACCCAGTGGGTAATCAGAATTCTAAGCAAGGACCTCATTCCAAGATAATTCAGTGAACAAGATTTAGATAGCACCTGTCTTCATTAGCAGTATAAATATTTCTTTCAAACTTTTTGGAATTAAATACAGAATGAGATCAAGTTTCTCCACTTTCTGAATTATTAGGGCATGATTCTGACCTACTCATGTGGGTGGACCTCTGTCTTCATCATTCCCAGGAACCACTGACAAAGCATGAGCTACTGTATGATATTGGTCACTTTGCCAGGATTTCTATCTTTCACAAAGGAAGCTTTTCTTGGCATCACTGGGAAGTCTCTAGCAACAGAAGTCTGACAGGGCTGCCTCAGAAAAATCTAATTTCAAATGGTGCATATGTGGTACATGCTAAATTTTTTTCCTTTATTTGATTCTCACAAAAGATCTATGATATAAATATTATCATCTCCATTTTATCAGATGATGAAACACTCTTAGAGATGATAAACAAGTTTGACCTGTGGTCATATTCATTTGTTTAAGAGGTAAAATCAATAACTGAAGTCAGCTTTGTCTTGACATGTCATGTGCTTTCCACAAAGCCATATGGCTATTATGACCAAAACATTTCAATGAATTTATTTATAAACATAACAGACTTTCAAAGAGTTATCTTGACTTAGTTTAGTATATTCTTGTTTCAGTAGATTGATTTAAGTGTGATTAAGTTTAGTAACATAATTTGAGCAGAAATATGTTGTGTTTATAATGTAATTTGTATATGTCGCTGTGTGGTTCATACTCTGGCTCAGTAAATATTTTATGAATTAATGAGTAGGTATATATGTTAATCCACTTGAACTTTTATATCAGAATTCCATAGACTAGGCGGCTTAAAACAACAGAGATTGATTTCTCACAGTTGTGAAGGCTGGAAAGCCCAAGATCAAGGCAAGGCAGATTCAATGTACGGTGAGGGCCCACTTTCTGTTTCAGAGAGGGTATCTTCTCACTGTGTCTTCACTTGGTAGAAGGTCACATGGCTTTCTGGAGTCTCTTTTAAAATGACACTAATCCCACTCACCATCTGTGAGAGCCCACTTTCTAATACCATTCCATTGGGTATGGTATTCAACACATGAATTTGGGGGTCACAAATGTTGAATTTCTAGCAATAAGTAAATAAATTCTCAAGAGAATCATGTTTTGACTTTGAAGGTCAATACTCATTAGACAATACAGATATACAGATATAGACATATTTGTTTTGTTCAAATTATCAAGTTACTTAGTCATACCTTACATCCCCTAGCAAAAAGATCAGTTGCATTGAATCAAGAGATACAGTGGGTCAGCATTGTGGAATTGCAGCCATCCCATATCAGAATTCTGGCTGAGTTCTGTCTGCTCTGCTTCTGATCCAGCTTCCTGCTAATGAGCCTGAGAAGGTAGTACATCATGGTCCACGTACTTAGGCCCCTGCCATCTACTAGGGAGATCTGGATGGAGTCCCAGTCTCCTGGCTTCAGCCTGGCCCAGACCTGGCTTTTGTGGGCATTTGGGGAGGGAACCAGCTGATGGAAGATACTTTGTCCACCACCACCCCCCAAAACACACTGTCACTCTGCCTTTCAAATAAATAAATCTTAATAATAACACAAATGGTCACTCAATGGTAAGCTTCATTTTTATGTCTCCTAACTCAAACTCAGTATAGTATCCTCTCCAAAGATAAAATTTTTTAAAGACAGACTAAATATCAAGAAAAAGATTCATGACAGCAATGTGCAGCTTGAATACACAAGAATAAATACCACTTAGGAGGAGTTCCCTCATTTTATCTGAAAAAGATAAGAACCTCTTAATCATTGCCCATTTTTGTAACCTAACCTCTTGTTATAAAAGTAAAACTAGTGGATGCATCTGTCAGGCATTACATTTATTTTTATCACCTTTCAACCAAATGCATGATTTATAGACGTATAACTTCTTGCTAATTTTAGAGTCATTTGATTTTTAGAAGAGTGAAGAATCTGTAATCAGGCTATAAAAGATTCACTACAAATAATTTTTATGCGCCATTATGTCCAGAACGAAATGTTGAACAAACTACCATGAAACAAGCATTTGTAATAGCTGAATAGAGTTACATTGAAAGAATCCAATGGAATCAAGCATTTAATTACAGCTCAATTTGCTTCTATTCATAGCATGCATTTCTTTTTCAATATATAGCTTCTACGTATTGCCCACCAAAAACCACTTAACTCCAAACCAACATTTCCCAGGCATTCTCCTTCCCAAACGCAGACTCACGTGCAGCTGTCTTTTGGACATTTCTACTTGGATATTGAGAGTCAGGGGTGTTGTGTCTGGCTGTGCAGACTGTGCTCTACACAACTTTGGGGATAAGGGGAGCCAGTTACATAGAATATCATTGAAATAGTGCCTCGTGGGGTTGCACAACAGAGCTACCTTGTCCACAAGCAAATCCCATCCAAGTGTAAATTTAACAAATCCTTCCTCCAGAGTGGTTTTATCTTGCCCAGTTCCATTTCCATTGAACTTAACAATGTTGCATTTTGCCTGTTTGCAAGCTTTGAAGTTTGGAAAACTGTCTGACAGCTTCTCCTGTACTTTATATTTAATCAGTGGCTGAGCCAAGTAGATTCTGACCTTCATGATGTCTATCACATTTATTTTCTGCTTCCTTTTCCCATGCGGGAGGGGAGGAAACCTGACTGTTCTCTCATTATGCGGAGTTATAGAATTGCACATTTAAAAGCAATAATGGATTGGATACATCCAGACCAAATCATTCATCTTACAAATGAACTAACCATAGTCAAGAAAAGTTAAGTGACTTGCTGAAGGGTGCATATTATAACAAATTCAGTGACAGAAATAGGATTAGAAAAGGAGTCTCATAGCTCTCTTGATCCAAAATCTTTTCCACTTAACCTGATGTCAAGTCTCCCCTCGGCTTCCAATCCAGCTTTCTACTAATGTTCACCCTGGGAGGGAGCACATGTTGGCTCAAGTACTTGGGTCCCTGCCACACACATGGGAGACCCAGTTGGAGTTCTAAGGTTTTGACATCAGCCTGGCCCAGTCCTGGCTGTTGTAGGCATTTGAGGAGTGAACCAGCAGATAAAAGATCTCTCTAGATAGATAGATAAATAGATAGATAGAACATAATAGATATAGATATGCAGATCTATATCTACATATCATCTATCTTGCAAATAAATTTTTAAAAGAATTCAAGCAGAATAATTTCTAATAAAACAACTAGCCCTTATTTACATGACCCAGGATTATCTCCTCTTTCTCTACTTCAATCCATCCTACATATTTTGGCCACACCAATCTATAAAAAATATTACTTTCATCATAGCCTTTTATGGCTACCCATTATTGTATAAAGAAAGCATGAATTCTATAGCTGTAACCTAATTTTGTATTCCAGTTCAAAAACAGAAAATATATCAATATAATTTTACACATTAATAGACTAAAAGAGAAAATTCTGTTTATTTCAAGCACTTCAGAAAAAAAGTTGAGTTTCAATATTTGTACATAATAAAAAGAAATCCAGTCGTACTCTTAGTCATTTTTCCCAGAGAAATGAAACTTTATCTTCACACAAAAACCTGTGTGCTAATATTTATAGCAGGTTAATTCATCATAGTACCAAATGAGAAACAATCCAGATATCCTTCAATACGTGAATTGCTAAAATATGGTACATCCATACCACGGGATGACACTCAGCAATAAGCAAGAATGAACTATGGATACATGCAAGAACCCAGATCAGGCTTCAGCGAATTATGCTAAATGAAAAATGTCAATTCAAAATGTCACATATGGAGGGCAGGTGTTGTGGCACATCAGGTTAAGCTGTTTCTTGGGATGCTCACGTACCATGTCAGAGTGCCAGTTTGAGTCTTAGCTGTTCCACTTCCAATCTAACTCCCTACTAATGTTCCTATACTCGAGATCATGAGGTTGTTTCAAGAATAACAGACTGGGGCCAGCACTGTGACATAGAGGGTAAAGCCAACGCCTGTGACTCCAGCATCCAACATGGGTGACAGTTTGAGTCCAGGCTGCTCCACTTCCAATCCAACTCCCTGTTAATGGCCTCAGAAAAGCAGAAGATGGCCCAAGTCCTTGGGCCCCTATACCCATGTGGGATACTCAGAAGAATTTCTAGGCTCCTGGCTTTGGCCTGGCCCAGCCTCAGCCATTGAAGCCATTTGGGGAGTGAACCAGCATATGGAAGACCTTTCTCTCTGTCTCTCCTTCTGTCTGTTTGTAACTCTGCCTTTCAAATAAATAGAATAAATCTTTTTTAAAAATAAGAGCCTAAGGAAATAGAATAGGGAAACAAAGAAATGGAATAAAAAGTTAGATTATTTAGGGGTAAGTTTGTGACATAGTGGTAACACATCAATCGGGATGCCTGTATCCCATACTGGATTGTCTAGGTTTCAGTCCTGGCTGTGCTCCCAGTTCCAGCTTCCTGTTAAAGAGCACCTTGGGAGGCAGCAGACAATGTGTCAAGTAGTTGGTTCCCTGCCACCCATGTAGGAGATCCAGACTGAGTTCCCAGATCCTAGCTTTGGCCTGGTTGAGCCCTGGCTGTTGATAGCATTGGGGAAGTGAACCAGATAATGGGACTCCCCCTTCCTTTTTCCCCCCCTCTCTACATTTCAAATAAATAAGGTAAATTATTGAATAGCCAGTGTTGAAAAGCTCAAAGATAATTAGCACCAGATCTAATTCCAAATATGAAGGCACTATAAGTTGTTAAAGATCTGAACGATAAAACTGCAATGATAATAAAAGTCAATATAGGAAGATAACTTTGTGATCTCCAAATTGAAAAAAAAATGGCTTCTCAAGAAAAGTTGAAAAGCATACACCCTAAAATAAAAAAAATTAATTTTATATCATCAAAATTAAGGAGTGTGGGGGCCAGGGTTTAGCCCAGTGACTAAGACTCCTGTTACAACACCTGCTTCCCACAAATGAGCACCTGGGTTTGAGTTGATGGTAGGCTCTTGACTCCAGTTTCCTGAAATTATGTACCCTGAGAGGCAGGGGTGATGCAAGTGACTGGGTTCCTGTCATCCACATGGGAGACCTGGAATGAATTCCTCGCTCTTGGCTTCAGCCTAACCAAGCCTGAGCCATTGCAGACATTTGAGGAGTGAACCAGTTACTCTGTCTGCCTCTCAAATAAATAAACAAGGTTTTTTTTTTCCTCTTTTGTTTTTTTTTTAAAGATTTATTTATTATTTATTTGAGAGGCAGTGTTACAGACAGAGAGAGGGAAAGACAGAGAGAAAGGTCTTCCATCTGCTGGTTCACTCCCCAAATGGCTGCAATGGCTTGAGCTGAGCTGATCTAAAGCCAGGAGCCAGGAGCTTCCTCCAGGTCTCCCACGCAGGTGCAAGGGCCCAAGGACTTGGGCCATCTTCCGCTGCTTTTCCCAGGTGCATTAGCAGGGAGCTGGATGGGAATTGGAGCATCCAGGACTCAAACTCACCCATATGGGATGCCAGCGCTGAGGGCAGAAGCTTAACCTACTATGCAATAGTGCTGCCTCCAAATGTTTGTTTGTTTATTTATTTTTAATTAAAGAGTTCTGTTCAACTAAGAACATCATTGGAAAAATGATTAGATGATGAAATTATAGAAAGAGGCAGGAATTTTGTAATTTCAGAAACAAACAAGGAGGGGGCTAGCATTGTGGCCCAATTGGTTAAGGCAAGGCCTGCCATACCAGCATCCCATATGACTGTGGGTTTGAATCCCAGCTGCTCCATTTCCAATCCAGCTCCCTGCTAATGTGCTTGAGAAAGCAGCAGAGGGTGGCCCAAGTCCCTGGGCCCCTGCCACTGACATGGGAGACTGCTGGATTCCAAGCCTGGCCCAGCCGCAGCTGTTGCAGCCATTTGGAGAGTTCTGGCATTTGAGAAGTGAACCAGAAAATGGATGCTAGCGCTCTCTCTCGCTCTCTCTCTCTCTTTTGCTCTCTGTGCCTCTGCCTTTCACATAAAGTAAACAAAATAAATAAAACAGTGTAGATATTATTTTGCACTACGATGGAACAAAAAAAAAAGGGCAACAGACAAATCCATAAATATACTTGGAGACAACAACTCCTCTCTTAGTTAAAGAAGTATTAGACAGAAAACTCAGAAGGATATTGAAGACTTGAATAACACCATCAGTCAACCGGATAGGTGTGAAATTTATACAGCACACCACCCAACAAGAATGGAATATCTAATCTTTAGAAGTGTTCAGGGGCCAGCGCTGTGGCATAGTGGGTAAAGCCTCCACCTGTGGTGCCAACATCCCATATGGTCACTGGTTTGAGTCCCAGCTGTTCCACTTCTGATCCAGCCCACTGCTATGGCCTGAGAAAGCAGTGAAGATAGCCCAAGTGCTTGAGCCCCTGTACCTGCATAGGGGGCCAGGAAGGTGCTCCCGGCTCCTAGCTTTGGATTGGCTCAGCTCCGGCCATAGTGGCCATTTGGGGAGTGAACCAGAAGATGGAAGATCTCTCTCTCTCTCTCCATCTCTCCCTCTCTATGTAACTCTGCCTCTCAAATAAATAAATAAATCTTTTCAAAAAAGTGTCCATAAAGTATGAAACAGTTGCCAAAGATAGGTCACATTTTGAGCCATTAATCAAACTTTAAAAAATTCAAAAGAATAGAAATCACAGATAATTATACTCTCTGGCAAAATGCAACTAAATTAGAAATCAGTTGTAAAAACTAAAAAGTTCCAAATATCTAGAAATTAAGTAACCCACGAGTCAATTAGGAAGTCTCAAGAAAGCCACAAAAACACTCTCCTAGAATTCATAAGGTAATACAGTATGTTTATATGCTACAAGGTTGATATATATAATTCACTGTTCTTCTATATACCAGCAATGAAAAATTAGATTAAAATTTTTAAAACAGTATAATTCATGATGAAAGCAAGAAACCTAAATAGTGACCAATAACCCTAACAAAATATGTGTAGGACCTATTCACAGATCTCTATAAAACACTGATGAAAGAAATCAAAAAAGCTCTAAACAAATGGAGAGATATATTATGTTCATAGAATAGAATACTCAATATTATTAAAATATCAGCTTTAGCAAAATTAATCTATAGGTAATAGATACTAATAGTAATAACCAATCGAATTCCTAGTATACTTTTTGGTAGGTATCCATACGAAACTCTAAATGTTGTATTTACAGGCAAAGAAACTAAACACCCAACACAATTTTGAAGAACAAGAATAATGATAGAGAATGGACACTCCTTTACTTCCAGACTTATTATAAAGCCATAATAAATGAGACAGGGTCAGGTATTGGCTCAACGGCTTGGGGCCCCAGCATCCCACATAAGAGTGCCTGGTTTGAGTTCTGGCTATTCTAGTTCCAATGTGGACCCAGCCTCCTGCTACTGTGCATTCTGGGAGGCCTCAGATGATGGCTTAAGTTCATGGGTTCCTGCCATCCATGTGCGAAACTCAGATGGAGTTCCAGGATCCCAGCTTTGGCCTGGCCAAGTCCTGGTTTCTGTGGGTATTTGGGGAGTGAACCCGCCGACAAGAGATCTCTAACTCTCTGCTTTTCAAATAAAATTAAAATAAGTAAAAATTAATGGGAGCATCACTCTGGCGTAGCAGGTAAGGCTACTATTCGCAGTGCCAGCTCCCTGTGTGGGCGCTGGTTCGGGTCCCAGATGTTCCACTTCTGATCCAACTCTCTGTTATGGCCTGAGAAAGCAGTGGAAGATGGCCCAAGTCCTTGGGCCCCTGCACCCACATGGGAGACCTGAAAGATGCTCCTGGCTCCTGGCTTTGGATCAGCCCAGCTCCGGCCATTGTGGCCACTTGGGGAGTAAACCAGTGAATGGAAGACGTCTCTCTCTTTATCTCTCTGCCTCTCTGTGGCTCTGCTGTCAAATAAATAATCTTTTAAAATTAATGAAGCCAAATACATAAAAAAAAACACATAAATCCCCACCTGGGAACTCAATACAAGTCTCCCACATGAGTGGCAGGAATCCAATTACTTGAGCCAATCACTGCTGTATCCCAGGGTGCACATTAGCAGGAAGCTAGAGTCAGAAGCTGGAGCCAAGTATCAAATCCAGGTAATAAAATATGGGATGCAGGCATCTTAGCTGGCATTTTAACTGCTAGGCTAAAACACCCACCCTGGATATATATTTTCTATATATATTTTCTTTTTTTGGGAGGATATATGTTTTCATTTCTCTTGGATAAATATATTGAAATGGAATGGCTGTGTTCTTTGGGGGATATGCTTAACTTTCTACAGTACAGGAGAGCTCCAGTTGTTCAACATCCCCTCCAATATTCAGTATAGTTGGTCATTTTAATTTTATACTTTAAAGACAGTGTAGCTGATTGATTTTTGACAAGGATACAAGGATACAAAACCAATTCAGTGAAGGAATAGTCTGGAAAAATTGCATATCCACATGTTAGAAATAAATTCGATACATATTTTTTCTTTACATAAAAATTAACTCAAATGAGAATAAAGAACTAATATAAATTCCAAGACTAAAAATGCCTAGAAGAAAACATCAGAAAAACATTTTTTCTGACCTTCAAATAGGCAAAGTTTTCTCTCATCATCCATAAAAAAATTGACAAATTGTATATAAAATTATAAATTTCTGCTCTTTGAACAACATTGGAGATAATGAGAATAAAAGCCATAGACGGGAAACATTTGCAAATCACATTGCTGATTAAGGATTCATATTAACAATATTATTTTATCAACCATAAGGAAACAAGTGGTCCAGTTTTAAAACAAGATTTGAACAGACACTTCACCACAGAAGATATATGGATAGCAAATACACTCATGAAAAATGATCTACATCATTAATAGTTAAGTAAAGATAAATTAAAATGAGATACTACCACATCCCATTGACTAACCTCAAACATATCCAAATAACATCAAGTGCTGGTGAGAACATTGAACAATACAACTCTCATCCATTGCTGATGTAAATGCAAAATGATAGTCACTCTGGAAAGTTTGGCGATTTCTTAAAAACTTCAATATATAGGCCGGCGCCGCGGCTCACTAGGCTAATCCTCCGCCTAGCGGCGCCGGCACACCGGGTTCTAGTCCCGGTCGGGGCTCCGGATTCTGTCCCGGTTGCCCCTCTTCCAGGCCAGCCCTCTGCTGTGGCCAGGGAGTGCAGTGGAGGATGGCCCAGGTGCTTGGGCCCTGCACCCCATGGGAGACCAGGAAAAGCACCTGGCTCCTGGCTCCTGGCTCCTGCCATCGGATCAGCGCGGTGCGCCGGCCGCAGCGCGCCGGCCGCGGTGGCCATTGGAGGGTGAACCAACGGCAAAGGAAGACCTTTCTCTCTGTCTCTCTCTCTCTCACTGTCCACTCTGCCTGTCAAAAAAATAAAAAAAAAAAAAAAAAACTTCAATATATATCCAACAGGGCTAGCATTGTGGTGCACTGGGTTAAGCTGCCACTTGCAACACCAGCATCTCATATGTGCACCAGTTTGAGTCCTGGCTGCTCCACTTCCAATTAATTCAGCTCCCTGCTAATACACCTGGGAAAACAGCAGAAGATGGCCCAAGTACACCCACATGGGAGACCTGGATGACGCTCCTGGCTCCTTGCCTCAGACTGGCCCAGCCATAGCCATTGCAGCTATTTGGGAAGTGAACAAGGGGATGGAAGATTTCTCCTCCCCTCCCCTCTTTTCCCCTCCCCTCTTCTTCCTCTCCCCCTACCCTATGTGACTTGTAACTCTGCCTTTCAAATAAATAAATGAATCTTTGATATCTACCATATAGCACAGCGATTCCATATGAAGTACAGACACATGCCTTACAGAAACCTATACACAAATTTTCACAGCAGCTTTATTAATCGCCAAAATTTGGAAATACCCCTTCAACTGGCAGACACGATTGTACATCCACATAATGGATGCTATACAGCAACAAAAAAGAACAACTGACACACAAAACAATATGCATGAATGTTTAACATATTATGCTAAGTGAAAGAAATCAGATACCAAAAATCTACATATTATATAATTCCATTGAGTGGACATTCTAGATAAGGCAAATGTGTTGGAATGGAGAAGAACTTGGTAGTTGCTAGGAATCGTAGCTAACAAAAGAGGCTGACTACAAAGCAGCATTGTGTTCTATATCTTATTTGTAGTAGTCGCTACAGCACTCTACACATTGGTCCAAACCCATGAAAATATATATAAAAAAGGGAATTTTGGGACCAGCACTGTGGTGTAGCTGGTAAAGCCACCACCTGTAGTGCTGGCATTCCATATGGGCTCCCGGTTGCTCCACTTCTGATCCAGCTCTCTGCTATATGGCCTGGGAAAGCAGCAGAAGATGGCCCTTGGGCCCCTGCATCTGCATGGGAGACCCAGAAGAAGATTCTGGCTCCAAATCAGCCCAGCTCTGGCCATTGTGGCCAACTGGGGAGTGAACCAGCAGATGGAAGATCTCTCTCTGTGTCTCCTTCTTTCTCTGTGTAACTCTGACCTTCAAATAAATAAATAAATAAATCTTTAAAAACAAACAAAAATGGTGAATTTTACTGTAGATAAATTAAAAAATAGAAAATAATTTTATAAAGGAAAACAGGTAATTCACAAAAAGAATAAATCCAAGTGGCCAATAAACCAATAAAAAGATCTTCAACCTTCCTAATATCAGGAAATGCAAATAAAAAATTGGGAAATAGATTTCTACACACAAGACTTACAAAAATTAAGAAGTCTATCAAGGAATTTGAGAAAAGAGACTTCTAAGCTTCCAGTGGGAGTAGAAATTGATACATTCTGGAGAGCAACTTGGTAATATTTTGTAAAGTCGAAGACATATACAACCTAGTCTTTAGCACTTCTACCTCTTGATTTGTACCTAGAGAAAAACCTAGCACATGTGCACAAGAACACAAGCCAAAGAATGTTAAGTGCAGCATTATTTATAATATCAAATGGAAGTAATTTATGTCAGTCAAAAGGAGAATGTATAAATAAATCTGTGATGTATTGATATAGTGTAATGATGTACAGCATTTAAAATGCATGAACAAAGGCCAAGTGTATCAAATAAATAAATATCAATAGGAAAATGTTGAGTGAATGAAACAAGCAGCACAATAACATGTATGGTATGATATTTATATATAGATTAACAAGTAAAATAATACATCCTGTATACTGATAAATATGTACTTGGCAGTAGTTTAAAAATCTGTGTTGGAATGACAAACACTAAGTTTAGGATAGTGATTACCACTGAAGAGGGATGGAAAGGAATGAGATCTGATCAGGGAGGACCACAAAGAAGTATTCAATTGTATTTGTAATGTATAATATTCCTTTGAAATAAAAAAATATGAAGCAAATGTGCCAAACTGCTGAGAACAGGTTTATTTTTCTATTCACTGCATGCTTCACAAAAAATGCACAAATAGAAAATTATTCCTGTAAAGATTTCCATGCACCATGAAAATCTTCTCCCACAGCAGCAGCTAACAGCAGCTCATTTGCCACTCTATGGGCAACAATGCTGTTACGGCTTACGACATAGACTGCAGAACTTGGGGTCAAATCGTACCTCTACCATGTACAAACTGTATAGACTTAACAAAGTTATGTAATCTCTTTAAACCGCAGTGTCCTTTGATTAATCGGGTTAATATCTACTTCTTTATGTAGTTGTGAGAAATAATGATTTTGTGATAGTCAGTAGTAATAACGACTTCAAAACAGATTTTCTGGTTCATAGGAATCACCAAAAAATGAATCTTTGTTACTGAATCATTTATTATCTATAGGGTAAATTCAAGAAAGACATTGTAG
Organism: Oryctolagus cuniculus; assembly: GCF_964237555.1. Classification (NCBI taxonomy): domain Eukaryota; kingdom Metazoa; phylum Chordata; class Mammalia; order Lagomorpha; family Leporidae; genus Oryctolagus; species Oryctolagus cuniculus. The sequence goes on along the minus strand of NC_091453.1, from coordinate 77,974,885 downwards.
ATGATGAGACACTTGATTTGAATCACAAAAGACTTTGAAGAATTAACCAGTTATTCAAGGGATGTCTTATATAAAAAGGACAAAACTGCATGTGGCAGAAGCATCAATGCACTTGATAGAACTTGGGTAGCATTCCTGAACAAAGTCAAACATTTAAGTCTTGTAGTCCTAGTCTCTGACACATATTTCACCTTCAACCTTGGGTGTATCCTTGACAAAGCACAATATAAGTCAAAATACACGTTGGAGATGATGATGAATCAGTTTTGAGATGAGTGGAAAGAATGATGACCTGTGAGAAGCAATAATTTATCTAGACTTGAAAAGATTATGCAGTCAAATGCTAAAAACAGAACCGGAGGGAAATGTGGTGAACGCATCTGAAGATCATCCCCTTTTCCCTTACTTTTATTTCTCCATTTTCCACAATATCTTCATTTTCCAGAGGCACTCTGGAAAACTAGTCTGCTAAAAGCGCATTACTCAAATAGTAAACCTTTAGACAAGATTGATATAACTTATGAAATTACCTTGTTGTTGGGGTTCAATGACTGAGCAACGGACTGGATCACTGCCTGGCTGGTTAAATTACATTCGTAACCAGACTGGAAACTTGTAGGCCTGGCTACATTGTGTTAAGAAACACAGCAATTGAAAATGATTTTAATTCAGTAAAAGCTTGGCTCTTCTCACAGCCAAAAAGTAGAACTGAATTTAAAAAGATTAATGTGCTGGTGCCACATAGTTATATAGCCTAACTGAAATATTTTTTACTTAGAAATTTAAAAAAATAGAATTAAATCGAGAAGATGATAAAATGGCAAAAGGGCCTGTGGGATAATCCTGGGGCCATATCATTGCAACATCATACCCAAGCTCTCTTGCTAATCATATCGTATTAGTAATTGTACATGAGAAGTCTAAGACCAGTTACCAGGAATCAATTCTCTTTTCAATACCTATGTCCTTGGGGAGAAAAGGAGAATCAAAACTCTAAGAGAACTATATATTCAGTGCTGTGAAAGGAACTGACAGTGGAGCCAAGGCAACAGCTTTCTCCTTTGTCCAAACTTCCACAAAGGATAATTTTTTGAATATGTCCAAAATTAATGTGGAGCAAGAAGAAAAATGGCCACTCAAAAGCAAAATGAGTTAAGAGCTCAAGTGAACAGTTGTGTAGCTTGGTTTAGCAAGCACCTCAGCCTCCAAAATGACACAAGGTACAATTGCACAGCTTGGCTTGCCTGGTTCCCAAATACTGCCTGAGTATGTCTGTTTGACCACCCATGAAAATACTCATAGAGCAGTTCTTTCAGAAAAAAGAAAATGGAAATGACTAGTTTCCAGTGAATGGGAAATTTCAGAAAAATCCATTTTAAAGGTTGAGAAATAAATTTAATCAAATATATTATGATTTTTAAAATTTTTTTAACTTTATAGATGGACTTTTATTTAATTCAAGCCTTAAAACATGCTTCCTGCTAGAAATAAGTAGGCAGTTTTCCATTGCAGATGAAAAACAGTAGCACCGAGTTCCCTTGACTCTCTGAGATTACGTGAGAAGGAGTTAGAGCTGGCAGGAAGGGCCTGAGCTCTGGAGAGAACGAGGTGACCTGTGTCCAGAGCCAGCATAGGTCCACAGTGAGACCCTGGCTGCCACCACTGCACTGCTGGGACAGCTTCATCTCCTGCGGGCTGCATATACATTTCCACTGTTGTATTCGCCAGGTCCTGTGAGTCCAGGCACTGACCTCCAGCGGTCAGTGTCACCTCTAAAAATTCCCAGAAGCTTCAGGAAGCAGCAGACACAGCAGGGAGGCAAGGCACACCCCCAGGGCCTTGTCTCTGGCTCAGACAGGAAGCAGCTGCCCTGGATTTGTCAAGTGAGGTGAAGGAGTTCCTACCTTCTCGCAGGTTCAGGGGTATCAGGTTGATCTTCAAGGCACCCTCACCGTCTCTCTTCTGTGAAGTTCAGTATCAGGCAGATGACAACAGGTGGTTGGGGCTATTTAGTGCAGGATCCCAGCCCCGAGTCTTTCCTGAGGGGCTTAGTGGTAGAAGCCCTTCTTGCCCCTGTTCTCATCAATGTTGCAAAAAGAGTGACTTTGCAATGGTCAGGAGCTGTCAGGCTGCAGCCCAGCCTGCTCCTCTGCTTGCCCGCATATCACAAGGTGAAGGTGGATGGTGCCTGAGGCCTAGAAACTGGACGCGATGGGTTCAGATGGTGGCCTTGACGTCGGAGTATGTGACGGATACTGGTGATGGCAATAGAGGAGTATGTTCTGTTCCACTGTGATGACCCCAGCCACGTAGGTGATGTAGGCCAGCAGGTCCTGCAAGAGTGAAGGAGAAGCATGCACCCTAGTTGGTGGTTCCACTCCAGCTTGGGAATGCTTCATTCATATTGTTGAACCTAAAGGCAGTCATTTGAGTATTAGACTAGATCCCCAGAGCCCCTGAAATGAATGTCCAAGAGAATATATAAATATACAAGTTGAGGGTCTTGAGTTGCAACATTTGAATCTGAAATGCTCCAAAATCTGATACATTTTGAGGTCTGCTATGAGGTCACAAGTGGAAAATGTGACACCTGACACCATGTGATGGATGGGTCACAGTCAAAATGCACAAAATAATGTAGAAAATGACCTTCAGGAAATGTGAATAAACTATGTATGAGACATAGATGAAATTCCTGTTTGGAATTGGGTTCCACCTCCAAGATATCTCATGATGGATATCATTATATTCCAAATTCTGAAAAAATCCAGAGTCCTTCCAGTCCCAAGCATTTTAGATAATGAATATTCAACTTGTACAATGTTATCGTGATTTACACTTCATTGCCCATATCTTTAATGGCTCCCCAAGCACTTGGCAAGTATATTCATTAACTTTCATTCCCAATTCTGAAGTGGCCAGAGAAGAAAACAGAAATGGAAACAAGAAATAGACTTTCCCATTCTCTGACTGTGGGCTGGCCTAAGAGGAAGGTGATGGAGCCTCTCTCAGATTTCTCTGGGAGGTTACAAGCAGATGGATAAATCCTTGAGGCCTAGACACTGGGAATCAGAATGTGGGAAAACATTTGAGTAGGGCAATTCTTCATACTTTTAATTAAACAAATCATCTAAATCAAATACAGCTGCCAAAAGAGAATTGCAATCTTGGGAGTAGAGGTTGCCTGTTTTACTTTATTGCCTTACAAGGGAGAGGGACTGGGCGGTGTGGGGTGGGGGGTGGGGTGGGGGAGCTGTTTCACAGAAATGCTGAAGGTTCAGTGTTTTTAACTGAAACTTTTTTTCCCAGAACCACCCTGATAGTAGCTTTTAAGCATAAAATGTTGTCTTGCATGTTTAGCATCTAAGGCATATTTAAATCAGAGGAGTGGGAGAAAATCCATTTTGGGATCATTATCCTATTCCTTTTTTAAAAAAAGATTTATTTTATTAGAGAGGCAGAAAGAAAGAGAGAGAGAGAGAAATCCTTGGCTGAAGCCAGGATCTTTATCCAGGTCTCCCACATGGGCACAGGGGCCCAGGGACTTGGACCATCTTCCGCTGCTTTCCCAGGCACATTAGCAGGGAGCTGGATCAGAAGTGGAGTAGCAGGGACTCTAACAGATGCCCATATAGGATTCTGGTGTCACAGGGGGCCTACGCCATAACACTGGCCCCAAATCCCATTCCTTCTTATCAAAAGTCTCCCATGCAGTTGTTTCTAAGGAGTAATCACGGGCCTTCTGACTGCAAAGAGAGAACAGGGACATATGCGCTGGATTTCACAGTGTCTTCTGTCACCATGTTCTAGGAAAGAAGGCAAGCCCATGAAGGGCTGTGAACAGCTTGCAGACAACAGGAATTGTTTTGGCGACATGCATGTGATGTCCAAAAGAGCACCTGGTAAAAGGGTCTGGCTGCTGCCTCCTGACAACTTGTCTCAGTGTTTAAGTTGGAGTTATCTTTTGGCATGCAATCGACCTTTTGCTCTGCGACCACCCTTCCTACTCTGACCCTTTTCCTCACTGATATTCGTGTGCTAGATCAAAGCAATTATTATTATTATTTAATTTGACAGAGTTAGACAGTGAGAGAAAGAGACAGAGAGAAAGGTCTTACCTCCCTTGCTTCACCCCCCAAATGGCCACTACAGCCGGCATGCTGCGCCGATCCGAAGCTGGGAGCCAGGTGCTTCCTCCTGGTGCAAGACCCAAGGACTTGGGCCATCCTCCACTGCACTCCCGGGCCACAGCAGAGAGCTGGACTGGAAGAGGAGCAACCAGGACTAGAACCCGGCGCCCATATGAGATGCCGGTGCCGCAAGCGGAGGATTAACCAAGTGAGCCATGGAGCCTGCCCCAAGATCAAAGCAATTATTTAACAGCACAGTTCTGAAATTCGGGAGGGCAGCTTCTCCTACTTGGCTGAATCTTACAAATGTTCCACTCTTCCCAAAGAAGAAAACGTCACTGTATGAAAACCGGAACTATGGACCCTTAAAGACCATGACCCTTTATTGCACTGAGTTGACTTCTTTACTTTCATTATCTTCATATTTAATAATGAAGCAACAGATTCTTCTAACAAAAATAATTCAAGGAATAACAAATGCATCAATTTAGAAAATAAAGTATACTCCCTTTCCTCCACACTGATCCCCCTCAACACTGGTTAATAGTTTGACGCAGTTTTATAGATTCCCCACAATGTTTATAAGGGAATCTATGTCTTATCCAACTCACACTTATTTTAAGAGAATAAATGGGATCAGAAAATTTAAAACTTGCATTCCACTTCATATAATGTGAATATTTCTACATTAATGCATTCAGATACATTTCATTTTTAAGCTTTTATAATGTCACATTGTATGAATATGCAATAATTGATTTAACTAGCTCTCTACTGATGAGTACATTGGTCATTTTCCCAGGGTTTTCTATTACAACCACAGAAGCAATGAAATGTCAATTTTTGTTGAAAACTTGCTATTTCTCTGCTTAACAGGATAATATATGTTCATCACAGAAAACTTGGAGAATACAGAAAGTTGCAAATAAGACGATTAAGAACACCTAGAATCCAAGGGACTGTGCTATGGCATAGTGGGTAAAGCCACCACCTGTAGTGTCAGCATGCCATATGGGTGCTGGTTTGAGTCCTGACTGCTTCACTTCCAATCCCACTCCCTGCTAATGCTCTTGGAAAAGCCATTGAAGATGGTCCAAGTGCTTGGGCCCCTGCACCCACGTGGGAGACCCAGAGGACACTCCTGGCTCCTGGCTTCAGATTGGCCCAGCTCCAGTAGTTGTGGTCATTTGGAGAGTGAACCAATGAATGAAGGATCTCTCTGTCTCTCCCTTTCTCTCTCTCTCTCTCTCTCTGTGTGTGTGTGTCTCTTTCCCTCTCTCTCTTTCCGTAGTTCTGCTTTTCAAATAAATAAATAAATATTTACACACACACCCCCAAAAAACACCTAGAATCCTACAAATCCTACAGCAAACCGTAAACATTGGTAACATTTTGGCTGCATTTGGGTATGTGGTCATTGAGTCTTTCATGTGGACAAGAGGGAAAGGGGGTAGATGCTTGTGTTTCACTTTTTTTAAAAAAAATCTTGGAATAGCATCAGATACGACGACTCCTGTTAGTGGTCTACACACATTTTCCCTTTATTCCTTTAGTAAAAAAATTAAATTCTTTCCACCATAGCAATGTTCCCAACTAAAATCCAATGTTTCTCAGTGTTCCTGAAGTTAAAGATAACCAAGCAATATGATTCTGAATGAATGAGAGGTGAAGGGAAATTTATTGGAGATTTCTGGCAATATTTTGCTTTCTTGATATGGGCAATACCAGGTCCCCTTTATTACTTCCTTTTTCTTTTTCTGGCCCAGAGCATCCTTGTCAGGGTGGTTGTAGAATATCCACATTGTGAACATGAGGTGACAAAGATGAAAACAAAAGCCATAGGCTCAAAATGGTAGAATGCAAAGATACAAGGAGCCTTGGACATAGATGACATGGTGGAGACACTGCACAAGCTCTAACAGTCTACCTCCATATTTTTGGTAATATAAAAAAACTCTATTGAATAACATACTGTATTCAGATTCCATTGTGTGTAAAGAAACATGTGCCCTGATATTCTGTATATGCAAGCTGCTTTTATCCCACTTCATTCATTTAACATCACATTGTGAGCACTTTCCCATGACATTAAATATTGCTTAAAAATACAGAACTTCTAATAGCTGCATAATACGTCTGTGTAGGTATATCATTATTTAATCATTTAATTGTTGGTTTTTAGGTTACTTATAATTTCACATTAATTTATAATGGAATTGATATGGATACATATTAATTTTAATTACTTGTTTTCTTAAGATATATTTTTAGGAGGTGTGTGGGTTAAGCTGCCTCTTGGGACATCAGAATCCCATATCAGAGTCCCTGGTTCGAGTTTCAGCTACAAAAATCTGATCTGGCTCCCTGCTAATGCACCTGGGTGGCAGCTAATGCTAGCACAAGTATTTGAGCCCCTGCCATCCACACGGGTAACCCTGATAGAGCTCCAGGCTCCTGGATTGGGTCTGGCCTAGCTCCAGGCTTTTACAGGCAGTTGTGAAGTAAACCAGCAGATAGAAAATCTGTCACTCTGCCTTTCAAAGTAATAAAGCAATACACACACACACACACACACACACACATATTTCTAGGGTTGAGATTATGATACCGAAGAGAAAAATACATTTTTTAAAGCAAGCTCATGCTTTTATTTATTTATTTATTTGAAAGGCAGAGTTATAGAGAGACAGAGGCAAAGAGAGAGAGAGAAAGAGAGAAGTCTTCCATCTGCTGGTTCACTCCCCAAATGGCTGCAACTGAGCTGATCCAAAGCCAGGAGCCAGGAGCTTCCTCCAGGTCTCCCATGCAAGTTCAGGGGCCCAAGCACTTGGGCCATCCTCCACTGCCTTTCCAGGCCATAGCAGAGAGCTGGATTGGAAGTAGAGCAGCCAGGACTCAAACCAGTGCCTATATGGGATGCCAGCACTGCAGGCCACAGCTTTACCCGCTATGTCACAGCAATGGTGCCAAAAAATACATTTTCAACATTCTCATAAATATTATTTTTCCAAGATATTTTTTCAAGTTAATTCTTCCAATAGCAGCAATATATCAGAATAGCATTTCAAAAACATCTTCAGCAATACTTAGAATTTTCTCTAATCATTAACAATAGATAAATAACAGTATTTTATTGTTGCTTTATTTTTAGTCTTCAATTATGAGTGATACTGAGTCTTTCATGTCTCTCCCCTCAAATTAACCTCTTCTTACCACATAATAAAATAATTTTCAAACACATTGTAATCATATATTACAAAAATGCAGTCTTTGAGTCACATGATATCTTTCAAACATGCTGCTATTAAAAATCACGTACAGGGTACAATGAACTCATGACTTCCTCGTATGTTTAATAAGCTAAGAAGTGATCACTCCAGTTTCTAACTGCAGGATTTGCTTGGATGTCCTTTAATCTTCACATACACACTTCACTTCCCCACATGTTACTGGAATATTTCTCCAAAGTTATGATAATGTCTTAGTAAGAAGTAGTACAGACTATGTGAGCTATGAGCTGAGCAGTATTGAGTGCTTTACAGACATGAAACTCACTCAAATCTTGTAACAACCCCAAGAGGAAGGTGTTATTGCCACCTCCATCCTACAGATGAAGAAACTGAGACATAAGCCTGAAAAGTAACTAGGCCCAAGTTTCCGTTTCTAAGTGTTGGAAGGGGCAGTCAGGCTCAAGAGTTCCTGCTGAGAATTAGTATGTGTTTCTGTCTTATCAGTCAGTGCTGCTCTTTCATTAATCAAACAACTGGTGAGTCTTTTGCAAAGAGTTTGAATATAAGCAAACTCTGCACTTAACTTAGCCCATAAGGGCAGCTTTCAATCATGTTCTTCCATTCACAAACTTTCTGTCTAAACTTAGACAAGCCCTTGAACCTTCCTGAGTGTCGGTTTCTGAGCCACATTCTTTCCAGTACATTCATAGCCATTTCAGTAGTCTTACGTCTGAAAATTATTTACTTTGTTGTGGTCCCATCAACTGGTCTGTAATCAGTGTCAGTAATAATTAGAAACCCCCAAATCAATGTGAAAATGATCCATTCTGTGTGCTTGCTGACACAGTCCTTAGTCCAACTGCAGACCTCAACCAAACAGCTAGCTGCTCGCTGCCAGAGCTGAAAAAAAAAAAAAAATCAGAAGACAAAACTGGAGATAAGCTAAAAGAGAAAGTAAGCCTAGTTGTTGGGTTGGTTAGAACGCAAAGTCAGCTGCTGTGGAGTTGTTCTATGGTGAGAAAGAGAAACTGAAACTCTTCCAAGAGCAGCCCTGCCAGCCCTTGACTTTGACCTGGCCCAGCCCTGGATGTTGCCAGCATTTGAGGAGTGAACCAGTGGACAGATAAGCTCTGTCTCTCAAATAAAAAATAAATAAATAAATAATTTTTAAGACCCTAGAAAAGCAATGGCTGGGATAACCTCTGTCTCTCTCAAATATATATATATATATATATATATATATATATAAATTACATATATATATATATAATTTTTAAGACTGTAGAAAAGCAATGGCTTAGAGGTAGTTCCTGGAAAAGTTTCCTGAGCCCCAAGGGTAGTAGGAAAGCAGCCAAGGACCTCTGACGTAAAGGGCCAGGAAAGTGGACACCTTAGCAGTAATCCCATTAGAACTCTGATGAAACACTACATGTGCGTTCCTCATCACTGCTACTCACCCCATATCCCCCTGACACCTCGGCACTATGTAAGATGCCCAAAGCGTGACTTTGTAACCTTAAGGAGAAGACTCTAAGGAGTGAGGTTAGTTTGTTCCTCCCACTAGTCCCCCATCATCACTGCTATATTTGGCACGGCAGTGATTAAGATCGGAGAGCCATAATGCTCTAATAACTTTAAGGGTGAGCTCTCCTGACTCCCCTTTTTACCATATAATGATTCAGTATGACGTTTTCTGCTCCAGCCAAGAAAAATCCTGATAGATGGAAATTTATCTTACACTTACGAAAAGGCCTGTACTTAAGTTGTTATCTTAAGGTTTTGGCATTGATGTCTATGCTCAACTCATATCCATATTCAGGTCTATACAGAACTGCACCTCAAACAAAAATCAGTTTCAGAATGTTTAATTCATCAGCAGGCTCTACTACAATTTGAAGTTATGATTCCAGGAAGTCTGGTTATTTCAAATGTGAAAAGAATATCACCAAGCCACACCTTTCAAAAAAATTTATTAGCATATGATTCTTTGCTGAACAAGGAAGATGGGAAATGTAGTTGCATTCACAAAGAATGTGTGGAGACTGCCAAGAAAGCAAGTAATTTCTGGAAGTCACCCTTATTTGGAAATATTCTAGCTACAGAACTATGGTTGTTTAAACAAAAGCATCTACCATATCTCCTTTTGGAAAAAATGTCCTTCCAAAATATAGGAAAACAATCAGATACGATGCTCCTCAGTTCTTCTATGATTTACTTGAAAACAACTTAAGTTGGAAACAAACAAACAAAAAAGACAAAGCCCACAAAAAACTGCAAGTAGCTTCCTGTAGACACTGTAATATCACGGAAAAAACATAGACTTTGGAGTTGACAGACCTGTTTTTAAAGTCTGGCTGTACTCAACTAGTTGGGTGACCTTGGGCATGTAACTTTATCTTCTCTATGATTTGTCTGTAAAAATAATCAAGTCAGACTAAATGAAAAAACATATGTGCAAGTGCTTATTGAATCCTATTCCTCCACTAGGCCTCAATGGAAAAGCAGAATAGTTACACACGGTTCTTCTCATATATGATAAACAAGTACATGTCTCAGTAAGTACACAAAACTACTCAGATGACTTCTTAAAAGCTCTGGACAGAGGAAAACAACAAAGTGATGCGTGGCCAAGTACAAAATTAGGAACTGCAGTGAGATACACTGAAATAAATTCTACTTCAAGTGGCCCTGATAAAGGTCCTTTTTGAGGTCGCTATTTGCTACATGAAGTTTGCTACATGTGCGACATCCAGAAATTCTACTGCTATAGTAAAATGCCAGGTCGTGCTATTTCATTCTCATTATGAGAATGAGATCAATGAAAAATGATTAGCAGCAGTTTCTGCCCAGTTAGCCAGAGTAAAATATCAGCTCAAGTCCAAAGGCAGCAGAAGACACTAGGGTCAATGGCAAAATGATAAAGTTGCCACCTTATTTTGAAGCTTTTTTTTTTTCAGTTGTCCAATAATTCCACAGTATTTTTTGGCTGTGTTGAAATTCTTCTAAGAAACTTCTACTTTAATTGTTATAATCCAGCAGTTGGTAAAACTATGGCAAAGGAGCCAAAATCAGTCTGCTATGCTTTTGTAAATAAAGTTTTATTGGAACACAGTCACACCCATTCAACTATGTATTTTTATGACTGCATTCATACTACAATAGCAGAATTGAGTAGTTGTGACAATGACCATATGATCTGCAAAGACTACAACATTTGCTATCAGGATTCCTACAGAAAAAGTGCATCAACTCTTATTCTACCCCCTAACAACTGTTTGCTACCTAAAATCAAAGATTATCTATGGGATATCTTCATTTTCAAACATGACCACATTGATGTCACCTATAGACTGCCTGGAACAAAAAAAGAATTTAAGATTATTTAATTATTTATTTGAGGGGCCAGTGCCATGGCATAGTAGGTTAATCTTCCGCCTGTGGTGCCAGCATCCCATATAGCTGCTGGTTCTAGTCCCGGCTGCTCCTCTTCCAGTCCAGTTCTCTGCTATGGCCTGGGAAAGCAGTGAAGGATGGCCCGGGTCCTTGGGCCCCTGCCCCCACATGGGAGACTGGGAAGAAGCACCTGGCTCCTGGCTTCGGATCAGTGCAGCTCCAGCCGTTGCGGTCATTTAGGGGAGTGAACCAGTGGATAGAAGACCTTTCTGTCTTTCCCTCTCACTGTCTGTAACTCTACCTTTCAAATAAATAAATAAAATCTTGAACCAAAAAAATTATTTATTTGCAACAGCTAGAGAGGGAGAGACAGAGATCAGTCAATCTTCCATCTGCTGGTTTACTCCCCAAATGACTACAACACCTGGGGCTAGGTCAGGCCAAAATCAGGAGCCAGGAGCAGGGTACAGGGGCCTAAGTACTTGGACCATCTTGTGCTGCTTTCCCAGGTGGATTACAGAGAGCTGGATCAAAAGTAGAGCAGCTGGGACCATATGGGATGCTAGTGTTGCAGACAGAGGCCTAGCCTGCAGAAAAAATTTTTTTGCAGAGTCTTATTTTAAAAAAATTCTTTAAATTTACTTGAAAGGCAGAGAGATGGAGTGACAGCCAGAGACAGAGAGAAATGTCCCATCTGCTGAATCACTCCCTAAATGTCCACAACAGCACTGGTCCAAGCCAAAGACAGGAGCCACACACTCAATCTAGGTCTCCAACATGGGTAGTACCCAAACACTTGATGTCACTGCTGCTTCCCAGGTGTACATGAGCAGGAAGCTGAACTTGGAGGCAGAGCTGGGACTAGAACCCGGGCACTCTGGTATGGGGCTGCAGGTATTACAATTGGCATCTTTACTGCTGTACCACATTCCCACCTAAGTAGAATCTTCTTTGCACATCCTGCCCATGCTTATTCCCTTTCCAAAATAATGGAAGTCAGCAATGTGGCACCCTGTGTTGGAAAAATTGTCAAATTTTGAATTTGGAGTATCTCTAAACTGTACTGGCATGTGAAAGTTGTATGTGATTAACTGCCTTTATTTCATTATCTTATTTAAACAAACCCAAGTATAGCCAAAGTCAGCTTTGAGGGCAGTCTACCAATCTCTTAGGAGATTTGCTCTCAAACAGTAGAGTTGAAACACACTGGATACTCACCATCTTTTTTTTGTAAAGTTTTGAAAACTTTGAGAATTGTAGCAATGACATCTGTTGGAAACTGAACAATCAGCTGCAGCACTGCTTCATGTCATGAACTTTCATCCCAAATCAGAACTGACAATCAGTCTGATTCAGCCCATAGCTCATCCTCCCAAATAATGTGGTTTGAAAGATAAGAAATCTGAAAGAAGTAAAATAATGGCTGCAATAACTGGAAAAACAGAAGACAGGAATTGGGGCAAAATCTCCCTCCTAACTATGCAAAATCTTCAAGATGGAGCCAAGCTATAAGTAATTCAAAAGTTATAATTTATTTGTGTCAAGGGGTCCTTGATATAAGAAGTCGGAGTAGGGAAAGTAAAAAAGATTAGTTCAGCTTCCTTTGTTCTTCATGGACATGTTCCAAGGTAAAGTTCAAACTAATGTTAGTCTTCATTATTTAGCTTTATTATGCCTACAACAAAAATAAAACTATTTCCATATTTTCCCCATTAAGTTACAGGTTTTAAGATATATTTTCCAAAAAGTGATGGGAAGGAAGCTCCTTCTTAAAAATGGGAATGTAGGGGCAAGCATTTAGCCCAGTCCTTAAGATGCCAGTTAAGACACCCACATTCCACAATAGAGTGCCTGGGCTGGAGTCAGCCGTGGTGCCTGACTCCAGTTTCCTGCTAATGTAGACCCTGGGTGCCGGCAGCAATACCTCAAGTACTTGGGTCTCTGCCACCCACATGGGAGGCCTCTTGCATTGAGTTTTGGGCTCCCTTCTTCAGCCCTGCCTAGCCCCAGCCATTGTGGGCATTTGGGAAGTGAACAGGTAGATGGGAGTTTCTCTCTCTCTCTCTCTCTCTCTCTCTCTCTGTTGTTTAAACATTTGTTAACTAAAACAAAAAAAGGCATGTAAATAACACCCAGCAATATTTATAGTCAAGACATAGGGGAAGGCAAATGTTTAATGGCAAATTAGTATATCTTTATAACAAAGTAACATGTAATGACATAATTTCATAGATTTCACAGATAGTTCTTACACAATTCTAAATCTGATTCTCCCATTTGGTTGCTAAAGAATTTCACTTTTCAGTTTTGCCCTGAGAGAGAAAAAACATAGAGCAAAATCTCTCCCTGGAATAATGTGGTGATTCAAGCACTCCAAGTTCTAAATTGTGTTAGAGGTATATGTTTATCCTTTTGGAGAAAAATATAAGGAGGCTTTTACTACAGACCATGGGATTATTTGCAAATATGCTTTGACAAGGCAAAGCGGTAGACAGTCGCATGATACCAAGAACCCCACTCTTGGGTCATTATTTTGGAGAGCCCAAGTAATAAAATACCACCAAGTTATCAGAGATATAGTGACAAATCTATCCCACCCACAGGCTTGGGGACAGGGAGAATTAGAGTCACAGAATGTGAGTGTGTGTCTTTATAGCTGAGCAGACTACTTTCAGCCAGCCAGTGATGAAGGGCTTTGGACCATGTCCACCAGAAAAGAGGAAATGAAAACTGAAATACTAAAGGCAGACAACTGGAATGCTACTGAGTTTCCCCTGGGTCTGCACTTTTGCTAAATTTCCCTTTACCCACAGCAAAAAAAAAAAAAGACCTAGGAGGTCTTTTTGGGAGGCTCTGTCAACTTGTCATCAGGAATCAGGGACAATTTTAGCCTATCTATAGAGGCAAGAGCAAGCAGAGAACTTTCAAATAGTAAATCAGATCATGTTATTCTCCTGTTCAGTCTTTCCAGTGGGTTCCAGTCACTTTTTGAACCAAATCTAAAAGGCTAATTGTCGCTCCCCCTCTTCATGGAGGAACGACACTAAACCCTGCCTAGGCTTCATATCCGAGTCACGGCACCATTATGTCGCTCCCCCTCTTCGTGGAGGAACGACACAGGACCCTGCGCTGTTCTTTCGTCTGCTCGGCCCTCCCCGGGTTTGCTGCTGGTTCTTCCCGGGTTGGCTGCTATCCCTTCCACCTCCGTGGAAGGGCAGTTCCCCCTGGCCACATTCCCCACTTCCGCAGGGGAGCGGCACACCGCCGGCCGGCTCTCTCGGGGGCTGCACAGGTGTTCCCCTTAGGTGTTCCCCTTAGATGTTCCTGGTGCATGCCGTCTCTCTCCTCCTTTATAGTCCTCCTCTGCCAATCCCAACTCGGCTGCCCACACGCCGAGTACGCTGCTCTCCAATCAGGAGCAAGTCCTACAGTTTATTGGTTGAACTGGAGGCAGCTGGGTAGAAGCTGTTTTCTCCTCTCCCAGCGCCATATTGTAGGAGAGCAGATGCATAGAATAAGTCTTAATTCCAGTAACAATATAGTCCGAGTTGCTCCCCACAGTGGGAGAGCAGATGCATAGAATAAGTCTTAATTCCAGTAACAGTATAGTCCGAGTTGCTCCCCACAGCTAATCATAGCCAATAAGGCCGTGCATGCTCTTATTCTATCTGCATAACCTCGTGTCACACTGTCTTGTATACCCTGCTTTAGCCACACTCTTCTTCTTGCCATTTCTAGAACATGTCAAACTCATCGTCATTTCAGAACCTTCAGATTGGCTGCCCTCTGGTCTGAAAAGCTCATCCTCCAGACTTCATGTGCTTCACTCCCGTACCCCATTCATGTCTCTGCACAAATACCACCACCTAACAGCAGCTGCCACGGACTGCCTTGTATAAAACTACCTACCCCTGTTCACTTTATATCCCCCATTTGCTTTAATTTTCTATGAATAATTATAAGCATGTGATGATACACTACATATGGATTGAGAAAATTTATCATCTACCCCTCACAAGATCATAATAGACATGGTTTTGAGTTTGTTCACTCCTTATCTGTGAGGGTTAGAATAGTGGATACTCCAGTGATATTTATTGAAAGAATAAATTAACTGAAACAGACAGTGAAATGAAATCAATATTGTAGAGATCTTGTTTCCAGACTGTGCAAGACTTAAAATATTCCAAACAGTTAAACATATGCAAATAGACATTTTAAGACTTCTGGAAAAGTTAATTTCATAAATGACCTTGGCCATTCCACAGTTTAACTCAAATTTCAACCTAATGCTACATGCTACCACTCAAGCTTGGTTCCTCTTTAGTAGCAAGACAGGATTGCTATAATGTCTAATGTTGGTCTCAGAATATCCAAAGACCCTTATCTTGCCAAGTCTGGAGAAAGTTTTAAATATCTTTTGCTCAGAAGAATTCTAGAAATAGCAGACATAATCACTCTTTCAGAAAATTAGATTCACAGATATTGTTGGCCTATTTAATCAGACTCGAGTCCCAGCATACTATCCTAACTTAGTACTATATAAAGGCAAACTCTTGCATCTGAAGAGATTTAACACAGTAGGACATCTGGCTTCCTATTATTCATGGAGTAGGTGTTATGGGCTGAACTCATTCACAAATTTGCTCTGGAGAAACTTGGGGAGAAAGTTAGCAGGTTCTGGAATCCACCTGGAGCCATGGAGTAAAGGTTTTATTTTTATCAATGAAACTAATCAGTTCAGCCCAGTATTGACAGTGACACTGTTATTAGCATCACTGTATCCCCAGGAGACTGCATTATCTTACATTACTAACTCCTGCTGTATTCTATATTTTGTTCTGGTCAAGCTGGACATCTCCTTTTACCAATCTTACCCTGTGCTTTTCTGTCTTAATATGTTTGCTCCTCCTGTTTCCTAACTTGTACCAAAGTGGTTTTTTTTTTAAGATTTTATTTATTTATTTGAAAGGTAGAGTTACAGGCAGAGAGAGGGAGAGACAGAGCGAAAGGTCTTCCATCCACTGGTTCACTCCCCAAATGGCTGCAATGGGTGGAGTTGGGCCAATCTGAAGCCAGGAGCTTCTTCCGGGTCTCCCACACAGGTGCAGGGGCCCAAGCCCTTGGGCCATCTTCTGCAGCTATCCCAGGTCACAGCAGAGAGCTAGATGGGAAGAGAAGCAGCCAGGACTAGAACCGGCACTCATATGGGATGCTGGAACCTCAGGCAGAGGCTTAGCCCACCACACCACAGCCAGGCACCTCCCCCCCGCCCCTTTTTGGTAAAGATTTTATGTATTTAGTTGAAAAGTAGAGTTACAGACAGAGAGAAGGAGAGACAGGGAAAAAGGCCATAGTGGTTTTTTAAAATGTATCTCACATACCTCTTCTATTTTACAATAAGCCCATTCATTTATTCATCTATTCATTCGTTCATTCAAACACAATCTCACATTAAGGAGAAAAAAAAGAAGCTAATTTAAATATCTGATCAAAACAGCCCATTTCTAAAACTTATAGTAAAAAAGACAGTACTAAGGATTGTTTACTCCAGATAGAGTTGCTAAGAGTCTCAGACTTGCAGAGAAGTTTCACAAGGATCTATCTGTAGTGTCAAAGACCAAAGTGACTGAGTTCTGTCTAAATCTGGGTTAGTCAAGAACACAGTTCAACAACTGGTGCTAACATGTGTACACAAAGTCAGATAGACACATTTCCTGCTACAAGGGGGAGAAAAAAACATGAAACAGTACCATAAATGGAATACATAAAATATTATATGCACGTAGTTAGGAACACATCATACTATATGCTTACCATATATCATGACTGCTCTCACAGTGTCTAACGACTTGCACAGAATACTTAATAAATATTTATGAAATTGAATGGAATTCAGTTTTTTAAATTAGAAGACACAGATTCAAACTCTTCTTGCCATAAGGTATGTGGAACATGGGAGGCTGATAAAAATTAATTTCAAGCACCAGATCAAAATGACATTAAAAAATAAGATGAGGGGCAGCAATTGTTGTGTAGCAGGTTAAGCTACCACTAGAGACACCCACATCCCGTATTGGAATACCAGTTCCATCCAGCTCTCTTGGTTCTAATCCTGCTTCTTGCTAATGCATACTGGCAGGCAGCATATGGTAGCCCAAGTGCTTGGGTTCCTAATATCCATCCACATGGGAGATCTGGATGGTGCCCTCAGATCCTGGTGTTTGCATGGCCCAGCCCTGGCTGATGCAGGCATTTGGGGAGTGAACCAGTGAATGGAAGATCTCTTGCTTACTTTCACTCTCCCTTTCAAGTAGATGAAAATAAATATTTAAAATTAAAATGTAATTCACAAAAGTCAATTTTAGTAAATGACAATTTTTAAAATAGGATGACATTCTCAACTAAATAAACAAAAGTCTAAGATACATTCAATTGTTCCCACAATGACTATCTTGACACTTTGCATTAAATAATAAACACCAGATTCTCCTACCCCCAAAAATCTTTGTGCCCCACATTTGCAAGCAGGTACACAGTCTACTGGGGAAACCAGTGCTGTGTAAGGAGATGTCCCTATTGCCTCTTCTAGTGTTAGAATCTTTAGGAATTTATTTCTTTAGAGCAACTCAGAGCTGAGGAACATTCAAAAATAAGCTTGCCCTGAGTAAAAGTAAGAAGGCTACAGCCCTTATAATGGCTACTAGTATAGGCCTTCTGCACATCCAGAGAGGCCGGCTCCTGCACAGTGATCTCAGGAGCACCTTGGCACAAGCTGATCCTACTGACCTGTATTTCTTACCATGGAGTCAATCCTCAAGAAATGAACAGATTGATTAAATTGAGATATTCTGTTATGTCAGAGAAATAACATCTATAGGAATTGGTTTTACATGACCAAAATGTATTCTTTTGCCACCAGGCCAAAAGCTGGGCATAATACTGGACACCTGTGATGGAGCATGGCCAAATGAGGATGTGAGCAGGGAAATGCTCAAACATGGCTCATATTAAATTCTGTTACATGTGTTTTTTAAGGTTATGTTTAGGTGTAGCTGAGTCTTGTAATACCAAACTATTTTTAGAAGATGGTCTAGATCAGGAAAAAAATACTCTTGCATGTGTCAGATCGCTCACAGAGAACCAGGTGCACGGATGGCAAATACCAGATGGGGGAAAAAAAAAGCAGGAAAGCAAAAGCAGATACTGAACGGCAGTCTATTTAGGAAAGAACCAGTCAACAGGAAGGAGGAGGAAGCAAGGAGCAGGTCGTGTGTGGGGCGTGATTGAGGAGGCTGAGTACAGGAGACAGATTCTTCCACAAGCTTTCAAATAGGGGAAGACTGAGCAATTCAGGCGCAAAAGGGCCACGTGCCATCAGATACGTGAGGCAGTAAAACCCTCTTTCAACAGTAGTTAAGCTCATAATGTAGGCCAGGGGGTGAAAATGCAAGAGTTTTTTGTGTTACTTGGATTATTAGAAGTCTAACTCAATAACCAAAAGATGGAAAATGTGCAAATATCCATCAATTCATGAATGAATAAACAAACTATAGCATATATGAGGGGGCTTCACAGAAAAGCAAATTAAAGATTCATTTTCGATTATCTTAATATACAGAAGATCAGCTTAGTAAGGATTTCAACAGTTTGCTCCCACACAGAAACATAAAGTGAAAAATAATAGATGATTTTTTTTAAATGATGATGAAATCAGATCAGACCTATTGTCATGTTTAATGAATCTTGATGTGAATGGAAGGGGAGAGGGAGTGGGAAAGGGGAGGGTTGTGGGTGGGAGGGACGGTATGGGGGGGAAGCCATTGTAATCCATAAGTCGTACTTTGGGAATTTATGTTCATTAAATAAAAGTTAAAAAAAAAAAGAAAAAAAAAGAAAAGCAAATTAAAAGGTACATTTACTTTCATACAAAAACTTTGAAATCCATGTATAGTTTTTTCATAATAAACATTTTATAAGTTTTGTAAGACCCCTCATTTATACATTCGAATATGAGTCAATAAAAATAAAGAAAAAAAATGAATGAGGTACTGATAAACACTACAGCATGGAGGAACATGGCAAACATGATATTGAATGAAAGAACCTAAATACTAAAGGTCACTCACTGTATGATTCCACTTTGATAAAATGTCCAGAATAGGCACATTTACATGGAAACCAAATTAGTAGTTGCCAGGGACTTGGAGAAGGGAACTGGGAGTGTCTGTTTAACAAGTATGGGGTTTCCTTTTCAAGTGAAGCTATACAGTGAAATGAGATAGTAACAATATTGTGAACCACTGAATTGCTCCCTGAAAAATGGTTATTTTTTTGTGAATTTCATCTCAATAAAAAAATTTAAGTCTTACTCAAAAAACAGGAGGCAAACTTTCAGTATTCAAGGTATCCTAGCTCCTTTTAAGCTTGTTATACCAATATCCAAAAATAATATTTAAGAATTAATGAGAATAACAGCTAATTATTTTTAAATCAGCCAATTTTGGTATGTATTTATTTAAACACTTTAATTAAGGATATATTTTATATAATAAAGAATACATGTAACCAGTGGTGATATTCAAAATACTTAATAATATGTATAGCATGGATACTGACCAGATATAATGCCAGCTATCAACCAGTAGGCAAATGTTCTTTTCATTTTATCTGTAACAAGCAAATTAACATAAAACAGGAAATTTAGCTGAATAACATAATAATACCATAACCAAGGCACCTCCATCTTGCCTATAACAATGTGTTTAATTCCTACGCCTAGTACCCAGAAGAAAACCACTAACTTCGCCGGCACTGTATCGCGTATGTCCGCAGTGTGCTAGGCTCTGAAAGTTTATAGTCCCTGAAACTCATAGATGGGAATCCTCACTCTCAGTGCGATGGTCTGTGGAGATCCTCAGGGTTAGGTGAGGTCATGAGACTGGGGTCCTCAGAATGGGATTAGCGTATCTATGAGAGCCAATACAGAGCTCGCTCAGTTTCCTCATATGAACCCACAGAGGAGGCCATGGGAGTGCACAGCAAGTCGGCAAGTGCCTACAAGCCGAAAGGACAGGCGTCAGAACAAAACCTACCTTGGCTGTTAACCATGATCCTGGATTTCTAGCCTCTGGAACTGTAAAAACTTTCTGCTGTTTAAACCACAGAGTTTCTGCTATTTTGCTATGGCACTCCAAGCAGACTAAGACACTGAAGTTGCAACTTTCAAACTTTTCTCACCTCTATGGGTCTTTATATTTCTTGTTTTTGAGGAAGCCAAAGAAGGACTTGTATCCCTATCCTGAAGGCATTCTGTGTATAGACTCATTTTCTAGATATTGCTTTCTTGGTTATTCTGAATACCAGATGCCCTAATGTGGTGGAAGGATAACAAATGTTCAGGGTGATAAATAAAAGTAAAAATAATCTTCTCCTTCCATGCTTCTGGCATTCTAAGTGAACATGTACATATTTATTTCTGATAAGTTGCAATATTATAGGGGTTGTTTTTTATTAGTTAAAAAACATTGAGGTTTTAATTTCTGTGCTAACTTCTTTTGAAGAAGCTTGCTTAGACCTTTTTAACTTATTGGTAACTAGTTCATTGCTTGCCCGTAAATGCTTAAATGACCAAGTGCTTTGCCCTGCAAAGTCTTTAACCAGGAAAACCCTTAGTTTGTACATCACGCTCCACATGCTGTTGGGAAATTCGTAAACAAATGCCAGGGAAGGAATCCAGACCTTTGTCTGGGGTCAACACATAGGGACATACCACATAGGGCTGAAGTGACAGATCTAGATTCTTCTTCTCTTCTTTTCTTTTCTTCTGGTACCCATCTCAGATGAAATACATCTGTGCTATGATTCCTATGGTTAAGGCCTATGTCAACATAGACTGATTTGTAGCAACTTGATCAGTGAAATAGTAATTCCATTTAATTGATATAGTTTGAATTAAGTTGCCATAAAAAAATAGAAGAATGAATGTTTACACTTGGTTTTTCTCCTACATCTTTAAGACCTAATTCTCCCTCTAAAAGGAAAAGACCTGCATTTTAGGTAAAAGCTGTGAAAGACAGTCTTAAAACAATGTTATTTTGTGCAGATTTTTTAAATTAGCTCTCAATTAATGTGCTTTGAAATTATTTACTTTTCTGGTAATGCTTTATATATCATGTATTTTGTAATTTATCATATTATTCCCATGGCATAATATAGCAGCAATATAAACAAATGCTTGGCTTTTCTCATTTTGATGATTCTGACACTCAACCCAAAGCAGTAGCCAACAATGTGCTCATATTATGAAGAAGGCCACATAGAAAATGAAATAAAATTATATACTCAAATGAATGTGGATACAACATAAACTGCAAAAATAGAACTAAAATATGTGTGGGTTATGCTGCTCACTGAAGTGGATGAATTCAAAGGAACATTTTCACTTGGATTTGCATTTCCAATCAAACTTCCAAATTGTTGTGTGGCTTCCACTTTGCATACTGGACACAGAAACATACTAATCTATTTTATAACTATAAATTATTAAAGAAATAAAAATTAAATATGAATTCAAATAATTACTTTCTTAAAGGATACTTTTAATATAGTGTCTTACTCATCTGGGAGATGTGGGTTTTTTAAGATTTATTTATTTATTTGAAAGGCAGTGTCAGAGACAGAGACAGAGAGAGAGAAGGAGAGGGAGAGGGAGGTGGAGAGAAGGAGGAGGAGGGAGAGAGGAAGCGAGAAGGGGAGAGGGAGAGGGAGAGGGAGAGGGAGAGGGAGAGGGAGAGGGAGAGGGAGAGGGAGAGGGAGAGGGAGAGGGAGAGGGAGAGGGGTCTTCCATCTATTGGTCCACTCCCCAAATGGCTGGAGCTGGGCTGATCAGAAACCAGTAGCTTCTACCATGTCTCCCACGTGGGTGCAGGGGCCCAAGGACTTGGGCCATCTTCCACTGCTCTCCCAGGCCATAGCAGAGGGCTGGATCAGAAGTGGAACAGCTGGGACTTGAACTGGCACCCATATGGGATGCTCGCACTGCAGGTGGTGGCTTTATACACTACGCCTCAGCGTTGGTCCCATGGGAGATGGTTTTAAGCAATGGAAGGGACCCTAGTTTGAGACTCAAGGGGAGAAGTTAGAGAGCTCAAGTAAACAATTTAACTTCTCTATTCCTCTGTTCATTCATCTGTAACATGAGGATTACAATGGCACGTACTTTTTTAGAGCTACTCCGAGTGCAATAAAAATGAATGCATATAAAATTCCTGGTGCATACTAATTACTGAGTAAGTATTAACTATTTTCAAATGTCTCAATCTTAAATCCAAGTTTATTCTATCAAAAGCATCACTGAAGAATCTTGGGACTCTTGTTGCATTGAATTACCACACTTCTCCCTAAAACATCCCCTTCATTACTCTTGTTCAGCCTCTTAGTTCTTTTTAAGTTATTATTTTTTTTAATTTTTATTAATATGCTATTATTTCTTTACCAGTTGAATTCAACATTGACATTTTTATCCGTGGGGGCTGCTGCTTCCTTTCTATTCTAACTTTCTTTTCATCCTCTTTCTTAGTATCTCGAGTCTGCCATCTGCTTCTACTCAAACCTTGATTCTTCTAGGAATGAGAGCCCCTAAGGCATGTTTAGTGTTTGCCAGATTGTTCAGCAGCAAAGGCCCTCATATGAAAGGTAATGAATGAAAGAGGTGAGACTAGTTAACACATTACTTTAGAGTTGCAACTGGATTTTTTAAACACATATGCCAACACTCGTATTTTCAAGTAATTGTTGTCACATTCAAAGTACTCACTGTGGGAGTTTTTGTGTTACTCTGCAATGATACAACTTGGATCTCAGGCACCAAGTATATTATGCTTGAGCAAGTTTGTTCCAATTCAGGAGTGACTTTTCAACCTTCCCTTTCCCTAAAAGCCTCACGGTCTCACTTTCCAAATAATCCATTAGAGTGACAACACTGCATCTACTCCTTCATCTAGCTTACCCCTTGTTTCATCTTACTCAACTGGAATAACACCAACACTAGTGAAATCTAACCTCTTGCCTATTGCACATTCATACCCCTGCTGCTTAATATAGACCCCCCCCCCCAGACACACTTCAAATAGACCTTTAATACTGTTCAAGAATCAAATTATGGAGCAGGCAATTAGCTTAGTGGTTAAGAAGGCCACCTGCATTCCACATCAGCGTACTGGCCCCTTGATTCCAGCTTCCTGCTAATGCAGACCCTGAGAGGCAGAGGTGATGGCTCAAGTAATGGGGTTCCTTCCACCCACGTGGGAGATTTGTATTGAGTTCCTGGCTCCCACCTTCAGACCAGCCTAATCCTGGCTATTGCAGGCATATGGAGAATGACCCAGTGGATGGCAGTTTGCTTGTTCTCTGCAACAGCACCCCCCAGGCCTCTTGCTCCCTCCCTCTTATC
Source organism: Oryctolagus cuniculus (assembly GCF_964237555.1). Lineage (NCBI taxonomy): Eukaryota > Metazoa > Chordata > Mammalia > Lagomorpha > Leporidae > Oryctolagus > Oryctolagus cuniculus. The sequence goes on along the minus strand of NC_091453.1, from coordinate 77,951,678 downwards.
CCTCTCAAATTTTTTGAAGTAACTATTTTTCTTTTTTAAAAATCATAAAATATTTTCTTAGTCTCTTCATTCCCACACATTTATAAATTATTATTATACTTTTATCCTCAAATTTCCAATATCTTTTCTTCCCACCATCACAATGACCTGAGAGAAAAAAAGACTGAACATTCCACCATCTCCCACACCTACCAAACTGCCAGCTTCTGTTCCAACATGGGACTGTCTCTTTATGCCACGCTCCTATCTAATGGCAGTCCATCTGCTTGTCCACTAGGTTCCATCCACGCTCGCCCACTCGAAGACACCTCCAGCAATCCCATTCCCTCCTGAATCATCCATTTCCTACTGTCTACTGAATCATTGCCATGAGCATTTAAACACATTCTCTCTCTCATCTGAAAAAAGTATTTAACCCCTTCCCATACCATTTTTATTCACTATAGCAAAACTCCTTCTGAAAAATTTGATCATATTCCCATTCTCTGTTGAGTCCACTATAGTCAGACTTTCACCACCATCACTACACTAAAGCTACTCTTTTCAGGATCACCCATTGCTAAGCCAAATGTTCAAGTCTCAGTTCAAAATTGACTTGTCTTATTCTTATTAATTGCTATAGTTGATCACTCCCTTCTGCCTGGATTCCAGGACACCACACTCTAACATCTTATTGGCCTTTCATTGTCAGTTTCCTTTGTTGATTCCTCTTGTTAACCCAACTTCTAGAATGTACCAAGAGCCAATCCTTTATTTCATTCTTTTTTTTTTTTAATCTATTGAACCCCATGGTATCTTTGGTGATCTCATCTTTTCTTTAAATATTATCTGGACAGATGTCCTAATTTAGAAAGGTTAGACTTGAGACTTGAGTTTTTTTTGTTGTTTTGTTTTGTTTTGTTTTACTTTGATGGTGATGGTGTAATGGTGATAAGCATCTAGTAGAAGGCATGCTTTAGGAGCAGGTGTTTGGTACAATGTTGAAGCTGCCGGTTGGGAAGCCCCCATTCCATATTGTTGCATCTAGGTTTGAGTCCCAGCTCTACTCCTGTTTCCAGCTTCCTGCTAATGCACACATTAGGAGGCCATGGGTAAAGACTTAAGTAGTTATGTCCCTGCTACCTATGTGGGAAACCCAGATTGAGTTCCCAGATCTTGGCTTTACTTTAACCTGGTCCAGCCCCAGCTGTTGTGGGCATCGGGATGGTGAATCAGTGGTTGGAAGATCTGCCTGTCTCTGTCATTCAAATAAATTAATTAATTTAAAAAATGTTCAAAGGAAACCATACTTGATTTTTGAATTTGAATCTTTTCCCAGGCTAGTGAAATGCAATAAAATCCTAACTCATAGTGTTGGGAAGAGCAGTAGCAGAATTTCCCAATCAGCCCAGCTAACAAAAGGAGAAACCATTGAGACTCTACCATGTGCTACAGTGCTAAGCTAGGATGTTCCGTAAGTTATGTAGTAAGGGCATTTTCAACTTAAAGAGTTTTTTAACTAACAATAAGTCAAGGAATGTCTGCATACTGATGACTTCCAAATACATATGATCAGACTTCTCCCATGAACTCCAGGTTTATATACCCAATTACTTACCCAATATTTCTAGGTGGATATCTAACAGGCTTCACAGCCGTAACTGGCTCTTAACACTAATTTCCTGATATTGCGCTTCAAATGTGTTCTTCCCAGATTTTTCCCGACTTCAAAAGAACAACTCCGTCCTTTCAGCAGTCCAGGCTAAAACTCTGAGAGTCATCCTTACTTCACTCTCTAACCTATTTCCCACATCTGCAAGTCCTCTCAGCAATACTGTCAAAACATATCCAGCATGCAGTCATGTCTCACCGATTCCACTGTCACTATCCTGATTGAAACTGCTAGCACTTTTGGCCTAGATGACTACAATGGCCTAAGTGATTTCCTTGCTTCTCCTTCATTCACTGATCAGTACAGTCTGCTTTAAACACAGCAGCCAGAGAGAGCCTCTAAAACATGAGTCAGGGGCAGGCCTGTATGCCTGAAATGACCTAGCATTTAAGATGCCTGTATTCCCCATCCCAGTTCCTAGGTTTGATTCTTGGCTCCAGATCCTGACTCTAGCATCCTGCTAATGCAAATCCTGGGCGTCAGAGGTGACTGCTCAAGGGGCTGGGTTCTTGCCACCTACATGAGGGACATGGACTGAGTTCCTGTCTCCCATCTTCCGTCCTGGACATGTAAACATCTGAGGTGGGGGGTGAGGAGGGTAACTAGTAGATGGGAACTAGTTCTTTCTCCCTTCCCCTCCTCCTCACTAATGTGCAGCCAAGAAGGCAGCAGGTGATGATGGCTCAAGTATTGGTCACCCACATGGGAGACACAGATCAAGTTCCAGGCTCCCAGCTTCAGCTGTTGCAGTTGTCTGTCTCTCTGCCTTTCAAAGAAATAAATGGAAAAAGTAAAAGAGGATATAGAGGATATCTTGGTATTCCATTTCACAGTAAGTGGAGAAACCATCTTGAATTTTTCTATGAACTCAGAGCTTTGGGAGTTCATTGAAAGCTTCATTTTCAGGGCCAGTGTGTGGTATAGTGGGTAAAGCCACTGCCTGCAACTGTGTCATTACATATGGATACTAGCTTGAGTCTTGCCTGTTCCTCTTCCAACCCAGCTCTCTGTTGTGGCCTGAGAAGGTAGTAGAAGATGGCCCAACTGTTTGGACCCCTGCACCCACATGGGAGGCCCAGAAGCAGCTCTGGGCTCCTGGCTTCAGCCTGGTCCAGCCCCAGCTGTTGAGGCCATCTGGGGAGTGAAGCAGTGGATAGAAGATCTCGGTCTCTCTCTGTCTCTCTCTTTCTGTAACTCTGCTTTTCAACTAAACAAATCATTAAAAATAAAAGGTTCATTTTCAGGAAGAAGAATTAGGTACGATTTCATGCAAATATCTGCAAATGCAGGTTCCACGTTGGAGGAAGTGGTATTTGATTGGTGGGTCTATGAATATGAGCTAAGCAGTAATCTCTCCCTTCTGCCAATTGAGTAGTGAGTGCAGCCAGCTTGTTTTATAGAACTCAATCTTGACCCCCCACATACTAGATTTCCCTCAGTGCCTAACACTTCATCCAATGTCTCTGAGTGAGTGACAACAATCTTCAAGAATCTGGGATTCTAGGCAAAATGCCCAGTATCCACTGGAATAAAGGGTAGGGTGATAGGAGCCAAAGACCTGTTCTCAGCTGATGAAAATCACTCAAGCAAGGTTCTGGCAACACGGCAATGAACAGGATACAACCCCTGCACTCCAGAAGCTCAAACTCTAGTTGAGATTGTTTGGGGAAATATGGTACTGTGAATACACATATGCTAGGATTTCAAATCTTTTTGCACCAAAATAAACTTACCTATTTTTCCACAAAATTTTTGAAGTATTCTTATAGATTATTAAACTATATAGCTGTCCTTCAGTATCTGTGGGAATCCCCATCAGATATCAAAATCTTCAGATGCTCAAATCACTTACATAAAATTGTATAATATTTGCACATTACCCACATACATCACCTCATAAACGTTAAATCACTTCTAAATGACTTCGTATACCTAATGCAAATGCTATGTAAATAGATGTTATGCTATATTTTGAAGTAATAGTGGCAATAAAAGTGCCTGCACATGTTCAGTACAGACACAACTTTTCAGAATATTTTCAATCCACAGCTGGTTGAATCCATAGATGTGAGAGCCATGGATATGGAAGGCCAACTATAATATGCTAATGGCAACGAGGAAACAGTGCTGTGGGATGGCAAGGCTGGAAACCAAATTCACTCTGGATTGAGTGTGGTCAAATAAATCTTTCAGGAGGTGATGCCTGAACTGCGGCCTGACGAATAAGTAGGAAAATAGTATGGAAGGAGAGGAGGCATTTTATGCAGGATAGACTATAAGCAAAGGAATGGAAGTCAATAACAGCATGGCGTGTTCTAAGGAAACCATGAAGCATTCATGACTGCTGGACAATGAAGTCTGAATCAGAGAATGAGGAGGCACGAGCCTGGAGAAGTGAGTGCGAGCCAGATCATGGAGGCTCTGTGTTCTAGTGTGAAGACTTTCTCCTGTAGATAATGAGTGGGGCATGAGCTTTGAGCATGGGACTCATATGGTCAGCATTTCAGAAAATTTTCTAAATTTTTGGCAAAATATAGGCTGCATGGAAAATGGTAAGACTAGATACAGGAGAAACAGTGGAGAAGTCATCAGTATAACATGGAAGAGAGTGACAGTGCTCAGTGGGGAAAGGATTTTAAGAAACATTTCAAGGATAAAATAAGTTGGTCTTTGTAGACTGATCAGAGGTGAGGATGAGAAAAAAGAAAAAACTAGGAGAATTTCTAGGTTTCTGACTTGGGCATCTAATGAAAGGAGTACCCTACTTTGAAATAGGAAATAAAGGATGAGGTGTCCATTACCAGCAAAAATGCTAAGTATTACTAGACTGAGATTAGTTGGCCAGGGTATGTGTATGATGGGGGGGGGAGGGACTTCTATTAAGAGACTGTGCAATGGGGCTGGTGCTGTGGCGTAGCAGATAAAGCCGCTGCTTGCAGTGCCAGCATCCCATATGGGTGCCGGTTTGAGTCCAGGCTACTCCACTTCTGATCCAGCTCTCTGCTATGGCCTGGGAAAGCAGTAGAAGATGGCCCAAGTGCTTGGGCCCCTACACCCACATGGGAGACCTGAAGGGGGCTCCTGGCTCCTGGCTTTAGCTTTGGTTCAGTACAGCTCTGGCCGTTGTGGCCATTTGGGGAGTGAACGAGTGGATAGGAGACCTCTTTCTTTCTCTCTGCCTCTCCTTTTCTCTGTGTAACTCTGACTTTCAAATAAATAAATAAATATTTTAAAAAGAAAAAAGAAAAAGAGCTCCCTACTTAAAAAAAAAAAAAGAGGCTGTGGGAACAGCTGAATTAAGGCAGTTAGTGGAATCCTCAAGCTGGAGGTGAAGCTAAATTGCAAAAGGCAACAAAACCAAGTACAAAAAGGAGCCCAGATCTAAGAATCAGAGACCAGAGCTGCGAATACAATAGATGGACATAAATGAAAAGAGGTACAGGGAATTACAGTCTACAACTCATGGCACCAGGCTAAGCTGGCTGAGCTTGAAGAACTACAAACTGATGGGCAATGATAGGTGTTTTGGAATACCTTACAAGGATACTTTCATCTGTGTGCAACAGAACATCCTACTCCAAATGCCCTACATTAGAAGGAAGATGTTTAACATGCTTAACAAGAAGTCCCTAGGCCAGATGGCCACGGTGTTTTTATTTTTTTTCTGTCGGGTTTTCCGTGTCTCAAGAGAAAATTCAAGGGCAAGGTTCATTCTATTGTTTTACTCGGCCAAGCTTGAAATATCAGTTTTGTCCTCAGGCATATTCATACTATCACAGGATGATTGCTATAGTTCCAACCATAATCTTTAGACATAAACATGACCAGTAGAAGAAGTGGCCATATCATCCTATGAAAATCTTTTAAAGATTGTGTAAACTGGCCGGTGCCGCGGCTCAATAGGCTAATCCTCCGCTTTGCGGCGCCAGCACACCGGGTTCTAGTCCCAGTCGGGTCGCCGGATTCTTTCCCGGTTGCCCTCTTCCAGGCCAGCTCTCTGCTGTGGCCCGGGAAGGCAGTGGAGGATGGCCCAGGTGCTTGGGCCCTGCACCCCATGGGAGACCAGGAGAAGCACCTGGCTCCTGACTTCGGATCAGTGCGGTGCGCCGGCCGCAGTGCGCTGGCCTCGGCGGCCATTGGAGGGTGAACCAACAGCAAAGGAAGACCTTTCTCTCTGTCTCTCTCTCTCACTATCCACTCTGCCTGTCAAAAAAAAAAAAAAAAAAAAAAAAAAAAAAAAAAAAAACACCTCTCCTCTTCTGTCATTAACGAAAATTGGGTTGCATGCCCTTCTTTTCTTTTTTTTTTTATTTTTAAACTTTTATTTAGTAAATATAAATTCCCAAAGTACAGTTTACGCATTACAATGGCTTCCCCCCCATAACTTCCCTCCCACCTGCACCCCTCCCATCTCCCGCTCCCTCTCCCATTCCATTCACATCAAGATTCATTTTCAATTCTCTTTATATACAGAAGATCGATTTAGTATATATTAAGTAAAGATTTCATCAGTTTGCACCCACATAGAACATAAAGTGTAAGATACTGTTTCAGTACTAGTTATAGCATTAATTCACATTGAACAACACATTAAGGACAGAGATACCACATAAGGAGTAAGTACACAGTGACTCCTGTTGTTGACTTAACAATTTTACACTCTTGTTTATGGCGTCAGAAATCTCCCTAGGCTCTAGTCATGAGTTGCCAAGGCTATGGAAGCCTTTTGAGTTCACCGACTTTGATCTTATTTAGACAAGGTCATAGTCAAAGTGGAAGTTCTCTCCTCCCTTCAGAGAAAGGTACCTCCTTCTTTGATGGCGAGTTCTTTCTACTGGGATCTCACTCACAGAGATCTTTCATTTAGTTGTTTTTTTTGTTTTGTTTTGTTTTTTGTTTTTTTTTTTTGCCAGAGTGTCTTGGCTTTCCATGCCTGTAATACTCTCATGGGCTTTTCAGCTGGATCTGCATGCCTTAAGGGCTGATTCTGAGGCCAGAGTGCTGTTTAGGACATCTGCCATTCTATGAGTCTGCTGTGTATCCCACTTCCCATGTTGGATTTTTCTCTCCCTTTTTAATTCTATCAGTTAGTATTCGCAGACACTAGTCTTGTTTATGTGATCCCTTTGACTCTTAGTCCTATCATTATGATCAATTGTGAACTGAAACTGATCACTTTGACTAGTGAGATGGCATTGGTACATGCCACCTTGATGGGATTGAATTGGAATCCCCTGGCATGTTTCTAACTCCACCATTTGGGGCAAGTCCGATTGAGCATGTCCCAAATTGTACATATCCTCCCTCTCTTATTCCCACTCTTATATTTAACAGGGATCACTTTTCAGTTAAATTTCAACACCTAAGAATAATTGTGTGTTAATTACGGAGTTCAACCAATAGTATTAAGTAGAACAAACAAACAAACAAAAAATACTAAGAGGGATAAAGTATTAAGCTGCTCCTCGACAGTCAGGACAAGGGCTGATCAAGTCACTGTTTCTCATAGTGTCCATTTCACTTCAACGAGTTTCCCCTTTGGTGCTCAGTTAGTTGTCACTGATCAGGGAGAACATACGATATTTGTCCCTTTGGGACTGACATGCCCTTATTTTCAACACTGGCAAGGGGAAAGATTACTTTGGTTTAGGTCAGTCAGGATTTACTACCTCAGCAGATGATGTGTTCACACTCACTAAAGGGCAGATAATGCAGGAAAATCGAGCTTCTATTAACAAGTAAGAAAGGTGGTAGGTATTAAGTAGAGATCCAACAGGGTCCACCATACTCCTCAACATTGAAAAAAATATTGCTCTTTGGGAGCACAGCTCATTTTTTTTTTAAAAAAAAGGTTTATTTTCACCTACTTGAAAGGCAAAGAGAGAGAGAGAGACAGAGAGCGAAAGAGGTCTTTCATCTGCTAGTTAACTCCCCAAATGCCCACAAACAGCCAGGGATGGACCAGGCCAAAACCAGAAGCCAGGAACTCCATCCAGGTCTCCCATGTGCGTAGCAGGGATCCAAGCACTTGAGCCATCAACTGCTGCCTCCTAGGTGCATTAGCAAGAAACTGGACTGGAAGCCAAGGTGCTGAGACTCAAATCGGTACTTCAATACGGGATGCAGTCATCACAAGCAGTGGCTTCACCTGCTGTACCACAATGCCCACTACAGATTTAATTTTTTTTTAATGGGAAAGTAATTCTAAAGCCAATACTCATGAATAAGGTGGTTGATCAAACTAGGCAGAACCTTTCTGTTCTAGGTCAGCTTCTCCTTAATGGGTGCTTAAGTCTTGCTACTTAAAGTGTGGTCCATGGACCAGCATAATGAGCATAACCTAAGGGTTTCTTAGGAAAGAAGAACATCAAGCTCTACCACAGACTTACTGCTAGGGTTTGAATGTTTGTGTCTTCACCCAAACTCTAACACAACAGAATTAAGAGGGCAGGCATTTAGGAGGTTATTAGGTTACAGGGGCTTCACCCTCACAAATGGAGTCAAGGGCTGAAAGGATCTAGCTAGGATCCAGCCTTTTGTCCATTCTGCTTATGAGGACTCAGCATGTGTCCCCTCTGGACGGTGCAGCATTCAAGCTGCCATCATAGGCCTCACCAGACAGCAAGCCTGCTGATACCTTGAACTTGGGCTTCCTGCAGCACTGGCATGCCATATGGGCACCGGTTCGAGTCCTGGCTGCTCCACTTCTGATCCAGCCCCCTACGAACATGCCTGGGAAAGCAGCAGAAGATGGCCCAAGTACTTGGGCCCCTGCACCCTCATAGAAGCTCCTGGCTCCTGGCTTCAGATTGGCCCAGCTCCAGCTGTTGCAGCCATCTGGGGAGTGAACCAGGAGATAGAAAATTCTCTCTCTCTCTCTCTCTTTCAAGTAAATAAATAAATCAAAGGAAGGAAGGAAGGAAGGAAGGAAGGAAGGAAGGAAGGAAGGAAGGAAGGGAGGGAAATCTGATTAACTCAACTTTTCACAAAGTTATATGACAACTAAATCCTTCCACATGTAACAGCTAATAAAATCCCATGGACACTTTGGGAAATACTGCTCTACAACATGGTTGTCAAAGGATGGCTCAGCACTAGCAACAGCAGCCTCACCTTGAGACTTGTTAGAAATACAAATTAATCAGGATCCACTTCAGAGTTACTAAATCAGAAGCTGTGAGTAGGGCCCACCAATGTGTGCTTTAACACTACATGATTCTGATGCACCACAAAGAAGGAGGAAAAACTATCCTAGAGCAATATGACCAAACCCTTGTGTTTCTGGTAAACTATGTAAACAATGGTGATATTGTATTTGGAATAAATACGTAACTTATCAGGACAATGAATTGAGTGTGGAAAACACCATTTTTAAATGTACAAATGCTGACATGTTTCTTTAAAAGGGAAGGCAGTTTCAACTTTATCCCTTTTGGTTTTTTAAAGATTTACTCATTTGAAAGAGAGACTGACAGAGAGAGAGAAACAGAGACAGAGACAGAGAGATCGAAGACAGATACTTTGGCCATCCATTCATTGGTTCACTCCCCAAATGGCTGCAACAGCTGGGACTGGACCAGGCTGAAGCCAAGAGTCAAGAACTCCATCTGGGTCTACCACATGTAGTAGTGACACAGACCCAAGTACTTGGGCCATCATCTGCTGCTTCCCAAGTGCATTAGCAGGGAGCTGGATGAGAGCAGAGTAGCCTGCAGCCCTGCCATATGGGATGCAAGCAATCCGACTGGTGGCTTAATCCGCTACACTACAATGTCTACCCCTCAACTTTATTCTTGAACCTCATATAGTCAAGTATTTCAGCACTCCAGGGAAAGGAACCAATAAAAATGCAGTGCAAATACTATCAAGAAAGCACAAAGACAACATATAGAATGGGTGAAAATATTTGCAAATCATGTACATGATAAGAAACTTGTATCTAGAATTTACAGAGATCTCTTACAACTCAATAATAAGACCAATGATCAAAACTGGAAAAAAAAAAAAACAGAAAACAGGATCTGAATTGAAATTTCTCTAAGAAGGATAAATAAATGACCAGCAAAACAGGGATAAGATGTTCAACACCATTAGTCACTTGGGAAATCTAAATCAAAGCCATAGTGACACTGATACAGAAACTCCGCGAATATTTAAGGGAAAATAAAAAAAGGAAATTGCCAAAAGAAATAAACAATCAAGCCACAAGCAAACATGGCAGAAGCTTGGATAAACCAATCCAAAAAGGCCATACACTATGTGACTCTGAGCTTACAATGTTCTGGAAAAGGCAATAAAAAGATCAGTGGTTGCCAGGGGATACAAGGGAAGGAAGCATGAGTAGGTGGGGGAAAGAGGGTTTCCAGGACACTAAAACTATTTTGTATGACACTATGATGGATAACGTCACCATACATTTGTAAACTCCCATAGAATACAACACCAAGAATCAGCCTTCATGTATACTATGAACTTGAATTAATAATGTATCAGTATTGGCTCATTAATTGTAATGAATGTACCATATTAAAGTATGATTTTAATAGCAGAGGAAATTGTACATGATATATAGATAGATAGATAGATATAGATATATAAAGAGAGGGAGAGGAACTCTGTACTCTCTGGTTCATGTTTCTGTTTCTTACCCACTAGGTGGTTATAATCAAAAAGACACAATAATAGATGTTGGTGAGGATGTCAAGAAATTGCATACTTCAAGTATCACTGGTAGGAACATAAAATGGTACAAATGCTTTGGAAAATAGCTTGACAGTTCTTCATAGTATTAAACATAGAATATGGCCCAGCAATTCCACTCCTGTGGATGTATACAGGAGAATTGCAAATACGTCCACTCAAAGACTTGAACATAAATGCTCACAGTAGCATTATCCATAATAGCTAAAAAGTGAAACAAACTTAAATGTCCACCAACTACTGATGTGTGGGTAAATAAAATGCAGCATGTCTGTATGATGGAATATTACTCAGCCTTGAAAAGTAATGAACTTCATGCATTGACCTTGAAGATATACTAAGTGAAAGAAACTGGTCACAAAAGATGACATATGACATGATTCCATTTATATGAAATGTCTACAGTAGGTAAATCCATAGATACAGAAGGTCCTCTAGTGGCAGTGAAAGGCTGAGGGGAAGGGGAGAATGACTGCTAATGGAAACAAAATGGATTTGTTTTTGAGGAGATGAAAATGTTCTAAAATTAGGTAGTGGTGATGCTTGTACAACTCTGTGAACATACTAAAAACCATTGAGTTATGTGCTCTAAAAGGATAAATTCTATTATACATGAATTCTACCTAAGATGACATTAAAATGCCTTAATAATTATCTTTGCTGTAAGTTCAAGCTGTTTTTCAGTATTCCTTATGCAACATATAGATGACATGATGGTAACAGTCATTTGTTGCCTTTCTGAATGTGAAATCAGATGAAGTGTCTATTATCACTTAATACTCTGTTGAGATCTGGAATTTATTTCCTCATGTGAATTTTCTTCTAAGTACACACAGATGCAATTACCTGGGGCATCACTGCTGCCTCCCAAGGTCTACAGTAGTAGGAGGTTGGAGTCAGGAGCCAGAGACAGGTATGAACCCAGGTACTCTGCTGTGGGACACAGGCATCCTAACCCATGGCTTAACCACTAAGCCAAACACCCACACCAAGTTTGGTCATTCTGACAGGCAGTCAAATGGGAGTATTTTGTCTTGAAACACCTCGTCCCTTTCCAATTGCTCTTCTTCTTTGGAAGTATCCTTGTGTGGTATTTAAAAGAATGTTAATAAAGTACTATCAAATTCATAGTAGCTTTCTGTCATCCAGTGTCACCAATAATGGATATTGAAAGCAATACTATTATGTAGTCTTATAAATACATTTTGTTTATTCAGTTTTTTTTTTTTTGACAGGCAGAGTGGACAGTGAGAGAGAGAGACAGAGAGAAAGGTCTTCCTTTGCCGTTGGTTCACCCTCCAATGGCCGCCGCGGCCGACACGCTGCGGCTGGTGCACCGCGCTGATCCAATGGCAGGAGCCAGGTACTTCTCCTGGTCTCCCATGGGGTGCAGGGCCCAAGCACCTGGGCCATCCTCCACTGCACTCCCTGGCCACAGCAGAGAGCTGGCCTGGAAGAGGGGCAACCAGGACAGAATCCGGCGCCCCAACCGGGACTAGAACCCCGTGTGCTGGCGCCGCAAGGTGGAGGATTAGCCTAGTGAGCCTCAGTGCTGGCTATTCAGTTTTTTAACAAGATTTATGAGGGAGGGAGGGAAAGAGGGAGAGAAGAGGAGGTGGGGAGGGAGGGAGGGAGAGAGGGAGGGGGAGAGAGAGAGACAGAGAATGTGAATGAATGCATGAGTCTTTCATCCACTGGATTTTTCCCCAAATGGTCACAATAGCCAAAAACTCCATCCAGGTCTCCTGCATTGGTGGCAAAATCTCTAGTACTTGAGCCATTGTCTGCTGCTCCCCAGGTATATTAGCAAGGAGCAGGATTGGGAGTAGAGTATCCACGACTCAAACCTTCACTCCAATGTGAGATGCTGCCATCACAAGTTACAGCTTAACCCACTGTGCCACAATGTCTATTTTTAATTGGTTTTCTTTCTTTTTGTTGATGAATTATAAGTCTTTATATATTCTGGATACTAGATCTCAGTCAGATATATATATATATTTAAAGATTTATTTTATTGATTTGAAAGAGTTACAGAGAGATGGAAAGATGGATAGATGGAGGGAGGGAGAGAGAGAGGGAGGGAGGGAGAGAGAGAGAGAGAGAGATATTCTATTTGCTGGTTTACTCCCCAAATGGCTGCAACAGCTGGAGGAGATCTGATCTGAAGCCAGGAGCCAGGAGCTTCTTCTGGGTCTCCCACATGGGTGCAGGGGCCCAAGGACTTGAGCTGTCCTCCACTGCTTTCCAAGGCGCATTAGCAGAGAGCTGGACTAGAAGTGGAGCAGTCGGGACTCAAACCGTCACCCAAATGGGATGCTGGCACTGCAGGCCAGGGCTTTAACCCACTGTGCCACAGAACTGGCTCCCAGATATATGTTTTACAAATATTTCCCCCTATTCTGTAGATTGTCTTTTCATTTTCTTGAAAGTGTTCTATGATAAACAAAAATTATAAATTTTTATAAAGTTTGATTTATTTTTTTTCTGGCATCATATCTAAGAAATCATTGCCAAACTCAATGGTATATAGTTCTACCTCTATGTTTTCTTCTTAACATAGTTGTAGCTCTTACATTTTGGTTTTTGATCCATTTAGAGCTACTCTGGTAGCAAGGGTCCAACGTAAATATTTTGTTCATATTTATCCAATTGTTCCATGTTCTCATATATTTGATATTAGAATGGGATCCTTAAAGAACTAATGTGTTCAGGTATATTTATTGCAATAATTTACAGAATAGCTAAAACCTGGAAATGCCATACATTTTTTTTTAATCTTTTTTTTTTTTTTTTTGACAGGCAGAGTTAGACAGTGAGAGAGAGGAACAGAGAGAAAGGTCTTCCCTTTCCGTTGGTTCACCCCACAATGGCTGCTGCGGCCGGCATGCTGCCGCCTGTGCACCGCGCTGATCCGAAGGCAGGAGCCAGGTGCTTCTCCTGGTCTCCCATGCAGGTGCAGGACCCAAGCACTTGGGCCATCCTCCACTGCACTCCCAGGCCACAGCAGAGAGCTGGCCTGGAAGAGGGGCAACCGGGACAGAATCCGGCACCCCGACCGGGACTAGAACCTGGTGTGCCGGCACCGCAAGGCGGAGGATTAGCCTAGTGAGCTGTGGTGCCAGCAATGCCATATGTGTTTGACAATAGAATACTAATGAAAAAATTGTGATATATATACTTATAAGGTAGCATTATGTAGAAACAAAATGGTACTTCTCTCATTAAAATATCATTGCAAAAACAGTAAAGTTGACTAAAATACAGTGTGCATTAATATAACTGTATATGCATAAAGATCTTGTGGAATATATAACAAGCAATTAACTTTTGCTATCCATGGTATTAGCAGTATATATGTTTTTTATTTTCTTCTTTTTGCTTATATCTGTTTTGTAAAAATTTTTACAGAATGAACAGTTATTGCTTTTGTAATATTTCCAAGTGACTGTCTCACTAGTAATGTATGGTCTTCCAAAAAAGAGTCAGAAACCTTTGTTGTAGCCGGTTGGAGCTTCCGTACCAACCTGTTCCATCCTGTGTTAGCCGAGTTCCCTGTGCTTGGCACCTCGCCTATCTGATCTCTGATTTCTCTCTGACACTTCCCATGAAAGAGGCTACTCTTTCATGTCAAGTCGCTCTACCACATAGCTGTCGCCTAATGAATGGATCCACCAAAGGAAGTGTGGGGGTGGGAAGTGACTAGCACGTCCCACTCTCATCGCCTGGCCTAAACAAGCCCTAATGTCTATTCTAAATTGGTAGCTAAGCTAAGATTGAGAAATGAGTCTTTATTCTGAAAACATCTCCAAAAACTGTGCAATTGTGATTAGTGACTAGTAAAGGCATTGTGGAAACTTTCTTGCTGAGAGGCAAGAAAAATGAGGGTTAAATAACTCACCAACATCTTTGTTTCTCATTAAGAGTGATGTATGGAATCCAGCATATGTAGTAGCAACAGTTGCTCTCTAACCTAGCAAACTTCTGTTCTGGTTATTTTTATGAGCACTGATTATGAAATTTTATTACTGGATCTGCTTACCCTTAAACAGTTCTGCTCCAATCTTTGGATATAGCATGCCGATCTGCAACTAACATTTAGTGTTTTCTCCCTCTTTGTATTTAATGGATTCCAGGAGGGCTGTATTCCTGCCAGTGTTTTCTTTGTGATTTCATCCAGTGACTGTCAGGCAAACATAGTCGATTTCTCAGAATCAACTTCTCTCTCTCTCTCTCTTCCTCTTTTTTTCTCCATCTCTTCTTCCTTTCCCTTTCTCAAAAAGCATTTATTAATAGCACAGGCTTAGAAATTGCAGAGTATCTGATTTTCCTTTGTTAAGAGAGATTTGTTTTTCTGAAACAAAATCTTTACTATTTGAATCTATCATTGAGATGAAATTCAGTCGCAGTAATCAGCAGTTTGTATCTATTCCGCCTCTTTTGCATTTTTTTCCCTTTTGGATTGCCACAGAGTTCTTCCTGTTTTTCGCATCTGTCAGAATCTTAGTCACAATATTTCTAGTTCCTTTTTAGCTTAAGCTTTTTCCAGCTGGTATCCAGTTAAATCATTTGAAGGGAGTAAGATCATCTTTGATATCTGATCCTAATTGAACTCAAACTTTGTGTACAGCATACACTCTTCATTCAAAGGGCTTCATTTTCCCAGAAATTTACAAACTTTAGGGAGTTTTAGCTCAAAAACCATTTTTCAGCATGTCCTGCCCTTTGATCTTTCTCCTGTGCCTGCTTGGCAAACACAGACATAATATCTGAGTCCCTGTGGACATTTTCCTGGGAAATCGTATTTCTTTCTCTCTTAGGAAAGAATCTTTTTTTGTTGAGTTCCAGTGTGCTTGGCACATAGGGGTGCTAATAAATCATAAATAGGAAGCCTGATTCCCCTGTCTATGAAAGAAAGATAGTTTGTCACAGGCCTGTGGAAAAATACCCAGGGCCTTTCTTTATAAGTCAAGCGGAGAGTCATTTTCCTCCGCATGCCCCAGTCCTGTATATTTAGTGAAGGCACCTTGCCAGTGTATTTACACCACAGAACTCAGGAAGTGGAAGGCGAGGATGGGACAATGACCAGATAGAATCTTACATATGTGGCTTATCTTACAAGATCATACCCAGATATTTGCTTGATTTCTATGATAGCACCTTTTTTTTTTTCAGTTTTCCTCCATTTATTTCCTCTAGCTGCATTGTTCGTTCCTCTATCTTTTCTTTAAAGATGTATTTTATTTATTTCATAGGCAGAGTTAGAGAGAGAGAGAGGTCTTCCATCCTCTGGTTCACTCCCCCAAATGGCTGCAACAGCAAGGGCTGGGCCAGACCAAAGTCAGGAGCCTCTTCTGGGTCTCCCTCGTAGGTTCAGGGGCCCAAGCACCTGAGCCATCTTCTGCTGCTTTCCCAGGACATTAGCAGGGAGCTGGATCAGAAGAGGAGCAGCCAGCGCCCAAATGGGATTGCAGAGCTGCAGGTGGCAGCTTAACCCACTGCACCACAATATCTGTCCCTGTTCCTCTTTCTTTTAAAAAAGTATTTATTTATTTGAAAGGCAGAGAGACAAAAAGATAGGGATTTTCCACCTACTCTTCAAATGCTGGGGCTGGGCTAGCCCGAAGCCCAGAACTCAAGTCTGGTTCTCCTACATGGGTGGCAGGGACCCAAGTACTTGAGCCATCACCTGCTGCCTCCCAAGGTGCATGTTAGCAGAAAGTTGAAATCATCAGACCCAGGACTCAAACACAGCACTCTGATATGGGATGCAGGTGTCCCGACTGGCATCCTAACCACAGCACCAGAACTGGCCCTATTTCTCCACCATTAACTAAACATTAAATATCAGAGTTCCCTAGGACATGGCCTCTTCTCCTTAGATGAAGGAGAAAGTTCTTTGCCTCAGTTATGCGTCAATGACTGTGCTAGATTTTTATTCTGAATTCAGAACAAACCTGCTTACCATACGTATATCACAGGAACCAAAAATTCACCAGGACAAAAAAAATAGTCAATATTTACACCACCTTCCCCAAGGTTTCTGTTCATCCTTCAGTGCTTTGCATTTCAGTCAAAGGCACTGCTACCTACCCACTTACTTAAGTCAGAAAATCAGGAGTCAGAGACAGTGTTGTGGCACAGGGTTTAAGTTGCTGCTTACAAAGCAAGCATCCCATATGGAACACTGGGTTGAGTCTTGGCTTCTCTGCTTCCAATCCAGCTGCTGGCTACTGTGACTGAGAAAGCAGTAGAAAATTGTCCATTATTTGGATGACTGAGACATATACACACACACACATTTATATATATATATATATATATATATAGAGAGAGAGAGAGAGAGAGAGAGAGAGATGCCTTCCATCCACTGGTTTATCCCCAGTGGCCACAATGGTTTGGGTTGTTCCATCCAAAGCCAGGACCCCAAAGTTCCTTCCAAGTCTCCCATGTGGGTGACAGGGGCCCAAGCCTTCCACTGCTCTCCCAGGGGCATTAACACAGAGCTGGATCAGAAGCAGAACAGTTGGGACTTGAACCAGCTCAGGCAGCAGCTTAGTTCACCATGCAACAACACCAGCTGGCCCAGAACAGGAAAATTGTATTCTGTTATCATTAGATGTGAATCCAGGTTTTTTGACTGAATTTTTATCCAAATATTTGTGGCTATCTGTATATCTGCTTTATACAGCTGTCCACCTGGGTTCAGGAGTCTTTAAAATAAATGTAGTACTTCTGTTATCAAAGTAGGTTCTACCAAAGTATGGATCTAAGCCACCTGTGAGGTTAGTGATAGAAGAGATAATTTAATAACATCTGGATTATATCTCTTTAATAAAATATTTATTAGTAAAATTATATTCATACTTACAGGGTATCATAAAAGGCTAACAGTGAGATTACATTTGAGTTGGATGGTTAATGGCACAATAATTTTCTTTTTCCTGTTTTATTTACATGTTATACATATAGCCTCAAAACTAAATTGTGTTTGCTTTCATTTTGATTATATATATTTCCGTGACCGATAATACAGAAAGGATATTGCCAATAGGAAATGTTAGAACAATGCCCCATCTTAGTCCAATTTTATCCTTAGATTACTCAGAGTTTATAAAATAAAGAAGAGGCAAATTGTCGTAGGCATGTAACCGATACTGTCAAAGGCTTGTCTCCTACTGTAACAGGTGTGCTTTCAATAGCCTTTTATTGCTCTTTTTATCCTCCTCTTGTTCTGCTGTCCTTTAGAGTCAACAGCTGTGACTACTGTTTAGTCTCTATAGCACCCAGATTCCTTTCTCTGTTAGCCTTTCAGCAATCTCATTCTCCTAATGTCTTCATGTTACTACTCTTGATTACACACAGTGTATACAGCAATGGTTAGAAGCTCAGAAGCTCTGTTGAGTCTAGTTTTAGTACATATAACTCTCTAAATATGTGTTGTCTACTGAATCCCCAACACTTTCTGGGCATGGCCTAGAAAGCCCCTGATTCCCTATGCCATGCTCTAAAGCCCTGTGGCCTCTTAGCTGGGAATGACTCAACATTCCAAAGTAAACTAGATGCCTTAAGCCTACCCTACAGACACACATTCTCCTCCCATTCATCCCTCATTCATTCAAAAACGAATTTTTGAACAACTACGTGAAAAAGGCATTATAGTAGGAAATGGAGATGTAGCCCCTGCCCTTAAGATCTACGGTACAGATCTACGGTATAGACGGACACAAAAACGATTACTATGCAGTATGGTAAATAGGATGGAAGAGGACTGTAGCATTAAAAAACAAGAAGAAGAGCACTTTAGTGACAGGAAAGCTCCCCAGAGGAAGACACAACTAAGTGGGGATCTAAAGGATTGCAGGAATTAACCTCACTAAACACTGGAGAATAGATACCTCCAGTGAGGGAAGCAGTGTTTACAAAGGCACAACACCTTTGAGATAAGGTGGCTTCTTGGGTAAATTGTCAATTCTTCCTCATGGCTGGAAGATAAGGATCCAGGGATGGAGAGAGGGGCAAAGTAAAAGAAGCCTGTGGAGAGAGCAGGGCCAGTCGAGTTGGCTAAGGAGTATGGGCTTTGCAATGCAGGGCACCGGGCACCATGAACGCACAAAATTGCTGTAAGTAGGGGCATGATATGTGTTAACAGAGTCTTAGATGAGTTACCTCATTAGCAGTATGGAAATACAGATAGGAATAGGTCGGGACTCGATACTGTTACAATGTTCCAGTTGACAGATTACATAAACTGAACCAATGTGTTGGTAGAGGGAATGGAGCAAAGACAAATTAGAGATATTTGGAAGATTGAATTGTCAGTACATGCAACAATATAGTTACAATGCAACACGGGAAGTACCATAATAATGCTAAGTACAGGGCTGGCACTGTGGCGTAACAGGTAAAGCTGCTGCCTGCAGCACCAGCATCCCATATGGGTGCCAGTTCGAGTCCTGGCTGCCCCACTTCCATCCAGCTCTCTGCTATGGCCTGGGAAAGCAGTGGAAGATGGCCCAAGTCCTTGGGCCCCAGCAACCGCGTGGGAAACCCAGAAGATGCTCCTAGATCCTGGCTCCTGGCTTTGGGCTTCCAGTTGGCACAGCACCAGCCATCTGCGGCCATCTGGGGAGTGAACCAGCAGATGGAAGACCTCTCTCTCTCTCTGCCTCTCTAAATAAATAAATCTTTCTTAAAAAAAATAATGGTAAGTACATGATACTCTCTAGAAGAGAAAGCAACATTTTTTTTAGGGTTCTGGAAGAGTTGAGGAGGCTCCAGCGAAAAGGTGAGCTTTGGTGACCCCAGGCATAAGAAACAACATGTGCAAGGGCACAAACAACTAAAAGCAATTCTGTACTCAATGAATGATTTGGGTGATGTGTGATCATATGTGTGTGTGTATGTGCGCATGTGCTTTCAGGAACACAGCACTTTTCCCCAACTAACTCTCTAAACCTTAAAATTTAAAATAGAAAAGTCATTGACCAATTCCTCAGCTGTCTTAGATATTTTTACAGAATATTTCATTGTTTGCAGATTGGGAACACCCAGTCATGTGAATTCCCATGGACCCCAATTCAAAAACCTATTGGGGTAGAACTTAATCACTGAAGTAGGTTAGAAGTGGATCATTAGACTTCTTAAGGAGAAATTACATTAGCTGCCTATTGTGAATTTTCTTGACCTGTTATTTTCTGGATCTAAGCTGTGTGCTATATTCTACCTAAAGCAACTCAAAGAGCCTCATTTAACATCTGTTGTTTAGGGGAAATTGGGAAACCAAGCAAATGGATAACTTTATTTGTGGTTCTTATCCTCCTTTTCTGAACTGATGTCCTTTATCCAAAGGGCCAATTGCAGTTTTGCAATTCCCCCCTCATCCGTCACCTCAGGATGACTGTAAGTAAATAAATGCCTTGTCTCAAGGGCAGGTGCAACGTAGGCATGTTGAGTTCTAGACTGAGTGTACAAACTGTATCACACTGCTTCAGCATTAATGTCTTCCCCCCTAATTCAATCTCCTGATTTTTACAATAGTTTGTTCTTTGGGTCAATGCTCTTCAAGCTGGGTGCACATACTCCTGGGATACATGAAGAAGTAAAGAAATATGTGAGCAGTTGTTCTTTGTATGTTTTTAACCAATTTCCAGATTTTTTTTACTTCCATGTTTACTCTTTTCTCAACTTGATCTGCATGAGAACATACCTGATACTTTCCCACATTCCCTTCTCTCATGTCTCTAACTCATCTCAGAGCTAACTTTGGTGCCCTATCCCAAGGTGTGAAAACCTCCTGGACAGCACACAAAGGGACACTTAGAATCTTGGTGTTGATATCTAAAAAGTTAATGATAGGATAATCCATTACTTTAATATAGGATAATAAATCCTTTTGTAAAGGCAAGTTGTTTTTATTGCCTTGCTGTCAACAAAATCAGAGGAGGATCTGACCAACTTGTTATGTGATAGATTATTACACAAATTTTTATGATAGATCATTTTGTAATTTTGGCACAGAATTAAAAAAAGAATGATACTGTTTTAACTCAGTTCTTTTCATTCACACCCATTTGTTTATGCGAACAAGGGTTCTCAATACTTAAATCTACTTAAAATGCCTAACTTTTCTAATAATAAGTAACATTTACTCACAGACATATGAACTACTTTTAAATATCCCCTTCCATCAGGTTAAAAGATGGAGTCCCAATATTCTATTTTGTCTATTTATTATAAGGTTTTATAATATATTTATTTTAATCCATCATATGCTGTTGATTATAATGAAAAAATCCCAATGAGTCAGTCATAGGAAATAAGTATTTTTAACGTGTAAATTTATATGTTTCTATGACATTAGGAGGTAAGGAGCCCAAAATCTTTCCAAAATAAAAATATATTAGGATAAAATCCTGTAGAATGAAAAAATGAGTTTAAGAGGAAAAGGCATGCTATAACATTTCTGACTATTCAAAAGGAGTTTTCACCGGCATTGTAGTGTAGAGGGTTAAGCTGCTGTTTGCGACAGAGGCATCCTATATCAGAATGCAGGCTTAAGTTTATGTTACTCCACTTCCAATCCAGCTTTCTGCTAATGTGTCAGGGAAGGCAGTAGAAGACGACCCAACGACATGAACCCCTGCAACACATGTGGGAGATCCAGATGAAGTTCCAGGTTCCAGGCCTCCACCTGGCCCGGCCCTGGCTATTTTGGCCATTTAAGGAGTGAACCAGCAGAAAATCTCTACCTCTCCCTCCCCACCCCATCTCCCACCCCCTTTCTGTCACTCTGCCTTTCAAATAATTCTAATTTTTAAATTTTTAAGAAAGACTTAACATTAAAATTAAAAATTTATTTGAACAGAAGAAGTTAGAGAGAGGGAGACATACACACACACATACACACATACACAGAGTGAGAGCAACAGCGAGAGAGAGAGAGATATCTTTTGTCTGGTGGTTCACTCCCCAAATGGCCTCAAACTCTGGGGCTGAGCAAGGCCAAAGCCAGGAGCCGGGTGCTCCAGGTGCAGGGGCCCAAGCACTTGGGCCATCTTCCACTGCTTTCCCAGTGCATTAGCAGGGAGCTGCATCCAAAGTGAAGTAGCCAGGACATGAACTAGAGCCCATACTGGATGCCGGCATCACAAGTGGCAGCTTTACCTGCTATGCCACAATGCCAGCCTCAATAATTTCTTTTTTTTAGAATTATTTTATTTTGAAAGACAGAGGAGTTACAGAGAGAAGTAGAGCCAGAGAGAGAAAAAGATATCTTCCATTCCGCTGGTTCACTCCCCAAATGACCGCAACAGCAAGAGCTGAGCTGATCTGAAGCCAGGAGCCAGGAGCTTCTTCCGGGTCTCCCACACGGGTATAGGGGCCCAAGGACTTGGGTCATCTTCTACTGCTTTCCCAGGCCATAGCAGAGAGCTGGATCAGAAGAAGAGCAGCCAGGATACAAACCGGCGCCCACATGGGATGCCAGCGCTGCAAGCTGGGGCTTTAACCTCCTGTGCCACAGTGCCGGCCCCAATATTTTTTTTTAAAAAAAGGAGCTTGTTCATACATGTTTTAAATGGCTAATGGTGGATATCAAACTCCCATGATAATTGGTTGCACTTAATATCTTTAAGAGAGGTGTGGGCCAGTTTTATTTTAAAATAGTAATATTCACAAAATGTAAGAAATTACATCATTTGCCATATTTAAACTTTCATAAATCCCTGTTGTTAGATGTTAATTTCAAGATATGTATGGATGGGGCCGGCTCTGTGACAAAATGGATAAAGCCACTGCCTGCAGTGCCGGCATCCCATATGAGTGCCGGTTCGAGTCCCAGCTGCTCCATTTCCGATCCAGCTCTCTTATAGCCTGGGAAAGTAGTGCAAGATGGCCCAAGTCCTTGGGCACCTGCACCCACGTGGGAGACCTGAAAGAAGCTCCTGGCTCTGGATTGGCACCACTCCATCCGTTGCGGCCATTTGGGGAGTGAATGAGTGAATGGAAGACCTCTCTCTCTCTCTCTGCCTCTGCCTCTCTGTAACAGTTTTAAATAAATAAATAAATCTTAAAAAAAAAAAAAAGGTACATATGGAGCAGATAGTTTTTTCAAAACTCTTTTGGAGATTATGCAAACGAAAATATTTGAAGAGCACTGTCTCAGGTGGAGAATTCATTCACTAGGGACTGTTTTAACTTCAGTTTGGCAGTCTTTTCCCAAAGGTTGCAAAGGGCAAAATAAATCGGAGTCATTGTGCCACTAATTTATTCCCTTTGCAAGCCAGAGATGGGGACTCCTCCCAGGCCAGGCACAAGACCTTCTTTCCCACTAACTTTTTCACTGTTTGTACTTTTAACCCCCTCCTACTCCCAATGCAAACACCCATGCATGCGCGCACACAAACATTTTTACCTTCAGTGGCATTCAACTCTTTTTTTTTTTTTTTTTAGCTCTCCCTGCCTCCCCTCTCCTAACTCACACTTTCAACAGGCTTTCTCTTCTCCCTTTGCCCGAACAAAAATACTCCTGTAACTAAGGATAGGATACATTAGAAAGAGCTGTAAATCGATATGTTCAGAAGCCAAGAGAGAGAGGTAGAAGGTTGGGGTCCCTGGAGACAATTGCAACCAGCTGCTGTGAGTGTAGCAGCTAAGTGCTCACAGCTGCCCCTTTTCTCCTTGGTTGAATTGCCTTGGGCTGATAGTGGCTGCCCACCAAGGAAGCTACACCCTAGTCTGGAAGTGGCCAAGCCAGACCCTACTGATAAGCGTTTCAAAAGGCAGATCCCCTGACACAAGAAAGAATGGCACTGCTGTGAGATTTATGTTCTGTAATCACCTGCCATAGATCAGTCACTGTGGAGCTGTCCACTCCAGCTCTAACAACATGCATACACTTCTCCTTGTTGATATGTTCTGACATAATTTTCCCAAACAGACCAGTTTTTAATATATTAAAAATCTGTTGAGGTACACGCCTCTTCCCAACACCAATGCCAATAGTACCTGGTGTCTCAGAATTTGGTAGAGCTAGTCCTTCACCATCCAATCTCTCATTTCCATGCATAGATTTAAGCAGCCTTAAACCCAAAGAACTTAGAGTATGGGGAACAAGCCATTGGTGTGATGCATTCATTCATTCAGTCATTCAAAAATATGTACAAAGTCCTTAGTATGTATCAGAGACTGTTCTAGGCTCTTAGGATACATCAGTGAATAAAATAGAGATCTTTGCCTTCATGGAGCATACATTCCAACAGGGAAGAAACAGACAATAAGCACAAATGGAAACTGGACACTAGGAAGAAATGACTGCTGTAGGAAAAAGAGCAGGGGCTGGCAGGTAAAGCCACCACCTGCAGTGCCAGCATCCCATATGGGCGCTAGTTCAAGACCCGGCTGCTCCTCTTCCGGTCCAGCTCTTTGCTATGGCCTGGGAAAGCAGTAGAAGATGGCCCAAGTCCTTAGGCCCCTGCACCCACGTGGGAGACCCGGAGGAGGCTCCTGGCTCCTGGCTCCTGGCTCCTGGCTTCGAATCGGCGCAGCTCTGGCCGTTGTGGCCATCTGGGAAGTGAACCAGCAGATGGAAGACCGACCTCCCTCTCTCTCTCCCTCTCTCTCTCTCTGCCTCTCATCTCTCTGCGTAACTGTGACTTTCAAGTAAAATAAATAAATCTTAAAAAAAGAGAAATTGGGAGAACAAAGGGCAAGATGTAGGAGATGGGAGGTGGAAGGAAAGAGTTATGGTATTAACATAGGATTATCAAGTTAATGTAAAATATTCATTCATAGCACTGTTTAAAACAGACCATTGTTTAGAGAAATGATAAGTTCATGGCAAAATTTGGCAGAAGGTACAGAGATTTCCCATATGCTCCCTGTCTCCAAACATGCACTGCCACCCTCATTCTAAATCTCCCCCACCAGAGTGATAGATTTGTTAAAATTATTGAACCTACACTGACACATTATTACCACCAAAACTCCATAGTTTACATTAGAGTTCACTCTTGGTGTTGTGTACATTCTGTGGGTTTGAACAAACTATAATGACATGCATTCACCATTATAGTATCATACAGAATAATTCCACTGTCCTAAAAATCCCCTGTGCTCCACCTATTCATCCTTCGCACTACCCTAACTGAAAATTACTGGTCCAGAATAGATGGAATCATACAGTATATAACTTTTCAGATTGGTTTGCTTTAGTAGTAGTAAGCGTTTAAGTTTCTTCCTTGTCTTGTCATGGCTTCATAGCTCATTTCTTTTTAACACTGAATAATATTCCATTATGTGGTTACTCTGCAGTTTATCCATTCACCTACTGAAACATATATTGGTTACTTCTTTTTTTTTTTTTTTTTTTTTTTTTTTTTGACAGGCAGAGTGGACAGTGAGAGAGAGACAGAGAGAAAGGTCTTCCTTTGCCGTTGGTTCACCCTCCAATGGCCGCCACGGCTGGTGCGCGGCGGCCAGCGCACCGCGCTGATCCAATGGCAGGAGCCAGGTACTTCTCCTGGTCTCCCATGGGGTGCAGGGCCCAAGTACTTGGGGCATCCTCCACTGCACTCCCTGGCCACAGCAGAGAGCTGGCCTGGAAGAGGGGCAACCGGGACAGAATCTGGTGCCCCGACCGGAACTAGAACCTGGTGTGCCAGTGCCGCAAGGCGGAGGATTAGCCTAGTGAGCCGCGGCGCTGGCCTTATATTGGTTACTTCTAAATTTGGGCACATATGAATAAAGCTGCTATCAACACTGATATGCAAGGGCCGGCGCTGTGGCATAGCTGGTAAAGCCACCGCCTGCAGTGCTGGCATCCCATATGGGCACCAGTTTGAGTCCCAGCTGCTCCACTTCCCATCCAGCTCTCTGCTATGGCCTGGGAAAGCAGTACAAGATGGCCCAAGTCCTTGGGTCTCTGCACCCACGTGGGAGACCTGGAAGAAGCTCTTGGCTCTTGGCTCCTGGCTTCAGACTGGCACAGCTCCAGCCATTGCAGCCATCTAAGGAGTGAACCAGCGGATGGAAGACCTCTCTCTCTCTCTCTCTCTCTCTCTCTCTCTCTCTCTGCCTCTCCTTCTCTCTCTGTGTAACTCTGACTTTCAAGTAAAAAAATAAATCTTTAAAAAAAAAACACTGATATGCAGGTCTTCATGGAAACAAACAGATTCAACTCATTTGGTTAAACACCAAGGAGCATGACTGCTGGAGCATATGGCAGAAGTATATTTAGTTTTGTAAGAAACTGCCAAACTGCTTTCCAAAGTGGCTATACCATTTTGCATTCCCATCAGCAATCAATGAGGGTTCCTGTTGCTCCAAATCAACACTAATATTTGCTGTTGTCAACATACTAGATTTTGGATGTCCTCATAGATGTGTAGTGATATCTCACTGTTGTTTTAATTCATATTCTCTTTTAAAAAGATTTTATTTAATATTACACTTGATCTTAGCCAAAAGGCCAAGAAGCGATAAAAAAATCTTTTATTTAATAAATATAAAATTCATAAGTACAGCTTTTGGATTATAGTGGTTCTTCCTCCCGTATCCGCCCTCCCACCCTGACTCCCGTCCCACCTCCTATTCCCTCTTCCATCCCATTCTTCATTAAGATTTATTTTTATTAATTTGCATTTTCCTGATGTCATTTGGTGTGAAGTATCTTTAAAAAAGAAGATTGTTATTTAAAAAACAGTGTGTGTGTGAGAGAGAGAGAGAGAGAGAGAATGAATGAGAATGAATCAGAATCTTCCATTCCCCAAAGGCCCACAACAACCAGGGATGGGCCAGGCCAAAGCTAGGAGCTGGGAACTCCATCCTCGTTTCTCACACAGGTAGAAGACACTCAAGTACCTGACCCATCTTCTGCTGCTTTCCCAGGCACATAAGCAAGAAATTGGGTTGGAAACAGAACAGAAACGGCTTGAACTGGCATCCCAATATGGAATAAGGCATTGCATGCATAGCTTAACCCCTGTGCCACAACCCCGGTCCCATGGTATATTTTTCCATATGCTTATAAGCCATCAGTATATATTATTTGGTGAGGTATCTGTTAGGATCTTTGACCCACTTTTTAAATCAGGTTATTTTCTTATCGCTGAGTTTTAAGTGTTCTCCATCTATCTTGGGTAATAGACTTTTATCAGATATGCTTGTCCAAATAGTTTCTTTCCATCTGTCTCTTATAGTTTCATTTTCTTGCATCTTTGGCAGAGCAGATTTTTTTTTACTTTAATGAAGCTTGGCTTATCAATTATTTCTTTCATAGATGGTGCCTTTGATGTCCTATCTAAAAAGTCACAAGCCAAAACCAGTGTCATCTACATTTTCTCCTTTGTTACCTCTAGGAGCTTCAGTTTTGCATGTTGCATTTAGATTTGTGATACTTCTGAGTTAATTTTGGGAAAGAGTGTATGGTACATGCCTAGATTTTTTTTTTTTTTTTTTGCACGTGGGTGTCCAGTGATTCTGGCACTATTTGAGGAAAACATTATTTTTGCTCAATTGTATTGACTTTGCTCCTTTAACAAAGATTAGTTGATTAGACTTGTGAAGGTCTATTTCTGGGCACTCTTCTGTTCCATTGGCTTGTCTATTCCTTCATCAGTACCACATTGTTGTAGTTGCTGTGGCTTTATAGTATGTCTCAAGGTTGGGTTATGGCCAGCGCCATGGCTCACTTGGCTAATCCTCTGCCTGCGGCACCAGCACCCCGGGTTCTAGTCCCGATTGGGGTACTGAGTTCTGTCCCGGTTGCTCCTCCTCCAATCCAGCTCTCTGCTGTGGCCTGGGAAGGCAGTGGAGGATGGCCCAGGTCCTTGGGCCCTACACCCACATGGGAGACCAGGAGGAAGCACCTGGCTCCTGGCTTCAGATTGGTGCAGCACGCCGGCCGCAAAGCGCTGGCCGTGGCGGCCATTTGGGGGGTGAACCAACGGAAAAAGGAAGACATTTCTCTCTGTCTCTCTCTCACTGTCTAACTCTGCCTGTCAAAAAAAAAAAAAAAAAAAGGTTGGGTTATGTCATCTTCTGAATTTATTCTTCTTCAACACTGTGTTGGCTATTCTGGGTCCTTTGTCTCTGCACATAAATGTTAGGATCATGTTGTCCATATAAAAAAATCTGGAGATTTTGATTGCAGTTGCGATTAATCTGTAAATCAAGGAGGTAAGAAGAAATATCTTCCTATCCATGAACATGGAATCTCTCTCCATTTATGCGATTCTTTGATGTTTTTCATCATACATATTCTACATATTTTGTTAGAGTTCTACCTAGAGATTACATTTTGGGAGTGCTAATGAAAATGTTTATTGACTTTTTAA
The DNA here is from genome assembly GCF_964237555.1 of Oryctolagus cuniculus. NCBI lineage: Eukaryota > Metazoa > Chordata > Mammalia > Lagomorpha > Leporidae > Oryctolagus > Oryctolagus cuniculus. The sequence continues at coordinate 77,923,991 of NC_091453.1, read as the reverse complement.
TTTCACTTTCCAATTGTTCATTGTTGGTATAGAGGAGAGTGCTGACCTTTTTAAATTAACCTTGTATTCTAGAAACTTGCTACACTTGTTTACTAGTTCCAGAAATTTTTTTTCTGGTCAATTCTCGAATTTTCTACATAGATGATTATTTCACCTGTGAAGAAAGACAGTTTTATTACTTTCTCATCAGTACATCTCTTATTTCCTTTTCATGTCTTATTGAATTAAGCAGGATATCCAGTAAAAGGTTGAAAATGAATGCTGGGGGGCAGAAGGACATCTTTATCTTGTTCTTGATGGTAGTGGAAACTACTATTTTTTCACCATTAAATTAGCTGTAGATTTTTTGTAGATATTTTCTATCAAGTTGAGGAACTTCCCCTTTATTCCTAATTTATTGAGAGTTTTTGTCATGAATGAGTATTAGATTTTGTAAAACATTTTTCTACATCTACTGCATCTATCTTTAGCCAACTGATGTGATGGATTACTTTTAACTGATTTTTGAATGTTAAATTAGTCTTGCATACTTAGGATAAATCCCACTTGGATGTGGTATATAATTCTTTTCATACACTGTTGAATTCAATTTGCTAATATACTTTTAAAAGATTTATTTATTTGAAAGGCAGAGTTGCAGAAAGAAGCAAAGAGAGAGGGGAGGGTGGAGGGTAGAGGGTAGAGGGTAGAGGGCAGAGGGCAGAGGGGAGGGGAGGGGAGAGGATGCAGAGGCCTAAGCACTTGGGCCATTTTCTACTGTGTTCCCAGGCACAGTAGCAGAGAGCTAGATCAGAAGTGGAGCAGCCGGAACTCAGGCCAGTGCCCATATGGGATGCCGGCACTGTAGGTGACGGCTTTACCCTACAGCACCATCCCTGATTTGCTAATCTTTTATTAAGGATTTTTGCTTCTATATGTGTGACTAATATTGATCTGTAGTTTTCTTTCCTTATAATCTTTTTTTTTTATTTTACAGATAAAGTTAGATAGTAAAGGGAGAGAGGTCCTCCCTCCGTTGGTTCACGCCCCAAATGGCCGCTACGGCCAGAGCAACGCCGATCCGGAGCCAGGAGCCAGGTACTTCCTCCTGGTCTCCCACGCGGGTGCAGGTGCCCAAGCACTTGGGCCATCCTCCACTGCCCTCCTGGGCCACAGCAGAGAGCTGGACTGGAAGAGGGGCAGCCAGGACTAGAACCCGGTGCCCACATGGGATGCCAGCACCGCAGACGGAGGATCAACCAAGTGAGCCACGGCACCGGCCCCTTTCCTTATAATCTTGTCTTGCTTGGATATAAGGCAATGTTGGCATCTTTGAATGATTTAGGAAACATTCCCTCTGCTTATATTTTCTGAATGAAATTTAGGAAAGTTGATATAATTTCTTCCTTAAATGTTTAATAGAACCTACCAGTGGACCCAACTAAGTCTAGTGTTTTCTGTTTCTGATAGTCACTAATTACTGACTCAACTTCATTAATAGGCCTATTCATATCGTCTATTTCTTCTTGTCCGAGTTTTGGCAGAATGTGTCTTTCAAAGAATTGATCCATTTCAGTTAGGTTATCAAATCTGTAGGTGTAGTTATTTATACTATTCCTTTATTATCCCTGAATATATGTGAGATCTATTGTGACATCTTTTTCATTTCTAATATTAATAACTTGTATTCTCCCTCTTTTTTTCTTAATCTGGCTAGAAGTTCATCAAACTTATTGATTTTCTTTTAAAGAGAACTTATGTTGGCTTTTGTTGATCTTTTCCATTGTTTTCCTATTTTCAATTGAATTTATTTTGGCTATAATTTTGTTATTTCTTTTCTTCTCACTTTGGACTTCATTTGCTCTTCTTTTACTAGGTTCCTAGGGTAGAACCTTAGTTGATTGGTTTTAGATTTTTCTTATTTTTTTAGATTTAATTTATTTGGAAGAGAGAGGGAGGGAAAGTGGGAGGGGACGAGAGATAGAGTATATGTCAAAGAGAGATCTCACATCCACTGGGTCATTCCCCAAATGCCTGCAACAGCCAGGACTAGGCCAGGCTGAGGCCAAGAGCTGGGAACTCAATCCCAGTGCCCCGAGTTGAGTCATCACCCACTGCCTCCCAGGGTGCAGAAAGCTGGAAAGGAGAGGGGATCCAGACCTAAAGTCTAGGCACTCCAATATGGGAAATAGGTGTCTCAAGAGGCAGCTTAACTGCTATGCCAAATGTCTCCTTCCGTTCTTTTCTAATATTTGCAGTCCATGCTATAAGTTTCCTGTAGCACTGCTTTTGCTGCATCTCACAAATTTCAATGAGTTGTATTTTCATTCAGCTCAAAATATATTTTAATTTCTCTTGAGATTTCTTCATTGGCTCATGGATTTTTTACGGTATGTTGTTTAATCTCCAAGTATTTGGAGATGTTCCAGCTATCTGTTTTCTAGTTTAATTCCATTGTAATCTGAGAGCAGCAGTTTATGATTTCTATTCTATTCAATTTGTTAAGGTATATTTTAAGGAGCAGAATGTGGTCTGTCCTGGTGAACATTCCACATGAGCTTGAGAAGAATACATCTTGCTGTTGGATGAAGTAATGTAGATGTCACGAATATCAGCAGGGGCCGGCTCTGTGGCATAGTGCGTAAAGCCGTTGCCTGTAGCACCAGTATCCCATGTGGGTTCGAGTCCTGGCTGCTCCGCTTCCCATCCAGCTCCCTGCTGATGTGCCTGGTAAACAGCAGCAGAATGAGACCTTGCACCCATGTGGGAGACCCAGAAGCAGCTCCAGGCTCCTGGCTTCAGCCTGGCCCAACCATGGCTGTTGTGGCCATTTGGGAAGTGAACCAGCAGATGGAAGACTTCCCTGTTTCTGATTCTGCCTGTCCCTCTCTGTAATTCACCTTTCAAATAAATAATCTTTCTAAAAATAATATCAGTTAAATGTAATTATCATCTTTGCTCTCCTATAGATAAGATAGGTCTCCCCCTCCCCCCACAGCTTCTTTCAAGAATTTATCCCTTGTCTTTGATTTTCTGCAGTTGGCATATGATGTGTATAGGTATGTATTTTTGCCATTAATCATGCTTGGCAGTCCTGGATTTGTGCACTGATGTCTGACATTATCTTTGGGAAATTTTCAATCATTATTGAGTCTAAAATTTCTTCTGTTCCCTTCTCTGTCTTCTCCCACTGGTATCTCCAATACTCATATAAGTTATACATTTTGAAGTTATCCCACAGCTCATTCTTTTCTTTGTATATAGCCCTTTTTGTGCCTTTTCAGTTTTGGAAATTTCTATTGTTATGTCCTCAAACTCAGAGATTCTTTCCTTAGCCATGAGCATTTTACCAAGGAGCCCATTTAAAGACATTTCTTCATTGTTGTTAGTGTTTTTGATCATTAGCATTTGTTTTTGACCCTTTCTCAAAATTTCTATCTCTTTGCTTATATTATCCATTTTTTAAAAAGACATTTATTTATTTGAAAGTCAGAGTAACACAGAGAGAGGAGAGTCAGAGAGAGAGAGAGAGAGAGAGAGAAGTCTTCCACCTGCTGGTTCACTCCCCAATTGGCCACAACGGCCGGAGCTGCTCTGATACAAAGCCAGGAGCCAGGAGCTCCTTCCGGGTCTTCCCATGCAGGTGCAGGGGCCCAAGGACTTGGTCCATCTTCCATTGCTTTTGCAGGACAAAGCTGAAAGCTGGATCAGAAGTGGAGCAGCCGGGTCTTGAACCAGCATCCATATGGGATGCCGGCACTGCAGGTGGCAGCTTTACCCACTGTGCCACAGCGCTGACTTCATCCATCTGTTTTTTTTGTTTTTGTTTGTTTGTTTGTTTTTAATATTGCCTGCTTTTCGGGCCTGGCGCCATGGCTCACTTGGCTAATCCTCTACCTGTGGTGCCGGCATCCCATATGGGCACCAGGTTCTAGTCCCGGCTGCCCCTCTTCCAGTCCAGCTCTCTGCTGTGGCCCAGGAAGGCAGTGGAGGATGGCCCAAGTGCTTGGGCCCCTGCACCCGCGTGGGAGACCAGGAGGAGGCGCCTGGCTCCTGGCTTTGGATCGGCACAGTGTGCTGGCCGTAGTGGCCATTTTGGGGGGTGAACCAACAGAAGGAAGACCTTTCTCTCTCTCTCTCTCACTGTCTGTAACTCTACCTGTCAAATAAATAAATAAATAAGTCTTAAAAAAATATTGCCTGCTTTTTCCATTAAAGCCCCCAGCACATTAATCATATCACTTTTTAAATTCGTGGTCTGATAATTCCAACATTCCTGCCATACATGAGTGTAGTTCTAACACTAGTTCAGTCTCTTCAAAATGTAATTTTTGCCTTTTTGTATGCCTTGTAATTTTTTCTAAGTAGGGAACATGATGTACACCTTGAATAATGTGGGAGTAACATGTGGGGGAGGGGAAGCATTCCACACTCCTCTGGTTAGGTCTCAGTCTTAGTGAGCCTCTGCCTCTAACCTGAACTTCCCAAGTGCTTCTCAGCCCTAGAATTGCTGGAGTTGGGTATCTACCTTTTCCCTGGCCATCTGGATACTGATAAAACCTAGTTAAGCTGTTACTTGGGATGCCTTCATCTCATACCAGAGTGCCTGGGATCCAGTCTCACCTCTGCTTCCAACCCAGCTTCCTGCTAATGCAGCTGGAGGTGGGAGGCAGCAGGTGATGGCCCAGGTACTTGGGGTTCTTGCCACACAGGTAACCTGGGTGGAGTTCCTGGCTCCTGGCTTTGACCTGGCCCAATCCTGACTATTGTGGGCATTTTGAAAGTAAACCAGTGGATGAAAGAGCTATCTCTTTCTCACTCTCTCTTTCTGCCTTTCAAACAAACAGAGTTTCTGAAAAATTGAATGTTCTGGCATATTTCAAAATGGTTCCTTTTCATCTCTCTCTCTGTTGCTAAAATTCATAGACCTGTCAGGTCCCATAACAACTGGATCTTCCTGGAGTTTTAAACTTACAATTATACACACTGAACCTTTGGCAATTCCTCAATTACAGTTCAGATTTTCCTACCCTAGTACCAGTTTTGGATCATGGGTTTCTGTTTAGATAAATTTGTGATTCTCTGTATTGGCTTATCTGCATAATTTTTTAAATATTTATTTATTTGAAAGACACAGTTACAGAAGAGGGAAGGAGGGAGGGAAGGAAAGATATTATTCATCTGCTGGTTCACTCCCCAAATGGCCACAATGGCCGGAGCTGGGCCAGGCCGAAGCCAGGAGCCAGGAGCTTCTTCCAAGTCTCCCGTGTGGGTGCAGGAGCCCACACACTCAGGCCATCTTCCACTGCTTCCCCAGACTCATTACCAGGTAACTGAATCAGAAGTGGAGCAGCCAGGACTAAAACCAGCACTCTGATATGGGATGCCTGTGTTGCAAGCTGCAGGTTATTCCACTGCACCACGATGCCCGCCCTATGTGAGCTATTTTTCTGCATGGATCAGTGGCTCTCAAAGTGTTACGCAGAATGCAACAGCATCAACATTGCCTGGAAACTTGTTAGCAATGCAAAGTCTCAAGCTTTACCTCAGACAGAACAAGGGAATCAGAGATTGGGCCTAGGGCCCAGCAGTCTCTGGTTTAACAAGCCCACCAGGTGGTTCTGATGCATACTAAAGTTTGGAAATCACTGATAGACACGGGCCTGTTAGTGTCTACCCAACTCTCACCAGCATGGCATGATGCAGCTGCTGCAGAGCTGGCTCCTGAAGTCTCACAGCTCTTCCTCTTTTCTCGGGAGAATCGCTCTCAGCTGTCAGAGCTGCCTCCCCCTGCATGTTCTGTCCCAGCACAGGGATGGCTCAGAACTTAGGAAAAATTGAGACAGGTACATAAGGCTGACTTCTTGCCAAAAGTGTAGACAACCCTACCCATGGTTTGTGCCCCAGTACCCTACCTCCACACAGCAGACCAAGGCTAGACTTCATCAGAGACAATTTCGTTTCTTGTTGTTTTCTCGCCCTATCCTGCCTTCTCTCACAAGTGTTTTCCAATGAGCATTTCCTCAACACATCATAGGCAACCAAATCCCTGTGAGGCTCTGCTTCTGCAGAATTGGACACAAGACAGATAGGGCTCATAATGTTCACGAAATACTGGAAATCAAGGTTCCAAAACAGCAAATTCAGCAAGTAGACTAATGAACAAGACTAAAATAATCAGATGTAACTACTGATATGCTTTAAAGACCTGGAAAAGTTGTTGCAATAATTTTAGCACCAAGTTTGAAGAGCCAGCGTTCACATAGTGAAAACAGAAGGAAGCTAACACATAAAAAATGCAATATTAAAAATAACAGTAGCAACCATTCTTTTCTACATGCCTTTGTGCAATCAGGTGCCGTACAATTCAGTTATGATCTGAATATGGAGCACCTTGAGAGCTGCCACCATGCCTCTGGATTTGCATGGAACTTGGTTCAAGGAAAGTACTCAAGAAATGTTTGTTAAGGAAAGAAAGTATGCATTCAAGGCGACGTCAACATTTCTACGTTGAAAGCACAGATGAATACCATAAAGAGAAGCAGAAAGCTGGGAAATGATGAGTTTATTTTTAAACAAAGGGTTTGAGGTAACCCAAATTTGAAACATCCATGTAAAGATGCCTCTAGATAGCGAAAACCTAGGTGTGGCCAAAAAAAAAAAAAAAAAAAAAAAAAAGTAAGATGACAGGGCCAAAGATATATTTTGTCTCATTACAATATCATTCTCCTAAGTTCTGTCTTCATAACTTGGCATGAAGCCTAGGCCTCTGATCACATTCTCTGAAGAGAATGTTACTAAACATAAATGTCCAGCTGCTCTTTCTTCAAATGATCTTCTAGAAATTTCATTTAAGGGAAACTTTCTGATAAAGGACTTTCAATTTAACAAAGATGCGTCTGTGTAGCAGGCAGTTGTGAAAGAAGGTTTTTCTCACCAGGCAGCAACTTCGAGAAAATTGGAACCAGGGAGATAAGACACCATTTGTATTTTAGCATTTGCCTTGGGAGGACTTTGTGTTTCAATTAGCCTGTGGGTTCTCACATATTTTTTGACAATTTAGGTTCCCCAAAAGAGATTTAAACTAACACTTCATGAGTCAGCTATACCTGAATCTTCGCACTGAAGAATAAGATTTTCAATTTATTGCTTGAGATTTTTAAAAATGTTTTGAAGGCTAAGTTTAAAAGGAAACACACCCTATAACGGTCCCTTCTCTCGTCCCAGGGTTTTAATGAACATACAATGATCTGACCTCACAGGCTTCTTTCTTTGATATTGTACACCAATTACATTATGTACTGAAGATGTGATGACTCATGCCTCTGTAAAATCATCCTCATTGTTTAAGTAGCTCCATTACATTCTATGAAATGCAATTTTATGTATGCTGAAGAAAATGCAGGCAATATGGCTATTGAGTCATGAGACAAAATACAAATGTGCAATCTAGAAGTTAAGTGCATTCTCGGTTCAGACCATAGGAAGATATGACAAGGGGCAGGCCTTTGGCTCAGTGGTTAAGACGCCACCTGAGCACCCACATCCCATATCAGAGTGCCTGGGTTCAAGTCCCAGCTCTTCTGCTTCTGATCCATCTCCCTCTAATGTACACCCTGGGAGGTAGCAAGGGATGGCTTAAGTAGTTATGTCCCTATTATGCAAATGGGAGACCTGGATTGAATTCTGGGCTCCTGGTTTTGAGCTGGTCCAGCCCTACCTGTTGTGGGCATTTAGAGAATGAACCAGTCGGTGGGAGATCTATTTCTCTATCTCTCTATGTGCATCTCTGTATTTCAAATAAAATGAAACTGAATTTTTAAAAGTTTATTAATCTTTTATGAAAAAGGAAGACATAATGAGAAAGGACAGATGTGACAAGAACCAACTTGTAACTCAAGAGCAGCTCCTGTAGTCTGACCTAGGTCAAGTGCTGGGGTTAAAGTTGTATTCAGGGGGCCAGTGTGGTGGCATACTGGGTAAAACCACTGCCCATATGAACACAGTTCCATTTCCAGCTGTTCCACTTCCAATCCGGAAAGCAGCAGAGGATGGCCCAAGTATTTGGGTCCCTACACCCACATGGGAGACTAGGAGGAAACTCCTGGCTCCTGGCTTTGGATTGGTCCAGCTTTGGCTGTTGTGGTCATTTGGGGAGTGAACCAGCAAATAGAAATAGAAGATCGATCTCTCTCTCTCTCTCTCTCTCTCTCTCCTTCTGCTTCTCTAACTTTGCCTTTTGAATAAAATAAACAAATCTTTAAAAAAAATAAAAAACCTTGACAATTAGACATTTAAAAAAAAAAGTTGTATTCAGGGAATTTGGAGGACATTAATCCAGACAGGATAGCAGGGCAATTTCTTCTTTTTTATTTTCAAGATTTATTTACTTATTTACTTAAAGATAGGGTAACAGAGAGAAAAGACAAGACAGAGAGATCTTCTATCCCCTGGTTCATTGCCCAAATGTCCACAACAGCCAAGGCTGGGCCAGGCCAAAGCCAGAAACCAGGAACTTCATCTGGTTCTCCTAAGTGGGGTAGCTGTTTTCCGTGGCATATTAGCAGACAGCTGGATCAGAAGCAGAGGAGCTGGGATTAGAACCAGCTATCTGATATGGGATACTACCATTACAGGCGGTGGCTTAATCCTCTGGGCCACAATGCCAGCCCTAGGAGAGCAGGATAATTTCTATGTTTTAATCAGTCTAGAATCCTGGGCTTATGCCTGGAGCCCATTTCAAAACTACTTTTTTTTTTTTTTTCAGTATCCAGGGGCTTTAGAATCAACCTGGCTGGCTTGAGAGTTAATGGAGCTTCTAACTACAGACACAAATTGGTAGACAGTCCTGTGAGGCTTGGCTCCGGCCATATCTGAGCAATTACCATTTCCCTAGCTAGCTTTGGAACCTGAGATGTGTCACAATGTGGAGGGAAGAAAATGCCAATTCTGGGAGGCACTGCTATCTAAAGGAGGAACTCTTCATCTTCTAAGGAATAGCAATGAAAAGGTGGTAACAAAGATAAGGAATATTCTGCAGCGTGAGTAGGCCTGACATTTTGGCCCAAGAAAGAGTGTTAGAAGAAACCAAACAAGCTTTAGACACCCTTATGGTTAACATTGCCAAGACTCTGCTCTTTAAAACTGTGAAGATCTCAAGTTTTGTGAAGGGAACTGAAAAAGGAATGATTAAAGTGCATTTCCTCTTCTAAGAGCAGTTTCCTGAAGTATTCCAAAATGCGCCCTAAAGAATATAGTTCCTTTTCTTTGTTTGTAGCAGCTGCTAATAGCTAATGATACACCATTTGGCATCAACTGATGCCTCCAAATGAATCTCAGAGGGAGAAGGAAGTACAGTTACTGTAAACAGGCCTGGGGGGACACAGGGCCAGTGACACTATGGTGTGCAAAGGAACATTAGTGAGGGGCAGGCGCTGTGGCGTAGCAAGTAAAGCCGCTGCCTGCAGTGCCGGCACCCCACATGGGTGACGCTTCAAGTCCCGGCTGCTCCACTTCCAATCCAGCTCTCTGCTACGGCCTGGGAAAGTAGTAGAAGATGACCCAAGCCCTTGGGCCCCTGCACCTGCGTGGGAGACCTGGAAGAAGCTTCTGTCTCGTGGCTTCAGATCGGCCCAGCTCAAGCTGTTGCGGCCATCTGGGGAGTGAACTAGCAGATGGAAGACCTCTCTCTCTGTCTCTACCTCTGCCTCTCAAATAAATAAATAAATAAATAAATCTCTTTTTTTTAAAAAAAAGGAATATTAGTGAAACACACAAACATGTGTACTCATCAGTTTCTTTTGTGTGTGCTTGAATCCATATACGTAATCTAGACATTTTAGTTAATGCTACCAACTTGTCCTCTTGCCATGTTTTCCATTTCTATAATTGCTCACCAGGGAAAGACAGATGACATAGTAGTTAATATGAGCTTTGAAGCCCAGGGTATAAATCTGCAAGTTTCTGAGCTTTGCTGAGCCCCTGTTTCAATGCAGCACATATTGCATAGGGTTCTAGTGAGAGGTGACCAACTCACACAGGCAAGGAGGTTAGTAGAGTACTGATACACCTGAAGAGCTTTTCATGATAGGAGCTGTGATTCTGCTATTACTGCATTCTTCTCACAATTAGGCGGTGGAATTGAATGACAAAATATCATTTCTTAAAGTTCCCCAATGAGCACCATGGGGTCCTCATACTATGACATTGGAGCAATTTTGAAAGGAACTCCCTAATGGAACACAGACCATCCTGAATCCAGGGTAATATGCCTTAAAATAAAAGTGGACTAAAAATGAACCTTTGGATAAGCTAAAAACATGAAGCAGAGCCTTTAGGGAGGAAAACCATGACAGTAAAGATACTACTGTGGGGAGAGGGAATCTACATGGAAAGATCAAAGGGCCACGAAGTACAGGGTTTTTAGGGAAAGTAAATAGTATTGCCAATATCACAGGAGCCTTACAGGAAAGAAAAATCACGAGTTGGTATTTTTCTGGCTCTATCCCCTTGCACTCTCTAGGAACTTCCTCCTCATTCCCTACCCATGCATTCTCCAAGTCCCTACATTCCCCTCTTCCCACAAAAATTCTGGAAAACATCTCACAAGTTCTCTGGAGTCTGGCACTCACGCCTCCCACTTTTCTTCTTCTCTTTTAGAGTTAGCCTCTAGAGATGCATGCAGGTACTTCAGAAAGTTCATGGAAAAATGAAATTGAAAGATAAGTTTATTTTGGTGCAAAAATAATTTTTGAGACCCATGCATATTTTTAGTAAGATATTTCCCATTAACTTTTTTTAACAATTTATTTCATTTATTTGAAAGAGAGTTACAATGAGAGGTAGAGCCAGAAAGAGAGAGAGAGGTCTTCCATCCACTGGTTCACTCCCCAGATGGCTGCAATGGTCAGAGCTAAGCCTGATCCAAAGCTAGGAGCTTTTTCCGGGTCTCCCACGTGGGTGCAGGGGCCCAAGGACGAGGGCCATACCCCACTGCTTTCCCAGGCCACAGCAGAGAGTTGGATCGGAAATGGAGCAGCCAGGACACAAACCATTGCTATATGGGATGCCAACGCTGCAGGCTGGGGCTTTAATGCTGGTGCCACAGCGCCCCCCCCCCAATTAACTCTTTGAAGTACATTCATATATTATCATAGCCAATGATCACTGAAAGCAAGACCTCTACTATACCTGCAAAGGTAGACTGGAGGCCAGCACTGTCCATGAGCAGGTTTGTCAGTGCCCAATAAAGAAGGTGCTAAAAGTCTGTGGTGGAATCTTCGACAGTGCTGTCAAAGCTGTTTATACTGAAGTTGCCCAAATGTTAGAATAAGGTTTCTTTTATTTGTTCTTTTATTAGAAATCATTTCCCATAAGACTCAGTCATAACTTCGAGGGGGCTGTACCAAATGATGTCTGTGACAGACACTCTGATGGGCTCACAATCTAACAAAGCCCCTTACACCAGCTCATGTGTCCTTGAGTCAAGATATGTGGCATGCTTTTTACTTGGGATGATAGATTTCCCAGAAGGCATCTTCATGCTTTTGCAACCATGCTGATGTGCCCAGGCAATTGTACCTGACTTGTAGAGTAAATAGCACTGAAGTTCATGATGGGGTTCTCTATCATGATAGGTTGGCTAAAAGAAAGGAACAGGGACAGGGAACTGAAGATCATTGAGAAGTTCAGTTTATGAGGTATGTACTGAATACCTACCACGTGCTTCCCAACAACCTTGCCTAGCTGACATTATTATGTCTATGTTACTGGTGAGGAAACTGATGCTCAATTGGCTAAAGTACCAGGATCAAGATCAAACAGACAGTAAATGACAGGTAGAATTTAAACCAGGTCTTCCAATTTCAATTGTCTCTGCCTGTAGTGATAGTCTATGCTTTTATTACAAGGAGTGCCTCCAGGGGATTCAGGTTTGAACACAAGCGCATATATACAGCTTGATATCTTTTAGACCACTCTCTGATCCAAGGGTCAGCAATCTATGGCCTGAAGGCCCACAACCTGGTGTTGTAAATGAAGTTGTACTGGAATGCAGTTATGCTTATTCATTCACTGATGGATTTACTATGGCTGTTTTTGCATTACAATTGTATATGTCAGTAGTGGTCACAGAAACCATATATTTATTCTCCAGCATTTTTAGAAAAAGTTTGGATAACAATAATGCTGGTGAGGATGTGGGGATAAAGGTACCAAATCCACTGTTGGTGGGAATGTAAACTAGTTCAGCCATTGTGGAAGACAGTATGGAGATCCCTTAGAAATCTGAAAATAGGTCTATCATACAATCCATCCATCCCACTCCTGTGGATTTACCCAAACAAAATGAAATCAGCAATGAAAGAGTTATCTGTTCCCCCATGTTCACTACAGCTTAATTCACAACGGCTAAGATATGGAATCAATCCAGATGTCCACCAACTGATGACTGGATAAAGAAATTATGGTATATATATAGTATAGAATACTACTCTGCAGTTAAAAAAAATAAAATCCTATCTTTTGCAACAAAATGGATGCAAGTGGAAATCATTATACTTAGTGAAATAAGCTAGTCCCAAAAGATAGATATCATGTTTTCCCTGTGGTAACTAATAGAGTACCTTGGGGCTGGCGCTGTGGTGACAGGTAAAGCCACTGCCTGCAGTGCTGGCATCCCACATGGGCACTGGTTCAAGTTCCAGCTGCTCCACTTCTGATCCTGCTCTCTGCTGTGGCCTGGGAAAGCAGTGGAAGATGGCCCAAGTCCTTGGGCCTCTGCTCCTGCATGGGAGACCCAGAAGAAGATCCTGGCTCCTGGCTGGCAGATGGAAGACCTCTCTCTTTACCTCTGCCTCTGTGTAACTCTGCCTTTCAAATAAGCAAATAAATCTTAAAAAAAAAAAAAAGGAGTACCTAAAATGTAATGTATAGGAGTGAAATTGACATTTTGAGATTTGATGATTGTTTACGGCCCTCATCTCTACTGTTGAAGAACAGTGTTTTCTTCATACTATCTGTTGAACTCTTTACTTAGAGTTACTCTTATGAGTATAAAGTAAACTGAAAACTGATCTTTGTAAAAATTAAGAGTGGGAATAAGAGAGGGAGGAGGAAGAAGGGTGGGATCGAGGACAGGAGGAAGGGTAGAGTAGGAAGGATCACTGTGTTCCTGAATCTGTACACTTGAAATACATGAAATTTCCATACCTTAAATAAAATTTTTGTAAAAGATTTGGGTGGCAGTAGAGATTGTGGCTCTGAGGGACATGCAGTGGCTATAGGCCTGAGTAGAGGAGCAGGAGCACTGGGTATATGAGACGGGTTGGGTTGGGCACATAAGGTAGCTTACGGCCTGGTCAAGGTGAAGGTGGCTTTGGGGGACATACCTAACAGGCAAAAGAAGGTGAAGATTCTGTACAAACAAGTTGAAGACCTGATCAATACCTGGATCCTGAGGACATCAACTGCAGGGCCATTATCTGATGCCTTTGAGCTGCAGTTCATCTTAACAGAGGAGCAGCTTCTCTTCTCCCTGGCTGCACAACTGGCGCAGGTAGACGCCTTGGCTCCCATACTGGACAGTGCTCAGTTCAAAGCCGTTCCTGAGCATGACACCTGCCTGTGGCTCTTGGCCCAGATCCACATCCGCCAGCAGGATCAGTGGATGCAGATCCCAGAGGAGTCCAAAGCTCTCCTGGAGAACTACAAGACTACGATGCTGCTCTCCAAGCAAAGCCTTGCCAGCTAGAGGCTGCCAAACAAATGAAGCCAGCAGAGAAGTGACAGCTGCTCCCCATCCCAGGGTGGGTCAGGGAAGCCAGGCTCCAGGGCCCACTGCCAGCTGTCTTTGTAACAAGGCAGAGGCAGCTTTGTATTCATTGACTCAAGGACTGCCTATCTGCACTTAGAAGTCAAGTTACCTGAGATTTATGATTTTCACCGCAACTACCACCAACCCCTTCAACTTCTTGTACAGTGTAACAATAAATTACAAAGATTTTTCTAAAAGGAGAAAAAGAAAAAGGTCAATTACCCCTCCAAATTCATCAAAATGTCCCTTTGGGCACTGGTGTTTAGCCTAGCAGTTCAGATATTACTTGGAATACTTGCATCCCACATCAGAGTACCTGGCTTCAAGCCACAGCTTCCCTCCTGATTCTAGCTTCCTAGTGGTGCACACCTTGGGAGACAGCAGCTGATGGCTCCAATAGTTGGGTCCTTGCTACCCACCTGGGAGACCTGCATGGAGTTTCCAGCTGTGGGCTTGGGCCAGGCCCAACCCCAGCTATTGCAGACATTTAGGGAGGGAAACAGTGCATGGAAAAATTTCTCTCAAATAAATAAGTAAATAAATAAGTAAAAGTAATGTTCCAATGGGTTCAGGAGTTATCTTTATTAGCAAATCATATTCCATCCTCTACAACCTTTAGAATCATAAGTGTGTAGAAGCTCCATCCCAGTGTTCAGGGAGAAATCATCCACCGAAAGTACTCACAGAGCCTTAGCTTATGCTCAAGAATAGCACCATGCTGCAGGAATTCTTAAAATGGTGTTGGTATGCATTCTCATAAGTTTATTTTTCCAGGGAGATCTATAGCCTTTTTTCTATCAAAAATTTGTTAAGGGGGCAGGCATTTAGCCTAGTGTCCATTAAAACACTTGTGTCCCGTATTGGAATACCTGAGTTCAATATGTGGCTCCAGCTCCTGACTTCAGCTTCCTGCTAATGCAGAGCCTGGAAGGCAGCAGGTGATGAATGAAGTAATCGGCTTCCTGCCACCCACATGGGAGACTCACATGGAGTTGCCTGCTCCTGGCCTCAGTCCAGCCCAGTCCCAGTCCCAACCATTGCAGGCATCTGGAGAGTGAACTAGCAAATGAGATTTAATAATTTTTTTAAAAAAGAATAATCTGTTAAAGGAAATGCAAATGTCCACTGTTTGATCATTATACATTGTATACACATAATACTAGCCCATAAACATGAACAATTAGAAGATTCATCTGGGACCTACGCCAGGGCATAGTAGGCTAAGATTCCACCTGCAGCACCGGCATCCCATATGGGCACCAATTTGTGTTGCTGCTGCTCTGCTTCTAACCCAACTCCCTGGTAATGGCCTGGGAAAGTGGTGGAGGATTCCCCAAATGCTTGGGCTCCTGTGCCCACATTGGAGACCTGAAAGAAGCACCTGGTTCCCTGCTTCAGAATGGCCCAGGTCCGGCCATTGCAGCCATTCAGGGAGTGAACTAGCAGATGGAAGACTTTTCTCTCTGTGTCTCTTCCTTTCTCTCTCTCTTAGCTCTACTTCTCCAATAAATAAATAAAAATCTTTTTTAAAAAAGATTCATCTGTTGGAGAAGTTTTCCCTTACTCCCATTTTTCCTTAACAGAGATAATCAATTATATATTTTCCCCTATCACTGGAGAACTTGATTATCTGCCTCTGTTTTTCTCTTAGCACTATAATGTCATTTTGAATCATATCAATATTGCCAGTTGGTTCCCTGAGCCCAGGAACCATGTCATCATCTCCACATCATGAGTCCCTAAAATACAGTAAGTACTCCATCATTTTTATTTGATTTACATGAATATACCGAAAACTTTCAATCCTGCTTTCCAAGTTTTTCTAGCTGGATCTCTTCCTAGGAGTAATAAATTCCGTACATTTGTTACTGGGTAAAACATTTATATTTTTAAAAATGCAGGGGCTGGTGCTATGGCGTTGTGAGTAAAGCTACCACCTGCAGTGCCGGCATCCCAAATGGACAGCAGTTTGAGTCCCGGCTGCTCCACTTCCCATCCAGCTCTCTGCTATGGCCTGGGAAAGCAGTAGAAGATGGCCCAAGTGCTTGGGCCTCTGCACCCATGTGGGAGACCCGGAAGAAGCTCTTGGCTCCTGGCTCCTGGCTCCTGGCTTTCTTTGGATCAGCTCTGCTCCGGTTGTTGCGGCCATTTGGGGAGTGAACAAGCAGATTTAAGACCTGTCTCTCCCTCTCTCTGTAACTACCTCTCAGATAAATAAACAAATAAATCTTAAAAAAATTCAAACCACTTCCTTGATCTTCAAGGAAATACTTTTTTTTTTTTTTTTTTTTTGGACAGGCAGAGTGGACAGTGAGAGAGAGAGACAGAGAGAAAGGTATTCCTTTGCCGTTGGTTCACCCTCCAATGGCCGCCGCGGCTGGCGCACTGCGGCCGGCGCACCGCGCCTATCTGAAGGCAGGAGCCAGGTGCTTCTCCTGGTCTCCCATGGGGTGCAGGGCCCAAGTACTTGGGCCATCCTCCACTGCACTCCCTGGCCACAGCAGAGAGCTGGCCTGGAAGAGGGGCAACCGGGACAGAATCTGGCGCCCCAAGGAAATACTCTCTTATTTCTGGTATATTTTAGAATTTATTTGAGAAGCAGAGATAGAGACCTCCACTTGTTGATTCATTCCTGCAAATGCCCACAACAGCTGAAGCTTGACTGAAGCTGGAAATCCAATCCAGGTCTCCCACATGTGTGGCACGAACTTAATTACTTAGGCCATCACTGCTGTTTCCCATGGTGTGCATTAACAGGAAGCTGGAATCCAAAGTGGAGTCAGGACTCTAATACAAAACTAGCTCCTAGCTCCAGATCGGCCCAGCTCTTTTTTTTTTTTTTTTTTTTTTTTTTTGACAGGCAGAGTTAGACAGTGAGAGAGAGAGAGAGAGAGAGGGAGAGAGAGAAAGGTCCTCCTTCCGTTGGTTCACCCCCCCAAATGGCCGCTACGGCCAGCGCACTGCACCAATCCAATCCAAAGCCAGAAGCCAGGTGCTTCCTCCTGGTTTCCCATGCAAGTGCAGGGCCCAAGCACTTGGGCTATCCTCCATTGCCTTCCTGGGCCACAGCAGAGAGCTGGACTGGAAGAGGAGCAACCCAGACAGAATCCGGCACCCCAACCCGGACTAGAACCCGGGGTGCCGGCAGTGCAGGTGGAGGATTAGCCAAGTGAGCCATGGCACCGGCCGGCCCAGCTCTTTTTAAAAATCTTTTTAAAAAATAATAAATAAGCTAAGGATTCACTGAATGACAATCAGCTACAATAAAGGCCTGAGATGCAGCTATATAGACAACTTTGAAGACAAGTATCAGAATAAAGAAGCCTTTCAATGAATTGTGTCTGATAAGAAAATGACTCCAAGTTATTAGAAGGGCTGCAAATGTTACCAGAAAATTGTACATTAACAAGAGTAAGAACTTATCACTTAGGAAAACCTATCCAGGTTGTCTGGACTTTGGGAAGAAACCGTTCATAAGAAAGTCCCAGAAAGATTTCACAGCAAAGTAAAGCTGAGGATTGAACAGATGGTTGGTCAATTCCTTCATTCAACAAATAATGACAGAGCATATATTATGTGCCATGCACTGTTTAAGGTATGGGCAAAAACTTGTCCTTAAAGAATTGACACTGACATTGGCGGAAGGGGATACACATGGTATAGAAATAAGTAAGGACAGCATATAGCAGTCACTTGATGATTAGTGCTATGGAGAAAAAGAAAGCTGGGAAGGGAGATAGGAAGTGTGAATGTGAAGAATTTCAAGTGGATTACTACTGGGAAGGCCTCACTGACGGAGTGGCCTTTGAGAGAACAAAATCATGCTTGTGTCTGGTAAGAAAGTATTCCAGCAAAGAAAACATCTACGCCGAAGTCTGGCTTGGTTTAGGAAATCAGCATGGCTGAAAGTTCAGCGGACAGAAGGGAGACGAGGAGGAGAGGAGATCAAGCAGGCAATGAAGAGCCAGCATCAGATCTTGTCCGTGGAGTCACACAGGGCAACAGAAGGACATGGTCTTTCACTTTTACTCAGTCTTCTACCCTGTTAGCCACTGGACATTTGTGAGCCAAAGAACAGCTCTTTTAAAAGAATCACTCCAGGGGGCCGGCGCTGTGGTGCAGTGGGTTAAAGCGCTGGCATCCCATATGGGCGCCAGTTCAAGACCCGGCTGCTCCTCTTCTGATCCAGCTCTCTGCTATGGCCTGGGAAAGCAGAAGATGGGCCAAGTCCTTGGTCCCCTGCACCCACGTGGGAGACCCGGAAGAAGCTCCTGGCTCCTGGCTTTGGATCGGCACAGCTCAGGCCATTTGGGGAGTGAACCATTGGATGGAAGACCCCTTCCCCTCCCCCTCCCCCTCCCCCCCTCCCTCTCTCTCTGCCTCTCCTATCTCTGTGTAACTTCTGACTTTCAAATAAATAAATAAACCTTAAAAAAAAAAAGGATCCCTCTGACTACCATGCAGAGAACAGGACGGCAAGTGGCAAAGGCAGGAAGAATGCGACCAGTTTTAAGACTAAGGCAGGAATGGACTAATGCAAGTTCTTTTCGATTTTGGCTATGAGTTTGTATAAAACAGTAAAATGACACCAAGTCGGTAACCTTTTCTTAGGCAAGAAGTAGTTTTGCATAAGAGAGTCCTCACAAACACTTTAGGTGAGCCTCAGGCTGGTTAGGCCCGGAAAAGCAGGATGGCTGCCTTGCATTACAAAGGGCTTTGCAAGCTAGGACTCTAGGAGTTCTATAACTTGTCAGGGCCTGCATGCTGCGTCATCCTCTGCCTACCCCAGGCTCCTCCTTCAGGACACACAGGAAACCTTTAGTTTTTAGATAGCAAATTCCTGTCACCCCTAAAGCCATTCTCCCAGCCCAGCTAACTCATTGCCAGGTACAGAACACTTTATCTGCTGAACCTGGAAATCCATTGGAATCCTCCACAGCACTGTGAATTTGTAGGCAGCTAGTACTGATTCTGCAGAATTGATACCCTAAATTCAACCTGTTTAGCATCTCAGGTCTCACAGCTGCCCCGTTATTCTCTACACAGGAGAGAATGAGATGGGGACGATATCCAACCAAGGCTCTGTTCATCACTGTCTGCAGCAGCATTCCCAGAGTGTGGACTAGCCGCACCCCTAGCTGTGCTAGGGGAATAACCAGGGCTTACTTGGTATAAATGGTGCCAGCCATAAAGAGAGAATATTTGAACATTTTGACGAGAGAGCAGAAAGAAAGAAGCTGAAGCATCCATTCTTAACGAAAGGCTTAGACCAAGAGAGGAGGTCTGCATGAGCAGGAACCTGGAGGGAGAAGCCACAGCAGGGACTCTCGTCCAGCTCCTGCAGTATGGGTTACAGCTATTTTTTTTTTTTTTTTTTTTTGACAGGCAGAGTGGACAGTGAGAGAGAGAGACAGAGAGAAAGGTCTTCCTTTGCCGTTGGTTCACCCTCCAATGGCCGCCGCGGCTGGCGCACTGCGGCCGGCGCACCACGCCTATCTGAAGGCAGGAGCCAGGTGCTTCTCCTGGTCTCCCATGGGGTGCAGGGCCCAAGCACTTGGGCCATCCTCCACTGCACTCCCTGGCCACAGCAGAGAGCTGGCCTGGAAGAGGGGCAACCGGGATAGAATCTGGCGCCCCGACCGGGACTAGAACCCGGTGTGCTGGCGCCGCAAGGCGGAGGATTAGCCCAGTGAGCCGGTTACAGCTATCTTAATTGGTATCTTAACCACTAGGCCAAATGCCCACTCCTACAGAACTTCTGATTTCCATTACCACAGTGCCTTCTCATGTAATAGGGTACAATGCAAGTAATGCAAGGGTTAAAAAAAAAAGTAGGGATTTTGCACCTTTCTGAATGCTACACAGAAAATAAAGAGCCTCACATCTCACATTGGGTGCTATGTCATAGCAGGTTAAGCCTCTGCCTGCAGAATGAACTTAGAGAAAGTGGAAGAGGCAAATTTCTGCCCAAGGCTGAGTCCATTAGAAGAAAAACTGTTTTGCACATGTTCTCTGACAAGATAACAGTAACAAAATCTGGCTGCTGTGAGCTGACGCTGTGGCATAATGGTGGGTTAAGCCACTACCGCCTGAGGCAGCGACATCCCATAGGAGCGCCAGTTCGAGTCCCAGCTGGTCCACTTCCCATCCGGCTACCAGCTGATGTGCATGGGAAAACCCTGGAGGAGGACCCACATGCTTGGGCCCCTGCACCAACTGGGGAGACCTGGAAGAAGCTCCCGGCTTCCAGTTCTGGCTGTTGCGACCATCTGGGGAATGAATCAGCAGATGGGGAGGGGAAAGGGAAGGGGAGGGGAAGGGGAAGGGAAGGGAAGGGGAAGGGGGAGGGGAGGGGAAGGGGGAGGGGAGGGAAAGGGGAGGGGAAGGGGGGGAAGGGAGGGGAAGGGAGGGGAAGGGGAGGGAAGGAAAAGAAATACTTGGGCAGCTGATTTTAGGGAACAATCCATAAGGTTTCTTAGCTCTCTTTTAGGGAAGTAACAGCTCAGAACTTGCCATTTTAGTATATGGTTGAAGAAATGAACTGAGGAAATTTCAGAGGTGGAAATATATATGTGATTTGAGAATCAAATTTGGATAGAAATTAAAAAATTTGAAGAGGCTTATAAAACAGAAATAAAAGAGCAGGAGGAGGAGATTTAGAGCTGGGGAATAATTCTGTCTTCCTGGAATGTAGTATGGGTAGAGTCATGATGGAAAATGTAGTTATAAATGTGGGTTGGGGCCAACCTAGTCTTAATGACTGTCACTAATCTTGAAGCACCTTGTGGCAGCTCTATAACATGTTCATGGACTGGATAACTTAAGCCAACCCCAGGGCAAATCCTTGGAGAACTCTGCCATTAAACATTTCAAAGCTCTCTAAAACAGCATAATATAATATATTCTATTTTCCTCACAAGAATACTGTGATAACCAAATGGCACGAGCAGTATGGAAGACTTTGGGTGATTGGCATGTTGTATACAACTGCAGAGTGGTGGTATTGCTTAGAAAATTCCCACAGGCTCCTACTCAGCTCTTACACTGCATTTCCTACAATAACTTGCTGACTAATCAAAACATTCATTGGTTTGAAAATTTTCAGAAACTTTCAGCTTAAAGTGTGACAACCTACAGGCTCCCACTTTTGTTTCCACTATCACCAGCCTGAGACCATTAATATGGCATGATATCATATTACAGAAATCAAGGTTTTTCTCCATTAACTTGTCTTTCTGTAATCTTAATGATCCTTCTCTATTTAACCAGAGTACTATTCCATGGATCACGAGACTATATGGAATCTGTGGTTTCCGTAAGTGACTCTGGAGTATGTATCTTGCACTTATTCTGAATAATGCTCCACTAGAAATAAAAAATTGATACAC
Organism: Oryctolagus cuniculus; assembly: GCF_964237555.1. NCBI lineage: Eukaryota > Metazoa > Chordata > Mammalia > Lagomorpha > Leporidae > Oryctolagus > Oryctolagus cuniculus. The sequence goes on along the minus strand of NC_091453.1, from coordinate 77,902,811 downwards.
ACACTTTCTAAAGTGTTGGAAGGTATTAAAAGTATAATAATGGCTAAGAGAAGGGTCAGATTTCCTCAACCTGCAATCCTGGATTTATCATCTTCCTCTCTATAATGTGGTAGCAACATTCACCTCCCAGGATGGCTTCAACAATTGAGCTAGATAAAGTGGGGAAATTACTCAGGGCTAGGCAAGATATACAGTAAGTGTTGAATGACTGGTGCTTTTATCATTACTATGAAGTTGACTGCTTCGATTTTTAGGCATTGTATGTGAAAATGTATTTTAAACAACTTCAACCTAATAAGCAACCACAAAGCTCACCTCTATTACTTATGTGTATTTCCATTATATAGGTTCATGGCTCCTCTCTCAGAAAATAGCAAACCTGCAACATTCATTTGGGTGGCATAGAGAAAATAGCTCACATTTGCCTAATGCTTTACCTTTTAAAAGGGTCATTCATGTACTTAGCCTTCACAAGAACTGACTAGAAAAGTGAGTGGATGTTTCCAATCCTATAGAGTAATTGTGTAGTGCAGCTGGTTTTAGCACTTAGTTGCATTCTTATTTCATGCCAGGCGGCTTTATTTGTTAGGATCCCCTGGATCATCTTGACATCAGAGAACATATGTTTCAGAAATGTTTTTATTTGAAGGGAAAATCTAAAAGTTTATATGGTAAATGTATAAAGAAATCTATGTGACTTAAAGTAAGTAAAACTTAAAGTAGGCATAATACAATACTCGTTCCCTCCAAAGTTGAAAGGGGTAGGTTTTGTGACATCACTTGGGAGGTCCATAGCCCATAGTGGGTTTTTTTTGGGGGGGGGGAGTTCCCACTGGAGTTCCTACCCAACTTCCTGCTGCTGTGTACCCTGGGAAACAGCAGATGATGACTGGAGTGCTTGAGCCCCTGCTACCCACAAGAGAGAAGCCCTGGATGGAATTCCTGGCTACTGGTTTCAGCATGGCCCAGCCCTGGCATTTGGGGAGAGAACCCACAGATGGGAGATGTCACCCTCCCCCTCCCCATCTTTCTCACTGTGCTGGAACACTGCCTTTTAAGTAGATGAAATAAACATTTTTTTAAGACTTAAGAATATGTGGGGACCTCTTTGTGACTACCAAGGTTGTGAATATAACCATATTTCAGACAGTAAAACCTTACTGGTCAGAGATACGCCAACAGACACAAGGGGAATTTTATTTAAGTAAGATCTTCAGAAGAATAGAAGATGGCGGAATAGTGAGGGCGCGCACCGATAGTCCGGGAAAATTTAGTTTAATAAAAGGGGAGTTACGGTAGCCTCAGAAAAAAGAACCAGGAAAATATTGCAGACAAAACTCTTCTGGATTCAGTGGGCGTGAATCGGAGGACCTACTGGGAGAACAAGGTCGCCCACCGCGCGCGAAAGCCGAACCGCAGGACCGAGCCGCGGGACTGAGCCGCGGAAGCCGAGCCGAGGGACGGAGCTGCGCAAGCTGCAGGGTCTGCACGCAAGTGCTCGAAGGGGAGTGCAACAGCGGGGAGACTTGGGAAGTCCAGGGCTCCGAGTCCACACATCGGCGCTGAAAGGGGAGCAGACCGGCGTGGAGAGCGTGGGAGCCCACAGTTCGAGACATCAGCGGCAGACTCAACACACCAGCGCTGGAACGCGAGGTGAGCCGAACCTCGATAACCCGAGACACCGGCAGGCAAGCGGAGAGAGGAGACTAGAGGGAACGACCCCCGGGGCGGGGGGGACTTCACCAAGCTAACTGGAAGAGAGAGAGAGGGAAAAAAAAAAAAAGGTGACTGGTATGGACACGGGTTTCTCTCTCTCCGCTCACCTCTCAAGGGCGAGCAAGACAAAGAGCAGGCGCCATCTTGGACATACGTCATAAGCAGAGCGACCTCAGGTCTGCACCGGCCCTGAGCCTAGCAGTAAAACCTGACTCTGGGTGGGGCTAATTAACAGGAGATTAGGACTTAGTAAATTTATGGTGCGACTGAACTGAGACTGTGAAAAAAGAGACGGTGGGGGAGAGAACTCACGGAATTCATGTGAGCACTCTCCAGAGACGCTACAATTCCGTAACTTTGGCAACCCAGTGGGAGACTGAAGGAGAATTTGAGCCCACTCTAAGGGCCGAACAGATTCCCTGTGTGGTCCTTGGGAAAGAGCTTCTGATCTCTGGCTCCTGTGGGTATATCATTTGCCTGCTAACTACCTCCAACTTTGTTCAGCTGTGCAGAATAACTTCCCTGTTGAATCAAAAAAAAAAAAGAGAGAGAGAGAGAGAGAGAGAGAGAGAGGTTTACCACGCCTAACCTGGGAGTGTCACCTTTGGCACACCAAACAGAGCTCTCAGGCCACACCCATCTCAAGCCCTAAGGCTCCATCAAAAACAGATAGTCCACTTAATCTAGAGTCATAGTATAACAAGAAAAAGCACCACAGTGAAGAAACCAAATATCTCCAATATGACAAATAACAAACGCAAAAACCAAGGTAATAAAAACAAGGAAGTCACCATGAAGCCCTCAAATGAAAAAGACACCCCAATTCAAGATAATGAGGATGATGACATAGAAGAAATGCAAGAAGCAGATCTCAAAAAATTGATAAGAACATTAAGAAGTTCTCAAAAACAAATTCTTGAACTACAGAAATCCTTAATGGACAAGATAGAAAATCTCTCTCGTGAAAATGAAATATTAAGGAGGAATCAAAATGAAACGAAACAACTAGTACAACAGGAAACTGGGATAGTGACTGAAGTGAAGAATTCAATAGATCAAATGAAAAACACAATAGAGAGCCTTACAAACAGAATGGGAGAAGCAGAAGAGAGAATATCGGACTTAGAAGACAGAGAACAGGAAAGGATACAGTCAGACCAAAGAAAAGAAGTGGAAATTAGGAATCTAAAGCATATTGTCGGGAATCTTCAGGATACTATTAAAAAACCCAACATTCGGGTTCTAGGAGTTCCTGAAGGCATGGAGAGGGAGAAAGGATTAGAAGGCCTTTTTAGTGAGATATTAGCAGAAAATTTCCCAGGTTTGGAGAAGGACAGAGAAATCCTAGTACAGGAAGCTCACAGAACCCCTAATAAACACGACCAAAAGAGACCCTCACCACGGCACGTTGTAATTAAACTCTCCACAGTGAAACATAAAGAAAAGATCCTAAAATGTGCAAGAGAGAAACGTCAGATTACTCTCAGAGGATCTCCAATCAGACTCACAGCTGACTTCTCATCAGAAACTCTACAAGCTAGGAGGGAATGGCAAGATATAGCCCAGGTACTAAGAGAGAACAACTGCCAGCCCAGAATATTATATCCTGCAAAGCTATCATTTGTGAATGAAGGTGAAATAAAGACTTTTCATAACAAACAGAAATTGAAAGAATTTGTTGCCACTCGTCCAGCCCTGCAAAAGATGCTTAAAGATGTGTTACACACAGAAACAAAGAAACACGGTCATCAATATGAAAGAAGGTAAAGGAAGGAAACCAAGGAAGGAAAGCTCACAGCAAAAGATCACAGGGAATTCAAAGCATATATTAGAACTTATCTTTGGCAAATGGCAGGGCAAAGTTACCACTTATCATTAGTCACATTGAACGTGAATGGCCTGAACTGTCCAGTTAAAAGACACCGTTTGGCTGATTGGGTTAAGGAACAAAACCCATCTATTTGCTGCTTACAAGAAACACATCTTTCCAACAAAGATCCATACAGACTGAAAGTGAAAGGCTGGAAAAAGATATACCATGCCAACAGAAATGAAAAAAGAGCAGGCGTAGCCATCTTAATATCAGACACCATAAACTTTACCACAAAAACCATTAAGAGAGACAAAGAGGGACACTACATAATGATTAAGGGATCAATTCAACAGGAAGATATAACAATTATCAATGTATATGCACCTAACTACAGGGCACCGGTTTATCTAAAAGATTTGTTAACGGACTTAAAGGGAGACTTAGACCCCAATACAATAGTACTGGGGGACTTCAATACTCCACTCTCAGAAATAGACAGATCAATAGGACAGAAGATCAACAAGGATACAGTAGATTTAAACGACACTATAGCCCAAATGGATCTAACAGATATATACAGAACTTTCAATCCTACAGCTAAAGATTATACATTCTTCTCAGCAGTACATGGAACCTTCTCTAGGATTGACCACATACTAGGCCATAAAGCAAGTCTCAGCAAATTCAAAAGAATTAGAATCATACCATGCAGCTTCTCAGACCATAAAGGAATGAAGTTGGAAATGAACAACTCAGGAATCCCTAGAGCATACGCAAACACATGGAGATTGAACAACATGCTCCTGAATGAACAATGGGTCATAGAAGAAATCAAAAGAGAAATCAAAAACTTTCTGGAAGTAAATGAGGATAACAACACAACATACCAAAACTTATGGGACGCAGCAAAAGCAGTGTTAAGAGGAAAGTTTATATCAATAGGTGCCTACATCAAGAAATTGGAAAGGCACCAAATAGATGAGCTTTCTATTCACCTCAAGGATCTAGAAAACCTACAGCAAACCAGACCCAAATCTAGTAGGAGAAGAGAAATAATTAAAATCAGAGAAGAAATCAACAGGATTGAATCAAGAAAAACATTACAAAAAATCAGCCAAACGAGGAGCTGGTTTTTTGAAAAAATAAACAAAATTGACACCCCATTGGCCCAACTAACTAAAAAAAGAAGAGAAAAGACCCAAATCAATAAAATCAGAGATGAAAAAGGAAATGTAACAACAGACACCACAGAAATAAAAAGAATCATCAGAAATTACTACAAGGACTTGTATGCCAGCAAACAGGGAAACCTATCAGAAATGGATAGATTCCTGGACACATGCAACCTACCTAAATTGAACCAGGAAGACATCGAAAACCTAAACAGACCCATAACTGAGACAGAAATTGAAACAGTAATAAAGGCCCTCCCAACAAAGAAAAGCCCAGGACCAGATGGATTCACTGCTGAATTCTACCAGACATTTAAAGAAGAACTAACTCCAATTCTTCTCAAACTATTCAGAACAATTGAAGAAGAGGGAATCCTCCCAAATTCTTTCTATGAAGCCAGCATCACCTTAATTCCTAAGCCGGGAAAAGATGCAGCACTGAAAGAGAATTACAGACCAATATCCCTGATGAACATAGATGCAAAAATCCTCAATAAAATTATCGCCAATAGAATGCAACAACACATCAGAAAGATCATCCACCCAGACCAAGTGGGATTTATCCCTGGTATGCAGGGATGGTTTAATGTGCGCAAGACAATCAATGTGATACACCACATTAACAGACTGCAGAAGAAAAACCATATGATTCTCTCAATAGATGCCGAGAAAGCATTTGATAAAATACAACACCCGTTCATGATGAAAACTCTAAGCAAACTGGGTTTGGAAGGAACATTCCTCAATACAATCAAAGCAATCTATGAAAAACCCACAGCCAACATCCTATTGAATGGGGAAAAGTTGGAAGCATTTCCACTGAGATCTGGGACCAGACAGGGATGTCCACTCTCACCACTGCTATTCAATATAGTTCTGGAGGTTCTAGCCAGAGCTATTAGGCAAGAAAAAGAAATTAAAGGGATACAAATTGGGAAGGAAGAACTCAAACTATCCCTCTTTGCAGATGACATGATTCTTTATTTAGGGGACCCAAAGAACTCTACCAAGAGACTATTGGAACTCATAGAAGATTTTGGCAAAGTAGCAGGGTATAAAATCAATGCACAAAAATCAACAGCCTTTGTATACACAGACAATGCCATGGCTGAGGAAGAAATTCTAAGATCAATCCCATTCACAATAGCTACAAAAACAATCAAATACCTTGGAATAAACTTAACCAAGGACGTTAAAGATCTCTACGATGAAAATTACAAAACCTTAAAGAAAGAAATAGAAGAGGATACCAAGAAATGGAAAAATCTTCCATGCTCATGGATTGGAAGAATCAATATCATCAAAATGTCCATTCTCCCAAAAGCAATTTATAGATTCAATGCAATACCAATCAAGATACCGAAGACCTTCTTCTCAGATCTGGAAAAATTGGTGCTGAAATTTATATGGAGGCACAAGAGACCTCGAATAGCTAAAGCAATCTTGTACAACAAAAACAAAGCCGGAGGCATCACAATACCAGATTTCAGGACATACTACAGGGCAGTTGTAATCAAAACAGCATGGTACTGGTACAGAAACAGAAGGATAGACCAATGGAACAGAATTGAAATACCAGAAATCAACCCAAACATCTACAGCCAACTTATATTTGATCAAGGATCTAAAACTAATTCCTTGAGCAAGGACAGTCTATTCAATAAATGGTGCTGGGAAAATTGGATTTCCACGTGCAGAATCATGAAGCAAGACCCCTACCTTACACCTTACACAAAAATCCACTCAACATGGATTAAAGACCTAAATCTACGACCTGACACCATCAAGTTACTAGAGAACATTGGAGAAACCCTTCAAGATATTGGCACAGGCAAAGAGTTTCTGGAAAAGACCCGGGAGGCACAGGCAGTCAAAGCCAAAATTAACTATTGGGATTGCATCAAATTGAGAAGTTTCTGTACTGCAAAAGAAACAGTCAGGAGAGTGAAGAGACAACCATCAGAATGGGAAAAAATATTTGCAAACTATGCAACAGATAAAGGGTTAATAACCAGAATCTACAAAGAGATCAAGAAACTCCACAAAAACAAAACCAACAACCCAATTAAGAGATGGGCCAAGGACCTCAATAGACATTTTTCAAAAGAGGAAATCCAAATGGCCAACAGGCACATGAAAAAATGTTCAAGGTCATTAGCAATCAGAGAAATGCAAATCAAAACCACAATGAGGTTCCACCTCACCCCGGTTAGAATGGCTCACATTCAGAAATCTACCAACAACAGATGCTGGCGAGGATGTGGGGAAAAAGGGACACTAACCCACTGTTGGTGGGAATGCAAACTGGTCAAGCCACTATGGAAATCAGTCTGGAGATTCCTCAGAAACCTGAAGATAACCCTACCATTCGACCCAGCCATCCCACTCCTTGGAATTTACCCAAAGGAATTTAAATTGGCAAACAAAAAAGCGGTCTGCAGCCTAATGTTTATTGCAGCACAATTCACAATAGCTAAGACCTGGAACCAACCTAAATGCCCATCAACGGTAGACTGGATAAAGAAATTATGGGATATGTACTCTTTAGAATACTATACTGCAGTAAGAAACAACGAAATCCAGTCATTTGCAACAAAATGGAGGAATCTGGAACACATCATGCTGAGTGAAATAAGCCAGTCCCAAAGGGACAAATACCATATGTTCTCCCTGATCGGTGACAACTGACTGAACACCAAAAAGGAAACTTGTTGAAGTGAAAGGGACACTATGGGAAACGGTGACTTGATCAGCATAGCCCTGACTGTTAATGAACAACTTAATACATTATCCCTCTTAGTAGTTTTTTTGTCTGTTCTACTTAATATGACTGATTTAATTCTGTAATTAATACACAGTTATTCTTAAGTGTTGAAATTTAACTGAAATGTGATCCCTGTTAAACATAAGAGTAGGAAGAAGAGAGGGAAGAGATATATAATTTGGGACATGCTCAGGCTGACTTGCCCCAAATGGTGGAGTTAGAAACATACCAGGGGACTCCAATTTAATCCCATCAAGGTGGCATGTACCAATGCCATCTCACTAGTCCAAGTGATCAATTTCAGTTCGCAATTGATCATAATGAAAGGACTAAGAGTCAAAGGGAGCACATAAGCAAGTCTAGTACCTGCTAACACTAACCGATAGAATAAATAAAGGGGAGAGTGATCCAACATGGGAGGTGAGATGCTCAGCGGACTCATAGAATGGCAGATGCCCTAAATAGCACTCTGGCCTCAGAATCAGCCCTAAAGGCACTCGGATCTGGCTGAAAAGCCCATGAGAGTATTTCAGGCATGGAAAGCCAAGACACTCTGGCAGAAGATCTCTGTGAGTGAGATCTCAGTGGAAAGAACAGGTCTTCAAAGAAGGAGGTACCTTTCTCTGAAGGGAGGAGAGAACCTCCACTTTGACTATGACCTTGTCTAAACAAGATAAGAGTCGGAGAACTCAAGGGGCTTCCATAGCCTTGGAAACTCATGACTGGAGCATAGGGAGATTACTGATGCCATAGACAGGAGTGTCAATTGGTAAAGTCAACAACAGGAGTCACTGTGCACTTACTCCTCATGTAGGATCTCTGTCCTTAATGTGCTGTGCATTGAGATTTAATGCTATAATGAGTACTCAAATAATATATTGCACTTTGTGTTTCTATGGGGGTGCAAACTGTTGAAGTCTTTACTTAATGCATACTAAACTGATCCTCTGTAAAAAAAAAAAAAAAAAAAAATATCAACTCCCAACTTGACTCTCACTGGGATTAAACATGACAATAGGTCTGATCTGATTTCATCATCATTAAAAAAAATCATCTATTATTTTTCACTTTATGTTTCTGTGTGGGAGCAAACTGTTGAAATCCTTGTTTAATGTATACTAAGCTGATCTTCTGTATATTAAGATAATCGAAAATGAATCTTGATGTGAATGGAAGGGGAGTGGGAGTGGGAAAGGGGAGGGTTGTGGGTGGGAGGGACGGTATGGGGGGGAAGCCATAGTAATCCATTATTCGTACTTTGGAAACGTATATTCATTAAATAAAAGTTAAAAAAAAAAAAAAAAAAAAAAAAAAAAAAAAAGATCTTCAACTATAAAAAGCAGCCACAGATGGAGGACTTCTATAATTCTACCCATCCTTGGTGAAAGATATTTTCATTTCATGCTGGGAACTGTACTTTTTCCATCACTCAGATTACTTTATGAGCCATTTGTGGTTTTTTTTTCTCTTTTAATGGAATGAAATGGTACAAGGTTAAGGTTCATTATCAAATTGGAATGCAAAAGCAACATTAACCATACTTCAGATTTGCCACTGCAGAAATTGTAGGCAAGAATATATATATAATGATGTTTGTTACCCACTGAAAAACTCTGAAGAGACCTTGACAGATTCAAGGCTATCAACTTTAATGAAATATATAAACTCACTAACTCATTGAAAACATGCAATTGAAGCACTATCTCATACTTCTTGAAATTTTAACTGCTTAAAAGGTTCTGATCTGTCAGAACCAGATCAATTATCAATCTCCCTATCTGTGTATGACTATAAAATCATTTCACAGTCATCACAAGCTAAATACAAACAAAACATTATCATGGATATAAGTAGATAGATTAAATTAACTGATATGAGTGAATGAGAATAAAAGAACACGTAGGATAATTGTGTAGCAAATCACTTCTGAGATTCACCAAATGGTGCATATTACTTTTTCTTACTTTGAAAAAATATAAATACTCAAACAAGTAGTTAATAATGATTTTAGAGTTTAACATCTCAAGGTGCTTCAGAAACGATTATAGGTAAATAAAAATAACACTGCTGCTAAGGCATGTGCACTGACAACATGGTAATCCACTTGGTTGGATATAGAATTGTATGTGTCCTCTAAACAGGGCCTCAGATGTTTAGCATAAGAATAAAGCTGGCAGGTCTAGCATGTGGCAAAGTGAGTTAAGCTGCCACCTGAAACTCCAGCATCCCATATGGGTGCCAGTTGGAGTCCCGGCTGCTACACTTTCCATCCAGCTCCTTGCTAATGGCCTGGGAAAAGCAGTGGAGGATGGCCTAAGTGCTTGGGCCTCTGCACCCACGTGGGAGTCCCAGAAGAAACTCGTAGCTTCAGCATGGCCCAACCCTGGCTGTTGGGGCCATCTGGGGAGTGAACCAGTGGATGGAAAAACCTCTTTCTCTGTGATTCTGCCTTTGATTATTTATTTGAAAGTCAGAGTTACAGAGAGGGAGAGACAGAGAGAGAGATTTTCCATCTGCTGATTCACTACCCAGGCGGTCACAATAGCCGGGGAGGGGCCAAGCCGAAGCCAGGAGCATCATCTGGGTCTCCCACATGAATGTGGGGGCCCAAACACTTGGACCATCCTCCGCTGCATTCCCAGGCATGTTAACAGGGAGCTGGATGAGAAGTGGAGCAGCTGGGACTTGAACCAGCACACATAAGGGATGCCAGAGTAACAGGCAGCGGCTTTACCTCAAACACAAGACTCAAATCTTTTTTGTTTTTTAAGAAGAAAGCTTCCTACAAGGAGGATCTCTGTGAGATCTCAGAGAAAAGAAAGTGTCATCAAAGAAGGATACACGCTTCTCTGAAGGGAGAAGAGAACATCCACTTTGCTTATGGCTGTGTCCAAATACTGACGGAGTCTATGGTCACAAAAGGTTTCCATAGCCTTGGTAGCCCATGACAAAAGCCTCAGATGATCATAAAAAAAGAGTGTTAATTGTTAAAGGAACAACAGTAGTCACTGTGCACTTGCTCCCCAGGCAGGACCTCTGTCCCTATTGAATTGTAATATGAGAATCAACTGCCAATTCTCTCCCCAAACTGTACTCTATATGTTGTGTGTGGGTGTGGGGGCAATTTGTTGAAATCTGTGATTAGCATAGAGTTGGTCCTCTGCATATAAAGTCATAGTAAAAATGATCCATAATGAAGGAGGAGATGGGAGAGGGAATGGGAGGTGGGATGGGAGTGGGGAGGGTGGAGGTATGGGGAAAAGAACAACTATATTCCTAAAGTTGTATCTATGTAAAAATGTATTCATTAAATAAAAAGAAGAAGAAGAAGAAAGCTGGCAATATTTTCTTTCTTTCTTAAAAGTTACTTTAAAGACATTGTGGTTACCAGTTTGCAGTCTGCCTTGTCAAGGCCTTGAATGTTTAAATCAGAAGACCAGGGCAGATTGGATTAAGATGGTAGAGTAGGGAGGGAGCTTACTGCTCTAGTCTAGGAGAAGATAGTTTTTAAAAAGTGGAGAAAGTACAGTCTCAGGGAAGAGGAAACTCCACACAAATTATATGGACACACTGAATCTACATGGAGGGTATGGACACCCACAAATCAGGACCCCAGCAACTAAGAGCCTCCACACAAGCTTTGGAGTGAGGTAAGACCAGATTGTAGCACCCCCAAAGCCACTGGTGATAAAGCTACAGGAAGAGCCTGGAAGGAATCCGGCTTGGATCCCTGTGGGGGGACAGTGTACCTGCCAAACTAGAGGAGAAAAAAAATGTGGGGCATGTTTCTCTCTCCCCTATCACCCTGCAATGGCATCCTGTAACAAGCCCATAGAGAGTGGGCACCATTTTGGACATACGTAAGAGCTGCACCAGCTAGTGTCCGAGCCCAGCAACCAGCCCAGCGCAGACTCCTGAGTCTGGCAGGGAGAATGGACAGGAGGCTGGGTTCTTGTGACCATGAGTGGCTGTGAAAACAATGAGGCTGCATAGGAGGACTCAGGGTGTGGCTGGGACTTTGGGCAGTCACTGTGGGAGGTTCCACACACTCAGAGCTCTCTGGTTACCTGGTGAGGGACATTGCTGGGGAATCTTTTGCTTACACCAAGGACTGCACAGATCATTTGTATGGTCCTTGTGGCTGTGTGGATGAATATCATACCCACACCCACTGGGGCTAGCGCCCAGGCACTAGTCTGCTTTGAGAAGAGGGCGTGAGCTGAGTATATGCCAACAGAGCAGAGCCATATCTGGAGTTATTTTATCCCCTCTGATAAGAGAGAGAGAGAGAGAGAGAGAGAGAGAGAGAGAGAGAGAGATTTACCACACCCAACTGGGTGTCACCTTAATAAGACTCCCTTCACCCTAGAGCACTGAACAGAGCTCCCTGGACACACCTACCACACACCTCTAGGTATTCACTGAAAAGGTAGATACTCCACTAATCCACAGAGGAATAGTCCAAAGATAAAAGGTGCCACAGTCAAAAAACAACAAAGAAACCAGTGAGTATCTCCACAAATGCCAAACATTAATGCACTAATTCAAGAAACAAGAATAAGGAAGACAACATGATGCCACCAAAATACAACACTTCAATACAAGGTTGTGAAGATGAAAAAATTGAAGAAATGCCAGAAATGGAATTCAAAAAACTGATCATAGGATTACTTAGAAGTAATCAGAAGCAATGCATGAACTAATGAAATCCATACATGAAATGAAAGAAAATTTCTCCCACAGAATTGATATCTTAAAGAGAAATCAAAATGAAATCTTTGGAAATGAAGAATTCAATAGAACAAATAAAAAAATGTCATGGAAAGCTTTAACAACAGAAAGATCATTCACCTGGACCAAGTGGGATTTATCCTGGGATGCAGGGATGTGTAAATCAATTAATGTGATACATCACATTAACAAACTGAAGAACAAAAATCATATGATTACCTCCATAGATGTGCAGAAAGCATTTGATAAAATACAACACCCTTTCATGATGAAAACTAAGCAAACTGGGTATAGAAGGAACATTCCTCAACACAATCAAGGCCTTCTATGAAAAACCCATGGCCAGCGTCAAACTGAATGGGGAAAAGTTGAAAGCATTTCTACTGAGATCCAGAACCAGACAAGGATGCCCACTCTCACCATTGATATTCAATATAGTACTGGAAGTTTTAGCCAGAGCCATTAGGCAAGAAAGAAAAATCAAAAAAGATAAAAATTGGGAAGGAGAAAGTCAAACTATTCCTATTTGCACATGACATGATTCTATATAAAGAGGATCCAAAAGACTCCACTAAGAGACTATTGGCACTCAAAGAAGAATTTAGTAAAGTAGCAGGATATAAAATCAACACACAAAAATCAACAGCCTTTGTATACACAGGCAATGCCATGGCTGAGAAAGAACTTCTAGGATCAATTGCATTCACAATAGCTACAAAAACAATCAAGTACCTTGGAATAAACATAACCGAGGATGTCAAAGATGAGAATTACAAAACATTAAAGAAAGAAATAGAAGAAGATAAAAAATAGAAAAATCTTCCATGTTCATGGATTGGAAGAATCAATATCAGTAAAATGTCCATACTTCCAAAGCAATTTACAGGTTCAATGCTATATCAGTGAAAATACCAAGGACATTCTTCTTATAGATAGAAAAAAAGGATGCTGAAATTCACATGGAAACACAGGAGACTCTGAATAGGCAAAGCAATCTTATACAACAAAAACAAAGCCGGAGGCATCACAATACCAAATTTCAAGACATACTACAGGGCATATGTTCTCTCTGACCTGTGATAGCTAATATAGCACCTAACTAATAGAGCACATAAAAGGCAATCTGTACAAGTGAAACTGATGATTTGAGAAGCAATGACTTGAACAGCCCTTGTCTTAACTGTTGAGGAAATGTCCAACTCCACTGCTAGTTTTCTTAGGTGCTTCTTTATTAATGATAAAACTTGTTCTCAAGGACTTAAAAGGGGTGAATGCTCCAAGATGTGAAGTAGTCCACACATCAGACTCATAGAATGACAATCACTTTAAGTAGCACTCTGACCTCAGAATCAGCCCTTAAGGCATGCAGGTCTGGCTAAAAAGCCCATGAAAACATTTCAGCCATGGAAAGCCGAGACACTGTGGCAAAAAAAATGTCCTACATGAGAACCCAGTGGAAAGAAGTGGTCATCAAAGAAGGAGGTACTTTTCTCTGAAGGGAGGAGAGCATTTCCACTTTGCTTATGGCTTTGTCTAAATACTGATGGAGTTTATGGATTCAAAAGTCCTCCATAGCCTAGGCAACTCATGTCAAGAGCCTTGAGTGATCACTGATGTCATACAGAAGAGTGTTAATTGTTAAATTAACAACAGGAGTCACTGTGCACTAACTTCCCATGCTGGACCTCTGTCCTCAAAGAGTTGTATTATAATTATGTTTAAATGCTCCCAAAAGATGTATCATTCTTGGATGCTTCTTTAAAGTTAATTAAGTTTCTAAAAAATGAAATTAACTTCAAGATGCAATGACTTTGAACAGCCCTTGTCTTGACTGTTGAGGAACAATTTGCCTTTTTGTGTGTGTGTGCACATTGTTGAACTCTTTATTTAGTATAGAGTTGGTGTTCTGTGTATAAAATTAATTGAAAATGGATTTTAGTGGAGAATGGGGTTGGGAATAGGAGAGGGAGGAGGGCGAAGGGTGGGAATGTGGGTATGGTGGGAAGAATCATTATATTCCTAAAGTTGTACTTATGAAATGCATGAAGTTTGTATTCCTTAAATTAAAGGTTTCTTTGGGGAAAAAGAAAATGATGACAACGACCAGGACAGGTGTTATAGCACAGCAGGTTGAAGGTGTCACTTGGGAGCCTTAACTATGAAGTAGTGGGTTAACCCACCACTTGCCACATAACAGGTTAAGCCACTGCCTGTGAAACTGGCATCCCTTATGGGCACTGGTTTGAGACCTGGCTGCTCCACTTCCAATCCAGCTCCCTAAAAATGTGACTGGGAAGGCAGTGGAAGATGGACCAAGTGCTTGGGTCCCTGCACCTACATGGGAGATCTGCAAGAAACTTCTGACTCCTGGCTTCAGGCTAGCCCAGCCTCAGCTGTTGTGGTCATTAGGGGAGTGAACCAGTGGATGGAAGATACCTATGTATCTATGTCTCTCTCTCTCTCCATCTCCCTCTATAATTGGATCACTGGATAAAGTGCTGCCACCTCTGCTTCTGATCTAGCTTCCTGCCAACGCATCTTGTGATGCAGCAGATGACAGCTCAAGTGTTTGTGCCCCTGCTATCCAAGTGGGAGACCTGGATGGAGTTACAAGCTTCCGGCTTTAGCCAAGTCCCGGCTGTTGCAGGACTTTGGGGAGCGATCCTGCAGATGGAAGTTCTCTCTCTCTGTAGCTCTTTCAAGTAGATGAAAATAAATAAATCAGAAGGCCATAAACTAATTCTTTCATCACTCTTAATCAGCTAATTTGAGAAAGTAGAAAATTCTAGAGATTTAATTGTTTATATTAACACATCACAGACAGATTTATATAATGCCAATTGGTAATTGAGGCATTTCTGGATCTGTCAGAAAATAAAAAACCCTCTTGCCTGAACTTATGAATCATTTTGCTCTGTTCTTCAATGCTAAGTTGCACAATGAAGCTGTATCTTAGGTGATAATAAACTTGATGTTAGACTCTCTAAATATCTTAAATAATAAGTACTAGAAGTGGGACAGGAGTGACCATCTATTAACCAGTCAGTGTCTGAAATAAGAAAAGCCAAGCCCAGGGAGGTGAAGTGCCTTGTCCAATGTCCTGAAACTAACTGCTGACAACGCTGATGCACAGTTAAGTCTCCAGTTTGACAGTCCAGCAGACTTTTGACTTCAAGAACTTCACAAGTTTTAATTGGTTACTACCAAACATATACAATGATTTCTGTTTTTTTAGAACTTTCTGATTTGAACATCAATAACAACAAATCATTGAGCTCCTAATAGGTACCTCTCTCTTTCCTAGTTACTCTACACTACTGGGGAGAATTGACATCAAGCCACACTGAGTCTTCCAACCAATGAACATGTATCTCTCTCCATTTATTATTTCAAACAATATCTGACCTCTTTTGCCAGTGAAGCGAAATCAATTTTCTTTGATAACACCATTTTCTTGGCCTTGCCCTCAAGGTATTTTAGAATAGCTATTGGGTCTATTCTATTCTTCGTTAAGATAAACCAACAACCAATAAAATTTAGGGAAATACAATGTATTTACTCAGGGGAAGCTGTCATTTGCCTCCACATTAACATATGAATGCCAGTAAGACTGGCATTCAGTATGAAAGCATTTCAGAGAAAATATTATAAGCTGACACTTACGTTATTCTGAGAGGCAGAGAAACAGAGAAAAGGGGCTCTCATTCACTGGGTCACTCCTCAAATGCCCTAGAACTAGGGCTGGGTGGGGCTTGGCCTAAACAAGTAGCAATAAACTCAATCTATGTCTCCCATGTAGGTGGCAAGAACCAGTTACTCAAGCCATCACTGCATCAGCCAGAAGCTAGAATCAGGAGCCAGAGCCCAGTATCAAATCCAGGCAGTCTGAGATGGGATGTGGGCATCTTAACCACTAGCCTAAACATCAACCCCTGATATATTTAATTTTTAACACCTTTATTAGGTTACAATTTGACCTTCAACAAACTACATACATTTCAATTGTATAATTTCAGAAGTTCTGACATACGTATATACACACAAAATCATCACCACAGTCAAGTAGTGAACAAATTCATCTCCACTTACAAGCTCCTCTGTGCTTTTACGAAATCTTTCCTAACATCCAATCCCTGCCTCTCACATCCCCAGCAACCACTGATCAGCTGTAGGTTACTTTAAATTAGTTTTCCTATCTTAGTATTTCATGTTTGGCCTCATACAGTCTAAACTGTTTTTCTGCGGCCAATTTCACTCAGCATAATTAGAGATTCACCCAAGTTGTTACATGTGTCAAAAGTTCACTTTATTTTAAGTATTGAGTAGTATTTCATTGTATAGCTATATCTCAATTGTGCATCCTTTTACCTGTTGATGGATATTCAGAATGTTTCCAATTTAGTACGATTTTACAAATAAAGATGCTATGAACATTTTGTTCAAATCTTTGTATGGACATATGCTTTTACCTTTCTTGAAATAATTACTTAGGAATTGAAAGGCTTTTCATAAAGCATGTGTGTATGTAACATTTCAAGAAGATGCCATACTGTTTTCACTATTCTACATTCCTGAAAGCAGTGAGTGAGGGCTCCAGTTTCTAGGCATCCTTGTTAACACTTTGTATGGGGCCCAGCTTGTCAGCTTAGTGAGTAAAGCAGCTGCCTGCAATGCCGGCATCCATGTGGGCACCAGTTCTAGTCCAGGCTACTCCACCTCCAATCCAGCTCCCTGCTAATGTGCCTGGGAAAGCAAAAGATGGCCCACATACTTGGCCCCTGCATCCATGTGGGAGACCAGATGAATATCCTGGCTTTGGCCTGGCCCAGCCCTGGCTGTTGTGGCCATTTGGGGAGTGAACTAACAGGTGGAAAATCTCTGTCTCTTCCTCTCTAACTCTGCCTTTCAAAAAAATCTTAAAAAAAAAAAAAAACCTCATTAGTTGTTCTAATAGATGTGTAGTAGTATCTTACTGTGGTTTCTATTTTCATTTCTTGGATAACTAATGATGAACATTTTTTGGGTGTCTATATGTCACTCATACACAGTATTTTTTTTAGTGAATGCCTATTCATAACCAGAACTTGTCCCTATTTAAATAGGTCTGTTTTCTTAGTTATGAGATTTTTTTTACATATTTTACAAACAAATTTTTATCATTTATATGCAAACACTTTCACTCAGTGTGAGGCTGTCTTTGCATTTATTTAACAGTATCTTTTGTTTTTTAAAATTTATATCCTTACTTTTATCTACTTGAAAGGCAAGTGACACACACACTCACACACTCACATACACAGAGAAATATAAGGATCTTTCATCTGCTGCTTCAGTTCCTAAATGCCTTCAACAGTCAGGGCTGAGCCAGGCTAAATCCAAGACCCTAGAACTCCATTTGGGTCTCCCACATGGGTGGCAAGGGCCCAAGCACTTGAGCCATCAACTGCTGCCTCCCAGGTTGCCTTAGAAGGAAGCTGGGCTATAAAGTAGAGGAGCCAGGAATTGAAGTGGCACTGTGATATGGTACGTAGGTGTCTCAAGCGATGCTATACCCATGACCTTCCAACAACAGTATCTTTTAAAAAGCAGAATTCTAAAGTTTTGGTGAAATCTATTTTAGAAGTTTTGTATTTTTATATATTATACTTTTGGTGTTATATGCAAGAATTCTTTGCCAACTTAAGGATGTAAACTTTTTCTTCTAGAATTTTTATATTTTTAAGTTTTATACTTAGATCTACAATCTACTTTGAGTTAATTTTCATATGCATGAGGTACGGACTCACATTAATATTTTTTCATGGGGATATGTAATTGTTCCAGCACAATTTGTAGAAAAGGGTATGTTTTCTCCATTGAATCACATTTGATACATTGTTGAAAATTATTTGTACACATGCCAGTCTCTTTCTGAACTCTCTATTCTTTCCCATTGATTTACATATTTATATTAGTAGCATCTGGTTTTGATTACTGTTAACTTATAATGAGTTTTGAAAACATTGGCGATTATACCACCAAGTGAGTGCACAAATCATATTTTCTAAATTAAAAGGTTTGGGAATTTATGAGAAATATTTGAGAAGCAATAATTTTTAAAATACAGTATTATCTTTCAGGTTGTTCCCTTACCACAGATGTTTGTAATAATACAGTTAAAACCTTAAGGACAAGTTGTCTCAAAGGTTCATAAAAAGGACTTCTTGTGACATAATACAGCAACTACTGAACATCCATCAAATTTCTTACAAGTTTTTGTTTACATAATTTGATTACCCTCCCAAATTTGTTATAAGTTTAGGGAACAGCCTATGCTACTCACATGTATTTACATTATTTGCCATACTTAGCATCTGCCTTCAGTGATAGCCTGAGTGATGAGAACACATCTCCTTTTGAGATAAGGAGTAATGAAGTGATCAGGAAAGCAAACAGAAGGATATTCTAATAGGAAGATACATTTCTCCAGTTAAAATTGGCAAGACCTAAATGCAGAATCATCAACTTTTCCTAGACTTTTGAACTCTGATGGAAGCACGAATTGAATGTTCACGGAAATGACTGGAACAGGTCTATCTGGAGAAGTGACATTCTTCAATTATAGGAAGATTCCACCGGGAGCTCTACATATTCATTTTGGGTGCTCTCCAAATTCTTATTTAAAATATTTCTACTTTTCTCAGTTCCGTAGACTTCCTCTCGCCCCTACCTTTACCCCCCCACCCCTTTTCTGGCTCAGACATCATAGTAAGAACAGCAGAGAGCTGAGGCACTTATCTGACTGGTTCAACCTAGCTCAACAAGAGAAGAGAAATTGGAAGAGCACAAAAAGGGACCAAAACTGGGCTTTTTAATTCACTATTTTTTGCATGGAAGTACAGGGCTTTAAAATAATTCATTTCAGAAATGAATGGTTGGGGCCAACGTTGTGGTGCTGCACGTTAAGCTACCACTTGCAATGCCGGCATCCCACATGAGCGCCAGTGTGGGCCCCAGCTGTTCCACTGAAGACAGCCTGGGTCACTTGGGCCCCTGCCACCCACGTGGGAGACCAGGAAGGAATTTCAGGCTCCTGGCTTCAGTCTGGCCCAGTCCTAGCCATTCTTTCAAATGAAATAAATCTTTTTATTAAAAAAGAAATGAATGGTCTTCACAAAAGATGTTTTTCCAGTCATTTAAAAAAATCTTGTATACCCAGGGGATACACAGGAATGGGAAAAGATGGACACTCAGAGACTTAAGGCACACCTGCCTCTTAAAAATTAACCAGCCCACTAGAATATTATATAATTGAGCAATGCTCTATAAGGGTAAGAGGGCATAAGATTGCAGGCAGCATACTTATACTAAAACACTATTTGTTGCTTATTTTAAAATCAAATTTAACTGGGCAACCTGTAGGCTTATTTGCTAAGTCTGGCAATTCTAATAAGGTGTTACACCATCACAAATGTGGCACTACAATATGGGATGTGGGCATGCCAACCAGTGGTTTACCCAGCACACCAAAAGCCTGCCCCCTACAGTCAGCTTTTCTGATTTAACATTCTTTAAGGAACAAAGAGTTTTCGCATATGTGGAGGGAAAAAAAATCTATATTTTCCTTGACTTTAGAAAACAAACTGAAACCTAGTGTTCCATTACTTTTCTAAAGGTTTTAGGATGGACATCATTTTATTTACAGAATTTAGATCCTAAGTTTCAATGCAGTATCAGTATTATGGAAAAGGAACTGATAACATCTGTAAATTTTCTAGCTCTCCATGGATCCTCTGCCTTCTCAACCAGGGTGCTGTATGTATTAATACCAGACTTTCTGTGGCAGTGAGCTTAGGGGAGGGGAAAATTCAGGAAACCCACTTGCCTGTGAGTGCTGGTACAGAGAGAGCACAATGCAGGCTCTATATCTGCTTCATGCACACCGAGCAACCAAGGGTTAACATCTATTTCAATATCACCACTCAAATTGCTGTTTACCATCGAAAGTACAGGGTACAGAGCCCGGGGAAAGGCCACAAGGGTCATTATGCCTTGGTGGCAAGAGACCTATCATTATTTTCATTCTATTCAATGCCAACAACCATTTATTAAAGGACAAAATTGGAAATTCTCCACTTTACTCTTTTTAAGGACTGTTTTATTTCCACAACCTGAGGAAAAGAAAGAAGGCTTTCGAGATGGAACACTGCCATTGTCAAGGCTTTTTAGTGCCACAGGCTGCCCTCATCCAATGACACTGTGCTCATTGTTGAGACAATTGAATCGCATTTCTTCCTTAGAGTGAGTTGAAATATTTTTAAATCTTGTTGCCAAGGCTGGCTTCATGAAACTGACATATATCATTTGGTTAGTCCCTGAATGAAACCAAGTACATGAGGTTTTGAGCCTGGAGGACCCTCCCCCTTCTAGGAAGACGCATCCCAGTTCATTTGTAGCACACACAGCCATTTGCTCCCTCGTGCTGTGTACCATCCTTATCTCTCTGTGCGCCTCATTTCCTGTTTAAGCATAAACTCCATGAGGGCAGGAACCTTAGTTCACTGATGTTGATCTGCTCATGCAGAACTTCACATTGGACAGCATGTGTTCGTGATAAATGTTGAATGAATGAATGATTGTGTGCTCAGTTTTTATTTTGTGCTGACTAGAGCATGATCAGAGGCATGCTCAGACGTCTGGGACTTCCAAGCAAATATCTCCAAAATGAACGCCTTCTCTTCCCTTACCACAAAATAAAAAACTTTGAGAGTCCTGTTATCCAGGCCTATCTGGGTATAAAAAGAATTGGAATCAATTGGTTATAGCTTAGTCAGTTGGCTATATGACTTCCTATAACCAATCAAAGCTCAGTTACTCTGATTACATGTTTGGTATATCAGAGTGTCTGGGTTCTAGTCCCAGCCCTACTCCCTTTTCCAGCTTCCTACTAATCTGCATCCTAGGAGGTAGTGGATGTTGGCCCAGATACTTGGGTTTCTGCCACCCACATGGGAGACCCAGATGGAGTTCTGAGCTCCTGACTTTGGCCTGTCCCAGCCCTGGCTGTTGTGAGCATTTGGGGAGTGAACCAGTAGAAGGGAGGCTGCTCCCCCTTTCTGTCTCTGCCTCTCAAATAAATAATTAAAATGTTAAACTACTATCAGTTTACTCTGTTGGTCCCAGTGCAGGTGCCCAGTCAAAATCCATGACAATGGTCCCCCAGAGGTTTCATTTAACATCCTACAGACAAAGTCTAAGTAGTACAAGTAACACTTGTGGGTAACATTCAGCAACCAGAAAGACTTCTTTGGCACCTGTGGGTAAATGGAGAGGTTAAATTAAGTTATAGAGGCAAGAAATGAGTATTGACCATGAATGTAAATGTATCCTAGAGAATTTTTTTAAAAGATTTATTTATTTGAAAAGTAAAGCAACAGAAGGAAAGGGAGAGACAGAGAGAGACCTTCCATCCACTGGTTTGCTCCCAAATGCCTACAATAGCTGGGGTTGGGCCAGTCCAAAGCCATGAGCCTAGAACTCCATTGGAGTCTCCCACATTGGTGGCAGGGACCCAAGCACTTGAACCATGTGCTGCCTCCTCAGATGCATTGGCAGGAAGCTGGATTGGAAGTGGAACAGCCAGGACTCAAATCAGGCACTCCAATATGGGATTGAGGCATTGCAAGCACAGCCTAACCTGCCATGCCACAATGCCCACACCTCTAGCAAAAAACTTTATCCCCAGTTTCCAAATTTCTAAAAACAGTGGTTCAAATACATCATATTCAAATCACACAGTAAGAAACTAAGAGGGAGTTCAAATTCAAGAATAATTTGAGTATTTCTTGACAGACTCGAAGCCCATGCTCTTTTCACTACACTTAATAAGAGCTTACAGCAAACTACTTCAAAAACCTTTGTATATGCTATATAGTCCATTTGTTACACCCTGACATTTGATGATACTTCAATATAGTAATTGTGCAATAAATAAAGGAGATTGTAACCCTATAGAGGAGGGAGCTCAAAAGGAAAAATTACATGGTTCAGAAGGCATATGTCTTGAGGTTGTAATAACAGAAAAATTACATATTCAGATTCCATCAACTCTCCATGCAAACATTTACATCTCTCAATCTTCTAATTTCAAGGACACACATCTGACATAATGGTGAAAATACTGCTTGGGATGCCTGTGTGTCATATCAGAGTGTCTGGGTTTGGGTCCTAGCTCTGCTTCTGATTCTAGTTTCCCCGCTAATATGTACCCTGGGAGGTAGCGGACAATGGGCCAAGTAATTGGGTTCCTGCCACCCATGTGGTAGACCCAGATCGAGTTCCTGTCTCCTGGCTTCAGTCTGGCCTAGCCCTGGCTGTGGGGGGTATATGCAGAGTGAACCTAGGGATGGGAGATCTTTGTCTGTCTGTCTGTCTGCCTTTCAAGTGTAATTTAATTTAAAAACGCCACATCACAGCTTCTTAAGGATTTGGCATAAATGAAAAATCATACCTTAAAAAAATCTTCTAATTCTAGGAACAAGTTTTACTTAGTCATCCCTCACAGGTACACCCTTCCCTCATACATCTACCCAATCCTCATGGGAATTTGGGGGGAGCAACTTGGTAACTATTGACCAAGACCTCCCTGAAAGAGTCTCACAGCTTTGTTCTTTCTCCAAGATAGGTCTGTCCATAACTTATTTTCTTTCTGACATGAATAGCCCTTCAATTGAAGGGCCTCATTGTCCCTCCCTTTTTTTCTCTGTTACTTAAAGTCTTCCCAGGGACTGCATTTCTTGACCTGAACTCTACTCTTATCAACACTGAGTCACTGGTACCTGGTACTACATTTTCCAGACACTAACTGCCACAAGCACTTCCTTTGATTCTATTCATCACAACAACGAAGCCAATGAAGTGAACAGAGCAGTGCTCCCTTGGTTATCTCACTGAGTCCCTACAATCTTGTATGGGGCTTCTTCAAACTAAGTTTGGGGAGAATGGAATTAAAAGATAAATTTGTTTTGGTGGAAAAAAATGTTGAAATCCATGCATAAAACATATTTCCCATGAACTTTTTGAAGACTCCCTCATATTGGGTACATGTATTTCTTTTTTTTTTTTTTAGTTGATGGATTTAATCAGCCATTACATTTCATTAACTTAGCAATCTCATTAAGCCTAATCAGACAGGTAAAAGAAAAAGTTAATGATCAAAGTTAAAAAAAAAAAAAAGTCTGGGCCCTAGAGAATCATTTGTAGTACACAGCTTTGAGTTCCACAGAAATGGCTTCTTGGTGCAGAAGATTTTTTTCCCCTCCAGAGAGTTCACTACTCCAAAGCCCTCAATAGCCAATGCCAGTCCAGGCCAAAGCCAGGAACCTGGAATTCCATCCAGTTCTCCCACATGGTTGGCAGGGACAGAAAGCTGGATTGGAAAGGAGGCAGGACCAGAGCCCATGCAGTCAGATATGGTATATAGCCTCCACCAAGCTTAACCTGCAGCCACGACACCTGCCTGAGGAAATCACATTTTCCTAAGTAATCCAGGTGATAATGATACAGGGAGTCCAAAGACTACCCTTTGAGAAATTCTGGTTTAGCTATTTTGTAATAAGGCTACAGTAGATCAATCCTCAAAGTTAAAATGCTAGGGGATTCTTCAGATTGAATATTCTATTGCCTTGAGTTATAGGACTCTGACACAATGTGAGAGGAATAATGTGGAACATTCAATCAACACAGTTGTTCACTGCAATAATATGTCAACATTTCAAGTCCTTTTTCAAGACTCAACAATTGCTCTTTCCACACACGTTCCTGTTTAAAAGGAATTACAGCTGGCACTACTTTTATAACCAACACTTCCAAATCTGTCTATAAAGTATTTAAAATGAACAAAGTGCAGCTATAGCTATATTTGCAGTTGTGTAGAACAAATCTATTGCCTTAAAAATTACAAGCCTGACTAATTAAAACTGCAAGACCAAAGCTCTACTGAATAACAATGGAATTTCAAGCATATAAGCAATGGAACAAATCACACATGGAAAAATCAATAGATTTGGACTACACAAGAATGGAAAAAACTAAAGCCCAAAAGCCATTACTAAACAAGAAAACCTAAAGACAAGCCACAAACTAGGAAAATATTTGCAGCAAACATTAAAAAGGGAAGACTGATTTGCAAAATAAAAAACTAAAGTCAAAAAGGGAAATGAGTGTAGAATAAGGAGAAAGACACATGATACAAGTTCAAGAACTTAACAAATATTTTTAAATGTTTAACATTTTGAAACACCAGTGATATAAATATTTTTGCCCATAAAATTAAGAACTTTAGGGGTTGGTATTATAGCATAGTGGGTTATATCGTACATTAAGCTGTCACCCATGATATCAGCATCCCATATGAGCACCCATTAGAGTCCTGGCTGCTATACTTCCAATCCAGCTCCCTGCTAATGCACCTGGGAAGGTAGTGGAGGATGGCCCAAGTACTTGGGCCCCTGCCACTCGTGTGTGAGGCCTGGATGGAGTTCCAGGCTCCTGGTTCAGCCTGACCAAGCCTTGGCTATTGCAGCCATTTGGGGAATGAGCAAGCAGATGGAAGTGCTCGCTTGCTCACTTTCTTTCTGTCTCTGTAAATAGGCCTTTCAAATAAAGAAAATAAATCTTTTTTTTTTAAAAAGTAAGGACTTTAAAAAGATTAATTGGAAGAGAGTTCAGTAAAATGCACAGGTATGCTCAACCACTGCTGGTAGGTGGGTGATTGTTACAAACTTTTTTTTATTTTAGATATTTATTTGAGAGGGAAGGGAGGGGGGAAAAGGGAGCACTAGCAAGCTCCCAACCATTGGCTCATTCCCCAAATGCCCACAAACCCAACACAATCCAGTTCTCCCATGGGGGGGGCGCAGAAACTCAATTATTTGAGTTATCACTTCTAACTCCAAGGGTCTAAATCAGCAGGAAGCTGGAGTCAGGAAGTAGAGAAGAGAATGCAACACAGGTACTCCCAAATCTGGGTATCTTTTTTTTTTTTTTATTAATGAATTAATTTTTTTTTTTTTTTTTTTTTGCCAGGCAGAGTTAGACAGTGAGAGAGAGACAAAGAGAGAGTTATAGACAGTGAGACAGAGACAGAAAGGTCTTCCTTCCGCTGGTTCGCTCCCCTAATGACCGCCATGGCAGGTGCTGTGCCGATCCGAAGCCAGGAGCTGGGTACTTCCTCCTGGTCTCCCATGCGGGTGCAGGGCCCAAGGACCTGGGCCATCCTCCACTGCACTCCTGGGCCACAGCAGAGAGCTGGACTGGAAGAGGAGCAACTGGGACAGAATCCGGCGCCCGACCAGGACTAGAACCCGGAGTGCTGGTGCCGCAAGCGGAGGATTAGCTAAGTGAGCCATGGCGCTGGCCCCAGATTTGGGTATCTTGACCAGCATTTTTGCCACTAGGCTAAACATCTGCCACCAAACTTTTGTTTAAAGCAATTGAAAATTGCCTGATTTGATCAGTGTATGCTATATACATGTTTTGAAATATTGCATGGTATCCCAAAAAATGTACAAAGTATTCCATATTAATTAAAAATTTCTTTAATTTAAAAATTTTTATCATTAACCTTTTTGAGGAAAAAAAATCACACACCGAGACTTAGTAAGTTACTTTCTGCTACTTTCTAGATAATGAAATAATCAGATATTCAGACAAAGAATTAAATACAGAAATATTTTGAAGATGGAAAAATTAGAATCAAACTAAATGTCCAACAAAATATGTTTTAAATAAACCACCAATGGTATATCCACATAACAAAGTTATATAATAAATTTTAAATGTGTTTTCAAGTACTTAATGACACTTAAAAATTTTCAAATGTAAGGACACATTGAAAAAGGTAAAAACATTTTATATACAATATGATCCTAGTTTTTAAAAAATATTTTTATACAAATGTACATTTAAAAACTGTAAATAAATACATCAAAATGCTAACAGCTGTTAGCTCTGGGTGTTGAGATTTTGATTCTCCTCTTGGTATTTTTCTGTGCTACAATGACCATATGCTACTTTTATAATCAGAAAATGCAATAAAACTTATTTCAAAAGTTTCTCTGAAAACATAACATCAAAAAGGAAAAGTGGTCAACTTAATTAATTTATAGTTTGCAAGTGACAGAGAACACTCACCACTTGTTTCTGCAGCAGGCACTGGAATCCATTTATGGAATGCCAGTGACCTTATATTCTCAAGACAACTGCTCATCTGTCTCCTGATTGAAAGAGGGGGATATAGCAAAAAGACAACAGTCTCTGGAACAGATGTCTGAAGGCAGATAAAACACGTATCAGAATAAAGGAAAAGGAAACTTTTACTAACAGTCTTTAGTCTAATTTTATTCGAGCTTAGGACTCTTACCAAGGCAATTCTCCTTGTACCAACTGGCATACCAACTGATCAATATAACACCATTAATATTTATGAGTGTGTCCTTTTTTCTTAAACAGAAAAGGCTTTCTTATAAGATTTTAAAATTGTAATCATATGCAAAATGTCTTTTTTCCTGCCTTGAAGTTTCGATGGTTCAGTGGGGGTTAATTCTGATAATCAAAAAACTGAAAAAAAAGATGACACATACTGGCCCACTCCACCAAAGACCAAATTTGCCTAAGAAAATACCAGAATCCTAGTAGGCGTCAACATCAATTTTGTTTAAATAATGCTTGTTAGACTGGTGGGATAGAGATAATTCTAGTACACTACATGCTAGCTGAATACCCAAAGTAGAACTCAAATTTCTTCATATTAAAATCAGCAAAGAAAATGGGCACTTCTTGGTTGCAAGGCATTTAAAAACAAAGTGAGGGTCATTTCAGCTAATATAGAAGGGAAGCAGAGCCAAGATTTTCTCCCTGTTCCACAGGAGGTCACTACTTGAGCAGTTCCAAACTCAAAGAAAGAAATCAGACTTGGTGAGTTTAATTCTCTATATGCAAAGGACAGGTTCAAAACTGAGGGATTTCACAAGTTGATGCACTATATCTAATTTGCCACATCTCAGCCCAGGGTTAGATATGCCAACCTACCTACACATGAGGTAACCAGTGTATACTATGCTCTTTATAGTCAATTAAGGCATTGATTGGGAGGGATGGCAAAGAACTAGCTAGCACCACATAAGATACTTAGCAAAAGAAAACAGAAACTGAGAGCATACATGGAAAGGCAGATATTATAAGGATCCTGCAAAGTAGGGCGAGGAAGGTTCCTCAAATAATGAAAAAAAAATGGGTAAAAGATCCCTAAAGTCAGATTTTTTTTCCTACATTAATTCAACAGCCACTTAACAGCCAAGGACTGTGTTGGTGCTGCAAATACAGGAAAGGAGACCTAACCTTAACAATTCCATGGTCTATTGAGGAAACTTAAGAATTCCACCAAATCCTACATTCTAGTAAAAGTTGTAGCGGATAACAATGTCTTCGTCTTTTACCAAGTTTTTATTTGCTCTATTATGTCCCTGGGACTTCGAAACTACAAAGACCGGTAAGATAGGGTCACTGCCATTAGAGGGTTCACTGCAGTTTTGTTAGGGAGATAGACAAGTCAACAAGGGCAATGACAACACGGTGCTTAGCAACAATGGATAACATGTCATGAGGATGAAGAGATGAAGCATTAACTTTCCCCAGGGGGGCTGGAGAAGTCATCTCCAAAGAGATGCCATTTGGTGAGAGACTTGAAGGAAGGTTAGGGATTTGCTAAATTAACAGGGAGTGTGCAGGCAGGCCTCACAGAGGGCAAATGATAGGAGGGAGTATTTACTGACACCATGTGCCAGGTACTATATAAAGTGCTTCATATATGTCATATTTGATTCTTCCTTCAATAACCATTTGCTTAGCACATGCTATATACCTACCACTACACTGAAGTGCAAATGCTCTGAATTTTCACATGAGGGCACCAGGGAATACAGAGACAAAGTGACTTTCTCAAAGCCACACAGTAAGAAACACACAGTCAAATCAAGCGCTGGCCTTCTGAACACACAAGTTTTCCCTTTCACCTCCCAACACTGGGTTATAAAGGTACACAGGCACACTGGGGATATGATTGGATATCTTGTTTCACTAGAATATGCAAACAGATGTGAGGGTTGAGGGGGTGAGAAGTGACAGCAGAAAAATCTGTGGAATATTTCAGTAATTTGCATGTTAAGGCTTACATATCTGATCATTCACATTTGCTTTTAGAAAAGGAGAAATAATTCCTTTTTTGAGTGTGTGCCTTTCCAAGAAGATTCTGGAACAAGTACAATAACTTTTTAAAGTTTATAGAAACTTATGACCCCATAAACTTATGGGAAATAAAAACAAAAAGGAATTAAAAATGACTCTCAGTGCAACCATTTTTTACTTGCAATTACTTTAAAACATCATGAATCATAAATATTTATCAGCTAGCTTTCCAGACAATATACCAGGACCTAACCAATGATAAGGGAACAGCTGTCTGAAGCAAATATGGAGAACACAAAAATGAAAATGGCAGCTTTTTTGTTGTACAACTATATTGTATTTAGGTCATTTTATATTCCAAAACATACTGCCAAAATCAACACATAACTTGAAAATTCATTATTTATAAAACTAAATCACAATAAATGATCAATAAATGTGGCAAGTTAGTGTTACAAAATAAAAGCAAATGTTTTGCAATAAAGATTGAGTTGTTAAGTAGTACAAACCCAGAGTTACTTCATGAGATTTCTAGTAAGCCTTCTGGACAGTAATTGAAATGACCTATCTTAGTGATCCTGTATTGAGATTGAATATATTGGTTTTAATTTTGTAGATGTTAATATTTAAGCAAATATTTAGCTACCATGGAGTATCAAAGCTTTACAATTGATTTAATGGTTTTTAATAGAAGTAACTGAAAACAGAAATTAGCTATAGAATTTTACAATAATTGAAAACACTACTAAGTTATGCATTCCTTAAATTTACATAATAATTTACATTTTCATACACATTGTTGTGATTATATATCAATTTCCCTTTTAGAAATGAAATTTGTATTTCCAATCATTTATAAAATGTCTTATGACATTTTGGAAAAAAATATAGTACTACTGATAAGCATTCAATTAGCCCAATTTTTTGACCTGCACTTTTGGAAACTGAGCTGTTCTAAACCATCAGAGGATTTTCTTTCCTACACACACACACACATACACACATACACACACAAATGGGTTGAAATAAATAATGAAGGCACTGATTCATTTTTTTAAAAATGTGTATTTAATTCTAAATGGAAAATAAGTCACAGGAAAGACTTTAATGTTCTGAATCATTTATGGTAAAATATACTACCACATATTTTATATTTTATTTTATGTTAATAAGACATATATTGCAAGATAAATTTGAAAGAAGGAAGAATCCTGGACAACTATTTCTCATCATGCATGTTCATTTTGTACATCTTGGGGCTTCAATACATCATCATGGTGCTGGGACCTAAGAAATGCTGGTATCCACAGTTATATTTAAAGTAAATACTGCTAACCCTTTGCTATCTGTTGTTGTCTATTCTCTCCTTGGTTGGTTTTCTGCTCATTAGAAATTGAAAATTACAATAATCCATTACTTAATTTTTTAAATTAAAAATTATTTTACTTGGGGCATAAGTGGATAAATCTGCTGCCTGCAGTGCTGGCATCCCATATGGCTGCCAGTTCGAGTCCTGGCTGTACCACTTCTGATCCAGCTCTCTGCTGTGGCCCAGGAAAGCAGTAGAAGATGGCCCAAGTCCTTGGGCCCCTGCACCCATGTGAGAGACCTGGAAGAAACTCCTGGCTCCTGGTTTAGGATCAGCCCAGCTCTGGCCCTTGTGGCCATTTGGGGAGTGAACCAGAGGATGGAAGACCTTTACTTTCTCTCTCTCTCTCTCTCTCTCTCTCTCTCTCTCTCTCTCTGCCTCTGCTTCTCTGTAACTCTGCCTTTCAAATAAATAAACCTTTAAAAATTATTTTACTTTAGAGACAGAGAAAGAGTGCTCCCATCCACTGTTAAACTTCAAATGCTCAACACCCAGGACTAGGCTGGGCCAAACCCAGGAGCTAGGAACTCAATCCAGGTCTCCTACATGGGTGACAGAGACCCAATCCCTTGAGTGATTACTGGTGCCTCCTAGAGTCTGTCTTCATGAACAAGAAGCTAGAATCAGGAGCTAGAGCCAAGAATCAAATCCAGGTACTCTGACGTTACACATGGGCACCTTACCTGCTAGGCTGAATGCCTGCCCCTAAGCCACTGTTTTTTAGTGAGCAGTACCTACTTCAATCAGAATTAAAAAAAAAAGTCAGAAAGGAAAATAAGGCTGGAACTTATTTCTCAGACTTGAAGAAGAGAAAGGGTTTCATTCTCCCTTTACAGATGAGAAAAGATCTTTTATATTCTTTTTTTAAAAAAATATCTATTTATTTGAAAGGCAGAGTGACTGAGGGGGAGAGGGAGGGAGGTTGAGAGTGAAGGAGAGGAAAAAAAGGGAGAGATGGAGAGAGGGAGGGGGGGAGAGTGAGGGAGGGAAGGATGAAGGGATGAAGGGAGGAAGGGAGGGAGGGGGGGGAGGGGGGAGAGGGGGAGAGAGAGATCACCCATTTACTGGTTCACCCCTCAAATGGCCATAACAGTCAGGTCTGGGCCAGGCCCAAGCCAGGAGCCAGGAACTGCATCCAGGTCACCCACGTGGGTGGCAGGGGCCCAAGTACTTGGTCCATCTTCTGCTGCCCTCCTACTGGGCATATCAGCAGGAAGTCTGCTTGGAAGCAGAACAGCTTGGACTCGAACCTGCACTCTGATGTGGGATGCAAGCAATGCCCCAAGATCTAAATATTCAAAGATAAGGCAACGGAGAAAGGAGAATTAAGGAAGCAAAACAAATAAGGCCTTTCAATCATGTGACAGAATGACCTAACAGACCTCTTTGCAGGCACTGAGTTGTTACTAATGAAGTGAATATTTTATTCTGACCTCCCAAGGAATAATGCAGTGAATTTTGCATCTTCTACAATTAGAGTCATTAATGAGAGCAGATTCAAAGAGCAGTCCAAATAAAGGACCTTTTGCATTGTGTGATATTTCAAAGGCACTGTCTTGAAACTAATCCTCCCTCTCTCTGTTGAGATGCCATTCAGATTTAATATACTCCCTTGTCAAGTCTTCATCTTGGATTAGATCCCTAAAGCTTAGATTTTGCACTTCTTTGCTTGAAGGGTTGTTCGCCTTGGTCAGTTTTGGCCTGAATCTTAACTCTGCAGGTGCAAGCCTTTGGATACCCACTTACACCCGAACTGCATTTGACCTCAGCCAATACTCTATCGCTGACTTCACTTCTCCAGGAAACTGATGGCTGGAAGGGACTCCACACAACTATACGCCATGAGTTATGGCAATGTCTCTGGAAAGCATAACCATCTAGCATATTTGAAAAGCCACACTTAAAACTGAAATACAGAGATGGACATTTGGTGCATATGGGATCTGACTGGGAATCCTACATCCCGTATCAGAGTGCCTGGTTAGAAAACTGACTCCTCTGCTTCCAAACCAGCTTCCTGCTATTACACCTTGGGAGACAGCAGATGATGGCTCTAATGTTTGGATCTCTGCCACCCACATGGAAGACTCAGACTGAGCTGCAGGCTCCTGGCTTCGGCCTGGGTCAGCTCTGGCTGTTGTGAGCATTTAGAGAGTAAACCAGCAATGGGAAATTTCTGTCTCTCTTGTCCTTCAAATTTAAAAAGTGAACAAATTTTAAACATAAAATTAAAACATACAGAGAAAAAAGTATAATCTTTAAACTGCCAACTACTTAAGTAACTTTATAAAAGAACTTTGAAAGAATGAAAAGTTTAGGGCAAATCATTTTGCTCCTGTGGGGTCTCAGTTTTACCAATCTGTAAAATGAGTGGGATGGTCTATAACATTTCTTATCATACAAAAATACTATCCCTTTATCAAATGATTTTACTTTTTCAATTTGATGTTTTAGGAGACCATATATTAAATAAATCTGATGCTTTAGGAGAGTCCCTATATTAAATAAAATTAAGGGAAATGTCAGCCATATGCTTTGTGATGTTTTCCCTATAAACATTTTAGAATACATATTTAATTTTCTTAAAATATCCCTCTATAATTATTTAAGTAATCATTACTCAGAATCACTATGTAGGACAAATTGAGTTATAATAGTTTATTAGCTAGAAATTTTGATAAATCAAGACTCTTTCTATATTGTGCCTACAGAATAACCACAATCTTTGGGTTTCTAACAACCAACAGGTTTAACTAAACCTTTCACTGAAATTATCCTAAATGTTAATATCCTGCAGAATATAGACTGAAGATAAAACAGCCTTACTTCTAGCCTTTGCAGTACTGAAACATCTATATAATTATTCCTGGACATAGGAAAAATATAAAGTAGAGTTCTATGTTGCTACCTTTAGTTTAAATTGCTATCACATGAATCCACTATGACATGATATTACTATTACTGTGACATTACTATTACATGACACTGCCATGTGGTAGTAAGGAAACAGCAAATAAACACATGCCATTATACACAGCTAACAGTAGATGAGCTATGAGTAGAATGTCTTAGTCTGTTTGTACTGCTATAATAAAATACCTTAGACTGGGTAATTTCTTATATATATTTTTTATTTATTTATTTATTTATTTATTTATTTGAAAGTCAGAGTTACACAGAGAGGAGAGAGAGAGGTCTTCCATCTGATGGTTCACTCCCCAATTGGCCGCAATGGCCGGAGCTGCACTGATCCAAAGCCAGGAGCCAGGAGCTTCTTCTGGGTCTCCCACGCGGGTGCAGGGGCCCAAGGACTTGGGCCATCTTCTACTGCTTTCCCAGGCCATAGCAGAGAGCTGGATCAGAAGTGGAGCAGCCGGGTCCTGAACCGGCTCTCATATGGGATGCCGTGCTTCAGGCCAGGGCGTTAACCCGCTGCGCCACTGCAACGGCCCCTATATTATTTATTTGAGAGGTAGGGTTGGAGGGGTGGGGGAAGGTCGTCATCCGCTGGTTCACTCCCCAAATGTCCACAATGGCCAGAGCTGGGCTGATTGGAAACCAGGAATCAGGAGCTTCTTCTGGGTCTCCCACATGGGTGCAGGGGCCCAAACACTTGGGCCAACTTCTACTGCTTTCCCAGGCCACAGCAGAGAGCTGGATGGGAAGAGGGGCAGCCCAGACACGAATTGGTTGCCTGTATGGGAAGCTGGTGCCACAGGCAGAGGCTTAGTCTACTATGCCACAGCAGTGACCCCAGACTGAGTAATTTCTAAACCATAAAAATGTACTTCTCACAGTTCTAGAGGCTGGTAGTCCAAGAGCAGAGTGCCAACAGATCTGGAGGGCTCTCTCCTCCACACATGGTTCCTTCTGTGTGTCCTCCAGCTCTCTGGGACCTCTTTTATCAGGGCACTAATTGTAGTCTGAGGGGTTCACCCTCATGAGCTAATCACCTCCAAAAGCCCCTACCATCTATACCATCACCTTGGTGATTATGTTTAAGCATGTGAACTTCAGGAGGAAACAAACATTCACACCACAGCATGTAATAATCACGACTGCATATCGAAGAAACGTGCCATCAGTGGGTTAACTAATTTTCCAGGGAAGTGAGGAGGAAAATTTATCATTAGTGTTCCTGTACTTTATTTCTGGGTATAAAAGTACAGTGAATGCTTTCCTGTAAAATCCTATGGTTCTAATCACAGGCTGTAGAGTCAGACTTGAGATGGAGTCATTCCCCCAAAACTATCCCCTCCCCAACATACACATACACACATGTACACACACTCCAGCTCCTGCATGAGCAGCAAAATGACCTTGGTAAAAGTTACTTATGGGGCCGGCGCTGTGGCATAGCGAGTAAAGCTGCCGCCTGCAGTGCCAGCATCCCATATGGGCGCTGGTTCGAGTCCCAGCTGCTCCTCATCCGATCTAGCTCTCTGCTATGGCCTGGGAAAGCAGTAGAAGATGGCCTAAGTCCCTGGGCCCATGCACCCACATGAGAGACCGGGAAGAAGCTCCTGGCTTCGGATCGGCACAGCTCCAGCAGTTATGGCCAGTTGGGGAGTGAGCCAGCAGAGGGAAGACCTCTCTCACTCTCTGCCTCTCCTTCTCTCTCTGTGTAACTCTTTCAAAGAAATAAATCTTTTAAAAAAAATAGTTACTATGCCATAGGCCTTAGTTTTCTCATCTAAAAATGGGAACAATAATGCTTCCATTCATAGTAAAGTTATTAGCATTCAATAAAAGTGGACCTGCTACTACAAGCAGCTGAATAAGGGGTAGTTGTAATAGTTGTCATTTTATCTCCCTCCTCACCGTGTAGAATTTTGCCATTATTATTGGAGTCAAATTTGAAAGGTGAAAAAGCAAAAAGAGTAGATAGCAACTGTCAGTTGTGTGATATTAAAAATTAGCAAGGGGTGGGCATTTGGCACAGCAGTTAAGATGCCACTTAGGAGGCCCACCTGCCATACCTTAGTGGCTGGGTTTGAGTTCCATCTGCTTCCAGTCCAGCTTTCTGCTAGTACTCACCCTGGGAAGGCATCCGGTGATAGCTCAAGTTCTTGCACCCACAAGGAAGATTTGGATTGAGGTCCCACCTCCTGGCTTTGGGCTGGACCTGCCCTGTCTTACAGGCTCTTGGGGAGTAAATCAGAAGATGGAAGACTTCTGCGCATCTCTGTCTCTCTTTCATTCTCTTTGCCTGTCAAGTGTAAATAAATAAATAGATTGAGAAGACCTAAGGTTGTAGTAAAGGAAAGGTACTAATTTCTATTTTCTTATCTTCAGTCATGAAACATCTCTGATATACACCTTTAAGGACATGGCTCCATCCAGACGCCAAGAACATACTGGAATAAGCACAGGGATCTAGATAGGGATTGGCCAGTACACCCTACAGGCCTAATCTGTTGCCATCCAACCTTGTAAATTAAGTTTTCTTGGCACACCTCTATGCCCATTTGTTCATTTTTTAGGGCTGCTTCCATACAGCAGCAGTTGTGTAGTGATAACAGAGACTATATGGCCTGTATGCAGAAAATATTTCCTAGCTGTCCTCTTACAAAGTATGCTGACACCTGACCTAAAATTTTCCTTTGGAAGGGTCAGCACCATAGCACAGCCACTTCAAGGATGTCTATATCTCATATCAGAATGCTGGTTCCAGTCCAGGCTACTCCACTCCCAATCCAGCTTCCTGCTAACGCATCTGGGGAGGCAGCAGATGATGGCTCAAGTACTTGGACTCCTGCAACCCACGTAAGAGACCTGGATGGAGTTGTGGGTTCCTGGCTTCCGCTTGGCCCAACCCTGGCTGTTGTAGGCATTTGGGGAGTGAACCAGTGTCTGGGAGATCTCTTTCTCTCTACCTTTCAAGTAGATTAATAAGCATTTTAAAAATTCCTCTGGAAGCTGATCTCATTTCACATGATGTCCTTTCCAGAGGACTTTCAAATACTTTTTTAAAGTTTTTAAAAGCTGAGTTAAGCTTAGTTATAGGCCTCTTCCATTTCATCCACTAAGTGGGTTTTCTCCCACAATAACGCTGCTCAGTGTATGAAAGGGAATACTCCCTGCCCCAACAGACAGCTTTCCATCCTGTTTACAAGATAAACAAACCAATGAAAGCATTCTTAGCTCTGAATTATCAAATAGATGATATTCATTCACACTGAAGCTTCTTATCCTCAACCTTTCTTTAACACTTCCTAAGGAAGCTCTTGGTTATGCAGATCCAATGTGCAACTCTCATTATAACTGCAAGTTGTTAGTGAAACTATGGCATAACTTAAATACTTAGATCAAATGAACCAAACCTTTCCCAAAAATATCAAAAGAAATATATATTTTGTTATCCAAATGCTATTTATTGCTTATTTGATTCATTTAAAATGGGGGTGTTTTTTTTTTTTTTGTAATGTGTAACTTAAATCTCTTTTGTGGTAAATTGACATCCTTTGTCCTTTTCCTAAAGACAGTAGCAAACAAGGGCTCAGGCTGACCAAGAGCTATTTATTACTTTATCTTCCGAGGCCCTTTTGATTCCTATGGATTTAGTTCGTCTCCTGCAATTACAGATCATTTCTCTCCTTGTTCTGCCATCACATGTCCTATCCTCATTAGTGTGGTTTTTCCTTGTGCTCAAGCAGCAGCCTAATTGAGTCAGTTTCTTTTTTAATAACAGCTTTACTAGGATCTTCACATATCATCATTTACCAGTTTAACTGGGGCAATTCAATGATTTTTAGCCTATAAAGTTGTGCACAATCTGTTTTTGCAGATTTTCATTGCCCCCTTAAAAGAAACCTCAAACCCACTAGCAGAAACTCCCCATTTTCCTCCTAGTCCCCCTCTCTCGCCGTAGGCAACCACTAATCTACTTTCTGTCTCTGTGGATTTTCCCTTTTTGTTCATTTCATATAAATGGAATCATAGAGTATGTGCTCTTTTATAACTGGCTTCTTTCACTTAGCATAATGTTTTCAGGGTTCATCCATGTTGTAACACTGTCATTCTCTTTTTAAAGTCACAGTTTGCATATTTAGTAGACACAGACTCAAATATTTAACTATGAGCATTCTTGGAAGAATAAATAGTGATAGCATTTTTAACATGTAATTATTCTCTTTCTCTCGCTCTCTCTCTCTCTCTCTCACACACACACACACACACACAGGCAGACACTCCTAAATGCACCAAAATCTGGGGAGCCTGGTTAGTGGTACGGAGAATTATTAATAATTCTCGTGAATTCTGAAATGCCCTCTACAATTTATTCCAAGGGTCTTCAGTGTACCTTTAACAAATGCTTCTCATAGGGAAACCTCCAATATTTGAAGTTATATTCTGATGAAATATTTTTAAAGTTTTTAGACGTATAGGTTGAATATTTCACCAAAAAGAATGTTGCATAACCCAGAG
Organism: Oryctolagus cuniculus; assembly: GCF_964237555.1. NCBI lineage: Eukaryota > Metazoa > Chordata > Mammalia > Lagomorpha > Leporidae > Oryctolagus > Oryctolagus cuniculus. Next base: position 77,865,594 of record NC_091453.1, on the reverse strand, counting down.
GCACAAAATGATGGTCGAGATGTATACATTAACTAGGTGCTCACCTACCTGACCATCCCTGTAAGTTACAGCTGTATCCATATTTCCTCTAAAAGCAAATGCCAATTAGTGATGTATACCTCAAAACGGAGGGTATTAATATGACTAGATCTAAAGTAACTGTCAAAAGTATTATAACCAAAATAAGACTTTCTGTAACTTGCATTTCAATTGTTATAAAACAAGATTAGCAAATATTTTCGATCTCTAAAGTATGTTTAACAAATATACATTCATCCCTCAGTATCCGTAAGGGATTGTTTCCTGGATTCCCAGAGATAACAAAATCCAGAGATGTTCAAGTCCCTTATATAAAATGGTATAGTGGAGTGGGCATTGCGGTGGAGCAGGTTAGGCTGCCACTTAGGATGCCCACATCCCCGACACAGTGCCTGGTTTGAGTTTCAGCTACTCCATGCTTCCTGCTAATGCATCTGGGAGGCAGCTGATCATGGCCCAAATACTTGGGTTCCTGCTACTCCTGGGAGCCCGGGATGGAGTTCCTGTCTCCCAGCTTCTGCCTGGCCCAGCCTTAGCTATTGCAGGCATTTGGGTGTGAATCAGCAGTTAGAACAAACTCTCCTAATGCCTATAACAAGCACACCCTCCCTTCTGCTTTAACTTATCTCTAGATGACTTATCATACCTGATACAACATAAAGGCTACATAAACAATTATTATACTGTATTGTTTGGGGAATAATAATGGAAAGAAAAATCTGTATGTGTTTAGTATGGATGCAATCCCTCTCCTCTCCCCTGACCCCTTACCGAATATCTTGCATCCCCAATTGAGTCCTCTGATGCAGAACTGGAGGATACAGGAGGACCAACTGGGTTTTTTCTTTTAGATGGGTACATAGAGTAAATAGAGATCTCAAGCAAACTTTTTACCTGTTGATGTAATCACTGGACCTCAGCTTTTGTTTTGCAGATGACAAAGCAGAAGCACAATCACAGAAATTCACCTGAAGCTTTCTCTTTGTTTTCTTCCCAGGAATGGAATGTTTTTCATTTCTCTTTAGCCTTATCAAGTATTACCCATCTTTTCAAGCCTAGCTTGCCTCTCATTGCACAATGCCTTCTCTGACTGCTTCAGCCCTATCATTCTCATTCTTTTCAAAATTCCTAGGGCATCCCTAACATATTCTACCCTGAAATGTTTCTCATTATTTCACTTATGTTGATTTTGTATTGAATTAGTAACAGTCTGTTAATTCCTTGTGTGCTGGAACTATGCATTTTTATGCTACTTATAATACTTAATTCCATACTAGAACATAATAGGCATTTAAAAGAATATTGTTGATGAATTATATATTTAACAGACAATAAACCTAGGGGAAACACTTTAAATTTGAGAATTTCCAGTGATGATAGTGACCTCCACTGGATCTACAGAACAGAAGGTTAAGCTCGATTCCAAGTCTTAATCCTATTAAACGCTTTTCCATTTTTTTTTGTCTTAAATTTCTTTAAACAAGTAAAAATATGAAGTTACCTTGGACATTAACAGTAATTTCTCTAGTAGAACCCATTGTAAGATAATCAGCTTTCCTTAGCAGACATTCAGATTCACGGTAACCTCTGAGGCTTGGAAAGTATTTGACAAGTATCTATTTAAGGAATTAACATTCGTGTGTTATACATGTACATTTTTGGGCTTTGAACACAAAAACATTCCTTAGTAAAAACTGGGAATAACTGCTCAAACTTTTATCTTCTTGTTCAAAAAATTTTGAGAATTTTTAGGTCTACCAAACCTTCCTCCAAGACTAATATTTTAAGGATAAAAGAAACCTTTAAAATAACATAATTTGAATCAAAATTTCATGTTACAACATGTTGAGAACAGAGTAATCAAGGATCAATCCAAGAACCTAAAACAGTACAAACATAGAATAAAATTCTCATATAAACCATAAGTGAAAGAAAAATATAAGAGTTCCTAGAAATAAATAAAATAAGCATTTTACCAAATCAGATTGGTACAGAATTGGACATTTAAACACTGAGAAAACACTTAGGTGGGTTAGAAAACTGATTTAGTATTGAATTGATCAAGATTGTACAAAGTTCACCTTTATTTATATTTTTCTATTTAATTGTAAGGCAGAGTGAGAGCAAGTGAGCTTTCATCTGCTGGCTCACTCCTCAAATGCCTGTAACAACGAAGGCTGAACCAGGAATGAATTTGGGTCTCCTATGTGGGTGTCAGGGACCCAAGGGCCTGACCTATCATACGCTGCCCCCTAGGGTGCATATTAGCAGGAAGCTGGATCAGAAGCAGAGGAGGCCATCCAGGCACTCCAATATGGGATGTGGGCATGCCAAGGGGTATCATAATCTGCTTGGGGTGCTACAACACCTGCTCTGATCAAGATTCTTTAATTCTTACTTCTGTTATATGAAGTTGACATAACACAACCACATTTTATTAAACTATAAAAAGGAGGTTTTAAAAAAGAAATGAAAAAACCAACTGACAATTTACCCTATGAAAATTTCAGAAAAAAACCTCAGACTACACACATGTCATAACTTGAGAACTAGACTGTGGAGAACACTAGGCACGGCCAAAGGAAAAAGAGCAAAGAGAAGGAAGATGTGAGTGTACAAAGGAAAAAAGAAAGGTAGGTCAGACAGATAAAACCTAATTGGGAAATCAGAGCCTCCTTGGATGTTAAGCACAGAAAGAAATGCTGTCAAAATTGTGTGACGCAGGTAGGGGCCAGCGCCGGGCGTTGTGGTGTAGCAGGCTAAGCCCCCGCCTGCAGTGCTGGCATCCCATATGGGTGCTGGTTTGAGTCCCAGCTTCTTCTCCACTTCTGATCCAGTTCCCTGCTATGGTCTGGGGAAGCAGTAGAAGATGGCCCAACTGCTTGGGTCCCTGAATCCACTTGAGGGGCCCGGAAGAATCTCCTGGCTCCTGGCTTCAGATTAGCCCAGCTCCAGCTGTTGCAGCCATTTGGGGAGTGAACTAGCAGATGGAAGACCCATCTGTCTGTCTCTCCACCTTTTTGTCTCTATAACTCTGCCTTTCAAATAAAAAAAAAAAATGTGATGTTAAAGTTATTCATTACAAAGGAATACGGAGATTGAAAACTGAAGATGGAAAAGGTGAAAACTCTTAGGTTATCAATTTGCAGCATCTGGGAGACCTATACATAGCTTTGGGTTGCTGTTGTTTTACAAGAATAGACCCATAAAATAACCATTAGTTTGACAAACATCGACTGAACTCCTTTGTGCCAGTCATTCTGCAAGGTGCTGGTGAGATGAATCTGAGGCTGTAGCCTGCCTGTAGCAGCTGGAAGGGATCCTGAAGATCATCCGTGCAGGCCTCTATACAGATAAGAAAATGACCCACTCTGGGCTACTTTGCGAATTATCCCATACGAGTTAAATTAATGGGGTGAAAGATCACAAGAAATGCAGTTTGAATGGAACTTTGAATATCACCCTCCTCTCTCAGAAGAAAATATTAAACTTTGAAAAGGCCTTTCAGATTTTGAGCAACACAAAGGCAGCTTAGTTACATCAAACCGGCTATCTTAATAGTACTCATTAAAATGGAGTTCTACCAGGATTATATTGTTGAGCTTGTTCAACAGGAATCTCAAGTAGTATCCAAAAAGGTGCTTCTGTGTTTAAGGCCCTTTTTGTCTGTTGGAAAGTTACTGAGGCAATGAGAAGCAGTGCCATTACATCACTGGGGCACCTGTGGCTTTGGATGGGGGCGGGGCTACCTTACTTCCATTAAAATGGAATTTCTTGATTGAATTATCAGTATTAGTGATGAACAAAGACCTTTATCAAAGCTTCTATTAAGATTTTTGAATAAGAGACAGGAAAATATGAATAGCATATGCATAGGATCTTAATATTTTGACATGCCTTAAATTTTAGATCTTGAAAAATAAACTAAAACACGAAGTAATTGAAACAAATATACCCACACTGGAAAACTTAGCTTGCGGAGTGCCTTTATGCTTGTTGCTAAGTTTACAATTTAAGGTTCAAAGCAGATGGGAGCTCTTCAGTGGTGACTGGCAGACATCATGAAAGGTAGAAAACTGAAGCACCCTCTACAATGTACAAATTTTGTGGGAAGAATTCCAGAAGCCACACCAAACCTTGAGCCAATTATTGAAAGGTAGAACTGTCCTCTTAGAGCCTATTGTAAACGTGTAGGGCAATGCACTACATGTTCAATCCAACAGCAACGTGTTGGAATAAGTGCTTTTGTGCTGACCCAAGCGTGACCCAGTACAAAAGCCCTCGTAACAGAAATTTAATGTTTCTGAAAGCATGATTGCCCTCTTATTTCTTTTTCACCTTCCTGTGCCTTTCATAAGTTCTTCCAGTTGGTTAATCATTAATTAATATTTAACAAGGCTTCTTCCCAGTGCCAAGTCCTTCTCTGCTGCTCCAGCCTTTAGGCAGTATATGAACTCACCCATTCCTCACTTAAGAAGCCCTGGCACTGACTAGATTAATTTCTCTAAGGAAATTAAGGCGAGCAGATGAAGTAGGGGGTTCCTTTACAAGAGCATTCAATTTTTTTAGCTTGCCTTCATTTAGCATATTTTTTGAGTGCATGAAAAAAATGGGGCATAAGTAAACCAATTTTACCTTTTTCCACAACCTCCCAAGCATACACTTCCTGAACAAGATGGGTACAACTGGAACAGGAAAGGGCTTAGATTTTTCTGCTACAGATGTCTCAGAACAAGCCAATCTCTTGACCTGATCCTGCGGAATCCCTGAAACGCTGGCCCTTAGAGCTCATTTTGGACCTCAGTGAGCCAAAGGATTGGAATGCAGATAAGGAGGGAAAACCTATGAGGGTATTATTGAAAGAGGTCAGCTGGGACATGGAGGCCATGTTGAGGGCCGAGAAGGAGTAGTAGTACTCCGGGAAGCAGCAGCATTTCTCCAAGATCTCTCGGGTGCTAAGCGAACCCCAATGTGCACTTATGCCCATTTCCTGTCAAATGAGTGGAATCAAGTTCCTTCCACCACCTCCTCCGACCTCCACTTCTCTCCACACGGACAAACACACCAGACAGGTGATTTTGGTCAACAATTTACTTGGCACGAAGCCAAAGGCACGAGGGACCAGCCCTCTGCCTATCCCTAAGGAATGATTGCTGAGGTTTCCCTCAGCGTCGTTTGGCACCTGGGCTGATCAGAGTACAGGAAACTAAAAAGGTCCCCCCACGTGCCGAGACTCTCTTAGTGACTGCGGGAGAAACTGTACCCCCCACCTCAAGTCTTAAATTGGTGATGTTCAAGTTCCTGTTTCCCACATTCCCATCTTTCTATGTATTCCACAAGATTTCTCCAACATGTCCTCCAAGTCACATTCTGTGGACTTCTAATTGCTTTTTAGCCCAGGTAGGGAGGGAAGAAGCAGGCACCAGGGAACAGTCTGCGCTCCCTGCCGCAGTTACAGTTCCCATCACTCTCGGGTGCCCATCCCCGTGCCAATTCTCCTAGCTCCCCACCCAGCTGAAGTGACAGGCTCGTGGTCCAATCCCCTTCCTGGTTCCCAGGGCCGACCGCTAGCACCACCCGAGCCAATGGCGGCGGCCGTGGGGCGGAGGGGGCTGGAAGGAGGGGAGGGAGCGCTGGCTTTAGAGCCGCAGCTGCAAAGATTCCAAGGAGCAGAAGTTGTCTGAGTGCGTCGGTCGGAGGCTGTCGGGCCAGACCGGAGACTCTGCGACTTTACGTAAGTGCTTTGCAGCCACTGGCGGGTACCAGGGGAGCGGGACTCCTGGGCGTGGGCAGGAGTGGGTCCCCGGGAGAGAGCATCTCCCGGAACCTCAGCAGGAGCGTGCCTAGCCCTGGGGGGCCGTGGAGGTGGAGAGACAGAGAGAGAGCGAGCCCGAAAAACTTTAAGTGGAGCCCTTGGGCGCCCAGGCGACCCTTCCCAACCGGGATGGGTGGCAGAGATACAGGGCTCCCCACCACTACCCGCCGCAGTTTTTTCTGCCCCTCACTTCAGAAGAGCCGGCTTTCTCACTAGTTGCTGTTACTGCCAGCCTTGGGCTGGAGTCCTGACGCCAACCCTACCCCTGATCCCCTTCCGCGGCTGCGGCCCCTAAGTGGAAGCCCAGCGCCTAACTTCCCTTTGCCGTCCTTCGCCAGCTATTGCCACCTCCTCCTCCTCCTCCCGCCTGGACTCAGGAAATCCCTGAGCCCACAGCCCGCGAGGCCGCCTCGGGTGACCTGGCGGGCTCACGCCGACCCCTGGGCTCTCAGAGGGGGTGAAGGTGCCGTGGCCTCGGAAAGGAACCAGGGTCAGGTTGCCTGTCCTCCCCCGGCTTCCCACTCTGGCCATTACCCCGAGCGTCGGATCGCACCGCGTCTCCGTATGAGTAAGCACTTTTTTGCTTTTAGTAGCAGAACATCCCCGGACCAGTAGGGCAGTACCTTTCCGTTCTCTCCCCGTCCCCGGGCCCTGTGTCTCTGCTTCCTCCTCAGCGCTTTGGGCTCTGCCGCTCGGAGAGCGCGGTCCTGGCTGCGGAAGCCCGGGAACCAGTCCCGGCTCCCTGGGAGGGCAGAGCCGCAGGGGCGGTGGGCGGGGGTAATATCCCCCTGCCTCGGCACAGCTGCACTTGCCCGTGTTTACTTTTCCCCACCCGCAGTACTTAGGCGCTCTAATGAGCGGCCGGGGGCCGCCGACCACCCCCGCCCTGGCTGCTCGCCAGTCCCCAAGTTGTTGCCGCCGCCGCCGTCGCTCCAGTGTGCTGGCGACTGCGACCGCCGGGTTCCAGGGCGGGAGAGGATCCTAGCCCGAGAGGTGGAGCGGGGTTAATATACTATCTGACACTTGCCATCCGCGACGCTGCTTACTTCTAACCTGATCTGCGCAACTTATCTAAAGGTGCAAAAGATTGAGCCTGGAACTAAGAGGGTTGGAGAGCCTCCCCACTTAGGGTCAGACAGAAGAGATGCTAGGGGCGCCTGGCCTGTAATATGGCATGAGACAGGGGAAGTCTGCTTGGCCACAGTAGGTAGAAAAGTGGCATGAAAAATGACTGAGGAGTAAGCATTCACCTCACTTTACGGGATGTCTCAGTGTATTTGGGAGCCTAAACTACATCCTGGAGATGCAGTTACACAGTGCATTCCTACTAAGTGGCCACAGCCCCACACATGCCAATTGACATCACGTGCCCCAAATCTCTGATGCCCCTGGGGTGATGGTCACATGACGTCTTTTGACTTTAAAACTGGAATGTGACGGCTGAGGCCCTTGTTCCAAAAACTACTGCGACCAAAAAAAAGGGGGGGGGGGTTGGGGGGAGTGAAACTAGCCTGGACTCAAGGGAATTCTGCTTGGATTTAGATGAGGGAAACAGAAAGTGAATTTGGCGCTGGATTTTTTCCAAAATAATAACAGCATCATTTTTTTTTTTTTAAAATAAGGTTTGAAATAGGTTTGTGCTGGAACATGTTTCTTCCCTGTTTCCCTTCCTTAGACTTTTCTGGATTTCAAAAATATCTTACTAATTATTTTCTAAGAAAATCCCTAATTATTTTCTAGGAAAATCCTTTTACTCATGCCCCATTTCTTTCTTTCTTTCTTTCTTTCTTTCTTTCTTTCTTTCTTTCTTTCTTTCTTTCTTTTTTTTTTTTTTGAAAGATTTATTTATTTTATTTGAATGGCAGAGAGACAGAGAGGTCTTCCATCGGCTGGTTCACTTCCGAAAAGGCTGCAATGGTCAGAGCTGGGCCAGGCCAAACCCCAGAGCCAGGAGGTTCTTCTGAGTCTCCCACGTGGGTGCAGGGACCCTAGCACTTGGACCATCCTCCGAGGCTTTCCCAGAACCGTTAGCAGGGAGCTGGATTGGAAGAGAAGCAGCTGGGACACAAACCGGTGCCCATATTGGATTGCCAGAGGCGTAGGCTTAACTTACTATTCTACAGCGCCAGTGCGGCCCCTTGTTTGATTTGTAAAAGCTAGATTTTGAAGCCATATCCCAAAAGCTAATGCTAAAAAAATCAGTCTCTGTCCATATTCCTTGGTCTGGCCTATATTTTAATTGTACCATTATCTATATTAGACATCTACTTGAAAGCGGTGCATAATGTCTTAACTAAAATTAACCATCAATTATTTGTGGTTTGGAACTAATTGGGTTAGAAATCACACACCAAAACTGAACACTAAATTTAATAAATGGAATTCGTTGGAGTTTTACCTGCTGATGGTTTGGTAGAATACTGAGGAGACACCAAAACAACTTTCCCAGATTGACCTGCACCCACCCATGAGGCTCAAGTTAAGGTTGTGCTAGGAAAAATGTGGCAATTTTTGCCATTCAGATGATATATTGCAGAGTATACAAACAGGTAGAGGTATCTCTGAGGTCAGGAGTTTAAAAGCTTTACTTATTTGCAAAAATGCATCTGGTTGATGCATATTTAACCTTGAAAACAAATAGGGCAGAAGCTATAAAAATGAAACTGGGACTATTTAAGAGATTTTGGCTTGGTATTTTTTTTTAGTCAAAAAATCCTTTGTTGGGGCTGGTGCTGTGGCGCGGTGGGTTAGAGCCCCAGACTGCTGTGCCGGCATCCCAATGGGCGCCAGTTTGAGTCCCAGCTGCTCCACTTCCAGTCCAACTCTCTGCTATGGCCTAGGAAAGCAGTGGAAGATGGCCCAAGTCCTTGGGCCCCTGCACCCGCGTGGGAGACCCAGAAGAAACTCCTGGGGCCTGGCTTTGGACCATTCCAGCTATCTGGGGAGTGAACCAGCAGATGTAAGACCTTTCTCTCTGTCTGCCTCTGCCTCTCTGTAACACTGCCTTTCAAATAAATAATAAATATTTTTTAAAAAATCCTTTGTTTGCTCTAACAACTTCTGAATGACTCCATTTTCTTGCTGTCCCATTGTTTTCTAAACCTCAAGGGAAGAGCTTCCTTAAAACACAGAATTCTGACCCCCAGGTTAGCCTTTTAGCACAGGTTAGCTAGAAGTGAATTTAAGCTGCACCTGAGTTACTAGAGTTAACCACACTGGTAGATAGACCCCCCTAGTGGAAGTGAGGTGATAATATAATTTTAGATTGAAGTCTTAATAACTGTTTAACCTCAAAAAAGGGGAGGAGCACTATCTAAGTAGGTTATAGTGGTAGTGAGGTAAGTTCTCTTTTTAAAATAATATGAACTCATGCCAACACAGAATCATCACTAGGCTCTAGTCCACAGCATTTCATTGTCTTGGGATGCCTATTCAATTACAACCACCCTCAAAATTGCTGACTTCATTTTTTTTAGTGGGATAATCCAATGAACCCAAAGTTTCACTAAAATTAGAGTGCTGTGAATCTAATTCTTAATTTCTGCTGTTAGATCTAGCTGGGTATCAACCCCTTTCTTTGCCTGGTAAATTATGCCCTGCCTTCATTTCATACGATCAGCATTGAGGTCCAGTCTCTAGTCTGATGCTATTTAGATTCAATTGTAAAAACTGACTAGGCTTATGACATTTGGGATTAAAGGATTAATTAGAACTAGTGAGGAATAATTTGGGGGGGAGGACATTAAGTCTCTTCTACAAATGCGTGTTAGACTTTACTGTGACTATTTATACTGGCAGAATGTCAGTATCCAGGGTTCTATCAGAAGCCCAATGAAATTTTGCTCCTAGGCAAACAGTACTAGTGTTGGTGAAAAGAAAAGGCCATGGTGATTAAGCACTAAAGTGATTCTTTTTGGTAAAACTGATAAAGAAAAAAAAGTCTACTTGCCATTATTCCATATTCTGTTTTAGGCATTATGTCTAATTGGCTTTCACAGAATTTACTGACATAATACTCTTGGCACACGTGATAATTCTTGAATTTACTATTTTGCTTTACTTTGTGTAATCTAGGTGGAGTGTGTGTGTGTGTGTGTGTATGCCAGATTGTTTCTTGTTTTTGTTATTTGGTAAAGATTACACAAGTAGCTGAAATAAAACAAAAGTTGAAAATGAACATTTGTCAGTACATGACAACTTAAGTATCTGTTTTTAGAATCATTTTATACTATAGCAATTTTTATTTTAGTGAAAAGTGATCGGGGGGAAATTTTTAATCTGTGAAAGTAATAAGACTTAGTTTAGAAGAAAACAGCTGGGTCATGTTTTGAATCTGCATAATTATTTTGGAGAGTGATATGCTATAATGTATGTTCAATGTGTTGGAGATTTTGAAAGCTTTTTGGATGCATTACAACGTTGGAAACTCTTTTAGATGCCAGTGGTCACGACTAGCTGTTTTTAGTTATGAGAGAGCTTTGGTTAAAGTTACAAAAAATGTCTGTTCATGAAATTGTTTTAGAAGGTCTGATCATACTTGGGCTGATTTATTTTAGTTATGGAGGTGAGACAGTTTCAAAAGATTCATAATAAATTTAATAAGACCGAATTTTGTCTTGTTCTTAGCATTTGAAAGACAAATATTAGTGAGTCTAAGCTGTTTTAGGGGTGAAGAAGCATTGATGTTATGTGAAAATAAGGAGGGAAGTATGATGGACTTGGTTTCAGAAGAACTAGATTCTAGATGTTTTGCCACCAACTCATAGTTTGGCCTTAAGAAAATCACTTAAATTATTATATTGACAACTAACGTTGAAGACCTATATGTGCTAGACATCATCCATTTTCTCATTTATTAAATGAGGTTATGGATCAAGATTTCTTGTTTGCTGGTATTTTTTCAAATACTTACAAACTGGCTTATTTCAGTTATATAGGCATTTATCAGTGTGTTTGCCAAATGATGATGCAGTTATATTGAAGCAAGTTAAACACCTTGTTGTTAAATTGGGGACTATCTGGGAACCATCAGTGGCATATTCCATGACTAAGGTAGTTCTTTAAAATTTAGAGGTACTATTTATATCATTCATTGACAAGGATTTTTGGTGTATTAGACCTACTGGTTTTACAATATGAGAGCGCTTAAGTTTTGTTGAAAGGTTGGCAGTTTGACAATAAAGAGGTAGTATTGTTTATTGGAAAAGACATTGAGCATGGAATCCAGAGTCTTTTAGTCCTCTGCAATCTGGAGAGGTAGGTCATCTTAGGGAAATCATTGAAATTTCTCTGTGGTTATATCTGGATTTCACTTTATTTCCATCTTTTTCCAAAATATGTATTTTATAGGCATTCTGAAAGGCTAAGTGAGCTTTGTGAAGCCATGGCTCTTCGTGAGCAGGTGCTATGTACATTCAAAGTACCGCAGTAGTATATCATAGAAACACCTTGGCTTTCACAAGAGTTTATAGAAATGGCAGAATTTCATCACTTAAGTCTTGCTGTGTTTGACTTGTCTGTAAATGTTCTCCAACTAGCCAATTTCTACAAGGAAAGGAGAAATAAAGCCATATATAATGTGAAAAGAGAAATGGTTACTTAAAAAAACCCAAACACCTGCATGTGATACTTTCTTTTTTTTTGTTGTTTTAATTTATTTATTTTTTTTTTATTTTTTGACAGGCAGAGTGGACAGTGAGAGAGAGAGAGACAGAGAGAAAGGTCTTCCTTTGCCGTTGGTTCACCCTCCAATGGCTGCCGCGGCCGGCGCGCTGCGGCCGGCGCACCGTGCTGATCCGATGGCAGGAGCCAGGAGCCAGGTGCTTTTCCTGGTCTCCCATGGGGTGCAGGGCCCAAGCACCTGGGCCATCCTCCACTGCACTCCCTGGCCACAGCAGAGAGCTGGCCTGGAAGAGGGGCAACCGGGACAGAATCCGGCGCCCCGACCGGGACTAGAACCTGGTGTGCCGGCGCCGCTAGGCGGAGGATTAGCCTAGTGAGCCGCGGCGCCGGCCTGCATGTGATACTTTCTTATATTCCATCCCTCAAGTATAGTCCAAAGTAACTTGTTAAAGCCATTCATTTGATGGTGTTTCTTCTCTTTTTAAACTACTGAGTGTTTTGGTCTTCACTGGTAGTTGTTGGCTTATACTACTTCATTCTTCATTTTGTGATTGCCTGTTTTATGTAAAATTGCTCACAAAAAAATCGAGTGTTTATCCTCATTATTGCAGTCTGAAAGAGGACAATGTGCAGTTATGGAAAAGTGCATAATGGAGGCGATCATCTATGTATCTCAGTGCTCTGCCATCAGTAACATAGAAAGTGTGGGAGGCTTATGTAAATCTTTATTTCAAAGTTCTCAGGTAAATTTCAACTGTCACCCTCAAAATTGTTAACTTGGAATTAGTTTTTTTTTAAGATTTATTTATTTGAAAGCAGAGTTACAGACAGAGAGGGAAAGAGAGAGAAAAAGAGAGAGAGAGAGAGAGAGAGAGAGAGAGATTGTCCATCCACTGCTTCAAACCCCAGAGAGAGAGAGAGAGAGAGATTGTCCATCCACTGCTTCAAACCCCAGATGGCCACAACAGCCTGTACTGGGCTAGGCAGGATCCAGGAGCTTCTTCCAGGTCTCCCATGTAGGCAACGGGAGCCCAAACACTTGGGCCATCTTACACTGCTTTCCCAGGTGCATTAGCAAGGAGCTGGATCAGAAATGGAGCAGCCAGGACTCAAACTGGTGTCCATATGGGATGTTGGTGCTGAAGATGGCAGCTTAACATGCTATACCACAATGCCGACCTCAGAATTAATTTTCAAATTTATTCTCATCTTGCCAATTATATAATGGTTCTATAACTCATTCTTTCAATTATCATATTTTTAAAAATTTTGTTAGTTAAAATTATAATGAATAACGTTTGTTAAAATATTTGTCAAGTGGTAGTACTTACAAATAAACAGAAAGCCCTGAGTTAAATGATTTTTTAAAAAATCTGTTATGTGACCAATTCTGACAAGCAAGTTCATTTTGCTAGTAGAAATGATTTTTTTTTGTAAAGTCTGACCCTTATTTCTACCACTTCTTCTTTAAAAGATTGAGTAGCAAAATATTTTTTTACATTTTACCATCTATCAATTGTGTAATCTTTGTAAACCATCCATTGAAAATATAGCTGTGATTCTTTTAAGCTGTGATACACACAGGAGTATATATACACCTATGTATCTATATGATTTTATATAATATTTAAAAATAATAGGGGGTAGGCGCTGTGGCTCAGCGGGTTAATGCCCTGGCCTGAAGCGCCGATATCCCATATGGGCGCCGGTTCTAGTCCCGACTGCTCCTCTTCCGATCCAGCTCTCTGCTGTGGCCTGGGAAAGCAGTAGAAGACGGCCCAAGTCCTTGGGCCCCTGCACCATGTGGGAGACCCGGAAGAAGCTCCTGGCTCTTGACTTCAGATAGACGCAGCTCCGGCTGTTGCGGCCATCTGGGGAGTAAACCAACAGATGGAAGACCTCTCTCTCTGGCTCTACCTTTCTCTGTAACTCTTCCTGTCAAATAAATAAAATAAAATCTTTAAAAAATATATATACATATAAATAATATAAAAATTGTACTTTCTATCAAATGCAGTTTGTTAGGACAGTATATTAGCTTTAAATAGTGATTATAGAGTTCTACATTATCTTCTCTAATTGCATAGTGTTGTGTTCACATTAACATTCTGCTGTTGACACTGAGGAATAATACACTGTCTTTCATTGCCAAATGTGAGTTTTAAGCTTCTTTCCTCTATTTATTAATTTGCTTATTACTGCCATTTTTGCCATTTCTTTTTGTTCTTTTTGATATTTTGGGCCTTGTATTTCAGATGAGAGAGAATTACCAATATACACTGCAAAGTGTTTGTATAAAAGTGGAAACGACATGAAAGGGTTTCTGGGGCACATCTTGTTGCTATAATATTCAATGTGTATTAAATAGTTCATCTACTGGGAAAGTGTCTGAAGTGGTGCATACTTAAGATATTTTTAATCACTTCACTATAGGTTAGAAAATATAAGATTAGTGTAGAAATTAGAGGAAACCATAAAATAGGTTATAATGAAGAAAAATAGAGGGCCAGCTTTGTGGCCTATCAGGTAAGTCCTCTGCCTGTGACACCAGAATCTCATATGGGCTCCTTTTTATGTTCTCACTGCTCCACTTTTGATCCAGCTCCCTGATAATGCAGCTAGGAAAGCAGTAGAAGATGGCCTGAGTGTTTGGGCCCCTGCCACCTATGTGGGAGAGCCAGAAAGCCCCTGGCTTCAGCCTGGCCCAGCCCTGGATGCTGGGGCCATTTGGGGAATGAACCAGTGGCTGGAAGATCCCTCTCTGTCTCTCCCTGTCTCTCTATATCTCTTTCAACTAAATAAATAAATAAATCTATTTTAAACAAAAAGAAAATAAAAAGTGCTCAATTATGTTACTTGCTCATATTTTTGTCTGTTTATTTCCTATATACATATTAAATATGTAGAGAAAAACATTTTTAAAATTGGAATTGATTTTTTTAATTAAATATATAATATTCTAAATAATGGATGTTTCATAATTTATTTCACTAATTATAGGTTGTTGGACATTTAAGTTTTTCCATACCTTCTAGGTAATGCTTTAGTGAAAATTCTTGGGCAAAAAGTCATTATACAGCTCTATGATTATAAGACAAGAAATTGCCAAGATTGTTTTAAAAATGAATTCCTTTAACAATCTCTGAAATTCAAACATTGCCTTAAACAAAAGGCCATTCTTCATGTAGTGTATTATATTATGCTTGATTCTAAACTGGAACTGGTTTAGTTAGGTCAGGTATATGTCTTGGAAATGTTTTGGTTTCCTCTGATCTAGTTAACAGGTGTAAAGCAGGAAGAAGTTGAATGCTGTAGGGTGTACAATCATAGGAAGTTCTGTTTTTTGAAATAAACCATTAAAGGGGAGGAGAGAGACAGGTTTGTTTTTAAGTACTCTTTATATTTTAGATTGCTATAAAACTCAGTTCTGGTATTCAAAGTGTGTGTCCGTAAGAAAACTTAAAATCCTGTAGTTGGTTAAATAACCATTTGTTGATTGGCTGTTTTATCTCTGGCTATTGGTTTCCCATGTTACTTTGCTATCACTCAATAAACTATAGTTAGAGTCAAAGTTTTATATTTCAGGCTGCTTAAACAATTAAATATTAAATATTGGTCTGATACTGATTAAAAAAAAATTCTGATGCTGCCATGTAGTTTGTGCCTTATCCCAAGCTGCTTTACAGGACCCTTCTTTGATATTTTTCTCCTTTCTCTGGTTCAGTAACCTCACTAAGAACACTATGATGACCCAGAAATGATGTGGAAGAGTTGTCTGACTCAACGACACATTCTCACCACCTTCTTATTTTTCTCAGAAGGATCATGCACACACTATTTTTTTAAAAAAACTTTTATTTAATGAATATAAATTTCCAAAGTACAGCTTATGGATTACAAAGAATCAGTGTTAGCATATGAGTTCCAATGGCTTTGCCATTTTTAAAAATAAATTTTATTTGTATTGATTTTTTAAGCACAGTTTGGAACATTTGCCTTGTGTCTTTTTTTAAAAGATTTATTTATTAATTTGAAAGGTAGAGTAACAGAGAATGGAAGAGAGAGATATCTTGCATCTGCTGGTTCATTTCCCAAATGGCTGCAACAGCCAGGGCTGGGCCAGGCTGAAGCCAGGAGTCAAGAACTCCATCCGGGTCTCCCACATGGTTAACAGTGGGCAAGCACTTGGGTATCTTTTCCCACTTCCACAGGTGCATTAGCAGGGAACTTGATTGGAAGTAGAGCTGCTAGGACTTGAACCTACACTCATATGGGATGCCAGGATCACAGGTGGCAGCTTAATACACTGTGCCACAGTGCCAGCCTTGGCTTTGCTATTTTATACCTCTGTGGCACTGAGGCGGTTTCTTAATTCCTCCAAACCTCAATTTCCTCATCTAAATAATGGGAATAATGCCACTTTCTTTCAGTGTTGCTCTTAGAATTAAGGGAAAACAGTTATAAAGTAAAGCAACCAACATATAATAAGTGCTCAATAAATATTTCCATTTAAAAGTTAACCAATTCTGTCTTACATGGTCTTTGTCAGATGGCTGTGTCTACCTCTTAATTTTTCTGTGTCATCATTCAAGATAAATACCATAGTTTATTTTTTAAAGAATTACTTATTTATTTGAAAGTCAGAGTTACACAGAGAGAGAAGGAGAGGGAGAGAGAGAGAGAGGTCTTCCATCTACTGGTTCATTCACCAATTGGCCGCAACGGCCAGAGCTGCGCCAATCCAAAGCCAGGAGCTTCTTCCGGTTCTCCTATGTGGGTGCAGGGGCCCAAGGACTTGGACCATCTTCTGCTTTCCCAGGCCATAGCAGAGAGCTGGATTGGAAGTAGAGCAGTCAGGACTCGAACCAGTGTCCATATATGGGATGCAGGCGGCTGCTTTACCTGCTATGCCACAGCACCAGCCCCCATATTTATTTTTTAATGTTATTTTAATTGATTAATTTTTTTATTTGAGAGACAGAGACAGGCAGAGAGAGATCGTCCATATGCTAGTTCATTATCCCAAAGCCCACAACAGCCAGGAGGCTAGAACTCCATCTGCGTAGCAGAGACCCTGGTACATTGGCCATCATCTGCCGCCTCCCAGGGTTTACATTAGCAGGAAGCTAAATTGGAGACAGAATAGCCAGGACTTGAAACAGGCACTCAGATATGGGATGCAGGCTTCCCAGCTGACCACTGTGCCAAAAATTCATCTCTACATTTAGTATCTTAACCTAAATCAAAGTGTTTCAGCTTTAGTTGGCCCTCAGGAAAAGAAAAAGCAAACTAGAATATAGTGGTAGGTACAAGCAGAAGAGACAAAGCTATCAAAGGGTGAAGGGAAGGTTGATATGTCAAGGCAAGTACAATGAAACATGCAAATTTTATGTAAAAGAAGACCTATAGGCCACTGATAAATTGGTGTAAAATTTCAGGAAAACTTTAATATGCCCAAAGTTTTCAGGTATATGAGAGATACTTCAAAAGATTTGTGGGAAAATGGAAATGAAGACTTTCTTTTGGTTTAAAAAGTTTTTGAAATCCATGCATAGCTGTTTTATCATAGGCTTTTTCTGTGAATTTTTTGAAGACCCCTTGTATCCCTGGACTTTAAACGTTTTTAAACCAGAATAAATTTACCTTTTAATTCCATTTGTCAATGAACTTTCTGGGTTACCTTTTTATATTCAGATAGTATTAACTGCATACAGAGAATCCCTCAGCCTATTTGTGGAATGGTATCATTGTTCATCCAGCTAGCAAAAGTTTTTTTTTTAAGGTTTGTTTTTTATTTTATTTGAAAGGCAGAGTCACTGGGACAGGGAGGGGAACTCTTATATCTGCTGGTCCACTCCCCAAATGGCTGCAATAGCTGGGGCTGTGCCAGGCCATAGCCAGGAGCTCAGAGCTTTCTCTGGGTCTCCCATGTGGGTGGGTACAGGCCCAAGCACTTGGGTCATCTTCCACTGCTTTCCCAGGTGTATTAGCAGGGAGCTGGATCGGAAGTGGAGCAGCCAGGACTCAAACTGCCACCCCTATGGGATGTAAATATTGCAGGCCGTGGCTTAACCCCCTATGCCACAATGCTGACCCCCAGCTAGCAAAAGTTTAATGAAGGCTGTTAGATGTTAGGGCTTCAACAATGAATAAGACTCCTGTAGTCTACCAGAAGGGAAAGACCCAAAAGTAATAATGGTTCTCATGAAACCTGAACATATTCTTACACATAGAAAATGAACTTACTGTGACCTTTTTTCTCAACATAAAATAATTTCCAAATTTAAACCTTGGATGAACAAAGACATTCACTTATAACCCAATATAATCAAATCTAAACTAAGAACAAATCAAATTTAAACATTGTCATTTCTTTGCAATAATTATTGCATCCTAAAAAAAGAGCCCACTATGAGTTAATTTTACTTAAATAGAACATTGCTCAGCCTATAAATGAAGGTCCGCAGACACCAGTGTCTTGGAATAAAATAGCCTGTTGGCAAGAAAATGAGCCACACCCCATTTAGTTTTTACAAAAATAAAATTCTTTCCAGCTTTACTAAATTGTAGATGCAGTGCACAACATGTACTTCTGCAGTAGTTGGTTTTGCCGCTGTGGAAACAGCCATGTGTGCAGATGCCCTGAAATCCATCTTTTTGTCATTGCTTCTTCATGTAGCTCTCATGCTTTCTGTAGAAGAACATTCTGCTAAGTTTTACCTGGTTCATTGATAAAAGCATGTAACTATTGGTATAGCTGACACCTAAATTTCCTGCCTTGAGCTTCTTGATTGTCACAAACTTTAAATTGGGCAGTGAAACCTGGGATGTCAATTGTGATCATTGTTTTGTTTGATGGGAGAGGAACAAACTAGTGTACTATGTCTGCTGTATATGGTGTCCCTCAAGGGCAGTGATACATTTCTTCCATGCATTACGGGACAGAGCTTTCCTGCTAGGGAGAAGGGAAACAAGCTGAAGAAAGCTCCACTTGCTTCGTTCCTTCCCAGTGCCCCTGGCATGCAGTATGGTATGTATGGATGGATATGTATTTGAAGGAGTGAAAAATGGGTGGCCATAAATAGTCCTTGCTAATAAAAGAATAAATTGGAGGGAGGGGGTGAGCGGATGGCACATAGTTGTAAAACATTAGGCCACCACTTGGGACACCTGCATCCCGTATCAGAGTGCCTGAGATCAAATCCTATCACCTCATCTGATGCAACTTCCTGCTAGTGCACACTCTGGCAGCCACCAGATGATGGTGTCTGCCACCCACGTGGGAGACCTGGATGGAGTTCCTGGCTCCTGGCTTTGGCCTGATCCAGTCCTGTCTGTTGCAGGCGTTTGGAGAGTAAACCAGAAGATGGAAGATCTCTCATGCTGTCTCTTGCCTCTGCCTTTCAAGTAAATAGATGAGCTTAAAATATATAATGATTTGACCCTACAAAAAGACCAAGCAAATGGCTTCCTTGGTTTTCTGTACCTTTTAGTTTTAAATGAATGAATCTGAGTGAATGTTCTGAGTAGTACTGCTTAACTTCAAAATTAAAGAAGAAATTGGGACATGAATATTTTTACTTTTTTAGAAGCTTTATTGAGATATACTTCACTTACCATACCATCAGATATATGCAATCACTACCACAATCAATTTTCAAACACATTTTTAAAAGCTTTATCTATTTTTTATTTGAAAGACAGAGTTTGAGAGAAGGAGGAGGGAGGGGTGAAGAGAGCAAGGAATATCTTCCATCTGCTGGTTCACTCCCCAAATGGCCACAACAGCCGGAGCTGGGCCGGTCAAAAGCCAGGAGCCAGGACCTTCATCTGGGTCTCCCACATGGGTGCAGGGGCCCAAGCTCTTAGGCAATCTTCTGCTGCTTTCCCAGGCACATTAGCAGGGAGCTAGATTGGAAGTGGAGCAGCCAGGACTCAAAATGGCGCCCATATTGGAAGCTGGCACTGAAGGCAGTGACCTAACCCCCTAGGCCACAGCATCACCCTCAGACATTTTTATCATCTCAGAAAGAAACCTATACACTGGCTGTCGCCTTCTTCAGTTCTCTCTCCCAACCTTAAGAATCACTATATCTTTCTTTTGTCTTTAAAGATTTTTGAAAGGCAGAGTGACAGAGAGAGCAAGAGAGATTTTCCATCCACTGAATCACTCCCCAAATGGCTGCAATGGCTAGGGCTGGGCCAGGCTGAAGCTGGGATCCAGGAACTCCATCTGGATCTCCCATGTGGTTGGCAGGGACCCAAGTACTTGGGCCATCTGCTGCTGTTCTTCCAGGTGTGTTACCATGGAGCAGCTGGGACTCAAATCAGTGTTCCAATATGGGATGCCAGCATCACAAGCAGCAACTTAACCTTCTGTGCCACAGCACTGGCCCCAGTCATCTTTGTGTCTTCATAGATTTCCCTATTCTGAGCATCACATGTAAATGGGACCATATTATAGGAGGTCTTTTGAGTCTAGCATCTTTGAATTAGCATGCTTTCAAGGTTCACTCACATTGTAGCAAGTATCTACACTTTCTTTTTATGGGTGAGTAATATTTCACTAGATATATGCTAGATTTTGTTGATCCATTTGTCCATTGATGGACACTGGATTGTGTTTTGTCTTTTGGCTCTTATGAATTATCAGCTACATCAACATAAAATGTTTAACCAAATATCAACTAAAGAGCTAAAAATGCTACAGGCAAGGTGGACTTTCTTTCTTTTTTCCTTTTAAAGATTTATCTATTTTATATGAAAGGCAGAGTTACAGAGAGGCAGAGAGAGAGATATTCATCTGCTGGTTCACTCCCCAATTGGCCGCAATGGCCGGAGCTGTGCCTATTTGAAGCCAGTGACAGGTCTTCCTCCAGGTCTCCCAACAGGTGCAGAGGCCCAAGGACCTGGACCATCTTCTGCTGCTTTCCCAGGCCATGGCAGAGAGCTGGATGGGAAGTGGAGTAGCTGGGTCTTGAACCTGCACCCATACAGAATGCCAGCACCTACCCGCTACGCCACAGCACTGGCCCCATGATGGCCTTTCTTTTATTACTAGTCTACTGTTAAAATAAATCCTTGTTTTGAATGATTTTCAATACTACTAATTTTTCAATCAAAGTTTATTTTTATTCCTGATACTTACAGGCTTACTATCGTTGATTTATTCCTAATAGCTTTCCATAGTAGTATTTTTATGTGAATAATGGAACCCTTATATAACATATAGAATCATACTTTCTAAAACCTATAATAGTTTTTTACAAAATTCTGTTAAACACATTCATATTTAATCACAATTTTTGAATCTTGAAGAGCAAAGGTAAGCAGTGTCGAGGACTAGAGTAGTAAATAATGCTTTGAAACACAATGGTTACAGTCAACCTGAAGCATTTTTGAACACATACATTTATTTTTTAAATTTACTTCTTCAAATATGAAATACATTCAAATAGAACAAAATTCACAAGCTATTAAGAGGCATAATGAAAAATAAATCTGTAACAGTCATCCTTTGGAAAGATTAGTGGAAATAATGTTTAAAATAGGATATGGAATTGATGCTAATTTAATTATGCTTCATTATCAATAGATTTTTTTTTAATTCAAATCTCTCGTAACTTTCATTTACTTATTTATTTCAGTGGGGAGGTAGAGAGATTGATCTTGATCTTCCATCCACTGGTTTACTTCCCAAATACCCATAACAGCCAAGGTTTGGCCAGGTCGGAGCCAGGAGCCTGGAATTCCATCTCCCGTGAGGGTGGCAGGTACCATCACTTGCTGCCTCCCAGTATGTGCATTGGCAGAAAGTTGGAATCAGGAGCAGAGCTGGGACTGAAACCCAGGCACTCAGACATGGGAATGCAGATGTCCCAAGTGTTATGTTTACCACTATGCCAAATGCCTGACACCAAACTTTGTGAAGTAATTATAGATTCATACATAGTTGTAAGAAATGGAAGAGAGAGATTCTGTGTACCTATTACCCAGTTTCCCTCAATGGCAACCTCTTGGAAAAAACATAGTATAGTATAAAACCATATAGTACAATATCAAAACAAGGGGCTGGTGTTGTGGCACAGCAGATTGAGCTGCCACCTACAGTGCTGGTGTCCCATATAGATACCAGTTTGAGTCTTGGTTGTTCTACTTCTGATCCAGCTCCCTGCTAATGTGTCTGGGAAAGCAGCGGAGGGTGACCCATGTGCTTGGACCTCTGCCAACCATGTGGGAGCCCCAGATGCTGTTCCTGCCTCCTGGCTTTGGCCTTTCCAGCCTGGACATTGCAGCCACCTGGAGAGTGAACTAGCAGATGGAAGAATCTCAATCTCTCTCTCTTCTCTTTTCTCTCGCTCTCGCTCTCTCTCTGTAACTCTGCCTTTCAAATAAATAAAAAATAAGTTTTAAAACTATCAAAGCCAAGATATTGCCATCAATACAATCAAGATGCAAAACAGATCAATCGCCTCTAGAATTCCTTTTGTTGCCCTTTCACAGCAATACACACTGCTTTCTCTCGCTGCCACCATTCCTGACTTTTGGACACCATTAATCTCTCCATTTCTATAATTTCATCATTTCAAAAATATATAAATTGTATCATAGAGTGTTGGGGATTGTTTTTTTTCCACTGAGCGAAATTAACTGGATATTCATCCAAATTGGTGTGTATATCAATACTTTGTTTCTTTTCATAGCTGAATAGTATTCCATGGTGTGGATATACCAGTTTATTGAACCATTTACCCATTAAAGGACATCTGAGACATTTCTAGATTTTTGGCTATCACAAATGAAGCTGCTATAACTATGTACAGGCATTGATGTGTGTGTCAACTTTCACTTCTCTGGCATTAATCACCAAAGAATGCAATGGCTAGATTGTATGGGAGTTACATGTTTTGTTTTATAAGAAACTGCCCCTTGGGGCCAGCGCCTGCAGTGTCAGCATCCCATATGGGTGCCGGTTCCAGTCCCAGCTGCTCCACTTCCGACCCAGCTCTCTGCTGTGGCATGGGAAAGCAGTAGTAGATGGCCCAGGTCCTTGGGACCCTGCACCTGTATGGGAGACCCTGAAGAAGCTCCTGGCTCCAGGCTTTGGATTGGCCCACCTCTGACTGTTGCCTCCATTTGGGGAGTGAACCAGCGGGTGGAAGACTCTCTCGCTCTCTCTGCCTCTGTCTATAACTCTACCTTTTAAATAAATAAGCCTTAAAAAAATAAACTGCCCCAGTGTTTTCCCAGCGTGACTTATGCTTCTACTAGCAATGTATGTGTGATCCAGTTTTTCCACATCATTGTAGTGTCATTGTTTATCCATTTTGATAGATGTGTAGTGGCATCTCATTGTAGTTTAACTGTTCCTAGATGTCTGATGATATTGGACATCTTTTCATGAGCTTCTTTCCCATCTGTATATCCTCTTCAGTAAAATGCTCATGTGTTTTGTCTGTTTTCTAATTGCATTAGTGTTTTTTATGTTGAATTTCAAGACATGTTTACACATTCAAGATATTAATCCTTTGTCACATATGTGATATACAAATATTTTCTCCAAGTCTGTGGATTAGCTTTTCATCCTCTGTAAAAGGTCTTTCACAGAATAGAAATACCTATTTTTATGAGGCCCAGTTTATTTATATTTCCTTTCAGAGATTATCTTTTTGGTGGCATGGCTAAGAACTCCTCATTAAATCTGGTTCCTGAAGATTTTCTTTATTGTTTCTCTAAAGTTTCATGGTCCTATGTTTTATATTTAGGTCTGTGATAGATTTTGAAGTCAGTCATTTTTTGTAAGTTATGAGGTAGATTGAGGGTTTTTTTTTTTTTTTTGCCTGTGGTTGTTGGATTATTTTAGCACCATTCCTCCACTGATGTACTTGTTTGTACCCTTGTCAAAAATCAATTGAGCATATTTGTTTAGGTATATTTCTGCATTCCCTGTTCTGTCCCAATATGTCTGTTGTTCTACCAGTATCACACTGTCTTAATTACTATAGCTACATAGTCTTATTTAACACCAGGAAAGTGATCGCAACCACTTTATTTTTCAGTGTTTTCACTGTTCTTAGGCTTGTTCTTTTCCACCTAAGTTTGAATAAAACCGTGACTGTAATACAAAAATATGTTCTTGGATTTTGAAAGGACTTGCATTGAAGAGTTTTGAGATTGCGTATGTATGTCAGCAAGATTAAAAATGGTAATTCCAGGAGTGGGCATTTGGCCTGGGAGTTAGGATGCCCACGTCCCACTTTGGAGTACCTTAGGTTTGATACCCTGCACCGGAGTTCCTGGCTCCAGCCTCCTGCTAATGCAGATCCTGGGAGGCAGCATCGATGGCTCAAGTAGGTGCAGCTGTTCAAACATCACTGGTGGGGCCAGTGCTCAGGCGTGGCAGTTTAAGCCTCCATCTGCAGCGCCAGCATGCCTTATGGGCACTGGTTAGATAGAGTCCCGCTCGCTCCACTTCCCAGCCAGCTCCCTGCTAATGCACCTGGGAAAGCAGCGGAAGATGGTCCAAGTCCTTGGGCCTCTGCACCCATGTGGGAGACCTTTGGAAGAAGCTCCTTGCTTTGGATTGGCACAGCTACAGCCATTGTGGCCATCTGGGGAGTGAACCAGTTGATGGAAGCAATCTCGCTCACTTGCTCTCTCACGCTGGAATTCTGCCTTTCAAATAAATTTTTTTAGAAAGACATCACGGATGGTACTTGCATCCCATATTTCAGTGCCTAGGTTAAAGTCTCAGCTCAGCTTTCAATCCTAGCTTCCTGCTATTGCATATCCTAGGAAGCTCAAGTACTTACATCCCTGCCACCCGTGTAGGAGACCCAAGATTGAGTTCCTGGCTCCTGGCTTTGGCCCAGCCCAGCCCCAGCTATTGTGGACATTTGGGGATTTAACTGGCAAATGAAACATATTTCTCTATTTCTCTGCATCTTTCTGCCTTTCAAATAAAATGAAAATAAATATTTACATTAAAATTGATAATCCTATTAAGGCAAACAGTTTAGTTTCTTTCTAAAGACTAATACTTGGTTTTATTTTCTAGAGAAATGCCTATTATGATTTGAGATCATTGAATAAATACTAATTGGTAGTTTCTCTTCAGATATAACTTGGATGTTTTTTTCTAATTGCCAAGATGCAAGTTTTTCAAAAAAAAAAAAAGGACACATTCTCAGTTTAGCTGCATCACTGTCAAGTTCTAAATCACTAATATGCTTTTGAATTTAAAAATCTTTTGAAGGTTTACTTCTGGAATTTCTAAAGACTATGCATTAGATTTAGAAGAGTACTTATAAAGACTCCTAAAAACTTATTGTTCTGCCTTAAGGAAAACTTGGTTGACCTTTTTGTAGTCTTAAAGAAATTCATTTACCAAAGTAGCAAAATGGAATATGCTACTAAAGCATTGAGATTTAGGGTATAGGAATTCAGGATGTGTTTGCTATTATGAACAGTAAATCAGACATTTTTAAATGAAAGGATGAGTGTTGTGGCAAGATAAGCTGCCACTTGAGACACCCCCATCCCACAATGGGGTGCCGATTCAACTCTCCAGCTAATCCACTTACGATTCAGCTCCCTGCGAATGCACCTAGGAGGCATCGGATGATGACCCAAGTATGTGAGTTCCTGCTACCTGCTTGGGAGACCCAGATACAGTTGCTGGCTCCTGGCTTCAGCCTGGCCCAGCCCTGGCTGTTGTGGCTATTTAGGAAGTGAACTAATGAATGGAAGATATCTCTCTTTCCCCCTCTCCATCCGTGTGTGTGTGTGTGTGTGTGAGAGAGAGAGAGAGAGAGAAAGAGAGAGAGAGAGAGAGAGAGAGAGAGAGAGAGATTGTGCCTTTCTTTTTTTTATTTTAAAGGATTTACTGCCTTTTTTTAAGATTTATTGAATTGGGGCCAGCGCTGTGGTATAGTGGGTAAAGCTACCACCTGTAGTGCTGGCATCCCATATGGGCACTGGTTCAAGAACTGGCTAGTCCACTTCCAATCCAGCTCTCTGCTTTGGCCTGGGAAAGCAGTAGAAGATGGCCCCAGTGCTTGGGCCCCTGCTCCCATGTGGGAGACCTTGAAGAAGCTCCTGGCTCCTGGCTTCAGAGCAGCCCAGCTCTGGCTGTTGTAACCATTTGAGGTGTGAATCAGTGGACAGAAGAACTTTCTCTCTGTCTCTCCCTCTCTCTGTCTTTAACTCTACCTCTCAAATAAATAAATAAATAAAATATAAAAAAAAAAGGCGGGGAGAGAGGGAGGAAGAGAAGGGAGAGGTCTTCCATCTGCTGGTTCCCTCCACAAATGGCTGCAATGGCCAGGGCTGGGCTAGGCCGAAGCCAGGAGCTAGGAGCTTTTTCCTGGTCACTCATGTGGGTGCAGGGACTCAAGTACTTGGGCCATATGCACTGCTTTCCCAGCACATTAGCAGGGAGCTGGATTGGAAGTGGAACAGCCCGCACTCGAACCAGTGCCCTTGTGGGATTCTGGCGTCACAGGTGGCAGCTTTACCATTTACACCACAATGCCAGCTTCAATCAGACACTTTTAAAAGCTCATTCTCTCAAGCATTGACTTCTCAGAGCCAGTGTGCTTAGGACAGTCTACCCCACCAGAACTCTGCTAATGGCTCTAGCCAATTTCTGAGGTTTGTAAAGTGGGAGAGGCAAGAGGTTGGTTACTCCTGCTCGGATGAGTTTCTGCTAACAATATCATGTTTAGAAAGTGAAGACCATGAAAACCTTTGGACTTGTGGCAGGATTCATTATAATGAGAGTGTTTAGCTGTTACCAATGAACAGATTGCCAAATAAAATACCAAACAAGCAAGACTGGTCAGTTGCAATCCAGTGTCTAGTAATCTGAGCCAGAATAGTGTTATGTTTATGGATTCAACTCTGTCCTCAAAAAAAAACTAAGATTGAGACATCTCAGCAGAAATAAAACCAAATTTGTGGCCCTCTCCCATATATTTGAATGCTAAGGGCATGTAACCACTTTATGAGACCAATGATGTTTTTGCAGCCAATCTTAAGGATAAATCCACATTGTGTTCAGGATTCTGTGTTGGGCCAAACTTAACAATGACCATTATGTGTAGAAAATAGCAACCATTGTTACTGAACTAAACTGTCTCTGGAGATTTAATACAAAACTTAAACTAATAAAACATAATGGCAACATAACCAAAGAAATTAAACAGAGAAGTGGTTAGAAGCAGAAAGCATGGTGGAATTGTTCAAGTATACCTGGCAAAAGAACCCTGAACTACCTGTAAAGCTGAGAACTGTTTACTTGTCAAAAAAAAAAAAAAAAATTCCAAAGTCTACACACAAAAAATTGTATTTTTCAGCTGTACTGTTTTTGTGAGAGACCCAAAAACTTCAGGACATGCAAAGCAGGCTGTTTGTAGCGACCTCCCAATGAAATAGAATTTATTTGTGTTGTGATTTCAAAGTGGTATATGTGCTTATAAAAATCAGTGGGAGAATTAGGCTGGCATAGGAAATGTTGGCAATCTTAGGGGCATTTTATTAGAAAATGAGGCAACCGTTTTTTTCTCTGTGTAGTTGTCTACATAATATAAGCAGAAGTCAGAAAATATTCACATCCAAGTATATCTGAAACTCTTCATGGCTGCATTTAACACTTTGAAGTGATGGCAACATCTGGTAACAAGTAGAAACCAGAGTCTTATAAGCTATGGATTCATGTTACCACTTCATCTGAATTAGTCATTTAAAGGGGATTTTATGTGTCTTCCCTAAGAACTGACAAGGTTAATCTTACACTAGGGCAAGCTGGCAGGAAATGCTAAAGCAGCCCTCTCTTTTGAAGCTTTTGTTATTCCTGGTGATGTCGAAAACTAGTCGTTTTGAAGTTTGAAAGGCTAAAACAGTGATATCTTAAACGAACTTTTTTCTTTCATATGTGTGTGGGGGGGGCGTGGCAAAGCTGAGGAAAAACTCAATGCACTCAAAGTTTTTTATACTTTCCACTCTACTTTTCTCTGCAATGTCTTTATCTTCTAAAAATACAGAACTTAGAAAATCACTTCAACTGCCGAATGTGATGCTGGGTTTGGTTCCACTAAAAGGTATAAGCTACCATTTGGTTGGCCACATCAGCTCTCAGGAGTCATCCTGTTTTATAGAATTGCCTGATGGGAGAAGAGTAGATGTCTTTTATCTTCACTTATTTGTTGCTTTAAAAAGACAAATGCTACAAGCTCATTCTTGAGGTAATAAACCACTATGGCAAATGACAATGAGTTTGATTTTTTTAGGATGCAATATCACCAATATACACTCACTTAATAAATATTTATTATGTACCAACCACTGTTCTAGATGCAAAAAAAGATTGCTGAACTAAACAGGCAGAAAAATTATTGCTCTCATAAAGCTTAAGAAATATTAACATAGTAGAGCAATTTAAAATTATTCAACACTATCACTCAACTTTAAAAGACATTCATTAAATGAGGTTAGGGAACTCTTGAAAATTTTATTTGCAGTTTGGGGAAAACTTGACAGCTGTTCAGAATATAGGGCAAGAAACTAGAAGCTGATAATGAAAGTAAATAGTTTTTCTTTTTTGATCACTGCTATTTTTTTATTTGTGTCAGATCATTTGAATATCAGAGGGATGTCGCTAGTTTAGCTTGTGGATTTATTCTTTAGGAAGGGCTTAATTTGTGTGTGTGTTGGGGCAGGGGTTGAAAAGGCATAGTAGCCTTGGAAGAATTCGTGTAAACTCATGGCATTTGTAAATGCATTTTTTTGTCATTTGAAGAAGTATACAATTCTAAAATGTATTTAATATTCGCCATGGGAAATGAGTGTACTGCTTGGTTATTTTTGCATATGTGAGTAGCACCAGAGCTGACTCAAAGGAGATGACATGATGGTTCCTGTCCTGAGGTGAAATGAGATGACGGGTTGTGGTGGAAAAATGATGTGGTCATGCCCATATTTGCTCACACCTTCTGTTCCTTTCCTTTTATAGAGGCAAACTAAGGAGAGTCTCATTCCTTATTTTTTGTTTCTTTTTTGTATTTTATTTCTCATACCGTTTTTCTTCTTAAGATTGCATTATAACCATTTGAAATTCAGTTGGCTCAAGTTGTGCTTTGTCATAGCATAAGTACTCCTTAGAATGACCATAGTGGAAGCATTGTATGCATTTTAGGAAGTTAAGATTATGTGTTCATAATATTAACATATATGGTCATAAGCATGCCGAGTTCTTTGTAGGTGTGAAAGGCATGTTTCATAAATCCTTGTTTTCTGATACCATCTAGTACAGTTCCTTAATACAAGCCAGGAATTTTAGTTTTGCTTACTAAGATATCAAATACTTTCGTATAAGAATTTTTAAACACTTTTTATGAAATTGCCCAAACATGCTAAAATCAAACCATGAACTTCCTCAATCTTTAATAATTATTAACATTTAATATTCTTATTTCATCTTTTTTAATGTTTTCTTTTTCTTTTTTTTAAAGATTTATTTTATTTATTTGAAAGAGTTAGAGAGAGAGGTAGAGCCAGAGAGAGAGAGAGAGAGAGAGAGGTCTTCCATCTGGTGGTTCACTCCCCAGATGGCTGCAACGGCCAAAGCTGAGCTGATCTGAAGCCAGGAGCTTCTTCTGGGTCTCCCACATGGGTGCAGGGGCCCAAACAGTTGGGCCAACTTCTACTGCTTTCCTGGGCCACAGCAGAGAGCTGGACTAGAGGTGGAACAGCCGAGACTCGAACTGGCGCCCATATGGAATGCCGGCGTTACAGGCTAGGGCTTTAATGTGCTGTGCCACAGCGTTGGCCCTTTATTTCATCTTTTTCCTCCCATTCTGTTATAACTGAGAATTATTTCAGAATAATCCACATTATTAATTGACCTATAAATATTATGGTATACTTAGTTTTAATTATTTTAACACTTTGATAAATTTTGCATTTCATATAGGCTTTCACATTTATGCCCTTGACTACTTTAAACCCATAACTACTTTATGTTAGGAAAGGACATTCTTACTGCTTCTTAAAAGGAGAGTTTGATTTGCTACCTAGATTGAATGTTAAGTCACTTCTTAATATTTTTTAAAAATGTATTTATTTAAAAAGCAGAAAGAGATCTTCCTTCAGCTCATTTCGTTCCCCCAAATGCTTGCAACAACGAGGGCTGGGCCATGCCAAAAGTTGGAGCCAGGAACTGCATCTGGATCTCCCACATAGATGGCAGGGGCTCAGGCACTTGAGTCAGCATCTGCTGCCTTCCCAGGTGCATTAGGAGGAAAGTGGATGGGAAACGGGGGATCCGAGACTCAAGTAGGATGGTACGCAGCCATCCTAACTAGCGGCTTAACCTGCTGTGCCACATCACGTGCCCTTTAATCTTTTATTTATTTATTAATTTATTAGCAGTAAGCATGCTAGCCAAGTTTAATGGAAAGAAGTAATGAAAGGAGTATACGTGACAGATCAGACAGGCATCTCATTAAACAATTGAGAGTCCAATCTGCCTTCAGACTGGAGTTTCTATGGGTGTGGGTATGGATCCTGTATTTTTCCTTCCCTACACCATTTCTGGTATATTGGTGGGTGGAAGGCTTTCTGGGTATTGGAATTCCTCCTGGAACTTCACAATAGCCCCCTTGGTGAAGGGCATCCTTAATCTTTTAAAGTAGTTTATTAGAGGAGGGGTGTTTGGCACATAGGATTCCTGGCTGGTGTCCAGGCTCCTCTGTTTCCAATCCAGCTTCCTGCTAATTCACATCCTGGGAGACAGCAAGCAGTGACTCTAGTACTTGGGTCCCTGACACCCACGTGGGAGACCCAGATGAAGTTTCTGGCTGCTGGCTCAGTACTGGCCATTGTGGGCATTTAGAGACTGAACCAGAGAATGGTAGATCCATAGATCAAACTCTCATTCTCTCTCCTGCCCCGTGTGCCACCCCCCACCCCACCCCATATGTGTGTCTGAGGGAGTCTGTCTCTCTGTGTCCTTCCAATAAAATGAAAACAAATGTTTTAAAAATAATTTATTTAAAGTTTTAAAACTTTTTAAGCATGCCTTGATAAAGTCATGTCTTTGGAAAGTGCACCCAGTTCAGCCAAATGTGCCTTGAAGGAGATAAGCTGTAGATTGACCTTAAAAACTGATATTCATAAAATGGTGTTTCTTTTTCTGGTTGGATAGCATAGAACTCTGGGTTAAAACCCGGATAGGCTGGTGCCGCAGCTCAATAGGCTAATCCTCTCCCTGCGGCGCTGGCACACCAGGTTCTAGTCCCGGTCGGGGCACCAGATTCTGTCCCGGTTGCCCCTCTTCCAGGCCAGCTCTCTGCTGTGGCCAGGGAGTGCAGTGGAGGATGGCGGCCATTGGAGGGTGAACCAACGACAAAGGAAGACCTTTCTCTCTGTCTCTCTCTCACTGTCCACTCTGCCTGTCCAAAAAATAAATTAAAAAAAAAACCTGGATAAATAATTTTGAAAATTCTGTAATCAATTAAAAAATTTTTGTTAAAGCCTACATATTAGTTTGTCTCTAAATTAGATGGCTCCATCATAAATATTACTAAATATAGCACTGATTCTCAAAAGGTGGATATGGGCCCTTGGCAGGTCAAAATTACTTTCATAGTAACTCATGCTAACACTAAGGTGTTATTTGCTTTTTCACTGTGTTGACATTTGCGTTGATGGTACAAAAGCCACAGAGAATAAAACTGATGGTACCTTAGTGAGAATCCAGGCAGCAGGTGACACCACACCGTATTAATAGTCATTGTTCCTCAACATAATCCCTTCACCATTAGAAAAAGCCCTACAGCATGCATTAAATTTGCAAAATGTCCTTGATGAATCAGGGAAAATTAATTTTATGAAGTTTCAATTCGTGAGTATACATATTTTCCATATTCTGTGTAATGAGATGAGACATACCCACAAAGCGTTTCTGCTCAATTTGGATGTAAAATGATTGTCTTGAAGAGAAGCACTTATGCAATTGTTCTCAGATATGAGCTAAACTAGCTGCCATTTAAAATTGGAAAACATTTTTTCCTGAAAGATTGAATTGACTGATTAGGCAGAACTGAATATTTGAACCAAGCGTACCTCTCACTGCAAGGAAAACAACTGAGAATATACATTGCCAATGATAAAATTAGAGCTTTCAAGCACAAATTTAAGTTTTTGAAAATTTGTATAGCCACCATGATGTCTTCTCAATACTTAGACTTTCCTAATGAGATTGATAGTGTAATTAATGAAAGTGATTTGTTTGATATTTTATTATGCAGGGTGTCAGTATTTGAAAGATCTGTATAACTTAGTGCAATAGTTTGGCAAATAACCAATGGGTGATATTACAAAATCAAGCATGGGCAAAAGGGTCATTCAAATTGCAAGATAGAGCAATGAATTTTAATATAATAGAATATGAAAAACAATTGATACTGTATCAGATTTCAGAGGGTAACAAACATTTAAGAAAGTACTCCTCTAGTTTTAGTGTGGTATTGAAGAAGGTTATCCATAATTATTTGGAAAGATTCTTAAAATACTTATCTTTACAGTATTTCTATGGGAGGCCAGTTTCTCTTCATATACATTCTTGAACTAAAATACATATTACAACAGATTGAATACAGAAGCATATAAGAAAATCCAGTTGTATTGGAATAAGCTGAACAAGGTAAACAATGTGCAGCAAAGTTTCACAAAGTGCAACCATATACCTATGCTACTTTTCTAACCAAATTTTTTTGCATTAGTTATTTTTCATTACAAATATTATTTATGTTAACATGTAGTACATTTATTGTTGTTTAGATTTTTTTTTATTTGAGAGACAGAGACAGAAAGATCTCTCATCTATTTGTTTACTCCTCTACTGCCTGCAATGGCAGGGTGCTGGGCTGGCCAGGCCAAAGCTGGGAGCAGGGAACTCAATCCACATCTTCCACATGGGCAGCAGGGCCCCAACTACTTGGGCCATCATCTACTGCCTTTCAGGGTGTGTCTTGGCAGGAATCTGCAATCAGGAGTGGAGCCAGGACCTGAAGCCAGGTGTTCTGATGTGGGATGTGGGAGTCTTAATTACTGTGCCAAATGCCTGCCCTGTTGTTATTGTTAAAATAAATAAATGTCTTTAAAATCTACCACTTGTAATTTCTAATGTGATACATCCATGGCTAGATCTAACCCTTATGAAAAAGGTCCTGAGGTCTAAAAAATTAGGAATTCTTGGGCTAGTTGGGATTTTGTTTGTTTCTGCCTCCTCTCCCTCCCCTTTCCTTCTACCCTTCCCTTCATTCTTTGAATGAGAAACCCTCAGGACAGAAAGGTGTAGAGCATATGAGTTATTCCTTTGTGTTTTTATTAGCTATGAACAGAACACAGATGTCTTTTAAACCAGTTCCTTGCATCGTATAGAGTTCAGCTGATGATTTTTGGAAATCTCGTACTTAAATTGCCTCCAATTTATTTCAACCATCTGGTTTTGGTGCATTAGGATAAAGTAGATAATTGAATGTCCAATAAGGTGTTTTATTTTAAACTTTTGATTGCTTTGTTATACAAATAAAAAGCTAATAAATACTATCAGGGAACCACCCCTTGGAATATGGAAAGTAAGATATTTTTGTGATTGGTTTTTCTTCCCAATTATGAAAAAAGGCTTATACAAACAAGATCTACTTGATAAAATTGACACATCCTTGTAACAGAAAGTTTGTACACCTAATGCTGTGCCTAGTTTAACTTTCCAATATATTCCAAAATTACAATAGCAATTTGCTGTATGTTAATTTGGTACCTATTGTATATATTAGATCCCTTTATCTAATGCTTCACTCATTGTGAGCGTTATTTGCTTGCTTTGTTTTCATAAGTCGTGAAGATGAGTAAAATCCTGTTTTATGAGAGGAAAATCCACGTGATTGAGGTGTGGCACTAAGCACAGTGGGAGAGGCCTCCGATGTGCATGTCACACATGGAAATAGTACAGCCATTCCTGGGTGTGGTGGAGACCATGGCGTTTGGGTAAAAGTTGGACGAGACTTTAAAAATACTACATTTACACCTTGTGTTCTGACTGTGTATTGCAGTGATTCATATATGAAACTTGCAACTTTTTGGGTATGCTTGTTTATATTCTGTGAGGGATATGTGTATGCTCGGGGGCATGTGTGTGAAGTCTCGACTTGGTTCCTAACATCTAAGAAAGAGAGAGCAAGAGCTTGGTTTCCATTGACTTTCCTTAGCATTCCTCATGATTAAATTCAGATTCTAACACTAATGTTTCATTCTGTGACCTGCTTACAAAAATGTAAAATTTATTACCTTACTCTTGCCACCATCTTCCATTCTCAAACCAGTCTTCATCACCCATAGTAAAAACATAGGTTCTGTTCCCTTACAGAGTCACACACACAAGTACAAATGTGTGCCCCAAGCACTGCACACACACCCCACACATACACTTAAGGAGATGAATGAGATACAAATTTACAAAATGAGCAGCAGACTAAAACTGGTTTTACAGAACTGTCCTACCTACCACTTACCAAGTAGATGTGCCATTTTCAAAGGGAATATCTATTCCTAGAATTTTGATTACACTATTTTGCTGTTGAAATAAATTCCATCATGTTATGGTGAATAGGCTTGAAAATCAACAACTTGGTGTTGACAGATTTCACTCTGATTAAAGATTAGCCTTGACAATAGGGAAAGCACATACGTTCCCCATGACCAAGAAAGGGAAAGTCAAGGAAATGGTTTTTAAGGAGCACTGTTGTAATGACCCATAAAACTTGTTTCTTAAAAAAGCCCTCTTCTAAAGTTGAACATTGCATAAGAAGACGTCAAAAAGTTTGTGGGAAAATGAAATTAAAACATTGGTTGGTTTGAGTGCGAACAAATTTGGAAATCCAAGTATATGTTTAAAATATCCATTTCTTCTATGATCATGCTATGTGTCTGAAAAAGGTAATTATGCAGCACTAGGAACTAGTCATCTAAAGAGTGTGTGAGGTGACAGGTGTTGCTGAAGAAAAGGTAAGAGGGGAAAAAACCAGCACTTCTGGTCTGACACTGGCAACTGTCTTCTTACCAGGGGCAATGTGTTGTGCCTCTGTTTTCTCTGGAAAATCCTTGATAATGCCTATATGTGCGCCTCATGTCCCCCGCTTCCCCCACCCGCTTTGCCATCAGCCCACGGAGCTTGGTAGTTACTATCTCCTGTATTCCTGATAGGCTGCAGGCAGACAGTGTTGTCCTTGTTTTACAAATGGAGAAATCGAGACCTGGGAAAGTTGAAGAGGCTTCGTTCACATAGTGAGTCAGCAACAAAGACAGATGGAAAACCATGTCTTTTGGCTCCTACTGTTATATTCCTTCTGTGCTAAATCGTGTTGCCTTTTGATATTTCACGCAATTTTTGTGATTGGTGAAAGCACTTGACTTCGGGAGACAAAATGTAACCCGATGTGTGTTGATGGCGCTTAGTCATGAGGCCAAGGGAATGCGGTGTGCTTCAGAATGGGGACTGTCCTGCGAGAGTTCCTTTTCACAACTGAATGCACTGTGAGTTGCCTCCCGGTGCATCAAAAATGTCTCCCTTTATTTTATATTGTTTCTAAAGATTAGGATATATTATCCCACTTTTCCATCCTCATAAAGCAGATAGAGCCAATGATGTCCTCCGAGTTTCATCCCAGCCTGATTATAATAATACCTGCCACTTCCTCATCTCCTTGGTGGACCCAACCACTCTTAGGTTCTAATATCTTCCAATTGACTCCTCATAGCAACCTTATGAAGTTACGTGGCATTAGCTGCACTAAACCCAGGGGCTCAGTCTAAGTGCTTTCTTCAGGGTCATGCAGACGTCAAGGTTGCCCAGACTCCTACCACTCTAATTCATCCATTGTGCTCCATTTCCTCTCAAATTGTTAACCTGCCCTGTGTCACTATAGGAATGATCTCCTGAGCCTCGCACAGTATTTACACTGATGATCTGTTCTCTCCCATGAAGGGCACTCACAATGAACCAGTTGCTTAATTTAGCCATTTACTCATGGAATTGTTAGACTGGTTAAAAGGCAAGTTTCAATAATAAAAAGAGTAGTTATCACATGTACCAGGCCATGATACATTTATGGTATGTATTAACTCGTTGAAGCCTCACAACAAAGGATAACATAGTTAACTTTTATATGAAGTAGTCCCTGTTATCGTTAACCAGGGTGGGAAGCAACTTGCCCAAGGACATGGGTAACTAGTACGTTGTGGAGCCAGGATTTGAACCCAGTCTGGCTGCAGAGCTCTTCCCTGTGCAGTGCTTCCTGTCAACAGAAAATGATCCAGTTCAGCAAGTATTGGTTTTGTTCCTATGGGCTATGCTGGTAGAAATTATAAGCATACTTCAAAAAAACTGCAAAAAGGGGAATTGAAAGGTAAATTTATTTTTGGTTGAAGCACAATTTTTGAAATCCACACAGTATTTTCATATATACATTTTCCATGAACTTTTTGAAGTACCCTCACGGTTCCTACAAGTCAAAGCCATGTTTTCAACCAAAACCAAAATGTAGATGCTTGAAGTAAATGGTATAGCACCTCACATACAGACTAAAATGAATAATAGAGCATATAAGTGGTCTGATACAGTTAATGTGCCTTTCTAAGTAATGTACCTGATTGTGGATGAGTGACTTGGGCACTAGGGAGAAGCTGTTCTTTCTATGTGTTCTAAAATAAGGAGGTTACTTGGCTACTGTTCAAACTCTAAATAGGTATATGGGTTGTAGCTATTTGACCTGAACCAACTTTGAATTCTCTCGAGTGCTTGTATGGTTCTATGGGAGCTGAAATGAAAAAACAATTTTTTTTTCTCCAAATGTTGTGTTTAAATTAGACTTTATTAAATCCTTGGCAAAATAGTGCAAGGCCAACAGGAAGGGGCTTCGTAAGTATTATATCATTCTTTTGTCAGAGTGTTCTCCTTTCTAGCAGGAAGTGTTGTGACTTGCTCTCTAAAGATGCAATTGTAAGAAGAATGTTGGGTTTCCAGATTGCCCTTCTGGGCGTGGGAGAAGGTTCTTTCTATTAGTGCTGCGAGAAAGGAACGAAACAGGTTTGCTCTCGTCGCAGAAGGGTAACTATTTTAATATTATTTTGTTAGGCTCTAACTTGCAGATTACTAAATATTTAAGCAGAAATTCATGTTTTAAAGCTGGAAATTCCTGTTACTTATTGGGAAGGCTAAACGTTGAGAGTCACTTTCAAAATAATATTTATTCAAGTAGAACCAAGTTTGTTTTACAAGCAATTATTTTGGAAGTTTAGAATCTAACCTGTTCTGTGTATATTTCATGTTTTCTTTAATTTAAGAATGTTTTGGGGACTTTGTGCATTTGAAAAATTGGTCTTGAAATCCAAATTACATAGCTGGATTTATCACATTTGATACCAAAAGTTTAAATGATAGAAATTATTCTCTATGTAGATTGCCAGGGGTGAGGAACATGGGATTCTAAATGTTTTTGATCCCTGTTAAATGATTTTTCAAAATTCAAGAAATGGAAGTTGAGG
The DNA here is from genome assembly GCF_964237555.1 of Oryctolagus cuniculus. Classification (NCBI taxonomy): domain Eukaryota; kingdom Metazoa; phylum Chordata; class Mammalia; order Lagomorpha; family Leporidae; genus Oryctolagus; species Oryctolagus cuniculus. The sequence continues at coordinate 77,828,510 of NC_091453.1, read as the reverse complement.
TGACGATCATGACAGAACATGCCATGATTAGATTATCACTCTGCTATTGCAAACTGACTTATGTCAAACAGTAGTCTTGGTGTTTATAATTTACAAGATGTCTGAAAAGCACTGCTGATGTAGGTTAACGTGGCAGTGATAGTGATTTCTGGTGCTCATAGATTCACTGGGGTTTTCTGTCACCTGGTGATCAGGTAAGTTTGATAATTTTTTCCTATATTTCTGGCAAAGGGAAGTATAGGGAGTATATAGCAAATCCTGACTCTGAGTTAAGAGTCACCTGTCTAATTGATTGAACTTAGTATAATGGTATGAAGTGCAAAGTAAAGTACGAAACAAGTGAATCTCGGTGCTTCAATCAACAAGTACTGCATTTGAGAACATATGAGTAAGGTATATAACACTTGCAAGGAGCACTTTCAGTGACAGATCAGATTTCTGCTGAACTTAAAGTGGAAGCTGAAGTTGTGTGTTACCTGGTGATTTCTGACCTGTAGGTCATAACACTGTGTGGTATTTTCGTGTTGAGTTGATGCTGCTAGCTAGCCTGATCTTGCCTGGCCATATGCACGTGTGTGGGCCCCCTCCCCTGTGCAGCCGTGACATTTGCCCTGGGCTTCTTTCAAACATGTTAATTTTTAGAGGAAAAGAGGCTGCAAATACCCCTCAGGTCTGAGGGTTAATTCATTTCGTTAGCAGATTTATTTTTTCTGTAATTCATTTAGATTTCTTTTGGAGGATGTAAAAGTTTACTTAAGAAACATGGAAGGGATTAAACTTTTTTAAAGTGCCCTATTTCAGTCCTAGGAGCTGATAGGTCTTAGCTTTGTAAAGATAGGGGAAGGAAGAGTGTCTTTGGGGGTTTGATATATTATTCTTCATCATAGGAAAAGGGACTTTTAGATCATTATTAAGACTTGCATTGAATATGTACAAAATTCTTGTCTGACAAGCATTGAAAGCTATCTTTCATCTCGCTGAATTAAACGTTTCAATTTTTGGAAAAGTGATTAACGTATATTTTTAAATAGCCTTTGCTTTCAGATCTTACCTTTGTTTATTAAGTACAAAAAGAGGAAAGGAAACTTTTACTTAAAATGGAAGCATTTGATGTTTCTCCAGGAAATGACACAGGATTGGGCACCCTTTGGGGTTTAAGTGACTCATAGATATTGGCCCTGAAAAAAAAATTAACTAAAATCTAGCAGATGCTTGAATCTAGCACCAAATAGAGGTATTTCCAGAAAAAGGAATTCATTTCTTGATAATAATGTAGGAGTGAAATCATTATATGTGTGGTATTTAAAGTCATTCAGGGAAGAGACATAGGAAGGGAGGAGCAAAAGAAGAGGGAAAATCCTGGTAAATGTAGACTCGGTGGTGGGTTTATGGGTAGTTGTTATATTGTTTTTTATTTTGTATACACTGAAAATTTTCCTAATAAAAATGGAAGTCTGACTAGTTTGAGGTAATTTATATTTATTTCTAAATGTTAATTGTTCTCTATAAATTGCAGGCCTGTCAAAACATCATCTGTGTATGATGTATCTTACTGTAAAGGTGAAACCTGCTCCTTGTAAGCCAACATTGTTGCCAGTAAAAGCAGTTTCTTTAAAAAAAAAAAAAACAACCCTGTTTCTGTTTGACTTTCAGCTAAATTCAAAGGACAGTTTGCAAACATCTTGAGTTTTGTAGTATACTGAAGTGTTAAACAAGAGGAGAAAGTGAAAACATGATAATAGGCCAGTTGCATGTGAAGAATGTGAGCACCTTATTATGTCTTGAGAATTTTGTTCCCAGCCGGCTCCCATAGCATATGTATTTTTCAGATCACACAAGGTGACTGATAGCCTGTGTGCCCTTGTGTAGGTCTACTTGTTTGCCATACATCACACCATCAGCATTCATTTATTCAACACACATCTACTAGGCGCTTGTTGTGCACGAGATGCAAAGTCAAGATACCAACTCGTCTTTCAAAGAGTGCACAGACTGCTGGAGGAGACAGAAGAAGTAGATCGTCTCTCACTGACAGAGTTGACAGGACTCTAGGGAAGGCCAGGAGCTGGTTAGCAACTATGACCCTGTGGTATACTTTTTTTGAAATAGTTCAAGCAGATGGTCTCATTGGTTGTGGGTGTTAGAGACATAGGAAGAGGACAAAGATAGCTCAGTTCTGTTTGTGGTTTTGGACATCTCTGTGCATGCTCCTGCAATCCTTTTTGTAATTTATTTTTAATTGACATTAAAATCACACCAATTTGGGGGAAACTATGTGATGTTTTGATGCATGTATACATTATGTAATATTAAAATCCATATAAGCATATTTGTCTCCTCAAACATTTATGATATCTTTGTTGCAAAAAAAATTAGGATCCTGTCTTCCGGGAAAGGCATCTGGCCTAATGGTTAGGGTAGCTGTGTCCCACACTGGAGTACCTGAGTTCCAGCTCTGACTTCCAGTTCCAGCTTCCTGCTAATGCAGATCATACTACTCACATGGGAGACCTGGATTGAGTTCCTGGCTCCCAGCTTCAACTTGACCTAGCCTTGGCCATTACATGCATCTGGGGGAGAAAACCAGTGGATGGGAAGTCTATTTGTCCCTCTTCTGACTTTTTGCATTTCAAAAAAAAAATTTAAGATTTATTTATCTGAGAGAGCACCAAATCCTAACCACTAGACCACTAGAGAAGATAGGTTTATTTATTTGAAAGGCAGAGTGACAGAGGGAGAGAGACCTCCCATCCACTGGTTCACTCCCCTAAATGGCCACAACACAAAGGGCTGTGTCAGGCTGAAGTCAGGAGCTCCATCTAGGTCTCCCTAGTGGGTGACAGGGACCCAAGTATTGAGTCATCGTCTGCTTCCCAGGTGCGTTAGGGAGCTGGATCAGAAGCAGAGTAGCTGGGACTTCAACTGGCACTCCAAAATAGGATATGGGCATCCCATGCAGCACCTTAAGTGGTTGCTCCACAACCCTGACCTCTAAACAAAAGTATTTTCTTAAAAATCCTTTCTTCCAGCCTTTCTGAAGCAGACAGTACATTATCATAATCTATAGTCCCCATACTGTACAAGAATATCACAACTATTTTTATTTGCCATCTGGGCTCCCTGCCCTTTTTTTTTTTTTTTTTTTTTTTTTTACAGGCAGAGTGGACAGTGAGAGAGAGAGACAGAGAGAAAGGTCTTCCTTTTCCGTTGGTTCACCCCTTAATGGCCGCTGCGGCCAGCGCACCGCGCTGATCCGAAGCCAGGAGCCAGGTGCTTCTCCTGGTCTCCCATGCAGGTGCAGGGCCCAAACATTTGGGCCATCCTCCACTGCACTCCTGGGCCACAGCAGAGAGCTGGACAGGAAGAGGAACAACCAGGACAGAATCTGGTGCCCCGACCGGGACTAGAACCCGGGGTGCTGGCACCGCAGGTGGAGGATTAGCCTAGTGAGCCGCGGCACTGGCCTCCCTGCCTTTCTTAAACCTTTACACAAGGAGCCTTCAGAAAGTTCAAGGAAAATGTATATTATGAAAAAAATTATGTGTGGATTTCAAGTTTTTTGCACCAAAACAACCTTATCTTGTAAAAATATTGTATACAAATATATGTTTTACATTTTAAAAAGTTATTTATTTATTTGTAGGGGAGAGAGCGCGAGCCAGCAAGTGAGCTTGCATCCACTGGTTCACTCCCCAAATGCCCACAATGGCCAGGACTGGAACAGGGTCTAAGTTGGAGCTGGGAACTCAATCCAGGTCTTCCCCATGTATGGCAGGGACCAATTACTTGAGCTATGGCCACTGCTTCCTGGGGGTCTGAATGAGCAGGAAGCTGGAGTCAGGAGCTAGAGCTGGGAATCAGCTCTAGGACTCAGATGTGGGACTTGGGTATCTTAACCAACCACTGCAGTAAATGCCCACCCCCTAATCCATTGCGTTTTAATGAGTAACACCTTATGGCAGCGAAGAAAATGAAAGTCTTTACATTGTGTGGCAGAATCAAGCCCAGGTGGGGAATGGGCATCTTAACTGGTGTTTTAACCACTTAGTGCCCACCTCAAACTTAGCCATTACTTCCATTTTTACAGGAACGTTTTGAGGCCTTCTTCTCTATGTCTCCTAAATCTGAAGGAGTTGTTGGAACAGCACCCTTGCAGGAGAAAGCGGTTTCTTCTTCACCTTCCACAGTAGACAATTGTTTAAATCTCCTTATGTCCAAGGCCAATTGTTGTTATAGGTAGGCAGCTACATGGGGTTGGATAAAGGGTAGAGCTGGCCTTCAGTAACGGTGCCTTCCAAAATGTACTTCTCAACTGATTTGGAATTTGAAACATATTTCATTATGGATATAGAAAGGTTTTTTTTTTTCAGATTACTTAACAAATGTGCTTGAAATTTTGTACCATGTTCCCTGAATATTTTGGTGTTCAGGTTATTCTAATCAAAATGAATTGTAGATGCATAGTTGCAAACTTTATCCAAATTTGCGTTCCATTAGCCAACTGCTTTATTCTCTAGTTTGTTTGTTTATTTATTTGTTTATTGTAGTGTGCTTACTAGAAAGTTTTAGATTACATTTCTATTTTTTACCTTTTTTTAAAAAAAAAGATTTATTTATTTCAAAGGCAGAGTTACAGAGAAGCAGAAGCAGACACAGAGAGATCTTCCATCTGCTGGTTCCCTCCCCATATGGCCGCAACAGTTGGGGCTTGGCTGATCCGAAGCCAGGAGCTTCTTCTTGGCCTCCCACGTGGGTGCAGGGTCCCAAGTACTTTGATCATCCTCTGCTGCTTTCCCAGACCATAGCAGAGAGCTGGGATCGGAAGTGGAGCAACCAGGATTCAAACTGGTGCCTGTATGGGATGCTGGCACTGAAGGTGGCAGCTTTACCTGCTATGCCACTGCGCTGGCCCCAACTCTCTAGTTTCTAATCCTATACAACATAGTCAACATATGTAACAATTTGCCATAAGAAAATGCTGTCAGTTTTATTTGGAGTATCTGAAGGCATCCTTTGTTTAGTTTTACAATTTTCGGCTGAAATGTTAGTTACCAGAAGACCTGGGCTGAAAAAGAGTCTCAGTAAGCAAAGTCTGCTGTACACATTGAATGTTGCTTTCATAGAAGTTTGCTCTCCGCATGGACCATAGTAAGCCATTTTTAATAATGCTGACATGCTACAATGGATGAAAAGTAGAACTCTCCACTAACTCTTTCTGCTGCTTTAACTTCTCCTAAATTGTTAGCACTAGGGACCTCTAACACCTGTGAGGGAACTCAGAGTTTGACTTGACCCTCAGAGCAACAGGTCACTAATGAGAATGATGTGTCAGGCATCTTAAACTGTCCAGTTACTCCTTTACCAAGCCTGCATGAGTTTTCTAAAAGGAAGCCAATCATACCCCAAACTACTTGCACTTTGAGAAAAATCCTGTAAGAAAAACCAATCCTAAAATCAAAAGTAACCCTAGGTGTTTGGTTATGTTTGTATTTAGACCAAGTTATTAGCACTGATACAATAGGAGTGGTTATTCGCAGTACTTAGCATTCAAGAGCATGAAATTAAGCAATGTTAGCTACGGTGACACAGAATCTTGGCCTGTATAGGAATGGATGTGTCACAAGACAAGGTAAGCATTTGAGTGCTTATTTTGAGAGTATGGTCTAAAACAGATTGTGGTCAGTGCAAGTTCTACACCAGTGTTTTGAAGAAAGAATTTTTGGAGCTCTGTATCATCTTTGCTGAACCTGCCATCTATATTCCATATGTTTCCCCCCAATTACAGTCTGGGTTATTTCAGTTCAAGGTTTCAATGAATCCCTTATGAAAACAAGTCAGTTGGCTACAGGGGCCACTGTCTACATTTTCTGGCTGCCATTCTTTTTTTTTTTTTCTTTCTAGCCCAGCGCCACGGCTCACTAGGCTAATCCTCCGCTTGCGGCACCAGCACACCAGGTTCTAGTCCCGGTCGAGCTGCCGGATTCTGTCCCAGTTGCCCTTCTTCCAGTCCAGCTCTCTGCTGTGGCCCGGGAGTGCAGTGGAGGGTGGCCCAAGTACTTGGGCCCTGCACACGCATGGGAGACCAGGAGGAAGCACCTGGCTCCTGGCTTCAGGTCAGCGCGCGATGCACCGGCCACAGCGCGCTGGCCGCAGTGGCCATTGGAGGGTGAACCAACGGCAAAGGAAGACCTTTCTCTCTGTCTCTCTCTCTCTCATTGTCCACTCTGCCTGTCAAAAAATAAATAAATAAATAAAAAAGATTTTTTTTCTTTGAAAGGCAGGATGACAGAGAGAGAGAAAGATCTCCCATCTGCTGGTTCACACGACAAATGGCCACAATAGCCATGTCTAGTCCAGGCTGAAGCTAGGAGGCCAGAAATCCATCTGGATCTCTGTTGGGGTCTTAAGCCTGAGGCTGGCCCCTGACCAGCAGAAAACAGTACAGGCACTCCCCGAGAAGGCGAGGTAAGGTCGACGGGTCAAGCACACACCGCAGCAAGCACCTGTGAGTTCTGTCGAAGCAGGAACTACTTTATTGAGGAAGTGTACAGGCTTATAAGGCTTACAAAAGACATGCAGTAGGGGAGCCAATCAGCGAAAAGGTCATGCAGGCATGGGTGGACCATGCACAGGGGCATCTTAAGCAAAGTATAGGGATCATGCACTGTCCACGTGTCCGGAACTAAAGTGGACCTATCCCTTCCAGTGGTCTGATCTTACGTAGCTTAACCACAGCAGCCGCAGACACGCCCCTCGAACATCCGCCAGGTGCCATATTGTAATGGAGGTTTTAGGCAATGCCCAACAGATCTCCCACATGGGTGGCAAGGCCCCAAGCACTTGGACTGCCTTCCTCTGCCTTCCCAAGGAGCGTTAGCAAGAACCTGGGTTGGAAACAGAGTAGCCAGGACTTGAACTGGTGCTTGGATACGGGGCTGCTGGCATTGCAAGTGGCAACTTAACCCACTGTGTCACAACACTGGCTCCTTGGCAGCCATTCTTTTTTCTCAGTTTCATTGTTATATATGTTATTAGCTTTTAAAGTATCTTCCACTGGCTGTACCAGGCATGGGCCTTCTCGCTGCAAAGCAATGTGTAGTTTGTTTTTTCTTTTAATGTTAAGAGAATTTAATTACCTTCCTTTGCACATATTCTTTTAATTTTAGATTTGCCGCATAGTGCAATTTTGGGGGCAAAGTCACTTACCCAGCCCAATACTTGTTCCTCTCCCAATACAATTGAGAGGATGACGTTAATGGAAGCTTACAGCCTTACCTTTCACATTCTAATGTCTGTAACCACTGGATATTAGGCATGCTAATTATCAGTACCCTTGAAAGACTGTTGTCAGTTTGGAATATTTTTAAGCCATGCCTATGTATCCAGCATCAAGTAAGTTATTGTGGGAGAATGTGTAAGAAAGATGAAGTTTAGGCTCTGTTCTCCAAAAATAATCTTGAAATAAGACTTACAGAGCAAGAAATTAGACAAATTTTTGTGTGCTGTTGATGAAAGAATTGTTCTCTTTTCTTGAAGAAAATTATTCTCTTTGACCAAATTTGCAGATCAAGGTTTTGGAATGTCTGGCACATGAGCCATATTAAGACTTGCAAAATCATTTGGTCTATCCCTACCAAGGCAACTGAAGGTGGGACTCAAAATACAATAAAACTATAGCAAGCTAATTTTTAAGTTGATAATTTTCATGGTCCACCACTGGTGTTATAAATATCCAAATGGCCCTTGGCAGAAAAAAAGTTTCCCCACCCCAATTATGAAGGAGGCAGATGAACTGAATCAAGCAGGATGATGGGTGTTCCAGCCAGACTTTCCTCCATTTATGTAACTGTAGGAGGAGATCTCTAATTAAATTGCTAACTTTTGTGGCAAAAGTCTAAATTCTGTGGGAGTTGAAGAGAAAGATGAGCTGGAGGTGGAGTGACAGGGAAACATGCTTTGGGAGAGGTTGAAGCTTCTGCTGAATCCTGAAAAGTGACTAGAATTAGGAAGACAAGAAAAACAAAAAAGAAGGCATTTAAAGTGTGAGAAGTAGATAAAGAGGGAATCCTTAGTTGGAAAGAGGGAAAGAAGAGGGCAGGCTAAAACCAAAGGTGCTGATGTAGGAGTTAACAGGGTGTGTTCAGGAGGATGGTTATAATCCAAGAGCTTGCTCTGAGTGTAGCTGAAAAGTAGGCTGCTTAGGTGTGACTAGTAGATCCACTCTAGAAGATCTGAAATATCAGGCAGAGATTAGACCATCTGCTTAGGCATAAGCAATTATAGCATCGTGAAAGAGGACTGACATGACCAAATGGTGTGTGGATACTCGTTGTGGGTCATTTTGAATTCAAAGATCTTTTTGAATTCTGGGTTCAAGAATTCTGGACCTTTAAATTTTAAAAAACTTATTTTATTTGAAAGGGAGAGAGAGACAGAGCTCGATCTGATCTGCTGGTTCACTCACCAAATGCACTCAACAGCCAGGGTTGGACCAGGTCAAAGCCAGGTGCAAGATACTCAGTCTAGGTCTCTCCTTTTGGTGGAAGGGACCCAAGTACCTAAGCCATTACTGACTGCCTCCCAGGATGTGTATTTGCAGGGCATTGAAATCCACAGCCCTGCCGGGACTGGAACCCAGACACTGTGTTACGGGATGCAGGTGTCCCAAGTGATGTCTTAACTGCAGGCCCAAATGCCATCCCTCAAAGAATGCACTGTATTGGTGCTGTGGAGAATACAGCGATTAGCAGGCTGTATTTCTACTCTACTAGGTCTTGTTGAAGAAATAATGTCACTCAACAAGTTGTCATTGAGGAGACTGTCCAGCATAATGGTTGAGAGTACTGCCATGTGTCAGATAGGCCTGGATTTGACACCAGGTCTGCCTCTTTCTGACTGTATGACTTCAGACAAATTACTCAACTTCTCTAAGACTGTTCAGTGTTCTGTAAAAGTAGGAATAACAACATTACCTTGTTTGTAAAGGTTTTCTGAGAAGTAACTTACATAACATTCTAAAAAGCATGTAGCAGAGTCAATATGAAATCCTTCCTGTTAGCTGCTATAATACGTTGTAATGAAATATTATATTTTAAATATTATTCTCTGCTCTGTGCAGGCACTGTGATAGGGGATGAGAATAAGAGGATGAATGGGGTATATGCTCTCTGCCATCAAAGTGATTTGTATAACAGTATTGAATGCTAGCCTTCTGGTGACTGTGTTTTTCCAAATTTTTAAAAAAAAAAAAAGTGATACATATGGTCTGACAGTGAAACAAGATATTTAAAATTGGAGCTCTGTGATTGAAGCCAGTACTGGCTGTAATAGAAGAAAACGCCCAGTTCTGTGAGAGTACTGGGATGAGCAGCGTCTTATGTGGGTGGGGACAATCCAAAGAGCTTTTCAAGAGTAGATTGGGAGATGGGTGAAGAACGTTGGAGTGTAGAGAACACAGAGGGACAGGAATGGACATGGGGAAATAGGGGGCCTGTCTGGGGAACAGGGATTTTTAAAGTGTAGCTTTCAAGGGTGCGGTCCATGTGAGTGGGGTGACATTGGCAAAGACAGGCAGATATTAGCTCAGAACAGTTGAAGGTCTTGAGTGCTGTGCTACAAAGCTGGGACTTTATTTGCTATGGAATGTCTCCTAAGAGCTGCTCCTCAGGAAGTTAGTCATGCAAAGATTGCATTGGAAGGAGACAAGACTGCAGACAGATCAGCTACAAGGCCAGATGTGAGGTGATGAAGGAATACGATGGCAGAATCCCAGGGCTAGCACAGGAAGACTCCAGAAGGCTTCGTGATTGACTCACCCTCCCTCAGTTCCTTATGGGCCAAACTGCTGTCTTAGATTGACGTGCCTGGAAACTTCAGAAAGTAGGCAAATTGAAAACAAGACTTGGTTTGTCAGGAGAAAGAGTTGGGGGGAAATAATGTGGCGGTAAATTTAGACTTTCCCACCTCGAATTCTCTTTCCTGTCTTTCCTTCTGCCTTAATTGTGTGGACTCTTAAGTTGCAATCTGACCTTCTGCCTTAATTGTGTCTGTCACGAACCCTTAGGCGCAAAGCTGCAGCCACACTGTCTTTCTCCAGCTTCAGATATCATCTTCTCTTTGTGTCTCTGCCTAGAATACTTTTACCCCTGATGCCTATCTGAACAATTCCTGCTCAGTGCTCTAAGACAAAGTTCAAAAGTCACCTTCTCAGAAAACCTACCCTGACACCCACCACTTGGGTTATGTGACTGTAATAGCATGATAGCACTGAGCCAAAGTTCATGGAAAAGGAAAATTAGAAGATGAGTTTATTTTGGTGTAAAAATTTGTGAAATTTATGCATACAAGAGGTCCTCAAAAAGTTCATGACAAAATACATATTATGAGAACAATTATGTCAAAATTTTTTTTTGCACCAAAATACACTTCTTACTAATTCTACTTTTTCACAAACTTTTAAAAACACTTGACTTTGGTTAATTATTTGAGAGGCTCTCCAGATGCCTGGGACAGCTGGGATTGGGCCATGCTGAAGCCAGGAGCCAGGAACTCAATTCAGGTCTCCCACATGGGTGGCAAAAACCTAATCACCAGCAAGCCACTTAGCTTTGCCTCCCAGCGTCTGTACCAACTGGAAGCTGCAGAGCCAGAGATCAAACCCAGGCACGCTGATGTAAGAATGGTTACGGCATCTTAGCCACTAGGCCAAACCCCTGCTCCATACTTTTTTGAAGCATCCTCTTATTACATCCATTTTCCCATATATTTCCCCTACTAAACAGTAAGCTCTTCCAGAGAAAAGAGGATTTGGGCGTCCTAATTGTGTGTCTCTGCAGCACCCAACAGTGTCTTGTACATACTAAGCCTTCAGTTAGGATCAGTATAGTGGTGGGTATTGGGTACATTGGCCGGGACTGTGTATGTGATGTGTGCATACCGCATCGCAGTGCCTGGATTCACTCCTGATTCTACACATGCACTCTGGGAGGCTTAGTACTTGGGTCCCTGCCACCCACATAGAAGATCCAGATTGAGTTTCTGGTTTGTGGGTTCTGCCTGACTCAGCCCCAACTGTTGCAGGCATGTGGGGAGTGAATCAACATAATTGGGAGCTCTCTGTTTCTCTACCTTTCACATTAAAAAAAAGACATAATGCATTTTTAAAATAAAGATTTGGTGAATATAATAAGTAGGTGAATGTAGTAGACATTTGGAGTAAAATCTTCTGAAGTCATTAGGAAACACAGCGCTGGAGCTTGAGTAATAGAAGAGTAGGTGAGCGCTGGCGCAGAGTGTTGCCCAGCCAACTAACCTGGAGACTAGTGCTGTTGACTTTCCTAACTAGGGAGGAGGCAGGGTGGCGGTTTCTGTTGGTACAAGTGGGTATGTAAAGCGTGGGTGTTTCAAAGCACCACCTGTTTTGGATAGAGGAAGATGACAACACCTCTTTTCTGTTGACCACTCTTGAATTGTTCACATGTACCGGTGGCTACATTGCTTTTTTTTTTTTTTTTGGTAGTCATTTATAATGAAATAATGGATTTGTGTGTGTTTTTGTCCACCTTTTTTTTTTTTTTTGCTTTCTTCTTCATGAAACGAGCTTAAGTATGTGTTGCCCAATGTCTGTTTTAAGTAATCAGCTTCTCTTTCCCAATTCTATTTATCCAGCATGCCAGTGGCTGGGATAAAGTCTAACACAAATATCCCATCTTTATCCTTTACTTGCCTGTCAATTTCACTAAAAAAATATGAAGTTCATAATCAAAGTTGACCCTCCACAGAAGAGCTTCCCGGGGTGTCAGCCATGCCTCCTAAACCTGACGTGGAACTGAATGACACACACTAGCAGGTAGATTAGCCAGTGAGTCACATACCTAAGGTGAGCTGCCTTAGGAAATGAGAACAGATACCCCTCCTGCCTTCACTCAAACACCTTTCAGAATTTGAGTAATAGTTTCAGGTAGTTGTAGGTGCACCTTTCTCAGCAAAGATTTGTGTTCAGGGTTTATGTTTAGTTAAATGAGCTGGTGGAGTGGTTTCATAATTGCTGTATTGTTAGTCAAACTCTGTAATTAGGGATGACTTCATAGGCATAAGATTCTTCTATGGGTGACGCCCTGAATTCATACCCAGTTGTATACCATATTCTTTTATGAAAGCAAACAAACAAACAAGGTTCTGTTTGCTTTTCTGTTACTCCCTTAGTTGAACAATCTGTTTTCCCAGGGTCTCCGAAGTTCAGGAAGAGAGGCCTTGCTTTTTGTCCTGCTTCTATCCCTTTCCGGAGGAGGCAGGCACAGGAGCTAGGGAGGAGACAGAATCCGGGACAGATCAAAGTGATTTCAGGAGGCAAGAAGTCAGGAAAATGGAGAGATCCTGGGAGGTTTTGTTTATATTTCATTTGCTGAATTTAAATGCAGGGAACATATATTTCTCTTTCTTTCAATATTAGTTTTCTCTCTCATATGTCATGTAAAGGAAGTTCAATTTTATGGAAAGAGAGTCTGGAGAAAAGATATATTTCAAAGTCAACCTTTATTTTATTTTAAACTCTTAACCTTTTATTTTACATTGCTTATGGAAAAATGTGCAAATTCACAATGTGATAATATTGATAAGCTATTAGTTGTTTTGGAAAATGGTCCTGAAATATTTAAAGTAAAATTTGTATTATTACTTTTGAATATCAGCCATCTGTCTTTCATGCTGTATTTAGAAACTGTGTTTAGAAACTGGTCTTATGAAAGAGCCAAATTAAGTTGTGGATTAAAAAGTGGCTGACAGGTTTCTTTAGGCCCATCCTTCTTAAATTACCTTGACTAAAGGCTTATAATTTTTGTATATGAGGGAGACTATTATGTTCTGTAGTCAATAATTATAGGAGAGATGAGATAACTTTTCATGTACCCCATTTAAAAGACTCTTACTAGGACTAATGCCTAGTGTTTATATGGCCTCTCACAATTACTTAGGCAGTCATTTGTTGACCTTTTTCTTTCATTAAGGATTTGAAGGTGCCATATAATCCTTTATAGTGTGCCTTCACATATGCCATCTTAGTCTTCATGAGGAACCTAGGGAAGGAGCCATTATTATACTGCTGTTTTCAAAGGAAGAACCAGGCTTATGGAGATTAAATGAACTGGTTTGTGAACCCACTGCTAGGAAATAGCAGAACCAGGACACAAATGGATGGCTTCTGATTCTGTGACTCACAATCTATCCATTAGAACATACTCCATTCTTGGGGAAGGAACAACACCCTTGGTTTAAGTACTCCGGATTAAATGAAGTGTCGGGGGGGGGCAGTAATGATGTCAAATTTTCTGTTTTGCTGCCTGAGTCCAGAATCTGGTATGGTTTATTTGCTTTGAGAGAAAAAGGCCATATATGAATGCCCTATGAAGAAGAATAGAGCCTCTAGTATTCAAATTTGTTAAGATTTTAATTTTTAAAAATCTTCAGTCATTTCTAAGTTTATCTAATGTGATGTTTTCTGCCAAGATAGGCTTAATTCCTTGATTTCCTTAAAATATACTATCAAGAACCATTTTTTTATTCATAGCAGGAAAAATCTTCATTAAACAACCTATTTTAAACTTCAGATTGAGGCCAGCTTTGTGGCACAGTGGAATAAGCCACAGCTTGAAACTCCAGCATGCCATGTTGGATTGCCAGTTCAAGCCCCTCCCATGTTGGAGTGCCAGTTGAACTTCCAGCTACTCCACTTCTGATCTAGCTTCCTGCTAATGCATACCCTGGGAGACAGCAAGTGCTTGGGCCCCTGCCACCCACCCATTTGGGAGACCAGATGGAGTTTCTGGATCCTGTCTTTGGCCTAGTCCAGTCACTCTGCCTTTCAAAAAATGAGTGAATAAATCTTTTTTAAAGAGCTTCAACTGGCAAATTTAAGAATTGTAATTTTTATCAATTAGAGCATATGTTGTGAGCCTTTTAAATGTGACTATACTTTTTACTTTGACCTTCAGTACTTCAGAGGAGTGTTTCTATATTTACTTTAAAATAACTCTCTCTCTCTCTGACCGAAGTTTTCTTGGAAATGTTTTGGAGATGTGTGCATGTTCCTGTTCTTTTTTTTTTTTTTTAATTATTTGTGTGTCAGAGAGAGAGAGAGAGAAAGGCCATCTATTGGTTCACTCCTCAAATGCCCACAATGGCTGGGGCTAGATCAGGCCAAAGCCTGAAGACAGGAACTCACTCCAGGTTTCCCACATGGATGGAAGGAACTCAATCACTTGAATCATCGCCACTGCCTCCAAGGGTCTGCATCAGAAGGAAGCTGGAATCAGGAGCCAGAGGCAAGTATCTACACCCGGGCACTCTGATATAGAATGCTGGCATCCTAACCGGTGGTTTAATTACTGTACCAAACCCCTGCCACCAATTCTTCTTTTCACTCTTATTTAGGAGTGCCTCTTTTTTTTTTTTTTTTTTTTTTTTTTTTTTTTTTTTTGACAGGCAGAGTGGACAGTGAGAGAGAGAGACAGAGAGAAAGGTCTTCCTTTGCCGTTGGTTCACCCTCCAATGGCCGCCACGGCCGGTGTGCTGTGGCCGGCGCACCGCGCTGATCCGAAGGCAGGAGCCAGGTACTTATCCTGGTCTCCCATGAGGTGCAGGGCCCAAGTACTTGGGCCATCCTCCACTGCACTCCCTGGCCACAGCAGAGAGCTGGCCTGGAAGAGGGGCAACCGGGACAGAATCTGGTGCCCTGACCGGGACTAGAACCCGGTGTGCCAGCGCCGCTAGGAGGAGGATTAGCTTAGTGAGCCGTGCGGCACCGGCCACGGCCAGGAGTGCCTCTTAATGTCTCCTGTAGATGGAAAATCTGAGGTATAGATGTAAAAGAAATCACTCTAGGCCTTTATTAAGATAAGCAAACAGGAATAAGAAACCAGAAAACTTAAAAAGCTCATGGAAAATAAGTTTTTGGGTAGAAACATTTTTTTGAAATCCTTAAATATGAGAAGTTGTCAGAAAGTCTATGGAAAATGCATATTATTAAAAATGTGTGTGTGCATGTGTAATATGTTGGATTAATTTTTTTAGAGTAAAGTGGTACCTTAAAATAATTTCTGTGATTTCTAAGCATTTCCTAATTTTGTCCAAGGAACATCCTGAGATGGAATTACTAATCCTTAAAGTTTCCACAGACTTTTTTTCCTTCTAACAACTGGGCATTTGTACCTTTTATTGTAGCCACTAATTTACTTTGTGTTGTTTTGTAATTATTTACAGATTTGCCTCTCCAGTTATAAATAACTTGAGGGCAGGAAGTAGGCATATAACAGATACCTAAAATATTGGTGGCATTTCAGGAGGAGAGAGGTAGGGGGAAGGCATGAGGGGGAAGGCAGTAGAGAAGAGGTGGAGATTTCTACCCTATTCAGCACTGTGCCTGCAGAGGGGACATTGGGAAAGGAGAGTTTCATGAGAAACCACCTGGGCAACAGGGAGAAGAGGGTGGGGGGAGGGTTATTATGTCCAGAGCCATCATTTCTGATTTTAGTTTTTGTGTAGACATGATGTGGCAGTACTGGTTGAGCATCCCAAATCCAAAAGTCCTCCGAAATACTCCAAAATCCGAAACTTTTTGAGTGGTGATATAATGCCAAGGAGTGGAAAATTCCACACCTAACTTCATGTGAAGTATCACACTCAGAAAGCAGGTACACCAAGAATGCTGTGTAAAATTACCTTCAGGCCATGTGTGTCAGGTGCAAATGAAACTTAAATGGCTTTCAGGTTTAGCCTTCGGGCCTGTCTTCGAGGTATCTCACGCTTATGTAATATTCCAAAATGCAAACAAAAATTTCAAAATCTGAGACACTTGTGATCCCAAGCATTTAGGATAAGGGGCATTCAACCTGTTTGGAAATAAACTCAGTTGTGTGTTGAGTTTTTTGAGTGTGTGTGTGTGTGTGTGTGTGAAAAACCTTTCGAGGTCACCTGTTTAAGATTTTTCTCACTTTCAAACATTCTATAATATTGTTCCACATGGTATAATTCATGGAGATGGGAAATAATTGTGTACTGAGAACATGAGTGCTTGACATATGTATAAAGAAAATTGGAATTAATCCTGTCTAGTGTTTCCGCATTCAGCAGTGTTGAATATCCTACTAGTGAAATATAGATTACTTTTAGAATTACTCTTCTTAGGTTGTAGCTTAATTACGAAATTTTACTTTTTATTCTTAATCTTTAAAATGATGAACTTCATATCTAACTGGAGATGTTTCTTTGCCTCATAGATCCTGAGAGCACTCTGAAGGAGTTTTTAACCCAGCCTATCTTCTGTAACTTTGTCCATCTTTACTGGCTTTTTAATATTATAGGTAAGAAGAGCTTCTGAAGGGACAAGTTCTGTTGGTTTTTTTACAGTCTAGGTTTATTTAGTTTTTAAAATGCCAGTACTATATGGGTGTGGCATTATGGTGAAAGCTAGTAATGTTGTATGGTCATTTTAAAACATCCCTAGGATTTGAGAAATCTGAGTTGAAATTGCAGTTCCAAGGTCCTGCTGGACCCTACGTCATCTAATAAGAAAAAGGGAGGGCGGACATTTGGCACAGTGACTAATCGCCACTTGGGACAATCACATCCCATAAATAGAGTGCTTGGGCTCAGGTCCCAGTTGCCCTCCTGACACCAGCTTCCTGCTAATGAGTATGGTAGGAGGCAGTAGGTGATGGATCAAGTACTTGGGCCCCTGCCACCCACGCAGGAGACCTGGATTGAGGTTTGGGCTTCTGACTTTGGCCTTGCTCAACCCTGGCTGTTACCACCATTCAGGGAGTGAACCAGCAGATAGAATGTTTCTCTCTCTTTCTCTCTCTGCCTTTCGAATAAATAAAAATAAAAGATTCTTGGGGCCGGTGCTGTGGGGCAGCAGGTTAAAGCCCTGGCCTGAAGCGCTGGCATCCCATATGGGCATCATTTCTAGTCCCAGCTGCTCCTCTTCCAATCCAGCTCTCTGCTATGGCCTGGGAAAGTAGTACAAGATGGCCCAAGTCCTTGGGCCCCTGCACCCATGTGGGAGACCAAAGGAAGCTCCTGGCTCCTGGTTTTGGATCAGCTCAGCTCTGGCCATTGTGGCCATCTGAGGAGTGAACCAGCAGATGGAAGACTTCTCTGTCTCTCTTTGTAACTCTGTCTTTCAAATAAATAAAATAAGTCTTTAAAAAAATAAATAAGTGATTAGTTTTACAAATAATATTTATATCATAGGATAGTTATAAGAGTTTGGAGGATTAAAATGCATATGAATGTATTTAATGTGGTTTAGGACACATAATTGTTGAATGAATGAAATTGATTGAGTGCCTTACTATGTGCCTGGGATTGTGATAAATTCTAGAAGTAACAGTGCTGAATAAAAGAGCAATGTGGCCCAGCTCTGCTATGAATCCCCATCACATATCCCCTTGACCCCACTTCTCTGTATGAGTATTATGCTCATTGGCAAAAAGATGAGTTGGTAAGTATTTTGTTGCCTTTTAAAAAATTGTCTAAAATGATACATATAAGTTCTCAAAATTTTATGGTTTATGAAAGTCAACAAAGAAAACAAAAAGAAACTTAACATATAAGATACATTTTTGGAAAGGCAACACATTTGTGGCAGTGATTCTATAAATGTTCGGAAAAGAGTGCAGATTGGTGCCGCCTCACATGGCGCACCACAATGTTAGGAAAAGAGGTGGAGAACAGAGATGAGGCAGGGTATGAATCTATAGCCAGACCAAATTTATTCAGAGAAAATAAATCTGCAGAGGTGGGAGACCAACTGCCAGCGTGCACAGATTGGCTATGTGGCAGAGAGCCCCAACCCCAGGGGCTGGGCCTTTTTATATCTTAGGTGGGCTAGGGACTGGGGGTCAGGGTAGGGGACAGCAAGCAGAGGTGAATTTCTCCATACTGGTCTTTCAAGTGGCCTCCGAACCTGGGGAAGAATGCGGGGGAGGGGTGTAAAGACAATAGGATGTGAGACCGAATTGACATTGAGGGACAAGGAATAAATTCTGACACGTATCTTTTGGGCAATGAGCAAGAATGGCTGAGGCTTATGTCTTTGTTCCATCAACAATGGCGTTATGTATGTGTCCAGATCTTCATAGATGTACAACCCCAAGAATGAAGACTAATGTACACTAGGGGCTATAGGTTATGATGACATGTCAGTAGTCTAGGATCATCAGTTACAACAAATGGACCACTGTGGTGGGAGACCTTGTGGTGGGGAAGGCAATGCATTTGGGGGGTATAAGAGATATATGGGAACTCTCTATACTTTCTGCGTAATTTTGCTGTAAACCTAAAGCTGCTCTAAAATTAATTCTGTTTAAAAAATAAGAGGGTTAAAAAAAAGCCAAAAAAAGATACCATATAGTCATTTTATCTTACTTTGTCCACAAATTATTAATAAGTTTGTATTTGAACATTATCCACTGTGACACAGACTTCCTTTATTGCAAGACTTGGCAAAGTTTTTCTGTAAAGGTTTAGATTGTCAATATTATATGCTAAGAGGTAAAATCAAGAATATTCTATATTACCAATATCAATAATATATTATTTTTACAAATTTTATAGGTAAATTTATAAAATATAATTCAGAACAATGTTAACTTCTGAAATAGAGGTCTGATAGAGTTCTTTATTTTTTTCTATGATAACATTTTACTTGATTGAGGTTCAGATGTACTATTCTCAATCATCAAAATTGACCCTAAAATGTCTTCGGTAAAAACCATATTTAGTTTGAGGATCATACAAAAAACACATAGTGATCCAGATATTGCCTATGGGCCTAGTCTACCAAGCTCTGCTCTACTGGTTAAACAGATTAAACAGGGACAAATTGGAAAGGGTACAAATAATTATGTGCATAAGAATGTGTGTATTAGCACACACTTGTGTGATTTGTCTTTCAAAACTAAATTTATTTCTTTTTGTCTATTCCTCTTCTCCTTCCTTTAACAGGAGTGATTGGTAAGTGTCAGTATGCTACTTGAAAATTAGTATTTCCACAGAGAATGATTTGCAAGTGACTTTGTGGAAAAATATTTTACATGCATCATTGGTCACGTAATTCTGACCTTCAGCTTTGACACATATAACCAAAAATTCCTGTGATGTATCTATTTCCTGTCATTGTTGGGTACCTTGGCCCTTCCTTATGCTCTTTGAACACAATTTAAGGTTTTGTCCTCAAAAGGAAGGTTTGGAAATATTTTTCCTGGTTAACTTTTAGTAAATGATGATTTCCATTTTTTGTATTGCAGCTGTAGGTGCAGATATGGTTTACCTATGCATATTGTTTTAGCAGTTACAATTCTGGTTAAATTAGCACTGAGCACATAGCAAGAGGGTTATATAATCATCACAATTTTTTTAAGTTTGAAATCTTGGCAATTTCTCTTTAGATCTTTAAATGGATGAGATGGCTACCACTCAGATTTCCAAAGATGAGCTTGATGAACTTAAAGAGGCCTTTGCAAAAGTTGGTGAGTATTTTTTGTCATACAGTTACAGTAGAACAATCTTTATTTGGTCCCCCTCAAAATTATTTATCTACAAAATGGTTCATCATGAACATTCGGGCAGAATAGTTAAAATAGATAAGGATAAAGTTTTGGAAGGTATACTTAAAATTGTTTTATTTTGGGGGTGGGCATTGTGGTGGTGCAGCAAATTCAGCTGCCGCTTGGTATGTCTGCATCCCATCCCGTATCAGAGTGCCAGTTGCTCTGTTTCCCATCTAGCTTCCTGCTAATGCATCCTAGGGGGCAGCAAATGATGGCCCAAGTACTTGGATCTGCCAACCATGTGGGAGACCCTGATGGAGTTCTTGGTTCAGCTTTGTCTTTTGAGGGCATCTGGGGAGTGAACCAATGAATGGAAGATCTCTGTCTCTCTCTCTCCCTCCCTCTCTCCCTTTCCCTCTCTTCCATCCTCCCTCCTACTCTCCCCTGTCCTCTCCCTCCCCCTCCCTCCCCTGTCACTCTGCATTTCAAATACATGAAAAAGTAAATAAGCATTTTAAAAACTTTCATTATTTCTAATTATATCTAGTATTGAATATGGGTAAGGGTTTTTAACCTAGGTTCCCAGTCATTAATTGAGGGCTACTGTAGCTCCTGAAAATTTTATGACAGATTTTGTTGTGTTATTATTATTGTATTTTATGTATCATATTTTTTCTGAAGAGAGAATTTGGAATGTTCACAATTCTCAGAGATATGTGAACCCTTGAAAACATTAGATATTGGGGGTGGTGTTATAGTGCAGACTTAAGCCACCACCTGCAATGTTGACATCCCATAAGGGTGCTGGTTCAAGTCCTAGCTGCTCCACTTCCCATCCAGCTCCTTACTAATGTACCTAGGAAAACAGAGGAGGATGGCCCAAGCTTCTACCCATGTAGGAGACCTAGATAGAGTTCTAGGCTCCCAGCTTTGATATGGCTCAGCCCTGGCCATTATGCCCATTTGAGGAGTGAACCAGCAAATGGAAGCTCTCTCTTTGTCTCTCCCTCCCTCCCTCCCTCCCTGTCTTTCTCTCTCTCTCTCTCTCTCTCTCTCTCTCGGTGTGTGTGTATGTGTGTGTGTGTGTGTGTTCCTCTCTCTAACTCTGCCTTTCAGGTGAATAAAGTAAATCTTTAAAACAAAAAGAAAATATCAAATGCCATTTTGCCCTTTCCTTATTAGCTTGGCCGTTTTTTCCTAAGATTTATTTATTTATATGAAAGTGAGAGAGAGAGAATATTAGTTCAGTCTTCCATCCACTGATTCACTCCTCAGATGGCTACAACAAGCAGGGCTGGGCCAGGCCAAAGCCAGGAGCCTACTAGTAGCTCTATCCAGGTCTCCCACATGGGTGCAGGGGCCCAAGCACTTGGACCATCTCCTGCTGCTTTCAAAGGCCATTAACAGGGAGCTGGATCAGAAGTGGAGCAGCCAGGACACGAACTGGCACCCATACGGGGTGCTAGCATTGCAGGAACTGGCCTATTAGGTCTCATTGCAGCCTTGTCCTGTATCTTCTGTGCCTTTGGATAATGCAACTTTTTCTTCCTTTTCACATTAAATAATAATATCAGTAGAAGATGAGAAGTCATATGAAATTGCAGAACACATCTTAGAACAGAGCAACTATGCAAGCAGTATTTGGTATTTACATTCCAAATTTCAGTGCTTGGGTCAAGTCTGTGGAAGCTAATGAGAAAACAGGTTAAGAACTGACTGTAAGTGTATACTCCAGTGAGTCCACATGTGCTGAGAGAGGTGGAGACTATTGCTCTTTGATATCCCCTAAAGGATATAAAGTTAGATCATGATTTGTTATTTCAATAAGAATTTACACTTAGACTGGTATTACAAATCCCTTTAGTGAAAAGTGAGGAAGTGTACATCACTATTCCCATATGTTTATGATGTCCATTTTCTTTTTTTGCTTTTTCTAAAGACTTACTCTATTGTTTATTTGAAAGCCAGACCCACAGAGAGAGGTCTTCCACCCACTGACTCACTCCCCAAACAGCCACAACGGCTAGAGCTGAGCCGATCCGAAGCCAGGGGCCAGGAGCTTCCTCAGGGTCTCCCATGTGAGTGCAGGGGCCCAAAGACTTGGGCCATCCTCCACTGCCTTCCCAGGCGCATCAGCAAGGAGCTGGATGCAAAGTGGAGCAACTGGGACTTGAACTGGTGCCCACATGGGAATGCTGGCATTGTGGGCTGGGACCCCGACCTGCTGCACCACAGTTCCGGCCCCATGATGGCCAATTTCTATAAGACATACCTTAGGAGGAATGATTGTTCATAATCAGAATGCTAATGAGAAAAAACTGAGAAGTCCTGAATCTAGCACAACTTTGTGTGTGTGTTTAAAAAGCAGTAAATTAACTTGCCACGCGTACCACTTACTGTAAGAAGAGTATCACATGCTCTGATAATGAAAAACAACAAGTGAGTCTGTGGCTGCAAGAGATTTTTGGCTTTGTTTTTAATCTCTCTGTTTTCCTCTGTCTCATTATTCTACAGAAATGGTCTTATAATTGTTTTAGGAACGCATTTCCTTTGAGCTTCCTGTTTTATTTATATTCATCTTTCTATGATGAAGGTAGCTTAATTTTATGCTTCCTTATGAATAGAGTGTTAGGGTAAGCACTGTGCCTAACTAATGTTATTATTCTGTAGTCCAGAGCCTCACTTCCTCAAATCAGTGTTAGTTATTAAGATACAGTCATTGTCCTCATATGTGGCATCTTGCAAATATTTTGGTGCAGTGTTTCTGAAAAATTAAAGCAAACTCAGATATTGCCAGCTTGATAGGACATGAAATACTTTTTCCAGTAAAAGAACTTAATTCCTCCTTAAAAGCTTGATGATGGGGCCCATTGTTGTGGCATAATGGATTAAGTCACTTCCTGTGACGCTGACATCCCATATGGGCTCCACTTCCAATCCAGCTCCCTGCTAATGCACCTGTGAAAGCAGCAGAGATGGTCCAAGTGCTTGGGTCCCTGCACCCATGTGGGAGACCTGGATAGAGCTACTGGCTCCTGGCTTTGGCCTTGCCCAGCCCCGGCCATTGCAGCCACTTGGGAAGTGAACCAGTGGATGGAAGACTGACTCTGTCTCTGTCTCTGTCTCTGTCTCTGTCTCTGTCACTCTGCCTTTCAAATAGAAAACAAATCTTTTTTTAAAAAAAAAAAAAAAGCTTAATGATATAAAGAGTGTTGACCAGTTATCTCCATGGAGGAAACAGTTAAAATATAATTGAAGGATCAATTAGAGGTTTGACTGCAAGAAAAGGTCATTGTAAAACTATTGTTTAAGGACATTAGGGTACACAGCTCCCAAAGCAGGCAATTGGAAGCATGCATTTTATTGAAATCCTTATCACGCATATGTTCCTAAGATATGCAGACTCTTATTGTATATGCTGTAAATCTGAATTCTGGAGTCCAAGCTTTCTGTCTGTGCCAAGTATTATTTCTTTTATATTCCCTTTCAGTAGCTAGCACAGTGCTGCACATATGTTAGGTCCTCGATAAATATTTAATTGATTGAATCTCAAGGAACTATACACAATCTTTTGATGTACTGTTATTATGTCATTATCAGCTATATATTCAAAGGGCCTTTATTATGAAGATTTTCATTAAAGTGGAATTTATTGTTAAAGGTTTTGGCCATTACACTGTAGCACGTAAAAGTTATATATATTTTTTGAGCATAATAAAGGCTTGTGTTTAGTCTTTTAGAAACTCATTAAAAGGCCCAGCTGAATCTTTTGATTTTCCATATAAAACTCTTTGTAGTTTTTTTAGTTGTCGTGAGTTATAGAGCCCTTGGGCAACTGTCAAATGTGTTATGGACATTTTTTCCCTTTGGGGAAGCTTTGTTTTAAAAACAGGCTCTATAACTTGTTTTCTTGTCATGGACAATTGTTTCCTATTTTTGAGGGTGGAGAGAGAGAGTACGGAGAACTACTTTGTGTCAGTTCAATTGTGACAAAATATGGAAATCATTATATGATTTTCCCCATCTATTAGCAATAATAGCCTTGATTATCTCCTTAGAAATCCAGCAAAAATCATAGTGTGTGGAGAAAATCTGTGTAATTACCACTAATCACAGGTTTTGTTCAATCAATTAATAAGGCTTTGAAACTCTCCTTACTAGCAATAAATTGAGTATTAGGATTTAAAGTCCTCCTTTCACTAATTTTTCTGCACCTGCTTAGTTTTAAGCTCCAATCCCATGTAATTATTTTAATTTTCTCAACAATTATTTCCAATATTTCCCGCTGGGATAACAAAAAACTTTCTCTCTCATTTTTTTCTTCATAATGTTTATGTTTTAACTTAAATGCTGCAAAACTGCGTAACTTCTTTCTAAAGAACAAATAAAGCTTTCAGACCACTTGGAAAATAAACATTTTACAAGCTAGAAAATGACTTGTACATTCTAAGACTTTACTCTTGCTATGGAAGTTAAAAGTCATTTGGCTGATAATTTACCATACTGACAAATTCATGTCATGTAAATCTTTTTCGGTTTGTTTTAGTCCTACAAATGCTCACTTTTAAATTTGACTTTTTTCTCTCCTCAGCATTTTCTGCTGAACTTTTTTTAAACGTAAATTCAGCACTTTCACAATAAAAGAATAATGGGGTTTCTTTAGATGGCTAGGAATAGTGTGGGTGTATTCCTATGAGGTTACCCACCAGACTAAGCCAAAATTTTTTGGTTGTGGTGCTCGTAGCGGTACCAGATTTCTCTCATCCCAGGAAGTTGAGTTGTTTCCAATTACTTGATATTCTCTGGAATATAAAAACCACATCGGGATGATGCCACAAAAAACATGGTGGTTTAGTTTAATTTACTTTTATTATTCAGTAAAGCTCTACCAGTACATATTTGATTAATTGTGCCTTAAAAATAAAAACTATAGCCCAACTTAAACTAAACTAACCAGTGTTCTTTCACTGTCCCATGTGGTTAATTATCTATGCAATATTAGAAGCGGAGGTCTTTGACTAGTCTGAAAGTCATGCTTTGATGGTAGAGAAGGTACTAGAAGTTTACATGGGTGGGTGTAAGAGCTCACACGTGTGTGAGAACACTCATGATAGTATGTATGCAGGTACATTTAAAGTGAGAAAACGACAGCAAATAAAGTGATGGCCAAACTGCAGGGAATTTTGAGTCAGAAAAAGATTGAGACTCTACATTTTTGATTGCCTGGTCTCAGCCCTCTGACCTTGTACAGTCCCCAGCTGGACTTGACTCTCCCTTTGGGAACCCACCACTATTAGGATGAACTTTATTGCCTCAAGAGTCTACCCTTAGCTGGGATTCATTAAACTGCCTCTCTTGTATTTGCTAGAGTGAGCTACCTCAAAAGGTAGAGGCTGGGAGAGGCAATCCCCACGTTTAGCTAAGCATCTGGAGTTGTTTAGCAGCTGCCTTTTTGAAAGTTTTAAAGCCTAATGAAAGCTTGACTTTACTGCTTAGATCTTAGAATGGAATACAGTTGAAATTCTTTTGCACAAGTCTTTTGGCTGAGTCTTTTAAATCAATATTTTGTGAACTTTCATGGGCATGAGACACACACACACACACACACACACACACACACAGAATCCGTTTATTGTTAAGACACATAGATTCCTTTTGTCGTTTCCTTAGTGCAAAAAATGTAGAGACTATACTGGTCAAACTCAGCTGAGTCTTTAAACCCAGATTTTCTGAAAGGATATGCATCTGCACTTGATTGGTTTTGTTCCTAAATCCTAATGAGCACTGTCCCGAGTGAGTTAATGAAGAGGTCGCATATGTGTTGCAGATGAGGGCATGCGATATGCAACCTCTTTGTAAAGAAAGACACCAGATTCAGACTGTCAAGGATGGTTAAAGCAACACACACACACACACACACACACACACACACAAAACCTAAGGAGTTAAAGGAAATCCCAGTCTGTCTTATTGCCAGATTTATAAGACAAAGTAGCACCCCAAAAGATGCGTTTGAAGTGATGGATTGCACCACATACCACCTGGACAAGAGCAGTGTAAAACAGCAGCTAAAATCAAAACCACTTGAATTCTGGCTCAGCTTTCTCCAGACAAGCACTTAAAATAGCTTAAATAACAGGATGCAAGGGGAGGGAAAACATTTCCTTTTAAGGATATGCATTCTTGGTGTGATTCAAACTTCTGCAGGAACATGGCTGTATAATAAGTTTGTTTACTTTGAGGTTACGTGGGGGAGGGTGTTGAAGAAGTTGACTGGCATTTCAAATAATACTTGGTAAAAGAGAATAATGAGGTTTCCTTTCAAACAAAATGCAGATGTGAACCTACATGTGTCATCCAAGAGAGAAAGAGAAAAGTCCTGGTAACACTTGGTTCTTTTCCGAGGAATTCAGTAGCCAGTATGAAAGATGATCCTGTCTGGTGCAGCATTGGG
Organism: Oryctolagus cuniculus; assembly: GCF_964237555.1. Lineage (NCBI taxonomy): Eukaryota > Metazoa > Chordata > Mammalia > Lagomorpha > Leporidae > Oryctolagus > Oryctolagus cuniculus. The sequence continues at coordinate 77,802,509 of NC_091453.1, read as the reverse complement.
AAAGTTAGTGATTTGATTTGAGAGTATAGTGATTGTTTTTTCCTTTAAAAAAAGAAAAAAAACACTTGGTCAATTTATTGAAGCTTAGCTTTTTACCTTCTGTTGGGTCTTTGTTCAGTGGTTCAGTGCAGTTTCTTTTCTTTTTTTTTTTTTCCTGCTGCTTGTTAACATCTCCCCATACTGACCATGTTTTCTAAATGCAAGAGTGGAGACATGTGAGGGCAGAAACAGAGACTGCTTTGGATAATATAGGCCGTATGATAATTCATATCTACTTCATGATCTGGCTACAAACAGAAGACTCCTCAAAATGCAGAGACATTGCTACCCCCATGCCAATGTGCCCTTTATGAAGAAGGGGCAAATGAGCCAGAAAGGGGACCCCAGAATATTGGCAGGCTTAATGAGAAAATAAAAACTGCCATCCTGCCTGCTGGCTGCGATTTTATTTTCCAGTTGTTAAAACTGCTTTCAATCTAGGTCTGTGTTATTTGGGTCAGATGATTAGTAAATTCTCATGTTTATGTCAAAACTCAAAATAGGAAAAGTTCACCATCAAACATAGCTTTGAACTCCTGGTTCATAATGTCATTGATGAGATGGCCCCTGTGTAAAATGCTTTTATGCTACTTCATTTTCTGGTTTTCAAAGCAGTTTAGATCCCTGAGACTGCTTAAGGATTTTTTTGGTGGTGGGGGGGGAGTGTCTAGGGGTTGGAGATAAAATTAGCATAAAACGCTTTAAAAATGATTACACGCTATTTTGTCATCCAAGTACTTTACCAGCTGGGAGATTTTGCAAAATTAATTGCTAGCCGCCTTTTTTTTTGGGGCATCCTCTGCCTTCTTATTGAAATTGAAATTGTTTTCTTTAAAATATATGGTTTAAGGATCTCTGAGAGAGGCTTGATGGAATTTACCAGTAATAACACTAAAATGCCTGTGATCACGAGATAAGCTGGATTAACATCTGCTGATAAAATATAGCAGAATATGTAAAATTTTTCAAGGATGACACATATTCTTTTCATCTCAAGAAAGATAAAGGATATATATGCCACATGACTTGAATTTTTACAAGAATTTGGAAGCTGTGGTTTCAAGTAAGACCCCAGGGCGGGGGGGGGGGGGGTTCTATCTGATTAATTTCTGTATCTTTGGTATGTAGCACGGTGCCTGCACCACGTAGGTTCCCAGTTTGCTCTGGAGGCAACTTGAACTAACCAAGTGCACATGGTATTTCTTAATAAAGCCAACGCAGGTTTCTACATTTGGAGGAAGACAGAGGTCCTGACCTGACTGCCTTCACTGGTTGTCTACTTGGGCCTTCCTTGGTGGGTGTGTTCACTTAGAAAACCAAATTACAGATCTGAAGGCTGCTGGGTGGGGACAGGATTAGAACAAAGGGAACGAGATTGAATGTTATTTAAGGGATATTTCTGTCAAGTTTTGGTTTCCTGATGAATTGCCATTCAGTCTTTTAGTACTATTTCTGTATTCTTTTGTCACTCTTGTTTATTTTTGTTTTTAAACTGCCTATGTAGCATCTGAACATTCTTTCCTTGGTCAGTAACTGAAAGTCAATGATGCTAGAATATTTTTTTCATTGCTTGTTCTGTGGAAGGCACTGTGCTACATATTGGAGCAGGAAATAAAGAGATTTCAAAGAATCTTTATCAAGAGATTGCAACCTAATAAGGAAGATTGTCATGATGACAAATTCTTATTCTTCCAACCCCCTTTAAATTTGTCCTGTCGCTTACGAAAGGCATCTGTTATTACTACCCTTACTTCAAAATGGAGTTTCCGCATGTGGTTGTTTTATGTTAGTTATATTTTAGGGTGGCTACTTCCTGGCATCTTTTAATCACATCAGTGAGCTCTCTTCTAATTAATGCTCAAAAGAGGTTATTTCAGAGAGGATTCCTGCAAATAGTACTCCCTTTCTTTCTGTTATCCAAGCTTCGGTTTCTACCTAATACAAATTGAACGCCAGAGACTCTCGGGGCCTTGGTCAGTTTCCTGTAGCTCTGGGTTTATTGTAGCTGTCCAATATTTAGTTTAAAACATCTCTACCTTCTTCTTCGATTCTATCACTGAGACAGCCAAAGGAACAGTGGTTGAGAACCTGTTCGGTGTCATCTCTAAATTGGCATGAATAACAAGAAAATAGAATATGCTCAGATATGTCATTTCACAAGCCAGAGAGAAGTAGAATACAATTTTAAAATGTTTTTCTATGAAAAAAAAAACACTAAAGTATAAGAAGTTTTGATACTTAAAATGAATACGCTACCTCCTTCTCTAAAGATTAGAAAATGAAAGAATATTATATTTAGGTGATCAAGCAGAGTACTGATCAGAAAGTTATCACTCTATATCTGGTTTTAATATGCATTTTAATCCTATCTCTGGCTTTTAAAAATGTAGGGGGGAGGTGGGCATTTAGCCTACTAGTTAAGACTCTTAGGTCCCACGCCAGTGTACTTCAATCTGATACCCGGCTGTGCCTCCTAAATCCCTCTCCCTGCCAGTATAGACCCCAGAAGGCAGCAGTGATGGCCCAGGTAATGAAGTCCCTGCAGCTCCTGTGGGAGACCTGCATTGAGTTCCCAGCTTCAGCCCAAGCCAGCCCTAGCATTTGGGGAATGAATCAGCAGATAGACAGATGAGAGCTCTCTCTCTCTCCCTCTGCCTCTCTGTCAAATCAGGAAAATAAAGTAAAACTTTAATGTGTATTTAGTTAAGAGGAGGGGCTTGTGAAGTCTCATGTGCTCTCACTAGCACCAGAATGTGACAGAGCTGAAAGGGGGCCTTAGAGATCATTTGGTCCAAAGCATTCCTTTTACAGGTGAGAAAAATAAGGGGGCCAGTGTTGTGGCTCAGCAGGTTTAAGCCGCTACCTGCAAGGCCAGCATTCCATAAGAGCACTGGTTTGACTCCCAGCAGCTCCATTTGCCTAATCCAGCTCCCTGCTAATGTGCTAGCCCTTTGGTGAATGAACCTGGGGATGAAAGATCTCTCTTCCTCTCCCTCTCTCTATTTCAGATACATAAATAAATTTTAAAAAAAAAAAAGAAATAAAGAAAAAAACTAACTTGTGCAAAATAGTAGCCAAGTTGAAATTATATCTTGTGTCACATCACTTACAATGTGTGTCCCTTTAACTATGCTATGTAGCTTTCACCATGTTTCACTTACTTACTCTCTAACATTGAGCTGCATTTGAATTTTATAATGAAAATAGGAGAAACAGGTTGGTATATGCACAGGCACAGGTATATTTAAACCTAAGGCTTTCAAACATCAAGAGTTGCTAAAATTCTGCCACAGTGCCATGTGGATTACTCTGTTCTTTTCAGTGACTATAGATGTTGCTGGATTCATTTTCACATATGAACACTTTGTGTATAAAAATGAAGGGCTTGATGTATGGCCTTTTGTAAATTCAAAGCAAAGAAATTGAAGATATATGTAGCTATATATATATATATATATATAACTTAGGAAAGTTAAGTGTTTTACCTTGAAGGAAATAAAAGTGATTTCCAGAAATATTGAGTAGCTTGTAATTGTTTTAAAAGTACTCATGCAGATATCTTAAAGGTAATGAATTTTTAAAGGTAGTAATCGATGTTTAAGACTATTTGACTATTGGGGCAGGTGTTTGTCATAGCAGGTAAAACACTGTTCGAGACACCCACATACCCTATCAGAGTGCCTGGGTTTGACCCCCAGCTCTGCTCCCCATTCCAGCTTCCTGCTAAATCAGACTCTGGGAGGCAGCAGAGGTTGGCTCAAGTACTTGGGTCCCTGCCACCCATGTGGAAGACCCAGATGGAATTCCCAGCTCCTGGCTTCAGCCTGGCCCAGATTTGGCAGTTGTGGGCATTTGGAGAGTGAATCAATGGATGGGAGATCTCTCTCTGTGTTTGTTCTTTATTTGTCTCTCTCCTCTCCCCTTCCCCTGTCCTATCTGCTTCCCAAATGTTTGTCAAAGATAATATTTGATTCTAGAAGTATACTGAATTACAATTAAGCATAGGATTTTATCTGCCTTCAAAATATTGTTGAAATGCCTTCATATAGGGTATATAATATCTTAGTGGTTGACCAAAAACTTGGCTAATAGGAATTACAATTAGATCACACCTTAAAAAATTCAAAATATGTTTCATGACCTAGAAGAGCTGATAAAATCAACTTCCTGACCTTATCTCTCATTCTGCTCAAGTCACGCTGATCTTTGCTGTTCCCAAAACATACCAGACACACTTCCGTGCCACAGACTGCATTTGCTATTTCCTTGACTTGAAATCTGTTCTCCCAGCTATCCACATTATTTAGCGCATGCAGGTCCTGAAATATAAATTCATCAAAGAGATCTTTCTTAACCATTCTGTCTAAATAGCACCACCACCATCCCACCCCCTTCCATGTCACTATAACTTAGAATTACCCAACTTCTTCAACACTTTTGACATTTTGAGGTACTTAATTCTGTTACCCACTAGTTGACAGGAGCATCCTCTCCTTCTCTGTCTTCCAAGCCTTCAACCTCCACCAATTGTTAAAAGTGTGTACAGACATTTTTAAAAATTTATTTATTTGAAAGGCAGGGAAACAGAGAGAGAGAGACAGAGAAAGCGAGAAACAGATGGAGAGAGAGCTTCCATCTGCTGGTTCATTCCCCAAATGCCTGTAACAGTCAGGACTGGGCCAGGTAGAAGCCAGGAGCCAGGAACTCCATTGGGTCTCCCACATGGGTGACAGGGATCCAAGGACATTGGCCATCAACTGTTGCCTCCCAGGTTGCACCACATTAACAACAAGCATTAATCTAGACAAATATAGAAAACAGAAAATATTTGAGATTGCTACTCAAAATCAAATTTTATTCACTAAAAAAATGTACTCAAGTGGTTACAACCCTCAGGATATCAACCCTCTTTCTCAATAAGTCAACTTTTGGTCATTGATCAGTTTTTTGTTGATGTTTTTCATTTTTAGCGGTTTCTGAATAAGCATCATTCATCTAATCAGTAGTTGGATACATATCCTGTTTACACTGCAGTAGCACAAAAATAAACGGTTATATAGAGAGTCATGTTAAACATCTGCTTTACTCTGCAATGCATTGATTTCTATGAACTCTACATTTGTCTTAAATTAATGTTTGTTTACATTATCTCTTGGAAAAAAATTGGCACTGCAGGTGCTTTGCTTAATCATAGGTGTGCTTTCAAATAGAATCACCACTAATTCATAAAAATTCTTTTAGACTAATAGAAGAATAGGAACATAAAACCCCTAAAAAGTTATGTAGACATTGCTTTAGACCATGGCAGTATTTTGTTGGTGTACAGCCTATTCATTTTTTAAAGTCTCTTAGCTTAATAATTAATTTTATTAGCCAACCACGTTATCTTAAAATTAAACATGCTATTTTTAAGCAAAACCTTTTATGCCCTGTTTAAAATATAGAATATGTCAAACAAAACTTTGCACTTCAGTTAAAATTTTCATTCCCCAAACAACCTTAGATTGCAAACAAAAATAACAAAAAAAATATTTAGGAGAGCTTATGAACTGAGCTGAAATGAAAGAAAATGCTTATAATAGATTTACACATTTCTCATAATTTTTTTCTGCTTATTCTCTCTTTTTTTTTTTTTTACAAAGATCTCAACAGCAATGGATTCATTTGTGACTATGAACTTCATGAGCTTTTCAAGGAAGCTAATATGCCACTACCAGGATATAAAGTGAGAGAAATTATTCAGAAACTCATGTTGGATGGTGATAGGAATAAAGATGGAAAGATAAGTTTTGATGAATTTGTTTATGTAAGTATGTGAAAATTCACAATTACTAGAAGTAATGATTGTTTCTTTGTCTAGTGGGATCTTGGAACTCTTTAAGTTGCTCAATATATTCAATAAGTACTGTTAGTTCTTTTGGCCACAAGAATATCTTTAACAAAACAATTGAAAAAAGATCACAGAAACAAATGAACGCCACAGTGCTCACCATGGAAGGTGAAGAATCATTCATTAAGTGACGTTTTTCAGGGTGCTAAATGACTTCCCTGAAGTGTTCTTTCTCCTGTGGTGAACAGTGTGCCCCCAAGTTTTAATGATACACCTGACTCACAGTCTTGGAAGCTTCCAGAACTGAACTTTCTGATTAACAAGATGTTTTCTGTTCTTGTGGTGGTGGTATTGAACTGTACCATTTTCTCTGGGGTGATCATTTTGATAACTAAAAGTTAGAGGCATATCTTTTTAGTCCATTTACATTTTTGTTTTCTTCTCTATTATGAAATACTTCTCAAGGCTAGAGGATGATTTCTTAATTCTTTTATCCTCAATATACCTACTTTCATCTTCCATGTTTAATGCCTAGAGAGTATACAATGGCACTTTAAAAAGTTCTTGGAGGGGCCGGCGCTGTGGCATACCCGGTAAAGCCACTGTCTGCAGTGCCAGCATCCCATATGAACACCAGTTTGAGTCTCGGCTGCTGCACTTCTAATCCAGCTCCCTGTGCTAATGTGTCTGGGAAAGCAGTAGAAGATGACCCAAGTGCTTGGGACCCTGCACCCAAATGGGAGACCAATAAAGCTCCTGGCTTCAGCCTGGCCCAGCCCTGGCCATTGCAGCCAGTTAGGGAGAGAACCAGTGGATGGAAGATCTCACTATCTCTCTCTCTTCCTCTCTCTCTCTAACTCTACCTTTCAAACAAATGAAATAAATCTTTAAAAAAAAGTTCATGGAAAAATGGAATTAAAAGAGAAATGTATTTTGGTGTAAAAATTATTGAAATTGGGCCGGCGCCGCGGCTCACTAGGCTAATCCTCCGCCTAGCGGCGCCGGCACACCGGGTTCTAGTCCCGGTCGGGGAGCCGGATTCTGTCCCGGTTGCCCCTCTTCCAGGCCAGCTCTCTGCTGTGGCCCGGGAGTGCAGTGGAGGATGGCCCAGGTGCTTGGGCCCTGCACCCCATGGGAGACCAGGAAAAGCACCTGGCTCCTGGCTCCTGGCTCCTGCCATCGGATCAGCGTGGTGCGCCGGCCGCAGCGCGCCGGCCGCGGCGGCCATTGGAGGGTGAACCAACGGCAAAGGAAGACCTTTCTCTCTGTCTCTCTCTCTCACTGTCCACTCTGCCTGTCAAAAAAAAAAAAAAAATATTGAAATTGATATTTAAGGTTGTTTTGTTTTTTTTTTTTTTTTTTTTTGGTAGCATGCCTTTTCCATGAACTTTTTGAAGTTCCCTCTTGTGTGTAGCAAGGGTACTTTATTGAAACCTAACTCACAGCTGCCAATAATTAAGGTCTAGGATTTCTAGCCATTTTTAATCTATCTTTACTGACAAAGTATTCGAGGTATATACTAAAAAATAGCTGTTGCCTCTTCCCTTAATTAGGTACATCCTTTAGAGTTTATTTATGTATTTATTATTAATTTCAGGTTGAGTTGGACTAGATGTTACTAGGCATTCCTTTAAGTATATTGGAAACTCTTAATTAGTGCCTAATATCGATCCCAAACTTCTAGCCCTCTGATGTTCCTTTTCACTGGTTTATTTTTGCCCCAAGACAGCCGAGATTATAACATATGCTCCCCTCAGTAACTGTGGCTCACTATAGCAAGTGAAATCATCTCCAATTAGAACTAACTCTTTTAGAACACTCTAGGAGTTCCAGAAGCAAACTGACTGAATATCCACTCGGCTGACAGCATCTTTGGGAGGTGCTTTTTGTTTTTAAAATGTAGACTTGTATCACAATTATAAAGTTATAGTCCTTGTAATTTCCTTTTGAAATACTGATTTCTTCTCACTGTTTCTGTCTCCAGTTGTGGCTTTTTGTTTTGAATTCTATGTTCAATAGTAAGTTGCAGTTGATTTGGAATTTGAGCACTTGCATGTCCTCTGATGTATAACTTGCTCCCCTTGTAACTGCATGTTTATTTGTGGATTTAAAGCAGCTCAGAGCAGCAGTTAACTGTGATTGGTTGGTTTTGATACAATTTATAGTTCAGAGTTTTTTAATTTACTGGAAATAATGGACCTAAATCATTAAGATTTGCCAGTATTATTACACACAACATTGTCGATGTCTTTGAAAAAAGATGATCTTGGGGAAATTTTAAAATTTTGTACATTTTGAAAAATTGCAGTTTCCATGGAGCTTTTTGTGGCTTTCAAGGGAGGAGATGTGATTGCCTTAGTAAGGAAATACCATCCATTTTGGCAATACCAAGGAATTTTTTTAAAAAAAATACAACATTAATGAGGACATTTTAGTTTAAAATATACATTTGAGAATTGGAAGGAATCAATATGTTTACACACCTCCATTTTTCAGAGTACAAGAAACTAACAAATTTAGGTTCCTGAAAAAGGAAGTGATTTGCCCAACGTTACACAGGGCAGTCTTGACTTTTTTCAGTTACCTTCTTGCTATATTCAAGAAATTTGGAATATGGAGAGCAAAGTAACTTGCCTGATATTTCAGATTGGTGCTGCCATGACTGTACGTGAAAGCAAGAAAGGAGTTTAACCAAAGGTCTGTCCATACCCATTTGCTTTGTCATCAACGAAACATCTTACACCTTGTAAAGCAAAATCAAAGTAGGGTTTAGTTATCCAAGAAACAGGAAGCCTGTTATTCCTGTCAGGTATTAGAATGAGCAAATGGAAATGCACATGTTCTTACATAGTAGGTTTTTGGTTGTTACGTAAATTGCTGCTAAGAAGTGTTAACCACAATCCAAGCTAGACACCAAATCAGTTTACTATGCTGATTTTAGAGAAGAATATGAGGGGCTTCAAAATGGTTAATTAATTCCATTTTTCCATGAACTTTCTGAAGTCCCCCCCTTCACCGCCCCCCCCCCGTGTTAATGTCTGTGAGTGTGGGTTTGTTAATCAGCTTTTCTTTGCTTTAAATAAAATGCCTAAGAGGAGCTGCTAAGGAGGGAAGAAGGGTTATTTCAGCTTATGGTTGGGAGGTTCACAGTCCAAGGTTGGGTGACCCCATTGGTTTGGGCATCTGTAAAGTCGCAGCATGGCAAAGGGACAATCACATGGTGAGCCAGGAAGCAGAGGGAGGGAGGGTGGGAGGTGCTTTCTCTGCTTATATAAATCAACTTTCTCATGAACACTACCTTTTGAGGGTATGCCCCCATGACCTGAAGACCTCTCTCCAGGTCCACCTACTGGTCATGATAATCAGATTATGTTTCTACCCTTAATCCATCAGTCTATTAACCATTAGTATAAGACTTTGGGGTTTAAGCCCCTGCATGAGTTTGGGGAGCCGACTCTTACTCAAATCATAACAGTCAGAAAAGACTCAGGGGCAGGCATTTGGCACAATGGTGAAGACATTGTTTTGGACAACCACACCTCATAGCAGAGTTCCAGTCCCAGCTCCTCCAGCTCCAATGCAGCTTCCTGCTCCTGGGCACTCTGTAGGCAACAGGTGATGGTCCCTGCCACTCATGTGAGAGACCTGAATTGAGTTTCAAGCTCCTGGCTTTGTCCTGGCTCAGCCATAGCTGTTGCAGGCATCTGGGAAGTGAAGCAGTGGGTAGAAGATCTCTGTCTCTCTGTCTCACCCCCTCTCTCTGCCTTTTAAATAAAGAGGAAGGAAAGAAAGAACAGCCAGCATTTGAAACATCTGCATCCCATGTCCAAACACCAGTTCCTGTTCTGGCTCTTCTGCTTCTGATCCAGCTGCCTGCTAATGAACCTGGGTGGCGGCAGATAATGACCCAAGTATTTGTATTCCTGTCACCCACGTGAAAGAGCCCCGTGAAGTTCCAGGCTTCTAGCCTTAGCCTGGCACAACCCCAGCTGTTACAGTCAGTCATTTGCCAAGTGAACCAGCAGATTGATCGATCTGTCTCTCCCCCATTTCCATTCTGTCTTTCAAATAAATGAAAACTTTTTTAAAAAAAGAAAGAACTCTCAATATTTTATTTAACCTTCAGATAGGAAAATCAAGTTTAACACGCTACTCTTGTTTCATCTAAGCGTTTCAAAACTAAGTTGCTGGGTTTTTACACTTATAGCCGGAATGTTTTTCTTTGATAGTTTAAGACTAGTTTGCCAATAAGTTCATTCAGCAGAGATGGCTGCGTTAAACTCTTTATTTTCACAATGAGAAGCTTCTTTTTGCACAACAGTAATAACTCATTGACCTTTGTCAGGACTTTTGCTAATGGTACCAACTTCATAGGAATAAAGAACTTAATATAAGTAAGAGTCTTAGCATACAGTAAGTATTATATAGGTGTTGTTGTGGTAGTTGCTTAAAAAAAAAAAAGATAGTATTTTCCAGTTGTTACTAGGTTTGGGCCTGCAACTGGATTTTTCCCCAGCCCCCCCCCCCCCAAAAAAAGAGGAAAACTTCAAACCTGCTGCTTTGGAAACAAGCCCCAAACACTGGAAACCTTCAGTATATTTTTGCATTTCTTTCTGAAATCTTTCCTTCTTCAGTCAGACGCCTGTGGGTTTTTTTTTTTTTTTTTTTTGGTTTGGCCACCAGTTCTATCCTGAGCTAACTCCGGGGTCAAAAGAAGTCAAAAGAAGTTAGCTGGTGCTGAGTCTTTGAGAGAAAGGCACTGACACTTATAAAACAAATAATAAATGCATATATTCCATAAAAGAGATTGAAAAAATGTATAGAACAAGACTGGATAGTGTCTCCTGAGAAAAGTACACCAAGAATTTGTTCACAGATGATAAAGCAAGTCCTTCCTCTTGGAAGGAAAACAGCACAAAACAGTGAGCTCATTAGTATCACAATGGGCAGCTTTGAAAAGATTCATTGAGAAGACTCCAGCACAGTAGTCCGCCTTGTGCTATCTCTGATTTCGGAGATTTTTTAAATCTAAGGAACAGAAGAAAATACCATGAAACTGAAATGTTAAGCTTAGCTGAAATAATTTATTTAAAAATATTTAGAAAATGCAGATCATTTAACTTCCATGAGACAATTGGAATTGTAACAGATTTAATTATGGTTTGGCTGGTTATGTCCAAGCATCAGGAATTTTACTGGAACTATGTAAATAATTGCATTAGGATAATATACAGCAAAAACATTCTGGTTTGGGTTTTTGCTTGAATTACTCCTCTTTTCTACAATGTTTACAAATTTGCATTCCTTGTTTCAACTGAAATTGTAATCATTGAAAGCGCCTCATTTTCAGAGGTAACTGATCCTTGAAACAAAAGCACCAATAAGAAAAATGACTTTTCCTGTGTCATTCTGTGGGCAGTAACATTTTTTGCCATGAGGTCAGCATCCCATATTGGAGCAACAGTTCGAGTCCCTGCTGCTCCACTTCCAGTTCAACTCCCTCCTAACATGCCTGGGAAGACCACAGAGAATGCCACCCACATAGGAGACCTGAATGGAGCTACTGGCTCCCAGCTTCAGCCTGGCCCAGCGCTGGCTGGTGTGGCCATTGGAGAGTAAACTATGGGATGGAAGATCTCTCTCTCTTTCTCTCTCCCTCCTACTTCCACTCCTTTTCCTCTCTCTGCCACTCTGCCTTGTAAATTAAAATGTAATTCCTTTTTTAAAAAGATAAATTTAGACTAAAAAATAAGATTGTAGGGCCGGCGCCATGACTCAATAGGCTAATCCTCCGCCTTGTGACGCCAGCACTCCAGGTTCTAGTCCTGGTCGGGGCGCCGGATTCTGTCCCGGTTGCCCCTCTTCCAGGCCAGCTCTCTGCTGTGGCCCGGGAGTGCAGTGGAGGATGGTCCAAGTGCTTGGGCCCTGCACCCCATGGGAGACCAGGAGAAGCACCTGGCTCCTGCCTTCGGGTCCGCGCGGTGCGCCAGCTGCAGCGCGCTGGCCGTGGCGACCATTGGAGGGTGAACCAACGGCAAAGGAAGACCTTTCTCTCTGTCTCTCTCTCACTGTCCACTCTGCCTGTAAAAAAAAAAAAATCAGATTGTAAGTAAAAATAATTTTAAAAATTTGAAAATTGCCAGGAATGCATGAGTCCCCTCCACACTATTGACACTTAGAGTCAGTATAATGGCCATAGAGGAGGAAGGGTGATTTCACTGGTTGTGTGCAGGATTCAGAGTAGTGTGTGTGTGTCCATATGCATTTACATGTAGATAAGCACCCCTTACACACATACATACATTCTAAAGTTTTCCCATTAAAAGTACAGGTATAGCAGCAAATCACAATCATGCAAATAGAGTAAGCTTGATTTTTGTACACTTATTGCTTACTATTTGCCTAAATAAAATTGTGCTTGTGAGTCCAAGAGAAGTCAGGACTTAAGAAAGTAACAAGAAAAAATGACCTTGTCATAGGGCCACTGACTATACATAAAGTCACTTTCTCTAGGTAAATTAATTATTCAAAGGTGCCTTCCTGAAAAGACTAAATGTAAAAAAACAAAAACAAAAACAAAACAAAAAAAACAACACTCCTTCCTTCCACCTGACATAGTCTTTGTGGAAGACACAGGGCTTGGCTAGTATAGCCTGTGCTGGATTTCAGCTTCTGCTCATGGCTACCCCGAGGGATAGAACCAGAACTGACCCTGTTCTATGAACTTCAGACATAGGTTGCATCCCTCTACGACGTGTATCTATTTCTCAGTAATGCCAAAGGCCTTTGAGTTCTTTTGCATTTGTTCAGCAACTTTTCCATTACAGTCACATGTTTCTTTTGATGAGTCCATTTAAATGGGGTTCTAAACAGCATTTAAAGAGTTGTGTAAAGTTACTCCATCTTGCTCTTGTTTGACTGGAGGTGGCTAATTTAGTCATGCACATTGGTAGATCAGTAATAAATTTGCAGTTAAGTAAATGCTGGTATTTAGAAAATATATATACAGGGGCCAGCATTATGGCACAACAGGTTAAGCTGCTGCTTAGGACACCAGCATCCTATGTTGGAATGCCAGTTTGAGTCAGGCCTATTCTGCTTCTCATTCAGCTCGCTGCTAATGCACCTGGGAAGGCAGCAGATGATGGCCACGTACTTGGGCCCCTTCCACCCACAGGAGAGACTAGGATGATGTTCCTGGCTCCTGATTCCAGCTTGGCACTACCCCAGCTGTTGTGGCCATTTGGGGAGTGAGCCAGCTGATGGAAGATCTCTCAGTCTCTCTCTGTCACTCTGCCTTTCCAATAAATAAAATCTTTTAAGAAAAAAATATAGAGAGACCTTTAGAATACCCATCTGTTCAATCAAATGTTTATATGAGGATATGAAATTTGCTTTGTAACCACCTGCTTTTGTGTAATTGGAATGTGCAACTTAACTTCATTAGCCATGTTTCATACTGTGAAGAGAAGCTGGACTTCATAAATGCCCAGACTAGACAATCACTGAAGTCTCTTTAGTGTGTCTATTCTTGATAGTCATCTATTACTGCTAACCTAACACCATTTGTCACCATATTTTTCTATAAGTTTTGATTGAATCAACCCTCACTGAGCTACCCCATGACAGCACAAAATAGATTTTGTGGAGGCATACATTTTTATCTTTCTTTGCACTAAGAATTGAGGAAAAGAACAAAGCCTTCCTAATTGGTACAAAATTAACATTTACCTGTTCCTTTGAACCCCACTGAGTTTTGGCTTAAAAGTGCAATCAATGCATGTAGCACTTAATATTTTTGACAAGTGTGTGCAATTGACTTTTGGCGCTTCATTTCCATAGCAGTGATGTGGTACTTCTTGAGCCTTTCCTATACTCAAGCCCCGGTTTCCTTTGAACACTCATCACCTGTAGAAAAAAAGTGGGTGATAACATATAAAAGGAGATAAATTGCTTATTGTTGTATGTGCTGTAGATTGTGAACCAACAAAATTATTTTACTTAATAGATTTTTCAAGAGGTGAAAAGCAGTGACATTGCCAAAACCTTCCGCAAAGCAATCAACAGGAAAGAAGGGATTTGCGCTCTGGGAGGAACTTCAGAATTATCCAGTGAAGGAACACAGCATTCTTACTCAGGTACTACTTTCACATGCATTGGGTTTACAAAGTAAACTAATATGGTGGGTGCTCTTAGGTGAAAGAGAGGCTCTAGAGAAATATTTTTTTCCTAATTAAGAATCCAGAAGAAGTCCTTTGTGATATGTATGTGGTTTAGGATGAACATTTACCATAAAGACATTACAAGTATTTATTGTATGACTTTGTTAACTTGCAAGAGACTTGATATGAGGGTACTTCAAAAAGGTCATGGAAAATGGATTTTAAAATAAGCTGCTAAAAATTTTTGAAATGCGGTGCTGTCACTGTGGTGTAGCAGGTTAAGCTGCCATCTGCAGCACCAGCATCCCATATGGGTGCCGGTTCGAGTGCTAGCTGCTCCACTTCTGATCCAGCTCCCTGCTAATGTACTTGAGAAAGCAGTTGGGAGATGGCTCAAGGGCTTGATTCCCTGTACCCACATAGGAGACCAAGGAGAGACTCCTGGCTTTGGTCTGGCCCAGCCCTGGCCATTGTGGCCATTCGGGGTGTTGACCATCAGCTGGAAGATCTATATCCCTCTCTCTAACTTTGCCTTTCAAATAAGTAAATCTTTTTTAAAAAATTGTTTTTGGAATACAGGCATATGAGGGATTTCAAAAAGTTTATGAAATGTGCATGTTATATAAAACCTATGCATGGCATTCAAAAAATTTTTGCACCAACCAAAATTATCTTTTAATTCCACTTTTCCATGAACTTTTTTTTGAAGTACCCTTATACTTATAATGCTAGGTTTTGTCATAATGAAGTTCTACCGTAAAGTCATTTTTCAAGAATTTTGAAGAGTAGCTTCTCTAAGGATCAATTAACTTGCTCTATTCCATTTGTTAATTTTGGAATTCCTGTGCTTCCTAGTATCTGGGTTTACAAAGAGGATAACCAAATGTTTGTGAAACATTAACTTTCAGCACTACCATAGGAACTACTTTAGAGTCTAAAGTCAAACATTTAGCCTAGAGTATGAACTAATATCTTGTTATTTAATATAATTTTAGAGGAAGAGAAATATGCTTTTGTTAACTGGATAAACAAAGCTTTGGAAAATGATCCTGACTGCAGACATGTTATACCAATGAACCCAAATACCGATGACCTGTTCAAAGCTGTTGGTGACGGGATCGTGCTTTGGTAAGGCGATAGCTTGATCTATATCCAGATTTCCAGAGAAATACTTCCACATAATTGGTCTGTTTGTTTCTGGATGCCTGCCAGCTTCACCTTGGGAAATAATTAAAATGGAAAATCATCCACATTCTGCCTTTTTCATTTCACCCCTCGATCTATTCCTGAACCTAAAATTCAGTCATAGATTGGGGACCTCTTTAAAAGGAAGTGCTCAGCTCTCATTATCTTCTCATCACTGAGCATGGAGGACATTATAACTTTGTTGAGCATAAGTATGTCAGTATCTATTCTGATGTATCATAGCTTCCAGTAAGAAAAAAAAGAGGCTACTACTCTTCAGTTCCTACCCTCCAATGACCTATTTCTGTTGCTCTTGCCCCAGAGTCAACAGTGAAGTTTTTCATAGAAATAAGTATAGCTTCGCCTATGCAGAAAAAAAAATTTAGGACAGTATTATAAACATCTAAAATGTTAGAGTCTAACTTCTAATTTTACTAAATGAGAAGATTATTTTTAATAAGAAGAGACTCATTTTCGGAGTAAGATCTTATCTGTTTTAACCCTTATTCTTTAAGGGTTTTTTTTTTTTTCCCAGTATCCAAGTTATTCATTCTCATAAGAGGATGTGAAAAATACAAAAAAAATTAAAATTAGAAAATGTGATTCAGTCTTCTTCTTGGGATACCCAACTATTATAAATATTTTGGTTTGTATTAATTTGCCTTTTTGGTATGTATAGTTTTTTGTGATCACCATGATAAAAGTCATCTATATCCTGCATTTGATTTTTTTGTTTCAGTAAGATGATCAACCTTTCGGTTCCTGATACAATTGATGAAAGAGCCATCAACAAGAAGAAACTGACACCCTTCATCATTCAGGTAGGCATTGTTTTCCCCTCCCTCCCTCCAGCAAACTACTACTTGAGGACCTATTCTGTAGACTATGGAGCCTGCCCCTTCTATGTTCTCACTTACTCCTCAGTAACAGCTCTAAGGTTGGAATTATTATCCAGATCTTACAAAGAGAGCTGGGGCTGAAGTGCATGTTGGACCTGAGGCTCAAATCTCTAACTCCAATAACCTATGTTATTTTCTCTATACAATGTGTTCAAAGATTGCAGAAATAAGAAAAAATAGTTCAGATCTTAAATCACTGGCATGCTTTGGAATGGAGTACTAGACTATTAGCAAAAATTCCCTCAGGCAAAGAGCATGCCTTGGAATGTGGAAACTAATAAATTCTGGAGCTCTTTCAGGTGTGTGCAATACTGTTGATCTCTCATTTAGGCTTTTTTAGAAGTATAACACTTTATTCACATAGATACATTTAATCTGGTCACTTACCCTTTTCCTATAGTGTTAGTGTACTTCAAGAGGGACCAAATAAAAATATCAAGTTAACTTCCCAGGAAATTCTGCTAAAGATAGTAAAAAGGAAAAAAAAAAAGACCGAGATTATTTTTAGCTTTGCTTTTTGAACACTGAAGTCTAGAATTTATTCCCTGTGGATCATATATGGCTAAAGTTAATACAGGATATTAATTTCCTCATTGAGTGTTATTCTCAGTGACGAGAGAGGTAGACTGCTAAAAAACAGAAAGATCAAAAAGCAAGTGTATAATTTGGCTGTCTCACAGGAAAACTTGAACTTGGCACTGAACTCGGCTTCTGCCATTGGATGTCATGTTGTAAACATTGGTGCGGAGGATTTGCGAGCTGGGAAACCTCATCTGGTTTTGGGACTGCTTTGGCAGATCATTAAAATCGGTTTGTTCGCTGACATTGAATTAAGCAGGAATGAAGGTAATGGAATGCAGTTGTTATTTTGAAAGTTATTTATTACTTCATTTTCTTCTGGTTTTGCAGACTGTCATGCTTTCATTTAATTGAGGCGATCAGATGATAACTAGAATTACCATAAGATAATGTTGTGGAGTTATTCAGGACAACAGCCTAATTGCAACTCTCTCCTTCAGTAGTAATTAACGTTTAGCTGACACTTCAAAATTCACTTTACAATAAAGACACAGTGGTATAGAGAGGTTAAGGAACTTTTGTTACTGAAGTTAAAAATGCGTCTGCCCAAGGGCATGAGAAGGCCAGTCACCAAAGCCAAGGTCTTTTTGTGGAGAGAAAGGTGGTTGCAAGAGTAAGGAGGAGATTCCCCCTGCATTCACCTCTGACTGTGTACTATCTCTTTAAATCCCGCTCCAGTTCTTGCAGGGTGGAGGGGTGGGAGGAGAGTAAGAAATCAGGAGTAATTCTCAAATCAAAGTCCTGAATTAGGGACCTGAGGAAAATCTTTATGGATTAGGTAGGAAGGAGCTAGAATGCAAAACCACTGTCCAGCAAGTTCCGATTGGAGAGGCTTGGAATCTATCAGGCTAGCATGGTGCTGTCATGGCTTTTTGTTTTGTTTTGTTTTGTTTTTAAAGATTTATTTATTTATTTGAAAGTCAGAGTTACACACAGAGAGAGAGAAAGAGAGGTCTTCCATCTGCTGGTTCACTCTCCAATTGGCTGCTACAGCCAGAGCTATGCCAATTCGAAGCCAGAAGCCAGGAGCTTCCTCTGGGTCTACCACATGGGTACAGGGGCCCAGATACTCAGGCCATTTTCTACTGCTTTCCCAGGCCATAGCAGAGAGCTGGATCAGAAGTGGAGCAGCCGAATTGGCGCCCATATGGAATACCAGCACTGCACATGGCAGCTTTGCCCACTATACCACAGCACCTGCCCCGTCATGTTTTTAAGTATATTTCCTTAGAAAGCGGGAACTTAAATGGGTAGTCCATACTATTTTCTTAAGGTCCCAAAATTTGATAGCTGTTTTTTTTCTGCCCTGCCCATACAATCCCTACCCTCAGCTTTACCATTGTATAACATCTCCCATTATTTTTAATATATTTTATATCCTATCATTGGTATAGACTTCTTCAAAACTCTTTTTAAGATTTATTTATTTATTTGAAAGAGTTACAGAGAGAGAGGGAGAGACATATCTTGCATCCGCTGGTTCACTCCCCAAGTGGCTGAAAGGCCAGGCTGGGCCAGGCTGAAATGAAGCCAGGAGCTGGGCCGGCACCACGGCTCACTAGGCTAATCCTCCGCCTTGCGGCGCCGGCACACCAGGTTCTAGTCCCGGTCGGGGCGCCGGATTCTGTCCCGGTTGCCCCTCTTCCAGGCCAGCTCTCTGCTGTGGCCAGGGAGTGCAGTGGAGGATGGCCCAAGTGCTTGGGCCCTGCACCCGCATGGGAGACCGGGAGAAGCACCTGGCTCCTGCCTTCGGGTCCGTGCGGGGTGCCAGCCGCAGCGCACCAGCCGCGGCGGCCATTGGAGGGTGAACCAACGGCAAAGGAAGACCTTTCTCTCTGTCTCTCTCTCTCACTGTCCACTCTGCCTGTAAAAAAAGAAAAGAAAAAAGAAATGAAGCCAGGAGCTTTATCCAAGTCTTCCACATGGGTGACAGGGAATCATCATGCACTTGGGCCGTCTTCCACTGCTTTCCTGGGTACATTAGCAGGGAACTGGGTCGGAAGTGGAGCAGGCAGGACTCGAACCAGCACCCATAAGGGATGCGGTGTCACAGGCGTCAGCTTTACCCGCTATACCACAACACTGGCCCCCTGAAAGTCTTCTAACCTACCCGTGATGGTCTCGCATTTGCTGGGCCAGCAGAAGCATCATCTTTTTTACAGCTTAGGTTTGATATCACATCGCTGATTTATAGGATGCATATGCATATGCCATACAATTGTTGTTGGGTCCCAGCAAGTACTACATTTCCTTCTCCCTGTAAAATGTTGAGCAACAATCCAAACATTCATATTTAATCCAGAACTTCTTAGCATCACCATCTCGATCTCCAGTTAGTTTAGAGAAAAAATATGAGAGTTCTTCAAAAAGTTTGTGGAAAGCTATGCATAGAAAGTTTTGTGGCACAAAGATAAATTTATCTTCAAATTCCATTTTTTCCATAAACTTTATTTTTCCCATGAACTTTTCTTTTTTTATATGTATAGTTATTTTTATAATTATGTATAATTATATTTTAAAATATATAATTTTATATTATATATTTTAATCATTATGTAATTAGATATTAAGATTCCTTTCTATATAAAAGTAAAGTATTGTATATATAAATATTACTATAATACAGAAAGTGGTCCTCCATCTGCTGGTTCACTCCTCAGATGGATACAATGGCCAGAGCTGGGCCCATCTGAAGGCAGGAGCCAGGAGCTTCTTTCAGGTCTCCCTGTGGGTGCAGGGGCCTAAACACTTGGGCCATCTTCTGCTGCTTTAACACGCTACAAGGAGGGAACCAGATCAGAAGAGGAGCAGCTGGGACATGAACCAGTGCCCATATAGGATGCTGGCACCGCAGGTGGAGGCTTAGCCCACTATGCCACAGCGCCGGCCCCTTCCAAGTCCCCTTGTATAGATTTGGGATGCTCAATGTTTTCAAGATCTCATAATGTCTGTCAACAGTCTGATTTTGTATATTTGTAAGTTATAAGGCTTGTTTGCACATTCAAGCTTTGGTACACTTATATTTTCAATCCACCCAAAAGTATTTACTTTTGAATGACTAGAATTATTTAGATTGCTGGCCTTCACCATGGTGTTTGTCTGGCTTAAAGGAGTTGAAGGAAAAGGGTAACACCAAATAGAAAGGTATTGGCTCGCTGTGTAATTCTTTCCAGCATTTAGTGGAGATGGGAATGAATTATCACATAAGGGCCACACTACTTCTTAGAACAATGTTTAAATTTTAGGCCTTGCTCTATGCAGGGACCCAAGCTTCTACCTATTACCTATGGAATTATTTACCCAAGAAAGTTTGGTTTCTTTCACACATTCATTTCAACAACAGAAAGATTATTGAGGAGCCTTTCTGTGTTAGGAGCAATGACAAATATAAGGTTGTGTTAAATGACTTTTAAAAGAAGTTAAACCCTTCAAGGGTGGTGTAGCAAGTAAAAGCCACCACCTGCAATGCTGGCATCCCATATTGGTACCAGTTTGAGTCCCGGCTGCTCCACTTCCGATCCAGCTCTCCGCTATTGCCTGGGAAAGCAGTAGAAGATGGCCCAAGTCCTTGGGCCACTGCACCCATGTGGGAGACCCAGAAGAAATTCCTGGCTCGTGGCTTCCGATCGGGTCATTGCAGCCAACTGGGGAATGAACCAGCAGATGGAGGATCTCTCTCTATCTCTCTCTGCCTCTCCTCTCTCTGTATAACTCCGACTTTAAAATAAATAAATAAATCTTTATAAAAAAATTTTTGAAAGAGTGAATTGATTAATTATACTTAAATAGATAGTATTTTATATACTTAAGTACCATAATGTTTTTAGACTATTTTAATCAAAAGGTTAAGTAAAAGTTCCCAAGTTTTAAGTATCCTTCCCCAAAAAAAGTATAAAATAAGAGTAATTTATGCAAATATGTGGTAGAAAGTGAAAATGTCAAAATTTATAACTTTATTTGATATTTGGAATGTGAAGAATAACCGGAGAATTATAATTATTATATATTATAGTATGTATTACATATTTTATATAATTATAGTATTACAAAACTTATATAATATTTATGGTACATTCTCATAATACAATGTCTATGTGTATCGCCTTGCTTAATAATTTTCTACTGGAGCAGGCACTGTGGTACAGGGGCTTAAGCCACTGACACCAGGATGTTGCAGGTGTTTGGGAGGTGGACCAGCAGATGGAAGATTTTTCTCTGTCTCTCCCAATCTGTCACTCTGCCTTCAAATGAACAATAAATGTTTTTGAAAAATCATTTAAAATAGATACATACTTTCATTTTTTAAAAGATTTGTTTATTTATCTGAAAGTCAGAATTACACAGAGAGAGAATGAGAGACAGAGAGAAAGGTCTTCCATCCACTGGTTCAATCCCCAATTGGCCACAACGGCCAGAGCTGTGCCAATCCAAAGCCAGGAGCCAGGAGCTTCTTCTAGGTCTCCCATGTACGTACAGGGGCCCAAGGACCTGGGCCATCTTTTACTGCTTTCTCAGGCCATATCAGAGAGCTGGATTGGAAGTGGAGCAGCTGGGACGCGAACTGGCACCCATATAGGATGCCGGCACTGCAGGCGGCGGCTTTACCCGCTACACTACAGCACTGGCCCCCGTAGTTTCATATTTATCTTTTGATTAGTTTATCAGTACCTAGTAGTTTTTGTACCTCCATTTCTTAACAGAGAGTCAAAAGAGTGAACGGCTTGCAGTGACCATTATCCTAGCATATATTGGTTATGGGATTGTTTTTTTTTTCTTCTAGCCTTGGCTGCTTTACTCCGAGATGGTGAGACTTTGGAGGAGCTCATGAAGTTGTCTCCAGAAGAGCTTCTGCTTAGATGGGCCAACTTTCACTTAGAAAACTCAGGCTGGCAAAAAATCAACAACTTCAGTGCTGACATTAAGGTAACTGTGCAGAGAACTAGAACACTTTGGGGAGGTATAACCCTCAGGGAATTGCATTCCAGCTTACCAGGGAGTACATACTAATAGGATGTCACCAGGCCTTGTTGCCTTTTGATCCTGGTGGTTGATTTCAGTAGAGAGGCAGAAGCAAATAGAGAAGCATGCGCACCAAGTCTGTCTTGTGGTTCGTGGGAAAAGCCTAAGTGAATTATAGTGCTCATTTGTTTCCTATTCTGCCTCCTGCTGAACATGGAATACAAAAGGATGGGGCACGACTCTTCTAGGCCTTTCTCAGGGCCCAGTGTACCTGTTAGGAAAGACCTAGAGGAGAGGAAGAGCCTCACCATTCCCCTTCACTTCCCTTCGCTTGCCGTTTCTCCTGTTGTGTTCTCCACTTTCACATGTTGAGTTTTTTGAAGGATGAAGCGCTCTTACCTATGTCTGTGTCTCCCACCCCGGAACCCTCCTGTTAACCCCAGTCTCTAACATAATCTCTACTGCATAAGAGACCCTCAACTATTTCCTGTATTGAATTGAATTTTGGCACCAACTCTTCACCATGAGCAGTAGGTGAAAAGCCAACAAGGGAGGGAGATGTTGGTTATGTTCATCTACCACATGTTGCCTTTGGCTTCTCACACAGAGAAGGCCGAAATCACTGTGGCTTTGTCCTTCCGTGTGCACAGGTTCTGCATCGGCACATTCAGCCTACTATAGATTAAAACTTTGGAAAAAATATTGCACAGCTTTTTTTTGTATTATTCCCTAAACCATACAGTAGACAATATAGCAACTATTTACATAATATTTCCATCATTTTAGGCATTATACAAGCAACCTAGAGATATTTTATGTAATCGGGAGAATGGTCATACCTTATTTGCAGTGTACTCTATTTTATAAAGGACTTGAGCATCTGCAGGCTTTGGTGTCTGGGGAGAACCAGACAGCAAGGGCTGACTGCGTTGTAGACAGCTCAGTAACCAACTCAACTTTCTCCAAAGTCCAGATGTTGGAACAAGAGAAGGGAAAAAAACTTGAGGCTCTTTATCAGATATCACTCATAGGCTATGAAAACAATATTCGGAGATCATATTATTCAGTAGTGAGAGGAAGCAAGAGGGGACTTGGAATGATTATATCAGTGAAAATTAAGGCTAGCCCCCAGACTATAACACCATCTGACCCCTTCTTTTTAACTTATATGATAGATTTGGCCAGGCATTTCTTGCTTCATGTATTAGGTATGTTACTGAAAACCACTTGTAAATGGATTTTATATACTGGGATATATTTTAAGTGAAACCTTCTTTGAATTTTTTTTAAAGAGCAAAGAATTGTTTGCTAATATAAGAACTAGCTTCCAATGTATGCATATTCACGTTTGAATTTTCACCTAGAAGGCCCCTTTCAGGACAGGAAATACAGATTCTACTGGGTCTGCTCTTTAGCTGTTCTTCGCAAGTGCATAGGATTCGACTATAACTTGTTTATGTACCATTAGCAAGTAATTAGAACTGAATGGGCTTGCACAGCTGTAACTCACCCTTCCTTAGGAGGTAAATCTTATGCCCCCTGAGGATAAGTACTGGATTGTCATTTCATGAATTGCCCTACATGGCTTTTACTCACCTGATCTCTGCCATTCCTAGACTCATTTATGGCACTGAGTTTCAAAATCTGACAGCTAGATTAAGATGTAGCTTTCTTGGAAGCTCATAGAGATCCGTTTCTAGTAGTTCTGAGACTGAATCCAGTAATTCCCATATACCAGCACTTCAGAAAGTCTGCAGGAAGATGAGATTACAAGATACGTTTATTTTAGTGCAACAGAATTTGGAAATCCATACATAGGTTTTCATATTACTAGTTTTCCACAAGCTCTTTGAAGACCCCATCATACTGAGCAACTTCCTAAGGGGATGAGGATGCATGTAGTACAGAGCTTACCATTAGAAACACTCCTTTATAGCTTGTGTATATTTTCAATGTCCAGGAATATAAAATTGTCAAGGCTGGGAAGGTGATCTTTAGATAGGGAAAGATTAATCTTTTTTTTTTTTTTTTAAGATTTACTTATTTATTTGAAACAGTTACATAGAGGCACAGGCAGAGAGAGGGAAGGAGAAAGAGAGAGATCCTCCATCCTGTGGTTCTCTCTCCAAGTGGCTACAACGGCCAGAGCTGGACTGATCTGAAGCCAGGAGCTTTTTCTGGGTCTCCCATGCGGATTCAGGGGCCCAAACACTTGGATCATCTTCTACTGCCTCACCAGGCCATCAGCCAGGAACTGGATTAGAAGTGGAGCAGCCAAGACTCGAACCAGTGCCCAAATAGAATGTGGGCACTGCAGGCGGCAGCTTTCCCAGCTATGCCACAGCACTGGCCCCGGCCCTGAAGGGTTAATCTTTTTTTTTTTTTTTAAAGATTTATTTTACTTATTTGAAAGAGTTACAGAGAGAGGTAGAGACAGAGAGAGGGGTCTTCCATCTGCTGATTCACTCCCCAGATGGCCACATCGGCTGGAGCTGAGTCGATCCAGAGCCAGGAGCTTCTTTTAGGTCTCCCACGTGGATGCAGAGGCCCAAGGACTTGGGCCATCTTCCACTGCCTTCTCAGGCCATAGCAGAGAGCTGAATTGGAAGAGGAGCAGCCGGGACTAGAACTGGCACCCATATGGGATGCCGGTGCTTCAGGCCAGGGCTTTAACCCACTGGGCCACAGCGCCGGCCCCCAAAGGGTTAATCTTGACTGCAGTCCTGTCCTCTAGTGTTCCAGAGAAGACTGTGTGAAGACACTTAAGCGTTTGCGCTAGGACAATGACTGCCAAGGTGTGTTCGGTGGATAGTCCACAGTCTGAATTCTCCAGTGCCAACCCCACTATGAGCAACTCCACTTTGTTTTATGTATTGTGATTCCAAGTAAACAATGTGCAAATGGTGGAGCAGCCTGAGCTCAACACAAAAAGACAAGCATGTTTTGTTATGTACATGCAGATCATAAAAGGCTGAATGCTGCTTTACCAACTACTTTTCATTTCAGACTTTTTATCATTTAAATTTACAATTAAATATGTATATTTTTACACAGGTAATCTCTTTACCATAGATTATGGTATTTATTGCACTTTCTAATGACATAACCTCTTCATTTTTTCTTTCCCTATGCTTCCTGGATTTCTGCTCTGCTGCTTCTTTTCATGCATATTTTCTCTATCAAGCTTATTGACTTCAGTAATTCCGTGAAGGTACAGAACTAGTTACGTTTGTTAGCATTATCGTGTTTATGATGCCAGTAAATTGTAAGGGCACATCAAATTCCAATTCATCCATATTCAGGAGATATAAGCTAGGTAGCTGGAATTTTCTGGGGAAAAGATCAGTTAAATAAGAAAACAGAATTTTCTGCCATGTATTCTCACAAAATCTAATGCAAATATCCTTCTAAACAAGGGACAATGGGATGCATTCATTCCTTATGAATGTGACCTCACTGACATTTTCCATTCATTTGTAGGATTCCAAAGCGTATTTCCATCTTCTCAATCAAATTGCACCAAAAGGACAAAAGGAAGGTGAACCACGGATAGATATTAACATGTCAGGTTTCAATGTAAGTATAGGTGCTCTTTTGAATTGTTGTTGACTTCATATAATTCCAAAGATTTTTACAGTTGCATGTGGTAGTATTGACAACTTTAAGCATTACTTTTAGAAATGTATTACTGTACATGTAATTCAGAGACCAAAAAAACTAGCTCTGCTTTATTTTTATAATTTATTAGTGAGTTTCATAATTATGGTGGTATTGGTTTATACTGATGGCATAAAATAGTCAAATCAAATATAGGGAAATAAACACCAGACATCAACTTTTTCCAAGTATTCGGATTGTAACCATAGTAATTGATTATATATTCAAACTCTAGAGCCATGAAATTCAATTTGAGGAATCTCTTTCAGGGACCTTGTTCCTTTGGTTACATAAGTCACTAATTTGTTTAGTGAACTTGGACCAAGAACCTTCCCCACATTGAATTTCATCTTGCTTATGCATAAAGGGTTGCACTATTTAGTCCCAAGTTGCTGGGGTTCTATAGTTCTGTGTACCCAATAGATATGGAATACATTCCGGTAATTAACAAAATCCACATATCTAACCTATATTGCACAACAGAATTGAGTGGGTTCACAGGCTAAACCGTTTTGCACTGTCCTAACCAGAACTGAACTTGTAAGCGACTTGCATGCTATCTGAGTATTTCTGTCTGTATGTTAAATGTAGAACTTTTCAGCTCAGGTCACTCTTGCTGGGGTTAGGGGCCATCCTGTGAATTAGGGAATCTGGAATGGCTAGCTAAGTGATGTCGTACCTGGAGCAACACCACTAGTATATGAACTGATTCTGGGACAACCCTTCTTGAGTCAGTCCTCTTGTCTCTTCCCAGAATTCTTCAATGATTTCTTGCCCCGCCCTATGACTCTAGAATTCAATCTAAAATTCTATGCTTAGCCCTTATGGCCCTACACAATCTTGCTCAATTTCTCCTTGTGTTATTTTCCGCAAGTCTGTGCCCCTCCCCCAAAGCCTCCCTTCCCACTAGCATCCAAGCACCTCACTCATTTTATCCCTGAGCCTTTCTTTGCTCACACTTTTCCCTTATTTTTCAGTTTCCTTCATATTTTTCCAGCTGTACACTAAAGGAGGTATAAAGGCCTAATTTTAAAATCTGAGCAATTCTAGCCTTTCTCTCCCTATTTTTTCTTTTTCTTTTATGTGTGTTTCTTTTTCTTTTATGTATGTATTTCTTTTATTTGGCTTTTTGGAATGAAGTTAAATGTACCCAGAATGTAGAGATATTATCTTCCGCCACCTAGTGTATTTTAAAGGTACTGCATATCCAGCAAAGCCAACTTTTTTTTTTTTTTTTTTTTTTGCATTCAAAACAATTTTATAATAAGTACCATATGTTGGCTAAAAGAAAGTAGAATTGTATACCCAGACTATGATTGTAGGGAAAATTTCTATATTTTTAGTATGGGCTTTAAAAAACTGTCTTTACTTCACTTCAACAGGAAACAGATGATTTGAAGAGAGCTGAGAGTATGCTTCAACAAGCAGACAAATTAGGCTGCAGACAGTTTGTCACCCCTGCTGATGTTGTCAGTGGAAATCCCAAACTGAACTTAGCCTTTGTTGCTAACCTGTTTAATAAATACCCAGCACTAACTAAGCCAGAGAACCAGGATATTGACTGGACACTATTAGAAGGTAACTAAAAGCTTGTCGAATTCTAATGGGTAGACTACAGAGTAGAAATACAAAGGCCATGGTGATTTCATCATCTGGACCTACTAAGTGTCTTTGCTTGCTTGCCTTCAGCAGGTATCTACTATAAGCAGGTGCACGTGTTGAGTAAAAATTGGCAGCTGCTAGGAAGTGATAATACAAGTGAACTTTTGCTTTATTTTTTTTTAGGTTAATTTATTTGAGAGACAGATACAGATAGAGAGAGGGCTCCTATCTACTGGTTCACTCACCAAATGTTCTCCATGGCCCAAAATGCAATCTGGATCTTTCACATGGATGTTCAGGAACCCAACTACTTGAGCCATCACCACTGCCTCCCAGGGTCTGCATTAGTAGGAAGCTGGAGTCAGGAGCCAGAGCCAGGAAATGAACCCAGGTGCTTGGGTGTGGGACACTGGCATCCTACCTAGTATCCTAAGTGCTGGGCCAAATGCCTGCCCCACAAGTGAACTTTTTAAAAGAAGTCTAGGGGCAGTGAATGTAAGGCCACTTAGTAAACCAGTGTTTCAGGATGACAATGCTTTTTATTTTTTAAGTTTTATTTATTTCATTTGAAAAGCACAGCGACATAGAGAGAGAGAGGGAGGGAGAGAGATCTTCAGTCTTCTGGTTCACTCCCCCAGATGACTGCCAGCACTGAGCCAGGCCAAAGCCAGGGGCCTGGAACTCCATCCTGGTCTCCCATGTGGGTGGCAGGGGCCCAAGGACTTGGGCCATCATCTGCTGCCTTCCTGGGCACATTAGCAGGAAGCTCAGTGGGAGGTGGAGCAGCCAGGACTCAAACCCGTGCTCATATGAGGTGCCAGTGTCTCAAGCAGAGGTTTAATCTGCTGCGCCACAGTGCTGGCCAAAGTTTAGAGCCCTTTTCAAACATCACATTAAAAAAATGCACATACTGGAGAAACTTTTAGGTCTGAATACAGCAGATAAAATAATCCAACACATGGATATTCACATACATAGGGTGTTTAATGAAGAAATAACTTTTGAAATACTCTTAATAGGAGAAACTCGTGAAGAAAGAACCTTCCGTAACTGGATGAACTCTCTTGGCGTTAATCCCCACGTAAACCATCTCTATGCGTAAGCACTTCTATGCACTTATAAAGTTGTGAACACCATGAATGGATGCAACACAAATAATGATTTTAAGCTTGTTAGTTTGTAGTGGTTGTTTATATCAGAAAATGTTGAGTGGCACTTTCCATCATTTTCCCAATACCCAGAAATTCCAGTGATTTCTTTACATAATCATTAACTGCAAGTGTTAGAATGTA
Source organism: Oryctolagus cuniculus (assembly GCF_964237555.1). NCBI lineage: Eukaryota > Metazoa > Chordata > Mammalia > Lagomorpha > Leporidae > Oryctolagus > Oryctolagus cuniculus. The sequence continues at coordinate 77,774,305 of NC_091453.1, read as the reverse complement.
TGAATGTCTGTAGGGCCCTGGGGAATGGATGCTTTATATTTTGAAAGACAGACCAGGGAACATTTCAAGCAGACCATCCACAGTGCCTCAAGGCCTTTGGCCCAGTGTTCTCTCAACTCGGAATGTTCTTTGCCCACATGTCTTGCATCCTTATCATATTCCAGCTACCAATTCAAGAGACTTTTGCTGGCTACCACCTGCCACTCTCTAACATATAACCCTAGTTCCTTGTTTTTCTTCATAACACTAACACACACCCCAAATCATATTATTTAGCTGGGTGCTAGTTTATTGTCAATCTCTCTTACTCCAGTATAGGACAGGGATTTTTATCTTGTGAGCCCAGCCTCTAGAATATTGCCTTGCTCACACAGTAAATTCCTTTAAGTGCGTTGGATGGTCTTTGCTCTGTTTTCAACACAGATTGATACAAAACAGGAATCTGGGGAGTTATCTATGATTTTATGCATTTTGTGTGACAGCGTGGTATTAACAGATTTAAGGAGAGATCCAGCTGTCTGAAACACTGATTAAGTTATTTTTAAATTGTTAGTGACCTGCAAGACGCCCTGGTCATCTTACAGTTATATGAACGAATTAAAGTTCCTGTTGACTGGAGTAAGGTTAATAAACCTCCATACCCGAAACTTGGAGCCAACATGAAAAAGGTAGATAATTAAGTTGTTCCATATCTTTGATACAGACTATTTGTATTCTTGATCTGTTTCTTTTGTTTCAAAAACTCTGAACTATGAATCACTTGAGGATAGAAATTGTGTCTTGTTTTTGTGTGCTGACACCTGTCATTACACACACACACATACACATGAAAATCTATAACCATTGACTTTTGTGTGTTTGCAGCTAGAAAACTGCAACTATGCTGTTGAATTAGGAAAGCATCCTGCTAAATTCTCCCTTGTTGGCATTGGAGGGCAAGACCTGAATGATGGGAACCAAACCCTGACTTTAGCTTTAATCTGGCAGCTGATGAGAAGGTATAGTACACAATTATAGCAGTTTAAGCTGTATTATCATACAAGTCTGTGATTTAGTCATTGTTTTTCATAAGGAAATGTACCAATGATGAAACCTTTGCTTTTAAACTCTGAACTTAGTTTATTTTTTTTAAGATTGTATTTATTTATTTAAGAGGCAGAATTACAGACAGACAGAGGGAGATACAGAAAGGTCTTCCATCTGCTGATTCACTCCTCAAATGGCTGCAACAGCTGGAACTGAGCCAGTCTGAAGCCAGGAGCCAGGAGTTTCTGGGTCTCCCACACGGGTGCAGGAACCCAAGCAGTTGGACCATCTTCTACTGCTTTCCCAGGCCATAGCAGAGAGCTGGATCAGAAGAGGAGCGGCCAGGACTCAAATCAGTGCCCATATGGGATGCAGGCACTTTAGACAGAGGCTTAGCCCACTGCGCCACAGCATCAGCCCCATGAACTTAGTTTAATTAATGAATACAGAAAATGAATTTAAAAAGCTAATGGCAAAGGGAATTAATAGATGTTTGTTTTGGTTCCAGAAATTTTGAAATCCATGCAAAGTTTTCCATAATAGGCAGTTTTTGTGAACTTTTTGAAGACCTGTTGTATATGTTGGATGTTCAATGGGAAATTCTTCCTTGTAAATTAGGCAGCAAAACTATGACTATTCCCTCCCCTGCCATTTTTTAACTATTTCTTCTTTTTAAATTAAGAATTATTTATTTTATTCATTTGAGAGGCAAGGAGACAGACAGGGAGAGAGAGTTCCCATCCACTGGTTCACTCCCCAAGGCTGAATCAGACTGAAGCCAGGAGCTATTAATCAACCCAAGTCTCCCATGAGAGTGGCAGAGACCCAGTTACTTGAGCTGCCTCCCAGGGTTTACATTAGCAGGAAGTTGGAATCGGAAGCCAAGCCAGGACAGGAACTCAAACACTACCATATGGGATGCAGATCTACCGAGCCGTGTCTTAACCACTGCACCTGATGCCCCTTCGTAAGAAATCTGCCAAACAGATTGAAGGCACATTTAGTATCAGTGAATAAAGCAGCTATAAGAAAAAAATGAGCATCCCTATATATCCGTGTGAAAGTGAACATTTCCCAACCGTAACGCTGAAAAGCATTCATCATAACTGAGTAGCAGCCAAAGCCCAGTGAAAGTCATTCCCACCGTTGGAACAGACTGTTGGACTTGCTCACTGAAGCATGGTAGATCTTCCCCTCACCTTTGAAAGGGATGGAGCGCTGACAAGCCACTGCTACTTGAAGTAATTTTTCCATATACTGTGAATCTCTTTCCGTGAAATCTTCAGTCTTCCAAACCTAAGGAATAAAAGAAATGGAAGAGAAAGCATCTTTCTGGTGTTGCCATTTTTTTTTCCATAAAGTAGATGGTGACCTTTTGTTCTGCTTCTTAGATATACCCTCAATGTCCTGGAAGATCTTGGAGAGGGTCAGAAAGCTAATGATGACATCATTGTGAACTGGGTGAACAGAACGTTGAGTGAAGCTGGGAAATCAACTTCCATTCAGAGCTTTAAGGTCAGAATCCCTATTAGATTCCACACTATGTTTGCCAGATCATATCTATAACTGGGAAGGACAACCTTTGGTTTCTCTGTGAATGAGAATTGCTGGGCGAATGCTGAGATCCTCTTAAATTGCTAAGCTTTGTTCTTGACATTTTATACAAGTAAGCGTATGTTGCTTTGTACATAATGGAGACTCTCTGACTGGTTCTGCCTTTTCACTAGGACAAGACGATCAGCTCCAGTTTGGCAGTGGTGGATTTAATTGATGCCATCCAGCCTGGCTGCATAAACTATGACCTTGTTAAGAGTGGCAATCTAACAGAAGATGACAAGCACAATAATGCCAAGTAAGAGAGACTGCCTAAGATTGTGGAAAGAATGTGGACTTTGTGGCTGGGCCAATCTTAATTCTTTTTTTTTTTTTTATTTGACAGGCAGAGTTAGACAGTGAGAGAGAGAGACAGAGAGAAAGGTCTTCCTTCCGTTGGTTCACCCCCCAAATGGCCGCCATGGCTGGCGCTGCACCGATCTGAAGCCAGGAGCCAGGTGCTTCCTCCTGGTCTCCCATGCGGGTGCAGGGGCCCAAGCACTTGGGCCATCCTCCACTGCCCTCCCGGGCCACAGCAGAGAGCTGGACTGGAAGAGGAGCAGCCGGGACTATAACCCAGCGCCCATATGGGATGCCGGTGCCGCAGGTGGAGGATTAACCAAGTGAGCCATGGCGCCGGCCCCAATTCTTAGTTAGGTTCTGCCACCTTAAGTGTGGTGTCAACTGGGAGAAACCTCTGTTTCTTTTTTGAAAGCTTTTAACATTTCTTTTAAATAGCTTGATTAAGATAGATTTCACATTTAATGTCATTCATCATTTAAAGTGTACTTTAAAATCCGGTGGTTTATAGTATGTTGAAAGAGTCGTGCAGCCATCACTATAATGTATTTTAGAACATTTTCATTACATAAAAAAGAAACTCCATAACTGTTAGTAGTCACTCCCCATTTCTCTCCCCTCCCCCACGTAACCTCCCCTCACCCACCAGCCCTGGCTCCAAGAAATCACTTACTCAATTTCACACTTTTTATCTTTTTCTATCCTGGGCCTATTCCCCCTCCTATTTCTCTGGAATTATATATCCTTGGACCAACATTTCCTTACCCTTCCCTCCCCACTAACCACCATGGTACTGCTGTCTCTCTATGAGATCAGCTCTTGAATTAGATTCCACATATGAAAGTAGAATACTACACACCCAAGAAAGGGATGCAATCCTATCATTCGCAGTAACACAGATGAACTTGGAGAACATTTTGTCATGTGAAATGAGGCAGATACAGAAAGACAAATACTGTGGGGTGGGATGGAGGTATAATGGGAAGAAGCACTATATTCCTACAGTTGTACTGATGAAATTTATACTCATTAAGTAAGTGGTTTCTTTGGGGGAAAAAAGACAAATACTGTACAATCTCACTCGTATGGAAGAAACCTTTTAGCCTCAAATTCCTCATCAGTAAAATAGGGCAACAATGTTTTAGAAGTTTTATAGAGATTAAGTGAAAAAATATATATATATTCCTGACCTACAAAGTGCTCAATCACTTACTTTGGTGGGTTATAGAAATCATGTAGTGTAACTTTTAATGCAAATCAGGTTCAAACTTAAAGCAAGGAAAAACAAGTTAAGGATATCCACACTTTACAGTGTTCATTATCTGTCTCACTGGTTGTTTTTTTTTTAATTTATTCTTTTTGAAAGATAGAGTGATGGGGGGACGGAGAGGGAAGAGACAGAGAGATCTTCCATCTGCTCATTCACTCCCCAAATGGCTACAAAAGCCAGGACTAAGTGCCCAGGCCAAAGCCATGAGTCTGAAACTCCATCTGAGTCTTCCACATGGGTGGCAGGGGCCCAAGTACTTGGACCATCTTCTACTGCTTTTCCCAGAAGCATTAGTGGGGGCAGCAGGATTGGAAGTGGGGCATCTGGGAATCGAACCAGTGCTCACATGGGATGCCAGCGTCATAGATGGTGGCTTAATATGCTTTACCACAATGCCAGCCCTTAAAGTTCTTAATTTTATAGACAGAATAGTTTTTATACTCATTATTTGTCTCATGTGTCTTTATTCTTGGCCCTGACTCTTTTTTAAACATATTATCTGTTTATGTTTCTTTTACTGTATGTAGACCACTCTTACAAGGCTATTTAAAAAGTTTGTGGAAAACAGAATTAAAAGATAGGTGTAGTGGCACAGCAGGTTAAGCCACCACCTGTGACGCCAGAATCCCATATGAGTATTGATTTCAGTCCCAGCTGCTCCATTTCCAATCAAGCTCCCTGCTAATGCACCTGGGAAGGCAGCAGAAGATGGCCCAAGGACTTTTGTTCCTGCCACCCACATGGGAGACCTGAATGGAGTCCTGGCCCAGCCCTGGCTGTTGCAGCCATTTGGGGAGTGAACCAGCAGATGGAAGAATGATCTCTCTCTGCCTCTGAAATCTAATATGCTTGAGCTTTTGCTATATGTTAAACACCAAACTAAGGGCTTTATTTGCACTGATCTTACAGCCAACCTAAGTAATTTCATTTTCATATACAGTCAGTTCTTCAAGATTAATTCTCACTTCACATTGGAGGAAAAGAGTGAATAAATATTATCAGTCCCAACTAATGGAGCTTACGGTTTAGGATCCTGGTGTGACTTTAAAATGAACTCAAAGCCAAAGTAAAACAGAAAATAAGAAGTGAAAGCGTTCTGATTTGAACTCTCAATGTGGAATTGTTATGCCCCAGCTAAATGCATAAGAAGAAATGAAGTCTCACATGGTGCCCTTGACTGGCAAACATTTCAGCTTGATTTTTGTTTCCTCCATAAATAGGTATGCGGTGTCCATGGCCAGAAGGATTGGAGCCAGAGTGTATGCTCTCCCCGAAGATCTTGTGGAAGTAAAGCCCAAGATGGTCATGACAGTGTTCGCGTGTTTGATGGGCAGGGGGATGAAGAGAGTGTAAAATAACCGATCTAAGTGAAAACGCCCCTGTTCCCGGGTGCGTGACTAGCAAGTCAGCTATGGCTTAAGGGACTCTTGGTCATTTAAAGGACTTTCAGTTTTGATTAACAAGACTAGCTCATCATGAAAGCCCTTGGAGGAAAAATTTTTAACAACAACAACTCCCCTTGCGCATAGTCAGAAGTTGGATGTCTCAGGCATGCCTGAATGTGCTCCTAGCCAAACCGTTCTGCTCTCTCCTAGGATGCTGCCCGTGCCATTTCCCTTTGCTATTTGTTATTTTTCTCTGTTTTTTGTTTGGTTTTTTTTTTTTTTTTTTTTTTTTTTTTGCGTCTTAGAATGTCCTTCTCTTGGGATTGGCTTAGATGTTTGAATACGAATTATTATTAGACAGTAACTTTACTTTCCATCCAGTATGTTAGTTCTTATTCGAGGACTATGATCAGAAGGTGTTTGGATATGAGTATCCTTTGCTTATCTTTGTAGTACTGAGAATTTGCCAAAGTAACTGGCTGTGCAGAATGTAATAGAAGCTTTTCTTATTCTTTTATTTTTGAAATCAGTATCTTTTTACAGTATTCTTTCTACATGATCCTTTTTTGTACATTTAAGAATATTTTGATTACATTAAGCAAGACTGCTGATTTTGCTACTTTTTTTAAGGGGTCTTCAAGTAAGTAAAACACATACATTATAGAGGAAAAAAAATGTACCTTAAATTTGCATCTTCCCTCTCACCCAAGCTGTAAACAATTGAAATATTTTGTCTTAAATTGCTTGGTTCAATCCATCCTTATTTGTTTTAAAACCGGTACCATCAAACTCTCTCTTTACATTTAAAATGCTGTTGAATGTGACACTTTTGAGGAGAGAGTATGCTCAGAACTTAGACAGGATTCGGTAGGCCAAGTGTGCTAAGTGTACAATATATTTTTAAATTTTACATCTAAAACAAGGAGATGTGGTCACTAAAATTGAAAATATATATGTAGGACTTAATGTACTCCTGCTTTGTCAAGCTGTTACTATAGTTTTTGAGATCATTATGTTACTCTAACTCTGAAAAGTGATGTAATCTGGTAGCAATGTAGTAGTTCAAATAAAGGCATTTACATAATAATCTCTTCTTGCTTCCTGGTATGTCAATGTTTGTTGCATTTTTTCTTTATAATTGATGACATAGTCCATAAAATGGTATTTAGATTGGAGGTACTGAATTAAAGACAGTACAACTGAGCTAAAATGGTTTTCTCTAACTTAACAAAATGTCCTTATCCAGTTTCTGTCTTTTCTCTTTCTTCTTTAATCTTTTCAATGTTCTGTGATACACGGATCCTGAAGCACAGGGAATCTGAGTAGCCAGATTGGCCGATTTTCTCAACCTCACTGTTACTGACATTTTGGAATACATGATTAATTATTTGGACATAGGGTAGGGACAGTCCTGTGTGTTGTGGGAATTTAAGCAGTGTCCCTGGCCTCTACACACTAGATGTTAGCAGTGTCTTGGAAAGTGATTGATTATGGCCGGTGAATGGGCCTCACCAGCAGTAGAACAAAGAGAAATAAGCAGAGTTCGATTTATTAAAATACACTGTAGGGGAGCAGCAGGTGAGCAGGTCAGATATTAGCTGACAACTTATCTGGGGCAGATTGGTGCTGGCAGGGGCTTCTACATCAATAGTGATTTCCTTATTGCTGGAGATTTTTACCAGGGGCTTCTTATTGTCAGGATCCCAGGTATTCTCCAGATCCCCCCTCCCAAGAGATCAACAATGACAAATCTTTGGCATTTGGGTGAAGGTCTCATCTTCTGTAATTGTGTCGTGCTTAGATAGGGACGTTGCATTGGCTCAAAGGTTGTTGATCTTTCAGGGATTTATGGCATCCCGGAGTCCTGGCTCCAGCAGGACAAGGGGACAAGGGGTAATCCACTCTGGAACTGTCTACTGTTTTGCCAAGGGGACTGTAGATGGCTTCCTCTCAAGGAATTTGATGTTGAAGGAGTTTCACTATCATTTGGAAATGGGTTTGCAGTATTCTGGAAGAGATAAACCAAACTTGGTTTCTTTAAAAGAGGAGACCCACGAATTAGGGTAAGGAGGAGAGGTATTAGAGGAATCACTAGGGGCAGGATAGAAAATAGAAGCTAAGTTCTCCATCAAGGGAGTTGAGAACCCAAATCTAGAGTCTCTAATTTTTTTCTAGTCTCAGCCAACCTAATCCCCTACAACACTGAACTCCCGCAAGCCTTCTACAGCATTCTTAGATTTCCCTGTTATTTGTCCCATCTTTTCCTTTCCAGCCTGGAATAACCCATTCATTCTGCTCTAGGACAAAAATTTCATATAAAATACCTTTCCTTATCCAACAATTCTCTTTCCTTAACCTTTCTTACCAAGAATATGTTGTCATACTTATAGCTTCCCCTAACAGGTTATCTGTCAAATATTTACTTATGTGACCCAACATGCATTTGGGTTCCTATTATGTCTGAATATTATTTTAGGTATATTTCATTTAGTCTGCACTGGCTCGCTTTGATTTAGCAGCATAAAAGCTTACATATACAGAACTTAAAACAAGTCTAGCTGAAAAACAGTGACATAACCCAGAGATCTGTTGAGTGGCCATTTTTCTTGCAATCTCAGGGAGTACTGAGGCCCAGTAGTATTACAGTCATGATCTTCCTTTGATTGGGCAATCATATCGTGCTCTTTGGGGAATTTTATGATAGCTAAGTGGGCTTTGGCTAGTCTGGGAACGACGTGTTCTGCCCCAGACCTGGAATTCCCCTGAAGCAAGACCCTGTGACAATACTGATCATCAAGGTGTTATCTGTTGGAGAAGCAAAGGACTGTGTGAGTCTGCTGATTAGAATCTTGCAGGACCAGCTGTACCGCTCCCTCAATTTACTGAGTTAATTTTAGTGCTATCAAAAGGCAGAGCAAGAACATTTTAAGCTAAGAGTGATGCTAGGTGATTGGGGTCTGATCGTATGCAACATCTGCATTTAAGCCATTGTTTAGTATTTGGTTTCAATCCCCCTATTTTTTTTTTTAAGATTTATTTATTTGAAAGAGTTACACAGAGAGAGGAGAGGCGGGGGGGGGGGGGGTCTTTCATCTGCTGGTTCACTCCCCAATTGACCGCAATGTCCAGAGCTGCGCCGATCCGGAGCCAGGAGCTTCTTCCGGGTCTCCCACACGGATGCAAGGTCCAAGGACTTGGGCCATCTTCTACTGCCTTCCCAGGCCATAGCAGAGAGCTGGATCGGAAGTGGAGCAGCTGGGTCTCGAACCGGCGTCCCTATGGGATGCCAGCGCTTCAGGCCAGGGCTTTAACACACTGCGTCACTGCACCACAGCGCCCCCCCCCCATTCTTTGTTACTCCTCAGCCCTGTAGGAGTAGGAGCATTGATCCTTCTGGCTACTTCCTGCTGTTAAAGGGGTGAAGTAGGGGTGTTTCAGGATGGGAAAGAGGCGGTTGTAAACATCTCCTTAAGAAAATCCCTGTTCCTGGCTTAAGTGCAGAAATCTTTCTGCATCATGGATAGGGAGTGCAAAGTCCAGTTACACAATTTTATCTTGCAGGTGCATCAGCATTCTGTAGCAACAACATATTAGCATCCCCATACCGCCTGTAAGGCATAAGGCATGGGTGAGGGTTTTGAGTTCAGCCTTCTGGGCTAAGGTACTTGGTGGCAATGCTACCAATTCCTACACTTACAACAGTAACCAGAAAGGTTAGTAGTTTCTGCCATCTGGGACTTCTAGTCCTGAACCAAAGGGAAGAAAAAAGCCATTGATTTAGACCTGGTGTAGGGTCAGAGATAGCACTATTCTGGGTGTGTATGTCTTGAAGAGCTGGGGAGATGTATCCACAATATTTTAATGGGAGCACAAGTTCCCCACTGAGCAGCTGCAAGGACATTTAGAGTCTTTCCACTTTGGGTAACTGCTTTAACAAGGACGCCTCTCTGGCCAGAAATGGCAGCACATAATGAGCTGTATGTGCAGTGGTGAGCTATCCAAAAGTGTGACCTAATCTGTCTCCTATGTACAAGGTGGATGTCATTGTCAGACACATCAGCCAGCCTTGGGTGACAATGTCCAGACTTTTCAAACTTACACCATCCATAATTTTACTCCCCATCCCCCCCGCCACAGCCACTTTCAAGTTACTACTCTCAGCCCTAATGTTTGTCGGGTACAGAGAGGTCAAAAAGCTTCCTCAGCATCTCACTGTGGGTGCTGTATGTAGATTCTAGCACTAGGTTTCAGAATAGCAAGTAACCTCCAGCCAGCATCTCCTCTTTTGAAGTTGGGGCCCTTCTTAGAGGGTATAATTTTAGCAGACAACTATCAGTTACTGTCAGGCAACCATGAATCAGAACCCTTCCTTTATCACCTCTCAGCTTTGTCTGACTTTGTCTAGGGATGACACCAGTGACTCCATCTTGATTTTTGTCTCCTCCTTGTAATCACGATTTTTTTTTTCTGAGCACATCACTGATCAATTATCCTGTAACTAGGTTCTGTTTGTCTCTTGTTGCCAGATTGGATTGCACCTGTTTTTTGATCCCATCCAATGTCGGGAGGGAAGATTTGATGACCCAGTAGTATCAGAAACCCTTTTAGCCACATGGAAGCAACCAAGAGATTTTAGGAGTGGTCTTTAACCTGCAGTCCATTGTTAAACTTAGCTTTATCTGCTCTGTAGGTATGAGTCATCATCCCAAAGTGCCAGGCCAGCATTATCTTGCTGGGAATTGTACATCTGGAGAATCCTGACAGCCAAGAGACACAAAGCTCAAAAGGGAAGATACATTAAAAAAAAAAAAGAAAATTCATTAGGAAGGAAAAAGAAGGGAAGATATATATATAGAAGTATATATAGATGGACAGATAGATAGATACAGATATATAAAAAAAAAAAGTTAACATGCCTAAAAACCATGAACAGTTACAGTCTAAAGGCAAGTGTATTTTAGTTCTGTTGATTGACTATTTGTGCTTAGTAATGAAAGTTGCTTAACCATATGATCTCTGATTTTAAAAATTCTCAGTTAAAAAGCCAATCCAGGGTCCAGCACTGTGGCATAGTGGGTAAAGCTGCCACCTGCAGCACCAGCATCCCATATGGGGGCCAGTTCGAGTCCCAGCTGCTCCACTTCCGAAACAGCTCTCTGCTGTGACCTGGGAAAGTAGAGGACGGCCCAAGTCCTTGGGCCCCGGCACCTGCATGGGAGACCTGGAAGAAGCTCCTGGCTCCTGGCTTCAGATCGGTGCAGCTCCAGCTGTTGCAGCCATCTAGGGAATGACAGCGGATGGAAGACCTCTCTCTCTCTCTCTCTCTCTCTCTCTCTGTGTGTGTGTGTAACTCTGACTTTCAAATAAAGAAATAAATTTAAAAAAAAAAAGCCAATCTGGGGCCAGTGTTGTGGTGTAGTGGGTTAAGCCACCACTTAGATGCCGGCATCCCATATGGGCACCAGTTCAAAACCCAGCTGCTTCACTTCCAACACAGTGCCTCCTAATGGTGGGGAAAGCAATGGAAAATGGACCAAGAGCTTGAGCCCCTGTACCCACATGAGAGACCCAGAAGAAGCCCTGGGCTCCTGGCTTTGGTCTTGCACAGCTCTGGCTGTTGTAGCCATTTGGGGAGTGAACCAGTGGCTGGAAGTTCTCTCTCTCTGTCTCTCTTCCTCTCTCTATAACTTTGCCTTTCAAATAAATAAAAATAAAATCTTTTTCAAAAAGCCAATCCAAGGTAGACTTGGACTTTTTTTTAAGATTTGTTTATTTGAAAGGCAGAGTTACAGAGAGGCAGAGGCAGAGGCAGAGAGAGAGAGAGAGAGAGAGAGAGAAGTCTTCCATCCGATGGTTCACTCCCCAGATGGCTGCAAGGGCGGGAGCTGAGCTGATCAGGAGCCAGGAGCCAGGAGCTTCTTCCGGATCTCCCACGCGGGTGCAGGGGCCCAAGGACTTGGACCATCTTCTACTGCTTTCCCAGGACATAGCAGAGAGCTGGATGGAAAGTGGAGCAGCCGGGACTCGAACTGGCGCCCATATGGGACACCAGCACTGCAGGCAGCAGCTTTACCCGCTATGCCACAGTGCTGGCCCCAAGTAAAATAATGTTTAATTTAGAAAATGAAGCAATGCACCTTCTCTGATCACAATGGAATGAAGCTGGAGATCAACAACCTGAGAGTCTCTAGAACATATGCAACATGGAGACTGAACAGCATGCTCCTAAATGAACAGTGGGTCATAGAAGAAATCAAAAGAGAAATCAAAAAACTGTTGAGCGACATTTTTTTTCATACTATCTGTTGAACTCTTTGCTTAGTACAGGATTAATTGAAAATAGAGCTTAGTAAAAAATAAGGCTGTGAAGAGGAGAGGGAGAGGAAAAAGGGTGGAAGTGGGGCTGGGAGGGTGGGTATCACTATCACTGTGTTCCTAAAGTTGTATTTATGAAATGCATGATGTTTGTATACCTTAAATAAAAGGTTTCTGGGGGGGTGGGGTGGGGGGGGTGGAATTTAGACTCCCAGCCAGATGAAAAATCTCTCGATCTCACTCTCTCTACCTCCTCTCTGCCTTTCAAATAAATAAAGAATTTAAAAACAATACGTTACCCAAACGTACACTTTAGGTGAAAATACTCTTAAATATGTGATATTTAATAGAAATTAACAAATTATACCCTTGCCTATATTCCTCTTGAACAGTGATCTTTTTACTTTTTAATTTGTGGGGAGCAACTCGGACTAGACTAAGTTACTGGAATTAAGACTTATTCTATGCATCTGCTCTCCCACAATATGGCGCTGAGAAGGGAGAAACAGCTTCTACACAGCTGCCTCCAGTTCAACCAATAAACTGTAGGACCTGCTCCTGATTGGAGGAGAGCAGCGTACTCGGCGTGTGGGCAGCCGAGTTGGGATTGGTGGAAGAGGACTATAAAGGAGGAGAGAGACACCATGCACCAGGAACATCTAAGGGGAACACCTGTGCAGCCCCCGAGAGAGCCGGCCGGCGGTGTGCCGCTCCCCTGCGGAAGTGGGGAAAGTGGCAGGGGGAACCGCCCTTCCACGGAGGTGGAAGGGTCGGTAGCCAACCCGGGAAGAACCAGCAGCAAACCCGGGAAGGGCCGAGCAGACGAAAGAACAGCGCAGGGTCCTGTGTCGTTCCTCCACGAAGACGGGGAGCGACATAATGGTGCCGTGACTCGGATATGAAGCCTAGGCAGGGTTTAGTGTCGTTCCTCCATGAAGAGGGGGAGCGACATTAATTGTTAAATTATTTATTTAGTAGAGCATCAAGCCTTCGACTATAAGGTAAATTTAAAATGTTATCTCAAAAATAAGAAAAAAAAATATAAAAAGCAAACAAAATTGGTTCTTCCAAAATAATGGAATACTGTTTAAAAGTTTTGTTAATATTTAATGACAATGATAGATGTTCACATATATTATAAAATTCTATTTTTGAAAGATAAACTCATATATTACAGAATATCCAAAAGCCATTTGTCAGTGTTTATAGCCAGTGGGGAAATTATACAGGCCTTTCATTTCAAAGTCACTTATTTCTGTAGTATGAGAAAGATTTTTAAAACCTATGTATTACTGTTATAATCATGAAAAGGATCAAATATATTTAAAATCTCTCAAAAATAAAGTTAATGGACCCTGGTATAAATAAGCCAGATTGGATGAATTTCTGATATTCTGTAAAGGTATAGACTTCTGTGGATGTAGGAAAAAACAACCAAATTCACTCTCAGTTTCTAGTACTATATTTTCACAACACGTGCCTGACCCCAGATGTGTAGGGGTTTTCCCCACGCACCAATCATGCAATCAATTCTCAGTAGCAGACACCAACTAAGTTCACTCAGTTGTGGCACCATCCATTTGGAGGTGGCATCAAATTCCACAGGCTGAGGCTTGGTCCCCAAAACTGTCCCACTGCCCCCCAACTTGAGATGCCAATTTTAAACCCTCAGGTTGTTTAGCCTGTGCTTTTGACTCATCAGCTCTAAGTCAGGATTCCCACAACCCCTTCCTTAGATTCCACTGACTTAGGACTCAGGGAAACATTTACTTCTGTTTATGGGTTGATTACAAAGGGTGTTGGAGAAGACACAGTTGAGACGTGGAGGGGAAGGCACTTGTGAAGGGTCGTTGAGTTTGTATGCCCTCTCCAGGGCGCCACCCACCCTCCAAGAACCTCCATGCGTTCAGCTATCTGGAGGCTCCCAGGACCTGTCCTTTTAGGAAGGCTACATTCCGTATACGATTGATGGAGACATCCGTCATTTCGATCAATTTAACCTTCAGCCCCTCTCCCCTCCCTGGAGAATGAGGCTTGGAGCTCAAAGTCCTGCCTTGGCCTTTGCCATGACCACTTCCCATCCTGAAGCTACCTGGGGGCTGCCAGCCATCAGCCAACTCATTAACATAAAAAGACACTATTGATGTGGGCTAGCTATATTACTAATTTTAACATTGATGTTGAGGGTCCTTGCTGTCTATCAGACAAGAATTCAGAATGTCAGCTCAAATGAAACAGGCGACAGGGTAAAGGTTTTAGCATTTATTCAGTGAAAGAAATACACAGGAAAACGAGGGCTTTAGGGGAGAAAGAAGTCGAAAAGGGTAAGCTGGGTCCATACCAGGCAGAGAGCAGGCCGGGAGCCATGTAGAGCAATGTGTGCACTTTGGAGCAGGCACAGGTAGCATAGTGTGGGCAGGAAAGCAGAGACTTGGGCGCTCCATGCCTATTATCCACTTCCAAAAGGGGAGTGGTTATGTATAGGTAAGATCAGGCAGGGGCATGAGATCACACAGGGGGCGTGGGGGAGGGAGTGGTCTTCCAGCTCATGAGTCCAATTGATTTAATCCTATCTGTCTGCCTATATCACTATCACTTCCAAGATTCTGTGGGGAGCAATCTGGACTAGACTGAGTTACTGGAATTAAGACTTATTCTATGCATCTGCTCTCCCACAATATGGCGCTGGGAGAGAAGTAAACAGCTTCCGCACAGCTGCCTCCAGTTCAACCAATAAACTGTAGGACTTGCTCCTGATTGGAGGAGAGCAGCGTACTCGGCGTGTGGGCAGCCGAGTTAGGATTGGCGGAGGAGGACTATAAAGGAGGAGAGAGACGGCATGCACGAGGAACATCTATGGGGAACATCTAAGGGAGCCCGTGCAGCCCCCGAGAAGGCCGGCCGGCGGTGTGCCGCTCCCCTGCGGAAGTGGGGAATGTGGCCAGGGGGAACTGCCCTTCCACGGAGGTGGAAGGGATAGTAGCCAACCCGGGAAGAACCAGCAGCAAACCCGGGGAGGGCCGAGCAGACGAAAGAACAGCGCAGGGTCCTGTGTCGTTCCTCCACGAAGAGGGGGAGCGACAGATTCCAAGGATTTTTGGAGCCATATGCCAGGCAGGAAATGGGTATAAAGACCAAGTCAAGGGCCAGTGCTGTGGCACAGTAGGTTAAAGCCCCAGCCTGCAGTGTGGGCATCCCATATGGACACCAGTTCGAGTCTCGGCTGCACCTCTTCCAATCCAGCTCTCTGCTATGGCCTGGGAAAGCAGTAGAAGATGGTCCAAGTCCTTGGGCCCCTACACCTGCGTGGGAGACCCAGAAGAAGCTCCTGGCTCCTGGCTTTGGATCAGCTCAGCTCTGGCCATTGCAGTCATATGGGGAGTGAACCAGCAGAATGGAAGACCTCTCTCTCTCTCTCTCTCTCTCTCTCTCTCTCTGCCTCTCTCTCTCTGTTTCTACCTATCTCTGTAACTCTGTCTTCCAAATAAATAAAATAATTCTTATTAAAAATAAAAAGACCGAGTCATGCTTCACAGACTCCTTTCATAATTTGGAGTAGATCTGAGGGCTCGTCATGATTTCCTTTTCAACCATGACCTAGCACTTACCGAAACTGCCAAGCATGAGCTCATGTGATCTAACTACATCACTTGTTCTTTCCTCCTCCCATAATGGATTCGCACTCTCCCAGAGCACAGGAGCTTTAGAAAGAGCCTGTTTCCACTACCAAGCCTCATGTCAAACAAGCCGGGGTCAGGGGCGGGGGATAAAGTGGGGGCACCACCTTGCAGACAGATTACATTTACACAAAATGAGCACACAATCATCCAAGTTGCATGTCTAATCATTCTAGGAGAATCCACTTACAATTGAAATGGTTTTCATCTCATCACTTTTTTTAAGATTTATTTATTTGAAAGTTAGAGTTACACAGAGAGAAAAGGAGAGGCAGAGAGAGACAGAGAGAGTCTTCCATCTGCTGGTTCACTCCCCAATTGGCCGCAATGGCCAGAGCTGCGCTGATCTGAAGCAAGGAGCCAGGAGCTTCTTCCGGGTCTCCCACGTGGGTGCAAGGGCCCAAGGACTTGGGCCATCTTCCACTGTCTTCCCAGGCCATAGCAGAGAGCTGGATCAGAAGTGGAGCAGCAGGGACTCGAACCGGCGCCTGTGTGAGACAGAGGAGGAATTTAGGGATCTGATATCATCCTTCAAAATATTTAGTACTGTTTAACTTCTGTTTTTAAAAAAAATGTTTATTCATTTCTTTGTGTTTTTTTTTTTTTAAAGACTTATTTGTTTATTTTGAAAGAGTTACAGAGAGGCCGGAGCCATGGCTCACGAGGCTAATCCTCCGCCTTGCGGTGCCGGCACACCGGGTTCTAGTCCCGGTCGGGGCGCCGGATTCTGTCCCGGTTGCCCCTCTTCCAGGCCAGCTCTCTGCTGTGGCCAGGGAAGTGCAGTGGAGGATGGCCCAAGTACCTGGCTCCTGCTTTCGGATCAGCGCGGTGCGCCGGCCGCGGCAGCCATTGGAGGGTGAACCAACGGCAAAAAGGAAGACCTTTCTCTCTGTCTCTCTCACTGTCCACTCTGCCTGTCAAAAAAAATAATAGTTACAGAGAGACAGAGAGAAGTGTTCCACCTGCTGGCTCACTCCCCAGATGGCAGCAATGGCCAGGGCTGGGACAGGCCTAAGCCAGGAGCCAAGTGTTTCTTCCAGATCTCCCATGTGGATGGCAGGTGCCCAAGCTCTTGGGCCACCCTCCACTGCTTTCCCCCAGGCCATTAGCAGGAAGCTGCATCCAAAGAGGAGCAGCTGGGCCGGCGCCGAGGCTCACTAGGCTAATCCTCCGCCTTGCGGCACCGGCACACCGGGTTCTAGTCCCAGTCGGGGCGCCGGATTCTGTCCCGGTTGCCCCTCTTCCAGGCCAGCTCTCTGCTGTGACCCAGGAGTGCAGTGGAGGATGGCCCAGGTGCTTGGGCCCTGCACCCCATGGGAGACCAGGAAAAGCACCTGGCTCCTGGCTCCTGCCATTGGATTAGCGCGGTGCACCGGCCATTGGAGGGTGAACCAACGGCAAAAGGAAGACCTTTCTCTCTGCCTCTCTCACTGTCCACTCTGCCTGTCAAAAAAAAATTTTTCAAAGAAAAAGAGGAGCAGCTGGGACATGAACTGGTGCTCATGTGGTATGTTGGCATCACAGGCAGTGGCTTTACCTGCTATGCCACAACGTCAGCCCTCTTATTCATTTATTTCAATGGAAGAGAGACAGAGAAGAAGAGAGACAGAGAGACTTTCCATCTTCTGGTTTACTCCCCAGATGCCTTCAACAGTTGGAACCGGGCCAGGCTGAAGCCAGGAACCCAGAATTCAACCCAGGTCTCCCAACTACCTGAGTCATCACTGATACACAACAATTCCCAAAACTGGCTGGAGGAGTTGCTCTAGAATCCCTGAAACTGGGTCTGCTTTGCCTGATGTGCCCAAAATCAATCACTGACATTGAAGTGGTGGAAGAAAGGAGGTATTTATTGCAAAATGCCGAGCAAGGATCCGACCTGGGCAGCTATTGCTTAATTCCCAGGCTCCCTGAGGGATTGAAGGTAAAGGTTCTTATAGATTGAAGTTGGGGATGAGTCGTGTACGTGGTACTTTTCACTCAGGGCCTGGGATTCCTGGAAAAGAATCCCCTCAAGACCAGACCAACATCAAGATGTTATCAAGGGGGAGATAAATGATCTTATGAGTCTGGTGTAGGGCTGGCTCCCTCAATTCAGCCAGCTAATTTTAGCCAGAGGTTAATTTGCAACCATTAAATCATGGATAGGAAACTTTAAGCTAAGGAAGGGGAAGGCTAAGACAGATTTAATGGTATGTAGCATCTGCACTCAAAGTACTGTACACTTTGGGGCTTGGTTTTGTCATCTGCTGTTTTCCAGGGTGCCCTTCAGTGGGAAGCCAGAATCAGGAGTAGAAAGGACGGACTAAACCCAGGCACTTCACTATGGGATGTAGGTGTTCCAAGCAGTGTCTTAATGGTGACACCTGCCTCTGTTTCCTCTTTAACAATGATTTGAGGTGGCATCAATGGTACAGCTTGGAAAGATAGCAATGTTCTGGTTGCAGGTCAAAAACATCCCAAGAAGACAGCCAGCGATCTTCCATAATCCATCTCAAGAGACCCTCCAATGCTTGGCTAGGAGATATTGTCATATTGTTTCCTGTGAGTGCTACTGATTTGCTTATTAATAATCCAAAATAAATAAGTCGTGTGGGTTCTTGCAACATATTCAGAGAAGAATTCTGAATACTTGCACAAATAAGTCAAGCAACTTGATAAGTTTTAAGCTTTTTATTCAGTGAGAGACGTGCATACGAGTGAGGGCATTAGCCTAATCTAAGGGAGAAGGGAAAGTTTGGAAATTCAGTTGGAATCCACACCAAGCAGAAAGCAGGCCAAAAGCCACGTGCAACAAGCATTTGGTTTTGAGCAGCTATTAACAGCTTATCCCAGGCAATGGAGTAGAGGCATAGAGTGATTTGGGGGCGCTCCTCACCTTTTATGTGCTTTTCAAAGGGGAGTGGTTACATGGTCTAGTATGCGGGTGGGCGCCCAGATGTGGTCAGGTAGGGACATGAGATCACACAGTGGGTGTGGTGGAGGGTGTGGTCTCCAGCCTACAGACCTAATAGGTTTTGTTCTATCTGTCTGCCTATATCAAGAGCAACGTGAAAAAAGAGGAAGGTTTTCTTCTGACCATGAACTTTGAGTTATTCTACATCTTTGTGAGAAATTGTATGTTTGCTAGACTCAACCCAAATGTTCTAGTTTCTCAGATGTGTTGAGAACAGAGGAGACACTCTTATTGATTGATCCAGTAAGGAGGAGATTGGGAATTCTATACTTTTGTGATCATTTGGGCTACAGATTCAGCTACCAGCCCCATAAATTTCTTTGGCACAGGAAAGGGAGGTGGTTGTAACCTTATCCATTGCCTCCAAGGTGAGACAAGAGGCTGGCACTGTGGTGCAGTGGGTTAAGCTGCCTGCAATGCTGGCATTCCATATGGGTGCCAATTTGGGTTCAGCTGTTCCACTTTTGATCCAACTCCCTGCAAATGCACCTGGGAAGACAATGGAAGATGCCCAAGTCCTTGGGCCTCTACCTCAACATGGGAGGCCCAGATAGATTTCTAGGCTCCTGGCTTCAGCCTGGCCCAGCCCTGGCTGTTGTACCCTTTGGGGAGTGAACAAGTAGATGGAAGATCCATCTTTCTCTTCCTGTTTCTGTTTCTTTCTTGGTAATTGTCTTTCTAATAAATAAATAAATCTTTTTTAAAATGACATGAGACAAAGACAGTGGAAACTATTGATTCTAAGTAAAATGTCCCAATCTTCCTCATTTTGAAAAATTCTACAGGCTTTATAAATTCTTTTAATTTGCTTGAGGAGGATGGAGGATGGGGGAGGGGGACAGAGAGAGAGAGATCCCATCCCATGTTTCAGTCTTGAATGCCCAGGGATCTAAAACTCAATCCAGATCTTCCATTTGGGTGGCAGGGACCCAAGTACTTGAACCATCACCTGCTGCCTTCCCAGAGTGTGCATTAGCAGGAAGTTAGTATCAGAAGCAGAGCCGGGCTCCATACCTAGGCATGCTGATATGGAATGCAGGAATTCTGAGTGCTGTCTTAACAGCCGGGACAAAGAGCCACCCTCCAGACTTCTTGATGTACAAATTTGACCCATACTTGTTCCCAGTTTCCAAATCTTGTTTCAAAACTATGGTATGCTCAATAGATTTTGTGGAAGGGACTTGTTGGTCTTGATAGCTCAGACCTTGAATATATGTAGTACATATTTAAATAGCATCACCAGTTTCCCCATATCACAGCTCAAAATCAGTGGTGAAAAGAGGAAAAGAATCCCTTACAGATGGGAGCAAGCCTGGCTCTCACAGTTAGGTCTTGTTGTTTTATGCACATAAACAATTTCATAGCCAAGGCCCCTCTGTGATGGTGATGCATTGAGACCAAAAACAAGACCACTGCATAATCGTTTCTGAACACAAAGCACAAACGTTGTCCACGCCACAGAAATAAACAAACATCTCCCTCTCCTGGCTAATAAGAGGGATTGCTGCTGCATTTTGCCTTCTGTAGTTTCTTTGTAAATAAATGCTTACGTATTTATTTTCTGCTTCTTGAAATGCAGCGAGAGAGAGAGAGAGAGAGAGAGAGAGAGAGAGAGAGAGAATCTTTCATCTGCTGGTTCACTCCCCAAAATGCGGCAACAGCCAGAGCTTGACCAGGCTGAAGCCAGGAGCCGCAAACTCCATCCAGGTCTCCCTCATGAATGGCAGGAATCCGATTACTGGACTATCATCGGCTGCCTCCCAGGTGCATTTGCAGGAAGCTGGGTCAGAAGCAGAGGTGGGATCCCAGGAACTCTGAAATGGGATGCAGGCATCCCAAGCAGCTGCTTAACCAGTTGTGCTTCAAAACTCACCCTCTATTTTTGATCAATTAAAGCTGTGGCCTCCATATTTATCTTTAGATATTTAGGATTTATGCCTTGTCTCCTCTAATAACTATTCTTTATTATTGCCCTTCTCAAATCCAAGATCCACATTCAGAATTACAAAACAATTAAAATGTCTTTTATGCCTAAACTATCTTTGGATTTACTAAAATGGCCAGTAGATAATAGCAATGAACTGAATTTGGGCATGTATCTCTCCCAAATTCATATACTGAAATTCTATTTGTTTAATTTTTATTTATTTGAAAGGCAGAAAGACAGAAACAGAGACAAATAGAGAGAGAGATTCCATCTGCTAGTTCATTCCCCAAATGCCCACAACAGCCAAGGCTGGACCAGGCTGATGCTAGGAGTCAGGAGCTTCATCCGGGTCTCCCATGTGTATGGCAGGGACCCACATACTTGAGTCATCATTTGCTGCCTTCCAGGGTGCGTATTAGCCAGAAGCTAGATCAGAAGTAGAACCAGGGGACCAGCATTGTGGCACAGCAGGTTAAGTTTTGGAACTGTGACTTGATTGTATAAATCCCAGGGACACCATTTGTGCACCCTCATGGAACCTCAGGAAGGCTCTATCTATATTCCTCTGTTCCAGTCCTGCACCTGCTAATGCACAGTCCCCAATATAACCTGCCGTCATCCTGTGGGATCTGGGGAAGGTACCCTCCAAGTCCTGCAGCACTGGGAGTATGACTGCTGGTTCTATATGTCTTAGGGATACTGATGCGCACACCCTGTGGGGCCAGGGGAAGGCCCTATCTGCATCCTGTTGATCCAGGTTTGTATCCATTAGTGCATTAGTGCATAAACCCCAGCATCAACTGTGTTCACCTCATGTGCTCTGGGTAAGGTATCCTCTGAGTCCAGCAGCTCTAGGACAGGGATTATTGGAGTTATATTCCACAAGTCACCTGAGTGTACCCTCTGGGACCTGGGGAGGACAATATCTGCATTCCACTGTTCCACATTATGCCTGCCAGGGCACAATCCCAAGCATAACCTGTGTGCAAAATGTGGGACCGGGGCAAGGTTTCCACTGCATCGTACACCTCTGGCATTGTGGCCATTGGCTCTATAATTGCCTGGAACACCTGCACCGGCCCTGTAGAACCTAGGGAATGCCCATCTCCATTCCGGTGCTTCAAGTTCACAGCTACCAGGGCACAATCCCCAGCACAATATACATGTTTCCTGTGGGACCTGGCAAGGTATCCCTTCCTACCCTGTAGCTCTGGGACTGTAACTATTAGTACTGTAATCTCAGAGCGCTTGAATCCACACTGCAATACCAGAATCTCCCATCAGAGCACCAGTGTACCAGTTCTAGTCCTGGCACAGCAGCGTAAGCCACTGTTAGGGAATTCTACATCCTGTATTGGAGTGCCTGGGATCAAGTCCCACCTCCACTTCTGATCCAGCTTCCCATTTTTGCTTTTTAAATATTTATTTATTTTGGGGCTGGCACTGAGGCACAGCGGGTTAAAGCCCTGGCCTGCAGCAGAAGCATCCCATATGGGCACCGGTTCTAGTCCCGGCTGCTCCTCTTCCGATCCAACTCTCTGCTGTGGCCTGGGAAAGCAGTAGAAGATGGCCCAAGTCCTTGGGCCCCGGCACCTGTGTGGAAGACCCAGAAGAAGCTCCTGGCTCCTGGCTCCTGGCTTCGGATCAGCTCAGCTCTGGCCGTTGCGGCCATTTGGGGAGAGAACCAGTGATGGAAGATCTCTCTCTCTCTCTCTCTCTCTCTCTCTCTCTCTGGCTCTACATCTCTCTGTAACTCTGTCTTTCAAATAAATAAAATAAATCTTTAAAAAAAAAAAGATTCAAGTCCTAGCTACTCTGCTTCTGATCCAACTTCCTGCTAATATGCCTGGGAGGGCCTGAGCACTTGGTTCCTGCAATCCAAGTGAGAGACCCACATGGAATTTATGACTCCTGACTTGGGCTTAGGTCTGGTCCAACCCTGGCAGTTGAGGGCATTTGGGAAGAAGAGATATCTTCCATATGAAAGTACCTGTATGTCTGCCTACTTCATTTGCAGGCATTTGAGGAGTGAATCAGTGAGTGGGAGCTTTCTCTCTACCCATCTGTCTCTCAAGTAAGTAACTAAATAAATTTAAAAGTTTCTTGCAAGGCATATACTTTGTGCATCTCTTTACCTGTCTCCTAATTGCATCAAGAGGGTATGTTGCGTGATGGACTTATACCATCTAGGTTTGTGGAAGTACAATCTATGGTGGTCACATTTCAAATTTCTTAGAATGTATTTCCTGCCTACAAAATGAACAAAACCAAACTTGCTGGGTAGGAAATTATAAATTAGCATTCTCCCATGTGGGCAGGTGCCCGCGTGCGCGCACACTCATGCGCACACACACACATTCGGGCTGGGGGGGTCGGGAGGCTGAGGCAAACAAAAATTTCTTCAAGAGACAGCCTCAAAGCACACCCTGGGAGCAGCCCAGGATTTTACACTACAAAGTCCTGCCCATACCCCCATAACTTTACAGGTGGTCTCAGCTTATGCCTCTCTCCCCCGCCCAGGAAAGTTGCCCAGGAATCCTCTCTACTCAGCACCAAATTGGTTACCCAGCCTGATAGCACTGAGCAATATAACCTTTGCAAGCCTTCCCCCCAAGGCAGGAACCCCTGCCTGGCACCAGGTGGGCTACCCAGTCAGATTGCGCTGAGCAGTGAAACCTTGGGAGGATGTTACCTAATTCACATTCAGCAAACCCTTTGTTGTGGAGAAGGAGGAGGAGGGGAAGGATAAACAAAAGAACTGCACCCTTTATAAGCCCCACTCTGAATACAGACTGTATGCTCAGCTCTCAGTTCTTTCCTGAGCCTCCCACCTGCTCTGCCAGGGTGTGTTCTCTCCATTAAACTCTGTAACCTTGCTTTCCCCAACCTGAGTGGGAAAAGACCTGGAGGAAGGTTTTGTGTTTTTCTGTTGCTATCATTGAGTCTTGATTGTTTGGAAGAACTGAGTCTTAAAGGAGTTAACATTATCTGCCTATTTTAAAAATGTTTGAGTGATTCCCTTAACTCCGATCAGATTTGACCCACAGCGTTGGTTAAAATGCTCAGGTTAAATGTATTATTTTATTTTGACCAAATGATTTGACCCTCTGATAATTCTTTAAAGTTCTAAACCAAGTCTCCTGACTTTAGGGCTTCCAGTTGGATCCAGGAACTCTCAAAGGATGAGACTAAACTTGGTGAGATAATTGTTGTTTTAGTTAATTTAAGTTATATAAAGTACATTGTAAAGTTATAAAATGATGCCAAATTTATGTTGTACTCATGTCATTGGTTTCCAGCTAGAGTTGTTTATTAAAAAATGGGAGTAAATTCTGTATATGCAGGCCTTGATGTTACACTAAAGTGAGCCAATACAGATTGGTTCAGAAAAATTATGTTACTCCAAATGCCTGTTAGTTCACATGGCTTATATGGATCTTAGATGATATGCTTTAAATTTGGTGTTTTTTTTTAAAGGACAAAGATATTTTCAAAGTTGTTAACATACATTAGTGCCTGTGTTTGCTGGTCAGGAGGTGTTATACGTACCATTATCAGTTATTTAAAAACATGAAAATATAATTTTGACCTTAACAATAATTCAGCAAACAGTGTGGTATTCATTAATATTGCAGTGTCTTAAGTCATCTAGGCATAGTTGCTAAGTAAAGCTTGGGTAAAGGTAAATCAAAATATGGATGTGTATACTCTTAGCATCTTAAATTCTATAAAGGGAACTGGGTTTGTTAACAAATATGCTTTCATAAATTGTTCATGTATGGCAATTCAAGACTACTTGTGTTAGGAAAATGTCACAGTTTTATCTATGGAGCAATCTACACCCTGACACCATCTTAGGCTCTAGCCCCCGCCGCCATTGCTGGAAGCCAGGTGGCCACATGGCCCAACCACCAGTGTCAGCTCCACCCCCATCCTAATGGGATTCACTATTCCTACTTCCCTGCCTGCCCCCTGGAAAAGGGATATTAGACCCACTTCCCAGACATGCGCTCTTCTTTTACACGTGGCTCTCTCGCTCTCTCTTCTCTGCACTCTGCTCTCCTCTCCCCTTCTCGTCTCTCCTCTCTCTCTATCTCTCTCTTACACTCTCCTTCTCTCTCTTTTTCTCTCTTTGCCCCTTCCCTCCAGTCTGCTGGGTTTTCCCCGATAAACCCTTTCCCTTACTCCAGTGTTTGGTGTGTTTTGTGACAGCCTAACAACTTGCAAGGTAATTAAAGGTTTAAGTCAGTTGCAAAAGGTGTGAGCAAGTCACAAAAAGTTTGAGAAGAATAAATCTTGGAAGAAAAATTTGTGATAAAATTGATTATAATTTTAAAATTTTGTTTACAAGATTTTCTACAAACTGAGCATTAGTATCAAAAGTTACACTGACAAAAGGTTAAAGTCTGAGCTTTTGTAAAAAGCAATGAGGTTGTTGAAACATTTATATTAATATGTTAGTACATATCTAGAAATAGTCTTCATCTTGAATTTCAAAATCTATTATTTCAAAAAATTGCAATGTCTCCTTTTAATAGTTTCTGTTTAATTGGTTACTCTGCCAATTTTATCCTTAGGTTCTATATGCTCTTTTCTGACCGTTAGATTGTTCCAAATTATGGGGTAATTTCACGTGCTAACTCTTATTTTTAAGGATTTTATTTCCAACTTATGTGATGACCAAAGAGATTTTTGTGTTCTGTTGAAGTAATCTATTGGGTGCCCTGTCTGTAAAGTACTGATTATTGGAAAGTGTTGTGTTAAAAGTTAAATTTATTTTAAAATATGTGCTTATTTTAAAAATATTTGGCTACTTTATCATTAGGATTAAATCTGGTCTACAACTGGTAAAATGCCCCTGACTAAATGGATGGCTATTATTTCATGTTGTTAAGGAATTCCAGTTTGACCAGGTACTTTAAGTTCTCTTGGAATCTTTAACAAGTTTTATAAAAAATCAAAGTTCTAAATGCTTTGGGCTTTGATATTTTCAGTTGGGCTCCTGGAAATGTCAAAAGATATATGTCTCATCTTGTAGAGATAATAACTAAATAGATTACTTGGACTATATTAAAAGTGTTGCCAAGATGTGAAATGATGCAAAACTTCAGATATTAGCATGTTTTTTCCCCAGCTGCAGCAGTCTCTGGCTTGCAGGCTAAAGGTAGATTGACAAAGGCTCAGTCCAGCTAACACTGAATAGCCAGGCATTACCAGTTCAAAATGTGGATCAAAGGGAGGTCCAGCCAAAAGAGAGGAAGTGTTCCAAAAGAGACTGAGACTATTAGAGATGGTTATGCAGCAGATACTAGATAGTTGGGATCCAGGAGCCCAGGAAAGCTCTAGTATTCACAGGCTACACAGGGAAAATCCTGAAGGCCGGAAAACTTACTAGATGAATCTAAAAACTCAGTTTTGAATTACATGGTAACATTAGTTAAACCCAGCAACCCGGGCCCATAACCCAGCAGCTACATGGTGAAAACCTGGAAGACTAAGGCTGGCAGAGACGTCTACCACAACTGCTCCTCTAAGTCAGGCTGCGCAGGGAGCACTGGTTAAGTCTGAACACCCAGGAAGTCAGGCTAAGCAATCAGGGAGCCCCAACTTGCTGCCTCATTTCTCTTCCAGGTGGGCAGTTAGCTCTGTTCTTCACGACTCTCCACTAGGATGTAAGGTTTGATCCCCAGGCCTTCTACTCGGGATGACTAACCTTTTTCTGTAATAATGCCTAGCTACAATATAGAGGACCAAATCATATAGCCAGAAAATGAGAGATTAAACTGTGCTATGATTTTATAACTAGATTTATTTTGCTGCTCTCTGTCTTGCATCTGAATTCTTTCTTGTGTGAAGAACCTATTTTATACATCTCCACTAATAGACTTAAAGAAAATCGATGCAAGCCGGCGCTGCGGCTCACTAGGCTAATCCTCCGCCTGAGGCGCTGGCACACCGGGTTCTAGTCCTGGTCAGGGCGCTGGATTCTGTCCCGGTTGCCCCTCTTCCAGGCCAGCTCTCTGCTGTGGCCAGGGAGTGCAGTGGAGGATGGCCCAAGTGCTTGGGCCCTGCACCCCATGGGAGACCAGGAGAAGCACCTGGCTCCTGCCTTCAGATAGGCGCGGTGCGCCAGCCGCAGCGCGCCAGCCGCGGTGGCCATTGGAGGGTGAACCAACGGCAAAAGGAAGACCTTTCTCTCTTTCTCTCTCTCTCACTGTCCACTCTGCCTGTCAAAAAAAATTTTAAAAAAGGAAAAAAAAATTAAAAAAAAAAAAAGAAAATTGATGCAGATTTAAGTCCCTGCCTTTCCCACTGAGTAGAGTCCCTAGTGATTTAGAGTCATCCTGGTGAGGAGAGGCTGACCCCTTAAGATAGAGATTTCCCTTATAGATAAAAATTCCTCCTGTGAAAAGGTAACTGCCACTCTTGTTTTTAGAACAACTATGTTTGCTGTTTCCCAAAATAATCCATTCAAAATGATCCTTACTCTTAACAAGTATATTTTGAGGTGACATAATCTGGTCTCCTACAGTCACATTTTGTGGTGTTATGTCCTAAACCTTGTCATTCTTAAATGCTATTCTTCACCAATGTCAAATCAGAGGCTATGGGGCTGGCACTGTGGCATAGCAGGCTAAGCCTCTGCCTGTGGCACCATATGGGCAACAGTTTGAGTCCTGGTTACTCCTCTTCTAATCCAGCTCTCTGTGGCCTGGGAAATCAGTGGAAGATAGCCCAAGCGCTTGGGCCTCTGCACCCACATGGGGGACTTGGAGGAAACTCCTGGCTTCATATCAGCCCTGCTCCTGCCGTAGCAGCTATTTTGGGAGTGAACCAGCAGATGGAAGACCTCTCTCTCTCTGTCTCTCCCTCTTGCTTTCTCTGTAACTCTACCTCTCAAAAAAATTTTTTTTTAAATCGGAGGGTAAAAAATAATGGGGAAGTTGAAGAGACTAATGTAGACTACAGTCTTTGCAAATAGTTTCTAAAGAAAAATCTTGGCTATGGCCAAAATCTGGATATCACAGATGAATGTTCTACAAGCGGAATTCATCTGCCGCTGGCCAAAAAGGGAGACCGAAAGAGCTGGGCATCCCTGAAAGCTCTGATGTCGATAGGAGCTGGCCGGCACTCACAGCTGGGCCGTGGTGATTTCCCGTTGAATGTGAACACTTTCAAAGAGCAGTAGCATTACACAGGCCCCTCTGTGACAATGTTCAACTAGGGCAAAAACGAGAAATTACCACAATCAGATCTTCAGAAAGACTAAACATGACCATAGTTCAAATGGCAGAGATGACTACACATCCTCCGTCCCAGCTAATATGAGTGACGGCTTCTGTTATTTTTAAAACCAATTAAAGCTTCAGGCTCACTCTGTATTCTTGCTCACTTCTAGACAGGTTTATTAAGATTCCCAATTACAGATTTACTATCACTTCCTGATAGCATCTGATTCCGAGCAAAGCACCAATTCCTTAAATGCTCTCTACAGCTGTTCCAGGGAAACTGGTGAGATGAATCTGGGTTGGTGTCCAGGAGCCAAGGAACATTTATGAGATCAGATGCAATGGTGAGAAGGGAAGAAGCGAAGCTTTCTTTGACTAGGAAATAGAAAAGCCCCCAGCAATGGGAAGTCTGGTGGAAAGGAAGCAAGCCACAAAGATCTCGTGGTCTAGGGGTATTTCTGTCTTTAATGCATCATCTCCAAAGAGCAGATGTAGTGGTTATACATTAGCTATCATGAAAGCAGGGACAATCTTAATGGAACTTCTAACTTGTTTTTGTCCAACCCTAAATCTTGCAGTCTATTGGCAAATATTGTAACAACTGGACTTGTATCCTATTTTTTTTTCAGTGTGTACCTGCTGGCAGGGAGGTGTGGGATAGCATTAGAGGTCTGATCTAAGATGGAGTTAGACTGGCCTGCTTTTATTCCTGGGCTCTCTCAAAGCCATGTCATTCAAACCCAAGTCCTAAAAGTCCGCCTTTCTGACAATCTTACACAGGTATTTCTCGGTTCCTTGAATGAGGAAAGAAATCCTGCTTCTTTCATTACTGCAATGTCCCTGGTGTTTTCTGACCCTAGAAAGCACTGAATCCGTCCCCTAATTGTCTATATAGAGAGCAATGAGAAAATACACTGAATTTTTCACCCCATTCACATTTCTAGAACTGGTTCACTCCTCTCTACTTTTCTTTCTGCCCATGCCTTCTTAAAAGGGAAGAATAATTTTGCAAGATGCCAATTTCATTCTTCGAAAGAGTTCAAAGTACTTAGCGTGAAATTAATTATTGTAAAAGTCTAACTGTGCATAATTGCTTTACCTGCAATTTAGATCAGTTCTTCTGTGCTTGAAATGATCCATGTTTATTAAGCTTGCTGAATATTTCCTGTGGACTTCTTTTAAACAACATTTTTCCAAGGTGGACATTTAGCCTAGAGATGAAGATACCTTCCTCCATATTGGAGTACCTATGTCCCACGTAGGAGTACCTGCTATGGAGTAGGAGCTCTGCTCCTGACATAAGCTTCCTGCCAAGATATACATTGGGAGGCAGAAGGTGATGGCTCAAGTATTTGGGTCCCTGCCCCTGTGTGGGAAACCCAGATGGGGCCTGAACTGAGACCATGAGGGGAAATAACCCTCAGGATCATGAGCAGGGGCAAAACGTCAGAGAATGGGAACGAAGGATAAAAATAGTCAAAATAATTCTGGCCTCCTTGGGTTGGCATTGTGTGTAGTGCATTAAGCTGCTGCTTGCAATGCTGGTATCCCATATCAGAGTGCTTATTCAAATCCTGGCTACTCTGCTTCTAGTCCAGCTTCCTGCTAATGTACCTTGGAAGGCAATGGAAGATGGCCCAAGTACTTGGGTCCCTGCCACCCATGTAGGAGACCTGAATGGACTTCTGGGTTCCTGGCTTTGGTCTAGCCTGGGCCCAAATGTTGAAGCCATCTGGGAGGTGAACCAGCAGTAGGAGATCTCTGTCTTTCAAATAAATAAGCAAATAATAAATAAATAAATAAATAAATCTTAAAAAAAAAAAGGTTGCCAGTGCCGTGGCTCAATAGACTAATCCTCCGCCTGTGGCGCCGGCACTCTGGGTTCTAGTCCTGGTCGGGGCGCTAGATTCTGTCCCGGTCGCTCCTCTTTCTGTCCAGCTTTCTGCTCTGGCCTGGGAGTGCAGAGGAGGATGGCCCAGGTCCTTGGGCCCTGCACCCACATGGGAGACCAGGAGAAGCACCTGTCTCCTGGCTTTGGATCAGTGCGGTGTGCCAGCTGCAGCCTGCCGGCCGCAGCGGCCATTGAGGTGAACCAACGGAAAAAGAAGACCTTTCTCTCTGTCTCTCTCTCTCACTGTCCACTCTGCCTGTCAAAAATAAATAAATAAATGTTTTTTAAAAAAGGTCTTATGTGGGGCTCCATGGGATGCGCAGCCATGGAGCCCCCACGTCAAGGTCGGTCTGATAGTTGTTGCTGTGTCTTTATCGCAAGGCGGATGTTGCTAGTTTCGGTTAGGGCGATGCTTTCCCACGGTCGGGACTTTCCAGAGGAGTTGAGAATGTTGTAAACAACAAGATGGCGCCGAGGACCGCGCGGTGAGCCTGCCTGCTGTATGACACCTCATCTGAATGGCCCGAGGGCTCGTGCACACTGCGTGAACAGACAGCGGATTGGAGTGTTCCGTGCATGGACTTGAGCCCGCTTGCAATTGGCCAGATTTTGCATATAAGCTGTGTGCTGAGGAAGGAGGGGGCTTTCCTGTCCACTCTCCTCCCTTCATTCTTTCTCTGTCACTGTTATTTTCTCATTAAAAGTCCACTGAAGACCGATAAGCTGCGAACAGTGTCGTTCCTTTGCGGGCAAGGGAGCGGCAGTCTTAGCCTCTAGTTGAGGAAGGAATTGTAGTACATGGACTTTGCCTTTATTGGCCTTGCCTTGAAACTGGGCAAGCACAGAGAAAGGGAGTTGGAGAAGGAGCTGGGCAGGAAAGTGTTGGGGGGTTTCCAAGACAGAGTTGTTTTCCATCCTAAGGTGAAATTTAAAAATCAATCTATAGCATGCACATAGCAAAGGACTTGCAGCCTGAGAGTAACCACACCAGTGAATCCAAGTGGTCCTACCCTGGGTCACCCTGGCAAAGCCATTTGGCCTCTTTGGACCTGGGTTCCCTGGCACAATGAGTGATTGTTGAGTTTGTGTCTGTCTGGAAAGCAGGAACAGGAAAAAAAGGCTTTGGGAAGGTTCTGTGCCAGGAGGAATAGCCATTACTCTCTAAAGTGAAAGAGGAGAAAAACAGGCAGGAATCCATACGGGGCAGCTAAGATTCATAGCTAGGGCTGTGTCTTATGATCCCACCTGGGGAGGAGGTGGCAACGCTTTTCCCTTCTCACTGAGGACCAGGTGGGGAAGTTGTGGCAGGCTATGATGAGTTGTAGGGAAGCATATTCAGAGGAGTTTGGGGAAAGGATATGCTTTGTTTAAAAAAATTAGTAATTTATTTGAGAGGCAGAGTTACAGATGGAGAGAGGGAGAGACAGAAAGAGAGATCCTCCATCCACCTGTTCACTCCTCAATTGGCTGCAACAGCCAGAGCTGGACCAATCTGAAGCCAGGAGCCAGGAGCTTCCTCCAGGTCTCCCACATGGGTGCAGGGGCCCAAGGACTTGGGTCATCTTCTACTGCTTTCCCAGGCTATAGCAGAGAGCTGGATCAGAAGTGGAGCAGCTGGGACTAGAACCGTGCCCACATGGGATGCCAGCGCCACAGGCAGAGGCTTAACCTACTAGGCCACTAGGAGTTGGTGGATATGACGTAAGGAGTTCCTGGGCAAGCAGGACGTTCTAAGGAGATAGAGCCGCATGATAATCTGTGGAGTTGTGAGGGAAAGATATTTTTAGGAACTAGGGTGCTGGACATTCTGAGAGATTGAGGCAGTACATTTTGAGGAGCTGGGCGGTCAAGAGATATTGAGGAGGTGGAAAGGTGGTACATTTTGAGATGAGGGCAGAACATTTGGAGGTAGGGGGAGTCAGGGCATTATGAGGAGTTGAGGGGCTGAATATTCTGAGGAGATGGCAGAACTTTTTTTTGCTGTCAAAAAATTTGTTTTTTGAAAAAATCTGAATGTTGTCATTCCCCGGGAAAACCTAGCAGGTTTATTTATGGTACTTTTAAAGTTGAATTGCTTAAGTTTGCTCACTGCAGCAGTCTGACTTGAACTAATGCTTTATGCCCCTATATGTAGATTAAAAATCCACACACAAATGAAAATGGAAAAACTGCCAATATGTAAGTTCTGTTCCATTCACAATCAGGTACTTATGAACTACTGAACTCCGTAAAAAAATCTAACATTCAGAACTATCAATAATAAGAAGAAACATTTCATTTTGGGAATGAAATGTTTCCCATAATAGTGAATTCTTTTTTTAAAAGATTCATTTTATTTATTTGAAAGGCAGAGTTACAGGAAAAGGAAGAGGGAGAGGATCTTTGATCCTCTGGTTCACTCCCCAAATGGCCTTGAGAGCCTGAACCAGGCGGAAGCCAGGAGCCAGGAGCTTCATCTGGATCTCCCACGTGGCTGCAGGGGCCAGGTACCTGGGCCATCTTCCGCTGCTTTCCCAGGCACATTAGCAGGGAGCCGGATTGCAAGTAGAGCAGCCAGGACTCAACTGGTGGCCATATGAGATGCCAGCACTGCAGGTGACAACTGGGTAGGCTACAGTGTCAGCCCCCAGAGTGAATGCTTAAGCACCTTCTGCAGCTATGCGGCATGCTAGCTGAACATCTTTCAGCACAATTGTTACACATTTGGCATGGCTAACACTCAGGCGGGTGTCTTCAAAATAGCCAAAATAGCCAGTCAGACAGACCTCACTTGCCTCCTGCAAAGCACCAGTGGCTGCACTTCAGAAGGGCATATTTGCTTTGAAGTCCTGAGCAATTTTCCGCACCAGGCGCTGGAAGGGGAGTTTGTGAGTCAGAGTAATTTAGTGGACTTTTGACAACACATAATTTCAGAGTGCCGCAGTACCAGGCCTGTAACAAGGAGGTGTCTTCTTACTTTCTCCAGTAGAGGGCGCATTCTGGCAGGATTTTTTCTTTTTTTTTCTTTTTTGAAGGTTTTTATTTAATGAATACAAAATTCATATGTACAGCTTTCAGGGATATAGTGTTTCTTCTCCCCATTCCTGCCCTCCCACTCCCACTCCCATCCCACCTCCCACTCCCTCTCCCATTCCATTTTCCGTTAAGATTCGTTTTTAATTTACTTTATATACAGAAGATTAACTCTATACTAAATAGAGATTTCAACTGTTTGCACCCTCACAGACACACAAAGTATAAAGTACAGTTTGAAGACAAGTTTTACTGTTAATTCTCATAATACACCTCATTAAGGACAGAGGTCCAACATGGGGAGTAAGTGTACAGTGACTCCTGTTGTTGATTTACCAGTTAACACTCTTATTTTTGACATCAGTGATGACCCGAGGCTCTTGCCATGAGCTGCCAAGGCCATGGAAGCCTTTTGAGTCCACAAACTCTGTCAGTATTTAGATAGGCCATATGCAAAGTGGAAATTCTCTCCTGCCTTCAGAGAAAAGTACATCCTTCTTTGATGGCCCCGTCTTTCCACTGGGGTCTCACTCACAGAGATCTTTCATGTAGAACCGTTTTTGGCACTATGTCTTGGCTTTTCATGCCTGAAATGCTCTCATGGGATTCTCAGTCAGGTCCAAATACCTTAGGGGCTGATTCTGAGGTCAGAGTGCATGGCAAGTTTTTAGCTTCACCTTTAGGGGTAAGTCTGTGGGAATGTGTGTGGATCTGTATAGCTCCCCTCCTCTCTCATCTCCACTCTTATTTTTAACTGGGATCTATTTTCAATTGACTTACTACATCTATGATTAATTCTATGTTAAGTACAGAGTTCAACCAATGATATTAAGTAGAGAAAAAAAGAATAAAGAAATGAAATAATAAACTGTTCCTTAATGGTCAAGATAAGATCTATTCAAGTAATTGCTTCTCATAGTGTCAGTCTGGCAGGCTTTTGTGGTTAGTTGCTTCCTGGGTGCCTTAAAGCCAGGGCATTGGGGAGCAATCCCCTTCTCCTGCTGGAGTTCTGTGAGCTAGAGGCAGTGGTGGCACTGACATTAAAGAGCGAATGCAATGACAACCAACGTGATTGGAGCAGGACATTTTAGGAGTTGAGGAAACAGGGTATTCTGAGGAGTTAGGCAGCTTATTCTGAGGATTTGAGTCAGGACGAGCTAGGGAGTCGGAGAGCAGGTGGGTGCAGAATATTCTCAGTGTTTGTGGGAGGCCATTCTGAGGAATTTAGGGGCAGGATATTCTGAGTAGTTGAGACAGAATGTTTTGAGGAGTAGCGGTACAGGACATTCTGAGTAGTTTGGGAACACAGCATTCAAAATAATTGGGGTGTGTGAAATTCAGGAATTGGGTAGGACGTTCTAAGGAATTAGGGGGCAAAATATTCTTAGTTGGAGAGTTAAGACATTCTGAGGGGTAAGGAGGGGGTAGACATTCTGAGGAGTTAGGGGCTCAATATTATGAGGAATTGGAAGGGAGGTCATTTTAGGAGTTTTAGGGACAAGATATTCTGAGGATTTGGGGGCATGGCATTCTGAGGAGTTGGGGGCAGAATGTTCTGAGGAGTTGGGAGGGCAAAACATGAGGAATGGGGGAGAGGCATTATATTGAAGAGTTGGAGGGGCAAAATGTTCTTAGGTATTGGGGTAGACGTAGGACATTTTGAGAATTGTTAATTCTCATAGACAGAATGTTTTGAGTTACTGGGGGCTGAACATACTTAAGAGTTAGGGAGCAGGATATCCTGAGCAATTGTGGAGGCAGATCCTTCTTGAAATTGGGTAGACAGAATATTCTGAGGATTTGTGGGATGGGACATTTTGAAGAGTTAGGGAACAGAACAATCTTAGTATTTGTGGGGAAGGATATTTTGAGGATTAGAGGGGGCGATACATTGTGAGGAGTTGCAGGTGAGAAGCAAGGCTTTCTGAGAAATTGGGGGGGGGGGTAGCGCTGTGGCGCAGTGGGTTAACACCCTGGCCTGAAGCGCCAGCATCCCTTGTGGGCACTGGTTTGAGACCTGGCTGCTCCACTTCCTGTCCAGCTCTCTGCTATGGCCTGGGAAAGCAGTAGAAGATGGCCCAAGTCCTTGGGCCCCTGCACCCGCGTGGGAGACCAGGAAGAAGCTCCTGGCTCCTGGCTTCAGATCAGCGCAGCTCTGGCTGTTGCGGCCATTTGGTGAGTGAACCATTGGATGGAAGACCTCTCTCTCTCTGAACCTCTTTCAAATAAAATAAATAAATCTTAAAAAAAAAGTTTGGGGTAGAACATTCTGAGAAGTTGAGGGAACAGGACATTATGAGGAGTCGTGGGTAGGAGGGAAGGCATTCTGAGGAGTTTGTGAGGCAAAATACTTGAAGCATTTGGGAGTGACAAGATCTTCTGAGGAGTTATGGGAAGGGACATTCTGAGGATGTGAAAGCAGGATATTGTAAGGAGCTGGGTAGAGTATCCTGAGGATTAGGTGGGATAGAGCATTCTGAGGAGTCGGAAGATAGAGGACATTCTGCAACGCTTGGGGCTCAGAATAATCCTGAGGAGTCAGTGAGCAGGACATTCTGAAGTTAGGGAGGCATACTATGCTGAGGAGCTGGGGAACACAACGTTCTGGGGAGTAGTGGGGCGGCATTACATTTTGAGGACTTGAGGTGGCCAGGACATTCTCAGGACTGGGGAGAAGGACATTCTGAGGATTGGGAGGCGGGAAATTATGAAGAGTTCTAGGAGTAGGTGGGGAGGCAGTCCATTCTGAGGAGTTGGAGGGAACACTATTCTCAGAAGTTGGGGGGTAGAGGGCAGACATTCTGAGGAATGTGGGAACAGAACATTCTGTAAAGATTAGGGGCAGGGGTGGGGCTGGCGCTGTGGCGTAGCGAATAAAGTCGCTGCCTGCAGTGCCGGCATCCCATATGGGTGCTTGTTCATGTCCCGGCTGCTCCACTTCCAATCCAGCTCTCTGCTATGGCCTGGGAAAGCAATGGTTGATGCTGTAAGTCCTTTGGCCCCTGCACCCACATGGGAGACCCAGAAGAAGCTCCTGGCTCCTGGCTTCAGATCAGCGCAGCTCCACCCATTGCTGCCAATTGGGGAGTGAACCAGTGGACGGAAGACCTCTCTCTCTCTCTCTGCCTCTCCTTCTCTCTCTGTGTAACTCTGACTTTCAAATAAGTAAATACATCTTTAAAAGAAAAAAAAGATTAGGGGTAGGACAGTAGAGGAATGGATGGAGGAAGTACATTCCAAGAAATTGGAGGTGGTATAATATTCTGCAGAGTTGGGGAGTATATAATATTCTGGAGAGCTGGGGAGAAGCAAGACTCCCCCCCCTTTTTTTCTTTATAAATTTTTAACAGGTGAATAAATTTAATCTATTTCATATATACAGATTTAGGAGAATAGTGATACTCCCCACCCTACCCTCCCTCCCATCCAAGCTCCCACCCTCTCCCCTCCTTCTTTTCCCATTCCTTTTTTAAATTATTTTTTAAAGATTCATTTATTTTTATTTATTTATTTTAAAGGTAGAGTTACAGGGAGGCAGAGGCAGAGAGAGAGAGAGAGAGAGAGAGAGACAGGGGTCCTTCAACTGATGGTTCACTCCCCAAATGGTCACAACAGCCAGAGCTGAGCCGATCGAAAACCAGGAGCCAGGAATCTCCTCCGGGTCTCCAACATGAATGCAGGGGCCCAAGGACTTGGGCCATCCTGTATTGCCTTACCAGGCCATAGCAAAGAGCTGGTTCAGAAGAGGAGCAGCTGGGATGCCGGCAGTGCAGGCAGTGGCCTCACCCGCTACACCACAGCACCAGTCCCTCCTCTAATTCTTAAAATGATCTATTCTCAGTCTATTTTATACTCATAAGATTAAACCTACACTAAGTAAAAAGTTCAACAAATCGTAAGGAAAAAAAACACTGTTCTTCAATAGTAGGGACAGGGCTGTAAACAATCATTCCAATCTCAAATGTCAATTTAACATTACATTTTGTTGGTACTCTATTAGTTACCACAGATCACAGAAAAAAATATGGTATTAGGCCGGTGCCATGGCTCACTAGGCTAATCCTCTGCCTTGCGGCGCCGGCACACCGGGTTCTAGTCCCGGTCGGGGCACCAGATTCTGTCCCGGTTGCCCCTCTTCCAGTCCAGCTCTCTGCTGTGGCCAGGGAGTGCAGTGGAGGATGGCCCAAGTCCTTGGGCCCTACACCCCGTGAGAGACCAGGATAAGTACCTGGCTCCTGCCATTAGATCAGCACGGTGCGCCGGCCGTAGCGCGCCGGCCGCGGCGGCCATTGGAGGGTGAACCAACGGCAAAGGAAGACCTTTCTCTCTGTCTCTCTCTCACTGTCCACTCTGCCTGTCAAAAAAATTTTTAAAAAAGAAAAAATATGGTATTTATCTTTTGGGGACTGGTTTATTTCACTAGGAACAATGGTTTATAGTTGCATCCATTTTATCACAAAAAACAGAATTTCATTCTTTTTTTACAGCTGAGGATTACTCCGTGCCATATATACACCACACTTTCTTTATCCAGTCATCAGTTGATGGACATCTGGTTTGATTCCACATGTTAGCTGTTGTGAATTGAGCTGCAATAAACATGGGGATACAGATAACTCTTTCATATGCTGATTTTATTTTATTTGGGTAAGTTCCCAGGAGTGAAATTGCTGGCTGTTTGGTAAATCTATTTTCAGCTTTCTGAGCTGTCTCCATACTGTCTTCCATAATGGCTGTACTAGTTTACATTTCTAAAAACGGTGGATTAGGGTACCCTTTCCTCCACATCCTCACCAGCATTTATTGTTTGTTGATTTCAGTATGTTTGTTGATCTAACTGGGATGAGGTGAAACATGATTGTGGTTTTTATTTGCATTCCCAGAGGATAGTGATCCTGAGCATTTTTTCAGGTGTCTGTCGGCCATATCAATTTCCTCTTTTGAAAAATGCCCATTCAAGTCCTTTGCCTATTCCTTAACTGGGTTGTTTGTTTTGTTGAGTTTTTTGAGCTCTTTTTATATTCTAGATGTTACTCCTTTATCAGTTGCATAGTTTGCAAATATTTTCTCCCATTCTGTTGGTTGCCTCTTTACTTTGCTGAGTGTTTCTTTTGCAGTGCAGAAGCTTCTGAGCTTGATGTAATCCATTTATCTATTTTTGCTTTGATTGCCTGTGCTTCTGGAGTCATATCCAAGAAGTTTTTGCCCGTGCCAATGTCTTGTAGAGTTTCCCCAAAGTTCTCCTCTAGTAATTTGATTGTATCACATAATATATTTAGATCCTTGATCCACTTTTGAGTTAATTTTTGTGTAAAGTGTAAGGTAGGGGTCTTGTTTCATGCTTCCACATGTGGAGATCTAGTTTTTTTAGCACCTTTTGTTGAAGAGAGTATGCTTTCCCCAGGGGTTGATTTTAGCTCCTTTGTCAAAGATTATTTGATTGTAGATTCTTGGATTGATTTCTGGAGGTTCTATTCTGTTGCATGGGTCCACATGTCTATTTTTGTGCCAGTACTAGGCTGTTTTGATTAAAACTACCCTGTAATATGTCTCAAAATCTGATATTGTGATGCCTCCAGCTTTGTTTTGGTTGTTTAGGATTGCTTTAGCTATTCAAGGTCTCTGGTGTTTCCATATGAATTTTAGCATGTTTTTTTCTAGATCTGAGAAGAATGTTATTGGTATTTTGATTTGGAATAGCATTGAAACTGTAAATTGCTTTTGGTAATATGGAAATTTTGATTATGTTAATTCTTCTAATCCACAAACATGGAAGATTTTTCCTTTTCTTGTGTCTTCTATTCCTTTCTTTAATGTTTTCTAATTTTCATCATGGAGATCTCTCACCTCCTTGGTTAAATTTATTCCAAGGTATTTAAAATTTTGTAGCTATTGTGAATGGGAATGATCTTAGAAGTTCTTTCTCAGCCATGGTATTGTCTGTGAATATAAAAGCTATTGACTTGGCCGGCGCCGCGGCTCACTAG
This sequence comes from Oryctolagus cuniculus, assembly GCF_964237555.1. NCBI lineage: Eukaryota > Metazoa > Chordata > Mammalia > Lagomorpha > Leporidae > Oryctolagus > Oryctolagus cuniculus. Next base: position 77,735,737 of record NC_091453.1, on the reverse strand, counting down.
GCTAATCCTCCACCTTGCGGCGCCGGCACACCGGGTTCTAGTCCCGGTTGGGGTGCCGGATTCTGTCCCGGTTGCCCCTCTTCCAGGCCAGCTCTCTGCTATGGCCAGGGAGTGCAGTGGAGGATGGCCCAAGTCCTTGGGCCCCGCACCCCATGGAGACCAGGATAAGTACCTGGCTCCTGCCATCAGATCAGCGCGGTGCGCCGGCCGCAGTGTGCCAGCCGTGGCGGCCATTGGAGGGTGAACCAACGGCAAAGGAAGACCTTTCTCTCTGTCTCTCTCTCTCGCTGTCCACTCTGCCTGTCAAAAAAAAAAAAAGCTATTGACTTATTGTGTTAATTTTACATCCTGCAACTTTACCAAATTCTCTTAGAAGTTCCAATAGTCTCTAAAGGAGTTTTTTGGTTCATTTATATAGAGAATCATATCATCTGCAAACAGGGATAATTGAGTTCTTCCTTTCCTATTTGTATCCCTTTGATTTCTTTTTCTTGCCTAATGGCTCTGACTAAAACTTCCAGGACTATATTGAATAGCAGTAGTGAAAGTGGGCATTCTTGTCTGTTTCTGGATCTTAGTGAAAATGCTTCCAACTTTTCCCCCATTCAATATGATGCTGGCTGTGGATTGGTCATAAATTGCCTTGATTGTGTTGGGAAATGTTCCTTCTATACCCAATTTACTTAATGTTTTTTTTTTTTGACAGGCAGAGTGGACAGTGAGAGAGAGAGACAGAGAGGAAGGTCTTCCTTTGCCGTTGGTTCACCCTCCAATGGCCGCAAGGCCAGTGCATCTCGCTGATCCGAAGCTGGGAGCCAGGTGCTTCTCCTGGTCTCCCATGCGGGTGCAGGGCCCAAGGACTTGGGCCATCCTCCACTGCCTTCCCGGGCCACAGCAGAGAGCTGGCTGGAAGAGGGGCAACCAGGACAGAATCCGGCGCCCTGACCGGGACTAGAACCTGGTGTGCTGGCGCTGCAAGGTGGAGGATTAGCCTGTTGAGCCACGGCGCCGGCCCTACTTAATGTTTTTATCATGAAAGGATGTTGTGTTTTATCCAATGCTTTCTCTGAATCTATTGAGATAATCATACAGTTTTCTTCTTCAACTTGTTAATATAATGTATCACATTTATTGATTTTCATATGTTGAACCATACCTTCCTGTTGGGGTATGTAAGCAAAGGGAGAGACAGGACACAGAAACTCTTCCTCTGAAAAGTGCTGCTGGACCATCCCAGCATGTTTCTTTATTGGTAATAATTACAACAGCCTATTGTACAGCACATGCACATGTTCATATAATGCTAAGGTTTATTACATGTTCCTGTGTTCTGTCTCTCCTTTCACAAGACATATTAGATAAGCATGTCTGGGAAAGCAACTGCATGTCTTTGTGGAGCCAACATTCCCACAAGGGCTCAATTCTCTTCTTTCCAATTGCCTGATGTAGGCACTAACTGCTATAAACTTTCCTCTTAATGCTGCTTTTGGTCAGAAAAAACACATGATATTATTTCAATTTTTTGAATTTGCTGAGACTTGCTTTATGGCCTAGCATATGGTCTATCCTAGAGAAAGTAGCATGCACTGATAAAAACAATGTGTATTCTACAACTGTAGGATGAAAAGTTCTATAGATATCAGTTAGGTCCATTTTGTCCATAGTGTAGATTAGCTTTGTTGTTTCTTTGTTGACTTTCTGTCTAGTTGATCAGTCCATTGATGAAAATGGGATGTTGAAGTCCCCCATTATTATTGTATTTGATTATGTCTCCTTTAGATACATTTGTTTTAAATAGACAGGCACCTTGGCATTGGGTGCATATACATTTGATATAGTCACGTCTTCCCATTGAATTGATCCATTAATCATTACATAATGCTATTCTTTGTCTCTTTTAACAGTTTTTGTGTTGAAGTCTTTTTTGTCTGATATTAGGATGGCTACACCTGCTCATTGCTACTTTCCATTAGCGTGGAATATCTTTCCCCATTATTTCACTTTCAGTCTGTGTGTATTTTTGATGGTGAGGTGTGTTTTTTTGTATGTAGCGAATAGATGAGTCTTGTTTTTTTAATCATTTCAGCCAGTCTGTATCTTTTAATTGGAGAGTTTAGGCCATTTACGTTCAAAGTTACTATTGATAAATAACAACTTGGTCCTGACATTTTTCTATACATATTCCTATTGCTTGCTTTGGATTTTCTTTGTATGTTTACCAGGAGGTTTTCTGCTTTCACATTCTTTCATAAGGATGACTATCTTTCTGTGTTTCTGTGTTTAGCACATCCTTAAGCATCATTTGTAAGGCTGAATGAGTGATGACAAATTCTTTCAATTTCTGTTTGTTATGGAAGGTCTTTATTTCACCTTAAATCATAAATGAGAGTTTTGTAGGATACAGTATTCTGAGTTGACTGTTTTTTTCCTTTAAGACTTGGAGTGTATCTCCATTATCTCCTAGCACTTAGGGTTTCTGATGATGTCTGCTATGAGTCTAATTGGAGATTAAACTAGCAATTCGTGCACATTTTAGAATTTTTTATATTTTACTATAGAAAATTTGACTAAATTCTGTTGTGGTGAAAATCTTTTCTGGTCATATCTATTAGAGATTCTTTGTGCTTGTTGTACTTGGTTGTCCCTTTCTTCCTCCAAATTAGGGAAGTTTTCTATTTCACTAAATAGGCCTTCCAATCCAGTCTCTATTTCCACACTTTCAGGAATTCCTAAGACCCATATGTTGGGTCATTTGATAGTATCCCATAAATCTCAAACATTGTTTTTAATTTTTCTAATTTCTTTTTCTGTTTTTGGTCTGACTAAGGCAAATCTTTGCAAAGATTTGTCTTCTAGCTTGGATATTGTTTCTTCTGCCTCACCAAGTCTGTTGTTACAGCTTTCTACTGTATTTTTATTTGATGTATTGAATTCTTTATTTCTAATATTTCAGGTTGATTTCTCTTCAAAATCTAAATCTAAATCTCACAGGAAAATTTTTCCTCCATGTCATGTATGGACTTCTTTAACTCATGAATTTGCTTCTCATTGCTTCTAAGGCTGACTCTGGCTTAGTGGGGTTTCTTCTCTTTGAGTGAATACCCAGAGGTATGTGCTGGGTGTGGCCAGGGATCTCTAGTCAGTTCTCCAGGCTGGGGCAAGAATCCAGGGGGACACCCAAGTGGGGTATGGTAGATCTCCTCTATTGTCAGCAGGGGAGGGGGTATGATCACACCTGTTGGCATAATCACAACTTCACCTCCTCTCTTCAAAGGTGATCAGTGACTGGGGTTAGCCCACAGTGGATACACACTGGTACAGAATTGCACAAGGGATCTGTGTGGTCCTCAGTATGAGCAAGGAACCTCTGCAGTGACCCATATAGGCTGTCAAGGAGCTCTAAGCCTCTGATACCAGACACAATGATTGCCCAGAAACCCAGCTATACTCTGCATCCTATTGTGCAGTCACAGAATTCTCATAGTCACAGCACACAAGGCTCCGCTGTTATGGGGTGCAGAGGATCCACTCTCAGTCTTGTGAGCATGCCCAATGAATGGAGGGAGAGAGCACAGACATTCCCAGAGCCAGCTGCCTGTGGGTACTCTGCCTTGGTGGTTTGAGTCCTGGAGCCTGGGATATGTTGAGGATGGGGGCACCTCACAGTCCTATACAGGTCTCCAGACCCCTGTCTACCCTCTAAGCTAGACTCAAAGTCAGTGGAGAACCCAGCTTTTTCCCTCTGGTAAAATCCTCTGGTCACAGGCATGCACAAGAGCCACCACAGCCTCTTCTGATGTCAACATGGTGCCTTCTCCCCACCAGTTGCCAGGCACCCTTGTGGGGGTGGGGAGATGTGGAGAAAGAAATGTTCTTTTCTTTTGTTGTTTTAGGTAGGTACCTGGCCCTCTGCTAGGGCTATAGGCAGGATTCAAAGACAGTGTGGTCCGTAGGGCTCTCCCTTGGGCACTATCACCAGTGGTAGAGGCTGCCAGAGTCTGTTCTTGCCTCACTCACCAAAGCTGACGTCTCCAGATGCTGGCTGCAGGGGTCATGTGTGGTGTCTGTGCTTGTTGCGCTGCGTCTGCACCTTCCATGCTGCTCCATGACATCCCTCTCCCTTCTGTAGAATTTCCACCACAAACTTCTCTCCTACTCTGCCTGGGGATGTACTCCCTCTGCTTTTCTTCTGCTGTTTTCCCCTGTCCAAAAGCAGCACATCGTTTCCCTATTCAGCCTTCTTGGCATTCTGAAGTAGGACGTTTTGAGGAGATTGAGAGTCAGGACATTGAGGTGTTTGGCGGCAAAATATTCTTAGTAGTGGAGGGGACAGAACATTCTGAGGAGTTGGGGGAGCTGAATATTCTGAGGAATTGGAGGACAGGTCATTTTAGAGTTGTGGGATGAGATATCCTGAGGAGTTAAGGGGTTGGAAATTCTGAAGATATGGTGGGTCATGACATCCTAAACACTTAAGTGACAAAGAGGGCAGGACATGGTGAGGAGCTTGGGGCCAGGATATTCTCAGTAGTTGGTGGGGGGTGTGGCACAGAATGATCCAATGTGTTGTCAGGGCAGGGCATTTATGAGGAATAGGGGGCAAGCAGTGCATTTTGAGGAATTGGAGGTATAGAATATTCTAGAGTTGAAGAGGAGACAACATTCTGAAGAGTTGGGGAGGCAGGACATTTTAAGGAGTTGGTTAGGCAGGATCTTCTGTGTATATATGTGTGGACAGAACAATTTGAAGATTTGGAAAGCAGTATATTATGAGGATTTGGGGATTAGGACGTTATAAGGAGTAGCAGGTGGAATGCAAACCATTCTGAGATGGGACAGAATATTCTTAGGAGTTGGGGGGCAGACTATGCTGAGGAGTTGTAGGGGATAGAATACTCTGAGGAGTCAGAAGGCAGGACGTTCTGAAATAGTGAGAGACAGGAAATTCTGAGTTATTGTGCAGCTGTTGTGTCCGGTTTGAGACCCTCCTCAAAACAACTCACAAAAGGCAGGCAGGATGCAACAGCAAGAGAATTTTATTACCAGCTAGCTGGGGCTCTTACCGGCATCTACGACGTAGCGCAGTGCTGAGGCAAGAAGCCCCATCCCTTCTCCTCCCAGCATTTTTATGCACTCGAGTAAACAAGTACATTCATCACTACACACGTAGGCAAGTTCCTTTTTCCTTATGTGGCAATTACCTAAATTTATCCATTTTATTGGTGCATTTGAGCAACTTAGGGGCTAGGCATCACACAGGAAGGTGGAAGAATCTAAATTCCAGGAATAGTTTCACTCCGTACCCTTAGGCCTGTCTTTTCTGGCTTAAAATAAAGCCTGTCATGGAGGAACGGCGGTTCTTGTGATAGGTCCTGAAAGCTCTTAAGACCAAGATTTTAATATGTTGCCGCATATTTTATATCATTTAATCTTAATATACTACATATTATTAAGTCTTAATTTCAAATGTATTTAATCTAAACTAACTTACAGTTTGAATTAATTACTCATAACTGAACTCTACACAGGCAGAATATTCTGAGGAGTTGGGCAGTAGGCTATTGTGACTTGTTGGTGGGCACTATGTTCGGGGGAGTTGGGTGGGGTGGGACATTCTGAGGAGTTGTGGGGGAAGGAAAATGTGAGGAGTCAAGCATTCTGAGGAATTGGAGGGGCGGACATTTTAGGAGTCACAGGAACAGGAGGATATTGTGAGGATTTGGGGGCAGGACATTTTGTCACTTGTCAGGGACAGGACCATCCCAGGAGTTGTGGGGGAAGAATATTCTTAGTAATTGGAGTGATGGAGCACTTGAGGGTTTGGAGGGGCAGGACATTCTGTAAAGCTTGGTGCACACAATATTCTGAGAAGTTGGAACAGGACAATTCCGAGGAGTTGTGGGAACAGGACAGTCCGGAAAGTGGGGGTCAGAATATTCTGAGGTGTTGGGAGGACAGGACAATAAGAGGACTGGGGGAAGGCAGTACACTCTGAAGAGTTGCAGGTGTTTTAAGATTCTGAAGAGCTGAGGGAGGCAAGACATCTTGAGTTTAGGAGTCGGGGCATTCTGACATGTTTGGCAACAAAATATTCTGACTGGGGTGGGAGCAGGACTTTCTGAGGAGTGGGGAGGAGGCAAGACATTGAGGAGTCATGGGCATTGGATACTCTGAGGGCATTTTAGGAGCTATGGGGATAGGATATTCTGAGGAGTTGGAGGTTCAGATATTCTGAGGATTTGATGGGGCATGACATTCTGAGGACTTGGGGCTGTACACTCGTGGGTGCTAGAGGCAGGACATTGTGGGCAGCTGATGGGAGGGAACAATGACCTGGGAATTTGGAAGGGGAGGACATTTGTGAGGAATGGGTCATATAGCACATTTGGAGGAGCTAGGGGAGCAGAATATTCCAAAAGTTGGGGTGGAAGTATGGCATTCTGAGGATCTGGTAGGCAGGATGTTCTGAGGATTTGGGGTTAGGATATTATGAGACATGGTGGGCAGGAGGCAAGAATGTCTGAACTGGGGAGGGTGGGGACAGACTATTCTGAGGAGCTGGGAGGCAGGATACTCTGAGGCACTGAGGAACAGGAGATTCTGAGGAGCTGGTGGGGAAGGACGTTTTGAGAACTTGGAGCTGTTAGGATATTCTCAGTAGTCTAGGGGGACAGAATGCTCTGAGGAGTTGAGAGAGCAGGGCATTATGAAGAATTGGGGGAGAGGCAGTATATTATGAGGACTTGGAGGGGGGGGCAGTGTTTGATGTGTTTAGGTAAAGGCAGAACATTTTCAGGAGTTAGGTAGACAGGCTAGTCTGAGGATATGTGGGGACAAGATACTTTTAGGAGTTAGGGGGCAGTACATTTTGAGTAGTTGGGAGACAGGATCATCTGCCGATTTGGGAGTCAGAACTTGAGTAGTAGTGGGCAGGAGAGAAGACATTCTGAATTGAGGGGGACAGAATATTCTGCAGAGTTGGGATACTAGACATTATGAGGAGTAGCAGGCATGAGGAGCTACATTCTGAGGAGTTGACGGGCAGAATATTCTGAGGAGTCAAAGGGACCGGGCATTTGGAGTAGCAGTCAGGAACAGTGAGGGCGACAGGGCATTCTGAGGAGTTGTGAGGGCAAGAGGCAAGACCTGCTGTGAAGTTAGCAGTCAGAATATTCTGAGGGATTCTGGGTGACAGGACAGTAAGTGGCAGGACGTTCTTTAGAGCTGAGCAGCTGGGGGACAGGACATTCTGCTGAATTGGTAAAGCAGATATTCTGAGGAGTTGTGTGGCAGGGTGTTGTGATGAGTTAGTTGGTGGGCAAGATATTCTGGGGGGTTGAGTGGGGCTGGATCTTCTGAAAAGTTGGGAGGAGGCAGGACATTCTGAGGAGCTGAATTTTCTGAGGAACTGGAGAGAAGGAGTTTCAGAGACATGGCATTCTGAGGAGTTGGTGAGGGAAACAAAGAATTTTTAGGATTTGGAGGTGACAGGGTATTCAGAGTAGTTGGGGGGACAGGACACTTGGTGGAGTAGGGGGTCAGAACATTCTGAAGAGCTGGGGAGCAGAACTTTCTGGGGTATTAGGAGGGCAGAGTATTCTGAGAAATAGGGAGGCCAGATAGCCTGTGATTTGCCGGCAGGACATTCTGAGAAACTGGGGGGCATGAAATTTGGGGAGTGTGGGGTACAAGATGTTGGGAGGAATAAATGGTCAGGATATTTTGCAGAGCTGGAGCAAGGCCATTCTAAGGAGTTGGGTGGCAGGGCATTATCAAGACTAGCTGCCAAGGCAGTCCATTCTGAGGAGTTTGAGGGCCTAGCACATTCAGAGGTGTTGGAGGAGATGCAGAAGATTCTGAGGCATTGAGGGGGCAGAATTCACTGAGTTGGAGACATAGGACATTCTGAAGAGTTAGGGGTCAGGATATTCTGTGTAGTTAGAGGGTACAATATTTCAGTGAGTTGGGAAGGCAGAGCTTTATGAGAATAGGGACAAGGTAGTATAGGCTGAGGAATCTGGGGCCAGCATATGCTGAGGAATTGGGTTGGGGGGTGAGGACATTTGGGGGTGGTTGGGGTGATGGACATTCTGAGGATATCAATAGGGAGAAAATCCAGAGAAAGTGGGGGTGATGGGACATTCTTGGAAGCTGAGGGACAGCACATGCGAAGGTTTTGGGAATTTGGACATTCTGAGGAGTAGGGGCAGTACATTGTGAGTCTGGTTTGAATAGGGAGTTGTGAGGGGTTGAGCAGCAAAATCTGAAGTGTCAGAAGGCAGGACACTCTGTGGAGCTGGGGAGGCAGGGTATTGTGAGGAGTTAGAGGAGCAGGAATTTCTCAGAAGTTGGGGAACCAGGCATTCTGAGTGGTTGGGGGATATAAGATTTTCTGGGGAGTTGTGTGGGATGACAACATGAAGGGTTCAAGGGGCTGGACCTTCTTCATAGTTTGGGGGTGGGACATGGGTGACTAGGGTGACAGAACATTCTGAGTAGTTGCAGGGACAGGATACTCTGAGTAATGATGTGCGGCAGGACATCCTGGTGAGTTAGAACCCAGGACTTCTTATGTGGAGCTAGGGCAAAATATTCTGTGGAGCAGAGAGGGCCAGACTTCTGTGGACTTGTGGCCTGGACATTCTGAGAAATTGGAAAATGTGAAATTTTGGAGTTTGGGGTGCAAGACATTCTGAGGAGTTAGGCAGAATGTTCTGAGCTGTTTGGGGGGGAGCTTGACATTATCAGAAGTTAGCAGGCAGTACATCCTTAGAAGTTGGGGTAAAGGACATTCTGTGGTGTGGGGGTATGGAAGGGTCTTCTAAGGACTGGAGGGGCAGGAAATTCTTAGCAGCTGGGGCAGTAAGACATTCTTTCAAGTTGGGGTGATACAACCTTCTGAGGGTTTTGACACATCTTCTGAGGTGTTAGTGGACTGGATGTTATGAGAAGATGGGGAAAGGAGATTCTGAGACATTTGGCAGGGAGGGACATACTGAGGACTTGGATAGATAGGAAATTCTGAGGAACTGAATAGAGAAGACCTTTCCAGGAGTTGGTAGTGACAGGAAAATTTGAAGATGGGGAGGCAACACATTCTGAGGAGTTGGGTTGGCTAGAAATTTGGGGTTTCTGAATGGGTAGAAATTCTGAGGAACACAGATACAGGATATTCTGAGGAGTTAGGGGGCAGAAGGAGATATTTAGGAGTTCAGGGGCAGGATACTGTGAGGAGTGGCTGTTGGCAGAATAGTCTGAGGGATGGAGTTGGACAGAATAGTATGACACATTTGGTGGCAGGATATTTGGAAGGTTGGGGGCAGGACATAATGAGGAGTTTGCAGGGACAAGACGTTCTGAAGACATGGGGTCAGGACATCTGATGATATGGGGTAAAGGGTATTCTCATTCTGACAAGTTGGGTGCAGGGTATTCTGTATAGTTGTGGGTGAGCAATATTCCAAGGAACTGAGAGGACAGGACATTTTGAACAGCAGACTGGACAGCACATTATAGTGGTGGGGGGAGCATTGTATTCTGAAAATGTGGGAGGCAAGCCACTCTGAGGAACTGGGAGAGAGGTAGGACAGTCTGAGGAATTTGGATGAGAGGACATTCTGATGATCTGGGGGGCAGGAAATTTGGAAGAGTTAGGAATTATGATAGGATACTTTGAGCAGTTGGGGGGGGCAGCACATTATGATGTATATTGTGTGGCTGGACATACTGAAGAGTAGAGGGGCAAGACATGCTGAGGTGATTAAATGAAGGACATTATGAGGATTTGGATGGGCAGGAAATTCAGAGAAGTTGCTGTGGGGCTGGAGCAAGATATTTCTAGGATTCGGAGGTGATAGGACATTCTGAGTAGTCTGGGGGACTGGGCGTTCTGAAGAATTGGAGAGCTGAACTTTCTGTAGTGTTGAAAGGGCAGATACTCTGAAGAATGGGGGTGCCAGGTACGCTGTGCATTTGGGGATAGGATATTCTGAGAAATTGTGTGGGGACAGAGCACATTCAGAGGAGGTGGTGGTAGTGGGATTTCTGAAGGTAAAAGTAAGGGAATTGGGGGGAAGTGAGGTTGATTGGACATTTTGAGGAGTTGAGAGACGGAACATTATGAAGTATTGGGGCTTGGACAATGTGAAGAGTAGGGAGAAGGATATTCTAAGCAGTTTGGGGTAAAAGATATTCTGAGGATATAGAAGGGCTGGAAATTCTGAGGAGTTGGGGGTGAATAGGACATTGTGAGGAGTTGAGGCAGCAATGTCTGAAGAGGTGGCAGGGGAGGGACACTATGGCTTGGGGATACAGCATATTGTGAGAAGGTAGAGGAGCAGGAATTTCTGAGGTGGGGAACTGGGCCTTCTGAGTGGTTGGGGGATACCAGGTTTTCTAAGCAGTTGTGTGGGAAGATATCCTGAAAGGTTCAGGGACCAGAACTTCTTCATAGTTTTGTGATGGGACACTCTAATGACTAGGGTGACAGGACATTTGAGTAGTTGGGAGGGGGAATATATTCTGTGCTGGACATCCTGACGAGCTGGAGGCTAAGACTTCTGATGTGCTGTGAGGGCAAAATATTCTAAGGAGTAAGGAGGGCCAGATGTTCTGTGGACTTGCAGTGGGACATTCTGAGCAAACAGAGGGCATGAAATTTTGGAGTTTGGGATATAAGACATTCTGAGGAGTTTGAGGGACAGAGTACTTTGAGCTTTTTAGGGGTACTGGACAGTCTGAGAAGTTGGCATTCTTAGAAGTTGTGGAGGACATTCTGTGGTGTTGGGGGGAGAGGTAAGGGTGGAAGGAACTTCTGAGGATTAGAAGGGGTTCAAATCCTTAGGAGTTGGGGGACATTCAATTGGGGGGATGGAGCATTCTGACGGGTTGGGGACTTCTTCTGAGGTGTAGGTAAGCTGGATTTTATGGGAGAAGGACATTCTGGGGAGTATGGAGGCAAATACTCAGAAGTATGGTGGACAAGACCTTTTCAGGAATTGGTGGTGACAGGACAATTTGAGGATTGGGAGGCAGCACATTCTGAGGAGTTGGATCAGGTAGAGATTCTGAGTTAGGGCAAAGGGTCAGTGCAGCTCCGATCCTTGGCCATCTGGGGAGTGAACCAGTGGATGGAAGACCTCTCTCTCTCACTCTCTGCCTCTCCTCTCTCTGTGTGGCTCTGACTTTCAAATAATAAAAAATAAATCTTAAAAAAAAGAGCAACTGACAGGGATGACCTCTACCTTGCCAGCTGCACCTACCTGGCAATGGGTGGGGAGGGGAAGCCATCCCAAAGGAAGGGAAATGCCAGCTACGGGGACTTTTGTGCATACCCAGTAGTAGGTCAGGAGTAGTAGGTCAGGACATTCTGAAGAGTTGGGGAGCAGAACTTTCTAAGGTGGTAGGAAGGCAGAATATTCTGAGGAATAGGGAGGCTAGACAGTCTTGCATCTGGGGGCAGGACATTCTGAAAATGAGAGGCAGGAAATTTTGGAAGTTTGGGGTATAAGACATTGTAAGGAGTAGATTGGTCAGGACATTCTGAAGACCTGGGGTACAGCCCAATCTAATGAGCTGGGTGAAAGAACATTATCAGGACTAGCTGTGCACCAACAGAAGTGACTATTTCCTTCCATCTTGTTAACCAGAGAATTACCACATCCAACTTGGGTGTGTTACCCTGGATAGTCGCCCCACCCTGGAGCACTGACCAGAGAGCTCCCTGGCCACACCTACCACATACCTCTTCGTATTCACTGAAACTACAGACATTCCACCACACCACAAAGGCATAGCTCAAAGATAAAAGCCATCAGAGGAAAACAATTAATTCCACAAATACATTAAAATAAATGCAGAAATTCAAGAAACAAGATTAAGGAAGGCACCATGACCCCCCCCCCAAAGGAACACAACAACATTTCAATATTAGAATGTGAAAACGAAGAGATTGATAAAATGCTAGAAACAGAATTCAAAAAATTAGGCCGGTGCCGCGGCTCACTAGGCTAATCCTCCGCCTAGCAGCGCTGGCACACCGGGTTCTAGTCCTGGTTGCCCCTCTTCCAGGCCAGCTCTCTGCTGTGGCCAGGGAGTGCAGTGGAGGATGGCCCAGGTGCTTGGGCCCTGCACCCCATGGGAGACCAGGAAAAGCACCTGGCTCCTGGCTCCTGCCATCAGATCAGCGCAGTGCGCCGGCAGCAGCGCGCCAGCTGCGGCGGCCATTGGAGGGTGAACCAACGGCAAAGGAAGACCTTTCTCTTTGTCTCTCTCTCTCACTGTCCACTCTGCCTGTCAAAAAAAAAAGGAATTCAAAAAATTAATCAGAATTACTCAAAAGCAATCAGAAACAAATACATAAATAAAGGAAACAATACATGATACGAGTGAAAATTTGCCCCATGAAATTAAGACTTTAAAGGGAAATCAAAATGAAATATTATAATGAAGAATTCAATAGATCAAATAAAAAATATGGAAAGCCTTAACAACAGACTTGATGAGGCAGAAGAAAGAATATTTGAGCTAGAAGACAAATCTCTGGATGTCATTCAGTCAGACAAAAGAAGAGGAGGGGGGGAGGAGGGAAGGGGAGGAAGGAGGAGGAATGAGGAGGAAGGAGAAGGAAGAAAAAATTAGAAAACATAAAAACAGTGTTGGAGATTTATAGGATATTATCAAACAACCCAACATACAGGTCTTAGGAGTTCCTGAAGCTGTGAAAAGAGAGAATGAACTAAAAGACTTTTTAGTGAGATACTTACAGAAAACTTTCCAAATTTGGAGAAAGAAAGGGACATCCAAGTAGAGGAAGCAGATAAAACTCCTAATAGACATAACCAGAAAAGAACTTCACCATGACACATTGTAGACAAACTCTCCACAGTAAAGCATAAAGAAAAGATTCTAAGATGTGCACAAGAGAAACTCCAGATTACTTTCAGAGGATCTCCAATTAGATTCACAGCTAACTTCTCATCAGAAATCCTACAGGATAGAAGACAATGCAACATA